>NC_043988.1:10338457-11050957 GCF_902150065.1 Myripristis murdjan
CATGTGGGAGGGGGTCGCGTGGGCTCATACTTAGTACTGTGCCCTTTGAGAGATGGGTGAGGTTTGATGTAAGACCCGCTGCTGGTGAACACACTGGCAGCCTTCCTCCTCGTCCTCTTCTTCAGCTTCCTGCTGAACACATTCTGCCACGACTGCAGGGTCTTTGAGGTCCAGATCCACATGCCGCTAGTGATGCCCACCACCAACAGCATAAAGATCTTCACCATGAAGATCTCAACGGCGGGAATAGAAGTCTTCATAACACACTCCTCTGACTCTGGCCCGCTGCTGTCCACACACTTCTGCTCCCCTGCCAGGATGCGCCAGTAGTCCATGTTGAGCCGCTCATAGAAATAGCAGGCGATGACACAGGTGGCCGGGACAGTGTAGAGCACAGAGAAAACCCCAATGCGAACCATCAGTTTTTCCAGCTTGTCCGTGTTCTCTCCCTCTGTCTTCATGATTTTACGTATGTGGAAGAGGGCCACGAAGCCGGACAGGAGGAAAGACGTGCCGATGATTAGATAGCAGGAGAGAGGGATGAGCACAAAGCCTGTGAGAGCTTTGACATCCATGCTGCCCACATAGCAGACGCCCGTCAGCTCGTCCCCTGCCACCTTCCTCATCACCAGGATCATGATGGTCTTCACGGCGGGGATGGCCCACGCAGCCAGGTGGAAGTAGCTGCTGTTGGCCTCGATGGCCTCGTGGCCCCACTTCTTCCCTGCAGCCAGGAACCATGTGAGGGTCAGGATAACCCACCAGAGGGAGCTGGCCATGCCAAAGTAGTACAGGATGAGGAACACAATGGTGCAACCCGTGCTCTCCAGACCCTCTTGAATAATATACTGGACCCCGCTGTCCCTGTCACAGGCAATTCTGTCAGCCCCCACAAAAAGCCGGATGAGATAGCCCACAGAGTAAACACAGTAGGACATTGAGAGGAAGATGATCGGCCTCTCGGGGTATTTGAAGCGCTGTGGGTCGATGAGAAACGTGAGCACAGTGAAGGAGCTGGAGACGAAGCAGAGGATGGACCAGATGGCCATCCACACCAGGGAGAACTGCTTGTCACCCTGACTCCAGTATACATCCACTTTAGGGTAACATTTGGGGGCACAGGACTCGCTCTTCTCTACATAGTGGAATTTGCCAGGGTTGCTGCATGTCTCCTTGCTGCCACTGCCCTTCAGGTGCAGGTCCTGCCCGTTCAGGGGCCGCTGTGGCCTGAAATCTGGAGGCTGGGTGTGGGAGACTTTGGGAGGTTCGTCCGACCCGTTGTTGGGGGCCTCCATGCAGAGGTTGTTGGGGTCATTTTTGGTGGGCAGCCGAGAGCAGTCTAGAGACTCAGGCCACGGGAAGTTAAACTGTTCCAAAATGGGCGAGCACTTAAGCTTGACCTGCTCACACATAACCCTACAGGCTGGGATGGGGTTGGACACCTGCTCCGTACACATGGGAGCATATAAGGAGCAGAGAAAAAATTTAAGATGACTGTGGCATCCAAACTCTATAAGCGGGGCAAATTCATGCAGCTTAATGGCTGCCTCTTTTTGGTCCTCATGGCCCATCAGATTTGGCATGCGAGTCATGTTGTAGCCAATGTCTTTACACAGGGGGATGTTGATGTGTTGACATCCCCCCTCTCCTGACCGATCGGGATCTATTGAGCTAATGGCCAGGCTTCCACAGCTCCAGCAGACAAGCAGCACATAGATGAGGCTGAGTTTTGCAGCTGAACTCATTCTCACCTCTTAAGAAGTTGAACCTCACCTCCTACGAAAGGTTAAATGTTCACCACTATCACAACGCACAAGTTGCTTTCATTAAAAAGGAGGCTATGATAAAATCTAGTTGATGTTTATGTGTCAGGTCGGTGTGTGGGAAAACTTACAGAACGGCCATCGTTCCTTCTTTTTCTGGTTTAATGGTTTAGGGAAAAGATATTTCCAGTAGCGGGTCCGAAAATGTTATCTGGCTGAAAACAGTGTGCGCTCATGTCCATGCTTTCAAAGGCTGCAGTTTGTCGCCGAGTTGTTGAAGGTAGTTCAGCCTCTTGCTGCGTACATCTCAGTCTACTTCTTGTAATTGGGGATGGTTATGTGTTCCAATGTGTTCCCAACTCGCTTCCAAAGGGCGCACTTGAGGATCGTCTTCAGTGTTCATGACACTTTCCGGAGTATATCACTGTCCAGCAATACGACATCAGCCCGTGTGCCATAACTTGGAAAAATAACAAAAATAAAATTGATCCCGTCTTTCGCACCGCCGCTGGTTAAGTTCGCCAGGCACTCACAGGAAACCACTCAGCAAAAATAACCAAAATATACATCCGCGTTGATGAATGTGCCCCAAAAAATTTAGGATTATCCTGCTCCCGTAGACAGGCAGTTCTTGCGTTTGGTGGCAGCCCTAGTCTGAGCTGGTCGGAGCCTCCGTCCCGGTCTAACCTGCCAAAAGATCCGCCTTCAAAGACAGCTACTTTGCATAAGAAAGATGACACTGACACGCTGATTATTTTCAAATCGTGCGGAACAGCTTGTTGGCCAATCATTACAGCATTTTTAAAGGTTTACAGCAAACTTCCCGTCCCCCATTTGTTTTGTGGTCGACCGAAAACTTGGAGCACAACAACATGACACATTTGAACATATTTTGCGCACATCCCAAACGTTGCGCAGTGGCTCAGGGGCGCACCGGGTTTGTGGCGCACCAAAAGCAGTCCCCTTGGTCACAACTGACAATTTCCACGGTCCGAGAGTGAGAGAGCAGAATGAGTGCAGAGCGAGTTTGCTTTTCTTTTCATCTTTTTTTTTGTAAGTTCCCTCGCTTTCTCCTGTGAATTAAGTTTTATTAGACACCACAGAGACGAGTTGACTTTCATGAGCACCACTCCATTCAGATAAAATAATAATGAGAATATCTTTAAACAGCTATTGTTACTGGAATTTAAATAATGTTTGATGTTTTTGTGCAGTATTGAGCTGCTCTCAATTTTTGGCAGGCTTTGCACTAGTCCACCCTTATAATTAAGGTCATCATTATGTATTTTTAGCCAAAGACATGCCATAAAAATTAAGGGAACAAGCCAAAAACTGACTGCACAGTATTCCAGTAACAATGGCATAGCTCAGAAATGATTGAACATGGGGAAAAACATCTCTATGAGCTAACTGAAGCTTATAGGGATGAAAAAAAAAAAAAAAAAAACTTTCTGAGATCTTAAAATCAGTGTATCTTGTCAGTGGAGCAGTTCAAGTGTTATCCTTTTGAAAACATATCAGACCCTTTGCAATACATGTTAATGTTAACACATTAAGATGAAAAAACATGAATTTTTCAGAGTGGGCTTCCCCTTTAGCTGACTGTAATTTTAACTACAGTATGTAAATGAAAGACATGGGCAGATGCTGTATTTCTACAAAGGAGAATGCAGTGGGTTTCCTCCCACCTTAAAACTTCACTGAGCTACAGATTCACTTTCACTCTTAAATAGAATTTGCGCGATTTACACACACATAATTTAACATAATAAACCAATGAAAATTTGTGAACAGAAACAACTTAATTCCTTATTTTAATCTGCAATGTCATTAAAGAGTTGTCCCACAATGATTGGGAGGCAGCCTTTGAACATATTGCATGGTTGCTTCAGCTTTTACATCATGACATTTAATTTTAGTGCTAATAGGAATAGTGGATTCTATTTCAAGAGTTGATGGGGTTGTACAGCAGAAAATCCCTCTGTGAAGATTTGCCAACTTGTCTGCACTAACATTCTCTCATATCAGTAATAAAACAAAGCTTTCTAAATAAATACCATAATAAAAGCCAATTGTTTGACTGACTACATCCAGAAACTACAGTATCTAAGTCAGAGGCTACTGGTGGCATGAACAGGCAACTGGCAGCTCTGGCAGCATTTGCCAAAGACAGAGCTGATGATGATTATATTCTTAAAAAAAACAAACAAACAAACAACAACAACAACAACAACAACAACAACAACAAAAACAACTCTAAACCAGAATTTTGCTTCTTAAATATTAGGTGTAATTGGTTTTTAATAGCCTCCAAAGGCAAGGCAGTGCCAAGAGAAAATGACAATATATAACAGTGCTTACAAAGTCTCAAAGAGCTGTAAATTAATAGGAACAAAACACATCCGCACACAGACAACTATAACAACAGAAGAAATGAAACCCTGCTGGTTTAATTACAGTGAGTAAGTGCTCCATCTTGACTGCATATTCATGTCAGCCGGGTCTTGGGGGCAGGATGGCATGACCGCCTGAGAGAAGAGCAGGTTATGAGGCCTCCTGCCCTGTGTGCGTGTGTGTTTGTGTGTGTGTGTGTGTGTGTGTGTATGTGTGTGTGTGACACCAGATCCCTCACAGCTCACTCACATTACCTTGTAAAAGTTTGTGGCTGTAAGATTTATACTCCGGCCTGGCCATGGTCTTCATCAGGGGTGAAATCCCGATCACAAGTAAACACTGGTGCTTTTAGTACATTTTTACAAGAGTCACCAAAGTGCTTTTAGAAGTATTTCAGAAATGTGTTCAGGCAAGATGAGAAACCTGGCACCAGCGTGCCTAAATGGTTTAGCACAGCATATCTCAGTAGTGGCATTTCAGCTGTTGGTGCTCACTGTGCGGAGCATGAGCATATAAATATAGGGTATGAATGCACTTATGAACATACTCCACTGCACAATACCCTCCCTCCTATGCTGCCCATATGTTGCTCACACCTCACTTATCCAGCCGTTATGTATGACTCATATATCAAGACTTTAAATCTAAAATGCTGCATATCCACTTTGGGAAAACGTGTCTTGTTTTCAGTGCCGAATTCAAAATACATATTATTTCTGTGCACTTGCTAACATGCCTCTGTTTTGTAATCCTATGTTCCTAAATAGCAAATAACTTCAACAATGCCTCGTATGCTAGTTTTGGTTTCATACCAGGAATCATTTTCTGATTAGGTAAGCATTTTAGGCGTGGAATTCTAGAGGGAAATTCTAAATGATACCTTCTTTTGTCAGAAAAAGCACAGATGTAGTGTAGTTGTAACATTTCATTATATATTCTGACCCCTTACAAAGACAAGGACAACAGCTGACATGCCTGCTCCGTCCCTCCCTCTCTACTAGACTTTTATTGTGGAGCTGATGTGTTGTAGTCCAGAACAGAGAGAGAGAGAGAGAGAGACAGATGACAGCTTTAATGTGGGGAAGAATAATGTAATATCAATGCACTCCCAGGGCCAGGGAAGTTCTACTCTCCATTTACTGATCATCTTGCTTTCATGAAACCTGGTCTGGCATATTTTAAAGCAAATATCCGCCCTCATTATCTCTGGCTTTGGTGTAATAAAACCGACAAGATAATATTGTCACACAGTCTAATATGAAGACACAGCCCACTGGTTTGTTGTAATTCATTGCCTTTGTTCCGGCTCTCTCCTGTCTTTCTTTCTCTTTCCCTCTCTTTCATGATTGTTTTGCTGGTCATGATGATATCTCTTTGAAAAAGAGAAGAAAAAGGGGAGGTATCAGGCCTGTTTAGTCTTTAGCATCTGTAGCCTCAGCAGCTACTACTGTCGCTTTTATGATTTTTTTTCCCTCCGTCTACCACCTCTCTTTTTCATATATGCAACCCCCCCTATAGCTCATTCCTATTACACACACACACACACACACACACATGCGCGCGCACACACACACACACACACACACACACACACACACACACACACACAGCAACTTTATCTCATCTTTGCAACCACAACAGTGATGAAGCAAGCAGTGCAGCTCCATCTCTGAGAAATCAGCAACTGTGAGATAATTCTGTAACTAATAAAGTGAAAGGGGGGCCCTTTGATGGCTGAAGCTGAAAAGATATTTTATTTTTTGTGTGTGGGATTTGAGATGTGTGATTCTATGGAGCGAGCTCGCTCCCCTGCTGCTAGGCTCTGGCTGGAAGCTGGCCCCCCTCTGGCTAATGTTATGGAGAATCGGAGGAATTTTATGGCTGTCTTTTCCCTCAGCCCCCTTTTTTCTTTTGTTCCCCTTTGAAGAATGACTTTAGACATTTTATTTACATATTTAACCATGGATGAAAGAAATGAAGGGTGAGGAAGCAAAGCTCCTTGGGTTCTTTAGGGAATTTTGATCAGTTAAAATGAGTCGAAGTTAATACATTTCTGTTTGTGTAGTCTGAAATTAGATGAGTATCGAGAGCGCCGGCAAGACAGTGACATTTCTGAAACTGACACCATCATTCGTCTGCAGAGGAATATAATCTACTTATACCAACTTGGTATCAGTAAGAGTAACTATATATTTCCCTTAATTACTGTGGTTAGATTACTTGCATGCTGTTCCAACATGTGAGGTATGCCATGGGAGAGATGGGGGATGTTTTAGACATGTTTGGCATTGTTGCTGGCGTTGAAAGGGCATGTTGATTAAACGTACGGGTGGGGTAAGGCTATAATCTTCTTAACCAAGGCCCTCCTCTTCTCTTTCATAGGGCACAATGAGAAGAAACAACACACTCTGCTGGAGGTGAGACTATTTGTCCACATGCCCTGCACATTGTCCAAGGATCCTGTTCTCCCTCCTGATCGCACACATTCAGCGTTTAGCTCAGGATGATCCTATTTATCGATATAATCTGTTATTTTGACTGCTATTGCCACTCGGAGATTGGTGAAGGAGCTGATGCCAAAAAAAAAAAAAAAAAAAGGTGAAAAAGTCCTGATAATTTTGTAGCTTTTGGAAGATGTAAACAAACTAGTCTGAGTCACATGAGGTGTAAATTGAAAGATGGAAAGAAAATGTGGAGGCTGGTTGACTGATAAAGCGAGCAAGGCTTATTCAAGTGTAGAGTTGTTGTTTTTTTTTTTCAACTGCTGCCGAAGATAATCCTATTTAATATTATAGATGGTATTTGTCTGTCCCTTTTGAAATGCTGGTGCTTTAATAAGTGCATCAGTTTTAGTAAAGGGTCAGGCGTTTTGAGGAAATGCATATGAATCAAGCAATTAATTATTGAAGAGCCCTGTCAACATCAAAGCCTGCAATATTCTTTGCTCATATGGTTTAAATAGTTCAATAAAGTAAGTTATTAATGAGAGCTAATTTGTCCCACTCTTCTTTTCCTCTTGGTTCCATGCGTGTCTGTTTCATTTCAGTTGTATAATGTTGCTGTTGTTATGGTTATAGTCCCATCAGTTGGAGTTTAACCCTCTGACCTCATTCTCTGTGTATTGTGGTTGATAAGAGGAAGTCATTGGGCTATTGTAACCTTTTAAGTGTTTATAGAGTAGATTAGTATGATTACAAGGATGGTGGACCTTCATTTGACTGGGAAACTGTCAGCCAGTCTGCAATAAACGCTGCGGTAATGAATTTTGTTTGTTATGTACTAAATCCAATAACATCTGGGCTGAGGCTGCTTTGAAACAGCAATATTAGTTTAGTAGTGTGTTCTTACATCATACGGCTTTCATGTGGTGAGGAGGGGGGGGTTGTCCTCTCAGAATGGGTTCACCAGCTTGAGACGAAGCAACCAACCAAAACAGTTACAGTCAACTGCTTGTGAAATGCATTTTTTGTGTGTGTTTTGGAAAGTCACGTCAGGCCCAGTGGAAATGTTTGTTAAGACTTGGCTGGCATTTCAGCAAAGTTCCTGCGAACATGAGAGCGATTAACGGACGTTACTGTCAGCCTGCGGAGGGAAATGAAGTTAAAAAAGGCGGTAAACATTTTATTGCGTGCAGCGGCAAAGTACATTGATGGCAATATTATTACTCGAGGTCCTCGTGGGGGCACTTGAGTGTGAATTGCTAATCAGGAAGGCCTTCTCTGGTCTAATCCCTCTTTGAGTGGCCGGCCTGGAATCAGCGCGTCTGGGGAGACTCCCCACTGCTTCTGGCTCTGGAGGCTCCATTCAATAGCACAGCCCTCCTGTCCCATTCCCACAGTCCCCTCACACTGTGCAGCACAGTCATGCATGCGTATACACACACACACACACACACAGACACACATTTGTACACACCCCCGCACGCACACATACACACTTGCACACATAGACACATACACACACGCGCGCACGCACACACGTGCACACACACACACACACACACACACACACACACACACACACACACACACACACACACACACACATCCTCCTCCAACCAAATTAGATTAGACCCTTCCCTTTCTCCACAGCAAGCCGCTGGTCTTTTCTCTGCCCGGACCTTTATCCTTCCCTTTTGTCTCTGCTTTAAAAAAGAGAAACAAATTCCCAAACAACTCCCCTCCTAAGAACGCACTGGTTTGGAAAAAGGGTGAGGGAAGGGCAGACATCTTTGAGAGACCTTAGGTGATTCTATAATATCACCACCCCTTTGGTGTGTCTGCCCTAATGATGTGTGGATGTGGGGGAGGAGAGCGGTGGGGTTGGCAGAGCGGTGAGAACAGCGCCAGCTGTGCTGCATGTCAACCTGTTACCCCACAACAACACTGAACCGTTTCTGTCAGCAACACTAAGGATCTCTTTATTCTGGCCCCTCGCTAACATTGTCCAACATTTGCTCTGCTTGGTCATAAATCCTCCCTGACTAGAATAGATAAAGTGCAGTTGGCGAACTGTCTGAGTGCGATGTGCACTAATGTGTCCAAGTCTTGTTGTATTAGTTGTTTTGATTCCTAGATGTGTCTTTATTTCTTGTAAACTGGTAATGGACACTGACGCAAATAGGCAAAATAAAGGCCTCAGTTGAAAGGGTCTTTTGTAGGAAAGCCCTGCTGAAAGCTTATTCCTCCTGGTTCAGTGTGCAGCCAAGCTATCCCAAAAGCAGCAAATTGAGATCAAAGCAAAATTAAAGCTGACTCGTTCAAAGCAAGATAAAAATGTGTGAGCCTGCAGCGATATTTTCTCTATTGATTTCCTCCTTTGCTTGCACTCCGTGGGACTGTGCTGGCTGTGCTGTGCTCAGCGCCAGCATTGGAGACTCCAAGGCTGCTGCAGGGAGAAAGGAAATGACTATCGATAGAGACAAAAAAAACCCAAAAAAACACTGTCATAATGATCAGGGATAAACGGATTTCACAGTGTTTGAGATCTGAGTGATTGGGTACTTTCTTATGGCATGCTTCAGTCACCAGCTTGTAACACCGCTGTCCAAATCTGTTTTCAGTTTGCATTTAGACACACAGGATAATGAGAACATCTACTGGTGAGCACTAGGATTGAAATAGCATTATCCTGTACTGTTATTAGTTGTGATTCTCTGGACAGAAATAGGCTTACACAGTCATGTTCTGTCATTGTCTCCTCATCCGGTGCATGGCTCTCTCTTTAAAGAACCACATGTGGAGTCTATCTCTCTGAAGTTTATTTACATTTGCAAGAACACTGAAGAGCGCCTTTCACAGACAGTTCTTTGGCAGTTTTTATTTGCTTACACTGTGCTGTGATAGTACAAAGAATCAGGCTCCAATGAAGTTTTTCCCCAGTGCTGCACAGCAGATAACTTCACAATGGAAAGATGTCAGCTTTAATTAGAGCGAGTTAGCTTGAACTTGATGTTCCAATAATAACACAACAGCAAACAAAAATGTCTTTGTTATGTTGAGCTCAAATCTGGGTAATTATGGGTAATTTACCGTTGCTCTGCTTGCGCTGCAGGTTGTCGGCGAGGTGTGAAGGGATGAGTGAAGGTGCAGGTGAGGGATTCAGGGCTGCGTTTGAAGTCCATGGGAGGGATTGACAAGCCTTGCAGTGAAACCTGAACAGGTATGAAGACAAGCTGGAACAATCAGTGTCTGGACTGTTATCGTCATCAGCAGAGAACACTGCCGACCAGCGCCGACTGTTTCTCTTTCTGATGTAATTCTTCTCAAGCTGGCTCTTTGCACAGTCTTACACATCAGTCTTTATCTGCGGTAGAACAATGTATCATAGATGTCGGAAAACTGATAAGAAATCTAAAATGTCTTTCAGTCGATACTGGAGGCTTGAACAACTGACAAGAATAAGCTCTCTTTGTTTCTGCAAGACACATGCAAGAATGCAGTCGCACATTTTTCCTCACTCCCTCCACCTTTCTGTTGTTGGGTGTAACACCTGGGCAAGCTGAAAGGAGCATGAATCAAGCTGAGGAAAATGTCTTTTAATCTGTTTCAGATATTGTTTCATAGCTGTAAGCAGTCTTACCTCATCTATGAAGCTTCCTCCTCAGACAGAGGGATTACTGTATCTGTGGGCATTCCTCAGGCTCAAATATCAAAACAGCACTAAATAACCTGTCATTCTCCTTGCAGAGAACACAGAAGTTGGTGCGTGATCAAGCTTGTGGTCCATTTTTGAGGGAAAAATTACCCTGCAATGGTATAACCTCGAGAGGCAAAAGCATTTAAACAATTTCCGAAAACTGAGCTGTAATACAACCTGTAAAAAAAAAAACAGAAAGAAAGAAAAAAAAGAGTTCATTATGAAGTAAACTTTTTACCTGTGCTTTGCGATGTAGTGCAATACTTCATGAATATAATGGATGATGGTAGCGGTGAAAAAATATCTTGTTTTTGCAAATTTTAACCCTTGTAAAAGAGACAGCTGCTGGTAACCCAGTTATGGAATTTGCCCTTGAGCTTTGTTTTTCTCTACACTCTCTGAACAAGTGCCATGGCTGCTTGACTTTTATGCTGGTGGTGTTCAAGAAGTGTCCCAGACCCTGATATAAAAGGTAATCGCGAGTGATTTATATTTCACGTCAGTGCCTTGGTGCCTCCTGAGTGGTAGAAAAGAGAACCTGTGACATATAACACTGTCAAAAGACTTGCGATGACACTCAGTCAAAAGTCGATCTATTCTGAGCTGTTTGACATGCATGTTTCATACATCCTGTTTGATATGCCTCTGTTTTATCTCCAAAGTGTGGGGATGGTATCTTTGGGGAATGGCTTTTTTCCCTCTGATTAAACAACATATGAAAAAAATATGCATTCATCTCTCCCTGTCTCTCTCTCTCTCTCTCTCTCTCTGTCTCTCATGCACGCCCCTCTCTCCACACTCTCGCTCATACTCTCCTTTCTCTGCTTCATGCTCCCTGCAGAAGGGACTGTTGCTGCCTCTTCTCATGAGAGTTAGAGGACGTTGATATAGAGGCTTTTGTTAAGGGATTTGAAAGCAATTTTAATGGTGGTGGCTCTCATATGAAGTCAGTGACTAAAGCAGGGAAAGTGTGTGCATTGAATGTTCAAAGATCACTGTCTTTGTGTCTTTGTGACGTACAATAGGCTGGTGCAGATTTGGTGTGACAGGCCATGCTAGGTTTTTAGCTCTTGAAGCGCTTTTCTGAAAGCATTCATAGCCTTTATGGCGCAGACAAGTTTTTTGTCTGCCTTTTAAAATCATTATTATTCAATAACATCTACGTGTCTCATTGCGTTTTATAATCGTTCAAGGGAATCGGGGGAAAATATTTACCTTGAGACCTACACGCTAATTGTTAAGGGGCTGGTTGAAATTGAGCAAAATTTCATTCATCTACATTTGCTTATGTCTTAAAATCTGTGTTTATGTTAATAATTACCGCAGTAATTTGCAATTTTCATTTAAGATTTGTTTCATTTAAGAGCAGTTTGTATCCGTGCGTGCCATAATGTGCATCCTACTGTAACAAGACAACCGTAGTCTAACTTCCAGATTTTTCATTATAATTTTCCAGGCAGAACCACACGAAGATTTAGGTCTGTGTGAACCTCACAAGAAGGACAGCAGACTTTTTCATGACTGCATCCAATTATTATTCTGTTTCATCTCCGCTACAGATGCTGGGAAGATCTATGCCTTCATTCTCCAGAGAGTGAGAGAGAGAGAGGGAGAGAGACCAAAAAGAGGGTAAACAAACTTCTGTGTCTTAAGCGCCGTCTCAAGTGTCAAGTGCAGTTGATGGTCCAGGTAACAGCAGATTGAGCAAACTGTTAGCTGTCTAAACAGGGTGACAGCTGGGCCGGCAGCTCGCTGGAGTTCAAACAGGTCAGCAGGAGAGAAAGACAATACTTGCCTGGCTGGCCCGCCTGTCCTCGGGGAGATGACACACGCTTGTTGCTGCTCCCCCTCCACACCTCCACACCCACCTGCACTGTGACGAGTGACCATCCCTGCAAAGGACATGTTTTCACCACCATGGCCTTCTTCTGTGTCTGGACAAACAAATGCATCCCCTCTACCTTTCAGTCTCTATTTCTTCCTCTCCCCTCGCTCCCTCTCACCTCTTCTTCCTCCTTCCTGCCCCCCTCCTCCTCCCTCTGTGGGTTTTGACAGGGGAGGGTGCTGTTTCAGGTTTTAAAGCGTTTCCATTAGCACCTTTTGGCGAGGCCCTTTCATCCAACTGTTATGGCCCTTGTGATCTGGCCAGGGCCGGGCTGTTAAACCGCCGCTGTGACAGCGTCAAAGCAGACAGACCAGGAGGAAGTCCTCGGGGAGCAAAGTCTCTCTCTGCTCTAATTGTTTACTCCGCTGTCTGGAGGTGTTTGTTTACCTGTGTTGACATTTGGCTTGGTGTTGACATCTGATATGTATTAGCGGTATCTGTTTCATGCTCCGCACGAATGTTGCGTGTGATTCCTGAGCCCATAATGCAATACAGTCCATTAGGAGATGCAATGTTTGAAGTTGTATTGTTTTAGCTCCGATGTGTGAAGTTACTATTTCCTGCTGGCATGCTTGCATTAATTTTATAGTATCATCTTACCTTGCTATCATTGTCACACACTGTATGTACTCTACGTAATCACCAATGCTTATAGTGGAGGTACAGTATAAATGGGTTAGCTGTCTATAGTTATGAATAAGCCGGGTCTCGCAGGACTAGTGTGAATTTCAACCAGTTATTTGTGCAGTGCCAGACAATTCATCTCTCTTCACTGGCATCCAATAAGTCAAACCGTTAAAACGATTAATTGAGCTCTCATTGAATACCCAGGGACATACTTCAATTGATGGGGCAAACAATTAATGGCATCCTGTTTATTTGAAGTGATTATACTGGGTTTGTTCCCGTCTGTCTCGCGGGAGGAAATACCGTCCCTGGTGCAGATGCTGTTTGTCAGAAGTCAGAACGGTGAAACAGAGAGCCAACACAGAACAGAGGAGATTCAAGCAAACTGAAATAGAACAATGGCTCTCCAAAGCCTGCATCCTATTTCATTGGGAACAATGCTTAATTTGTGGCACTTCTCCATATACATGAAAGACATGGCATGCTTCTATAGAGTTATACACTTCACACATTTTTGTGATATTTTGGTTCCATTCCCTTTGAAGTGTGTTAGGGGAAACTCACAAGCCCCTAGCGCATAGCATCAAATATTTCTCTCACACTAAAGAAATGGTGATGTGGACAAAAGGATGATATAATCATTTAGTTCCAGATGATGTTTTAGCAGGAAATACCCGGACTTATGATAAGCTACGGCACCTCAAGCTTCTATCCCATAGGCCCAGCTCAGTTTGAGGTGCAGCTACGTTAAATACTAGGGTATATGATTTTCAGTTCTTATCCCACCACTGAAAATTGTTTTGCATTTTGCATCCACAGCCTGTTATTTGTCCAAAACAAGTTATATGACTTATGAATAAATGCAAGCCATCCACAAAAGCATACAAAAGGACTGACACTAGCAGCCAGCTAGATTAGTAACCCCTCTGTTCTTTGTCAATTCAAGGACCCCCTGGCCAAACTATGGCCAAGGGGGACTCCTCCTATTTATTGTCTAATGGTATGATTGCTTGTTTTCATTGTGGTATTGTTTTCACTGTCACATTTTGATCTTGGCTGGTTTATGGCCCCAGATGTTGGCAGAGGGATGCTATCCCACAGACAAACCATTTCAGTGCTGTCTCTGATGTTCTCTGTGGTGTAGTGCTCCTAAAACAGCAAACATAGACCCTTCTTCCCAAAGCAACAAGCAGCCATAGGCCCAAACAGGAGGGAGAAATGTGGTCTGAGCCTGTGGCAACTTACTTTGTTGACTGCACGATTAGTTGAACAGAACAAAACAACATATTGGGTTTTGTTTTGCAATGACAAACTGTCTGTTTTGCTTTTCTGATTCCAAGTCACAGAAGAGAAGTATACACACCAAAATGCTCCTGCTAATACTACTACTACTGGTACTACTGAAACTAGTCCTCCCACTGCTGTTATTATTACTACTACTAAACAACAAGTACCCCTGCTGCTGCTATTACAACTGCTATTATTATTATTGCTATTACTACTATTGCTGTTACCACTACTGTTATTACCACTGTTACCATGTTTCTATTACTGCTTTTACCACTATCAACACTGTTACTATTATTGATATTATTACTACTACCACTGTTACTACTACTGCTGTTAGCACAATTACCACTGTTGCTACTAGTTAGTACTACTACAGCCACTGTTACTATTACTGCTATTACTACCATTTACATTTACTACCATTGTTACTACTATTGCTATCACCATTACCACCATGTTACTTTTACTGCTATTACCACTATTACCACTGTTACTATTACTGCTATTACTACTACCAACACTGTTACTACTATTATTATTACCACCACTGTAACTATTACTGCTATTGCTATTACCATTGTTTCTACTATTGTTATTACCACTACAAACACTGTTACTATTACTGCTATTACTACTACCAACACTGTTACTACTATTATTATTACTACCACTGTAACTATTACTGCTATTGCTATTACCATTGTTTCTACTATTGTTATTACCACTACAAACACTGTTACTATTACTGCTATTAGTACTATTACCACTGCTCCTACTACCACTGTTACTAGTACTGCTGTTAGCACTATTACCACTGTTGCTACTAGTTATTAGTACTTCAGCCACTGTTACTATTACTGCTATTACTACAATTTCCACATTTACTTCTATTGTTATTACTATTACTACTACTATTGTTACTACTATTGCCAGTGCTACCTCTGTTACTACTAGAGGTATTACCACTATTACCACTGTTACTATTACTACTATTACCATTGTTACTGCTACTACTATTGTTATTACCAGTACTACCGTGTTATATTACTGCTATTACCACTGTTATCACGTTACTATTACTGCTATTACTACTACCAACACTGTTACTACTATTGTTATTACCACCACAGTAAGTATTACTACTATTGCTATTACCATTGTTACCACTATTGTTATTACCACCACAGTAAGTGTTACTACTATTGCTATTACCATTGTTACCACTATTGTTATTACCACTACAAACAGTGTTACTATTACTGCTATTACTACTATTACCACTGCTCCTACTACCACTGCTACTGCTACTGTACTAGGTCACTGCAACTGCTGCTAATATCACATGCTTTATAAAGTGTGTTTTTCAGAAGCTGTTGTTTCTTCCGTAGGGCCCTCTGAATGCTGAGAATCCTGCACCCATTTCTTCTCTGTCAGTGACTCCCACCTCCACTGCTCTGGTTGCTGTCTGATGGCTTGAGGAGCCCACCCTGGTCTTTTCGAGTTCTGTAAAGGTTAGAGGATGTGAATGAATCAGTTCTGTGTGTGCCCAGGGAAGAGGCAGCACAAAAGACTGTTGTGGGGGGTGAGATGGCCCCAGCATAGCTTCTTACCACCAATCAGCGGTGATAAAAAAAAAAAAGCGAGAAGAAGAGAGGGAGCCAGAGGCAGCAAGGGGAGTAGAGCTCCTCTGTAATTACAACATGGTCTTAAAAAGCAAATACCAAGCCCTAGCAACCTCAGCCGGGAGACAGAGAGAAAAGGGGGGGAAAAAGTGGAGAGGAGGCGTAGAAAAAAAATAGGCAAGGGGAGTTAAGAAGCGCCACAGAGAGCGACCCCACAATGACCTCGGTTTTCCAACAATCGTCCCCTGCCAGCTGGAGCCAGGGTTAGGGGGCGAGCGTGAGGGGCCGGGCAGGATCCCCTCCGATTTATGACTGACTATAAGGCCTCTGAAAGAAACCCAATCACCCAGGATTCCTGCGCAGCATGGCTCTGGCTGGAGAGAATAGATAGCTGAGGAGAGTGTGGGATCGGGGCTTTGGGCGGCAGCGCCAGCGGCTCATACACAGGGACTGACACAGAGGGCCACTTTACCGAGGGGAGGGCCCGTGGGCACTAGCTCTATTATCTGCAGCTCTCTGCATTGTGCATGATATCATTACACGATGCCGACTCTAACCTCAGCCACGTTCAAGGACTGCCCAAGCTCTTCCTCTGCACTCTCTTTGTCCAACATATTTCACAAGCTAGATTTACATGCACCCGGCTAATTGCTCTGTCTGTCTAATTAGTAGAAATTAAATGGTTATTAAATTTCAACCTGCTATCAATGTAGAGTGGGAAAGAGAGAGGCAGGCTGAGAGTAGGGCATGAAAAGAAAGGGAGAAGGCAGCTGTCTTTTAAAGCGGGGTAAGCCGCGCTTGGAGCTACCCCGCTGATCCATTAGCATATCTGAATGATCCTGTTCCTGCGCAGCCACCACCACGCTGCAAGGTGGCACATCTGAAGAACGCGCCCTTTGAATGCGCTTGCAAGCTGGGGAAACTCTTATTTTTCAACCCGTTTGAAAATCCGGAGACAACTTGATGTTTGAGAAGCCAACAAAAATAAAAGAGGAAGAGAAAAGGGGAGAGAGAAAGAAAAAAGTTTTAGATTTTGAGGAGGACAGAGTTTTACAAGTGTTTTGAAGCTGGATACTTAATAATTCACTTGATGCTACAAGCAGCAGTCAGGCAGTATGGAAACACTCATGCATGACAACAGTTTTCATGGCCTATACACTGTTAAAAGAAAGTGTGTCACAACCTCTGCTTCTGGTAGAGACAATAGAAATGTAGTCCTTTGTGGCTGAAAAGTAGTGTTTTGAGGATCTTCTAAGAAAAAAAGGGAAACCTATGCAAGATTTTTCAAAAAACAGAAAAGATTTCATTAATTTTGCGCAGCAATTTGGCATTTTTTAAACTTTCAAGAATTTTTAAAGTCAACGTAGGCTCAACTTTGATTTTCTCTTTCTTTTTTTAACATTAGTATCATTATCAGCAAACCTAATTTGAGATGGCAATTTCAACTTGAAATCAACAACTTAAAACCTGACATGGCAACCAAAATAAATCTCTAATTTGTGGTGGCAACTGCAAGATCAAAGCACAATTTTAATGCACTCATTGACATAATAAACTGTGCAGTGCCTTATCCACACTGCTATAGATTTTGAAATATATTATTATTAAAAAAAAAAAAAAAAAAAGCTAATAAAAAAAAAACAGGTTGGACTAGATTCATCCCTTTTGTAAAACACACAAATGTATCTGGTGCAGTAATACAGCCAGTGCTAGGGTTTCTGAATTTTTGAATGTATTTGTAGATCCTGATCCTGATCTCATTTGGTAAATGTGTCAGAGCTTAGCATTTTTTTTTTTTTAGATCAGCCTTGAAGTTGGTCTCCCCTCAGCCACAAAGCGGGCTTCTATTGACTGGTTCCAGGGAGCGTATTGATGGTTCCATAATTTGGGCACAGGAACACAAAAAAGCTGACCCCCGCTGGGCTCAGCACGACAGCCCAGTCAGCAGGGAGGCTTGCATTTATTAGCCTGGGAGAGGAGCTCCTGCAGAATTAAAGCACATTCACCCACCCATTGATCTCTGTCATGAAAACAATACCCGCCTCCCTCTCTGGCAGTGAGTTAGGCACCGCGCGCTCTGAGGTAATTCGGCGGCCATTGAAAACAGGATGGCTCGCACCCTCGGGCTCCAAGTAAACTATTTGAAAAGTGAGAGGAATAGGATAAAAAAAACCTAAGCAATATTAGATTATCAATCCACCTGTCCAATTGTATTATGCCATGTGAATCACTATGAATGGAGGATGAATATGAATGCAGCTGTTGTGTGTGTGCTTCCAGGGAGCAGAAAACCCATCTTTGTTTTTTTGGCTGTGTTGTGACATGTTGAATGCTACTTTTTGTGCCTCCTGAGGATTCAGAGCCCAGGTTTCCTCTCTGTTTGTATGAAAAGCTGTCTGCGGATTGGATCATGCCTAGGCCTCTTGCAGCTTGCTGAACTTTCCTTTTACTTTTGGCTCAGGCATTGCGGTCATATGAGAGGTGCAGCGCGTGGTTGCATAGCTTCCATCTTTCCAAGGGATCTTATCTGCTGGCCAGTGGACAAGCGCAATACATGGAATAGAGGCAAGGGGGAATTAGGGCAGTATGTTCCAAAGCCGTGGGCCCCCACCATCTTAGTTTCTGTTAATCCACTGATAATGGCCTTCATCACCTCCAAAAATACCAGAGAGTCAGTCACAAGGCAGGAGCATGCCTTCTGGTGTCTCCTATCTAAGCGAGGTGCACATGTTCAAGAAATACAGACATTCTTCATGAATGTCTTCACTGCAGCACCTCCCAAGAAGGGCTCTCGAAAACATCTCTATTTGATCCCTATAAAAAGATTCTATTTGTATGTATATAAAATCCGTGAGCATGGAACAAGATTTTTTGTGTCGGAAGTTTTCTGGCTTCTGTTTGTAGTTCAAGTGGTTTTGTGCAGGTAAATAGTCTGCGTGGGGAGTGAAGGAGACAGAAAGCACTGGTCAAAAAATGTCGTCTGGACCTAAAACACATACAAAAAGTATCGGTGTTTGTATGGAGAAACTTCAACTCGTGTAATAAAAGAAATGGTAAAGGAAACGGAAGTGAGCAGCCAGTAGCTACAATGGAAACCCTGAATTGGCCGTTGCCCTGAGAGGCTCAATCATCATCAAACGATAGCCAATGGGTTCCAAGTCTGATGAAAAATGAACAATGGGAAAATAAAGTTTTCGGTAGATGTTTTAGTCTGCAAGCCTTCCTCAAGACACATAAAGAAACAATCTGGTACATCTTGAGGAAGGTCTGCACTAAAACGACTCCCTTGTTTCCACTCTGGCAGGGCTGTGTGTGTACACGGCCCTGACTGTTGACCTGAGGAAGTTGCCGGGCTTTGATGCTGCCCTGAGTGGCTAGTGTCCAAGGAGTGGGGGGCTGTCTGGATTGTCCGGTGAGCTCCAGACGCAGGCCACAGAGTGTCAACACAAGACACAAGAAGAGAGAGAATGTCACACACACTCCACACACAGTTGAAAGGAGCAGTGCTCCTCATTATGCCACCTAGAGCTGCTTTTGTCAGCTGGGGTTTGATGTGCGGAGGGGAAGGGCTCAGGGAGACGCCATGGCCTGGTATGGGGGCTGCTGCTGCCACGTTTGAAGTCACTGACGGGACAAGGCCTTTCATATTTACAGAAAAGAGAGGAAAACTCAGGGGATGGCCTTGATTGGCACACTGTTTTGTTAGTGCAGTAAATGGCTTGAGCTAATCACCATTTGCAACCGCCCTGTTCGCCAACCCAGTTGCAGCCCCAGGAGTTTTAAAAACAGTGCTTTGCAGGCACTTTTTTGGCTCCTCAAACATGAAACTTCCTTTAATCTATTCTTACTCAAAAAGCCATTCAAACATCTTACATAAATTATGCCCTTAGCATTAAAATCAAAGGGGAGCGCCATCTCTCCTACTGCTGTCTGTGAACTTTTTGATGGACAGATATAGTCAGGCTTGCTTTATGGGTAGCATATGCCATAAATGTTACTCCTCGTATTGTAATTCCAAAAGCGACTTAGAAACTCTACCATGTCCCTCAGTTACAAGCGAGAGGGAGCTCCTCAACTGCCACAGCAGATTTTGCTTTATTCCTCTGATATGAGAGGAGAACCGTAAGCAATGTAACAAGAACATGAGAAAAAATAGAGCAATGATGCTGTTTGCTGGTGGACATTAAAAAGAGATTGTTCTAGTGCACAACTGTAAAACTTGATTGCATTATTTCCTTTTTCAGGTAGTACATGTTTATACATATGTAAGCATATTAGCAATTAATCTGATAGCTTGCATGACTCACTAATAGATGAAGTGCATATTCCAAGTTTTTTGGTCAGTTGGCAATGTTGCATAGTGCACCTTTAAAAGAGACATTACTTCAAAAACTGAGAAAGCATCATATATTCTATCTATGTATGTGAGCATACACATGCACACACAGCACTATGAACAAAGCACCTTGAATTCATGCTTCATGATAAATAAGTCATCTACAGGTATCGGTTCAGTTCAGTTCTCTACAATAATATATTATCTAGCAAGACATACTGATACCTTTATGTCTCTATGTCTGTACTGCATATAAACTGTGTAAATGTCCCAACTGTTTCCCCTATCCCAGCCTTTCTTATAATGTGGGTGTGACTCCAGTTTAATACATCTTGTAGGAAATCTTTAGTTGCGTTCCAATGGACTGGTAGTTTCCTGCCGGGTGACTGCACAGGATACTCGGCCATGTTAAGTAAGATTCCAAGCCGTAGGGAGCAAAAATGCTCAGTTCAAAGGGAACTGTGAGCTGTGTCGGGAAGAACCGAAAGACGGTCCCTTAGTTCGCCGGAAGCTATCAAGAAAAACTGCCCATGAGTCCCTGCACCTCAGTCACTGCGAATTTACATATGTCTGTAAGTACTGTCGTTGTAGCTAATATTATTGTTACTGATGTGACTATTTGACAGGTTAATATACCTAAAAATCACAATGCTCATATAATGAATCAAATACTTTTCCTAGGGAAACAAGCTAGATTTAACTAGTTTTTGGTTTAACAAACAAAGCCGTGCAACTTCAATATTGCAGCAAATGTTAATGTTAGTCAGCGCTAATGTCAGCTGTAGTAGTTAGAGCTGTTTATGTTACCAGGGAAACGCATGGAGGAAGCGATGTCTGCGTTGGTGTGGTTGCAGGGTGTTCGGAATGGTGGAATTTTGTCGGGGGACGTTCCCTTCACCAACATTCCCTAAACAGGAAGCTGGGAGTAGGGAGTATTGTAAATGCACACCGTGGAACCGAATGCAGCTTTTGACTCGTGGTTAAAATAAAGGTATTTAACAATGAATATGATTTGCACCTCTTGAATAAGACTGATTCTGATTCTTCATTTCCTTCCTTTATTTTGCAAAAAGAGAGACTTTGATACCATCTGAGTGGTGTTGACTGGTACACCTAAACGTGCCGTGGAAGGTCACGGTTAGGGCCTTCCTTTGTAATATATACAAGGCTTCTTTCATAAACAAAGCAGAGAGAAGGGGTGGGGTTAGATAGACTCTGTTCTTATCTTTGTTCAAATAGTGTGGAAAGGGAAAGTCAGGAAATACACAAAAGGTAGAAAGCAGTGTGGAAACAAAGCCAGGTACAAGATAATGACAAGGTCAAGTGAGCGCTCAATGCCTCAATTCAGGTGGAGAGAGATAAGGCCCTACCTGCTGACAAGGTGTGTGCTGCAGCGGGGAATGGGAGGTCAGGTAGAGCTCTGGGGATAGATCTCCCTTCACACACTCTCACACACACATGCAGACACATGCACTCTCCTGGGATTCAACTTGGTTCGCCCGTCTGTGGGAACTCCAGCTCTCCAGCATCACCTGCTGGAGAAACAAGCACAGTGACAGTCTATCACGTTCGAGTGCCATGAATTTCAGCTCAAACAATAGGAGCAGTGTCATTACAGTCTCTTATGCAAGTGAATGAGTGTATCATTAGGGAGATTAGTCTGTGGTTGGTTCATAATGGTTCAATAGGATGCTACACAGACGAATATGAGAAACTTTATTTTTCCTCATAACAGCCTCTCATATATCATGCCCTTCTCACTTGGAGTCCACTGGTGTGCTATGACACAAGCGTGGGATTCTCTAGAAAATTACCGAACCTAAAACAATGCAGGCGTTAAGGGCACACTGCCAATGCATTCATCAAGTATTTCCTGGAGGAACTCCAACAATAACCAACAGTTTGATTAGAAGCGTTCTCATATCCCTTTGATGTTTCAGTTGCTCCTATTTCTGAGGGGCGTTTTGCACACTGGCTGAAAACTCAGAAAGGCTCAGAGCACCAATCTGGCGTTGAGCGTGACATTAAGTATGATTCAAAACGACAACAAATAAACTGTGAAAGGGCTACAGGCTTGCAACTTACTTTCAGTGAGCACAAAGGATGGGATTAGTTGAAGGCTATCTCTGATGTGTCACTCATGTCCAAGAGAGAGGAGAAGGAGAACACAAGATAAAACTTCTTTTGGTGGACCAGGGAAAAAGAGATGGAGAGATATGCTTCAATAGTTGTCTGATACAACTGATCCTAATACTGACCCTAATCCTGATCTGGCATTCTGATCTCATGCATGGATAAAAGGATAAAAAAACCTTTGGGAGGGGGGCCTTGGACAGATACTTAGAGGTGGGCTGGGTCAGTGGGATATCAGGCAGCACTTTGACCGCACCAGGCATTGAAGATGTGAAGGGCCGCGGGCCTGCTTGGCCTCATCCAGCACAGGCTCAGGGTGCACACTGGGAAGAAGCACCAGGAGAGGGGGATTGAAGCAAACTGCAGGGGGCAGGCTGGCTGTGCTGCTGTGACTGGTAATGCAGCGAGCCAACAGCGTGTTCGCTTCTCCTTCATTATCTTGCTCTTGAGACTGTGGGTGTGGTCTTATGGAAGTGGGTTGCAAAGTGGATAGAGGGGGCTAATACGCTTATACTTGAGAAACAACAAATGATTCATGATCTGATCTCTACACTGCAGAAAATCGCCGTCTTAACAGGTTATTTTGTCTTGTATTCTCAGTTAAATCTAGCTTTTTTTTCTAAACCAAGTAAAACATCTGTCCATGAGATAAGATAATCCCATGAATTTCCAAACTAATCAACTTGTCCAATTTTTTTTTTTTTGGATCAAATGTGTTCTTGATACTAATGGACCAATCTGCTTTGTTTAAACATGTTTATACTTGATCCCAGAAAACATCTTGAAACAAGTGAAACTGCATTGGATACAAGTGGGCTTACATTATCCCTCTGTCAGATTTTTTTTTTTACTTGGTTTAGAGAAAAAGAAGATTTTAACACAGAGTATGAGACTGAATAACTTGTTAGGACGGATATTTTCTGTAGTGTGTTTAGTAGTGTACAATTTTAATTCCTAACCATTAAAAAGACTTCTCATAGCCTCAGTCAGTGTTTTGTTTTTTTGGGTGCACCCAAGGGGGCCTTGAGGGGCTTCCATGAGGTCCTCAGCAATATGAGGAGTAGTTCAATTTTACTATAGTATACCAAAGTTATTTTATTAGAAGCTGCTATGACGCCAAAAATGGTGAATGGCTGATTTTTTGAAAATAGATTTCAATCTCATCCGCTATTTTTCAGTGTTGAAGTATGACATCTAAATAATTAAATCCTTTATAGAAAATAAACTATTTTTTTTTATAGCAGGGTCCTGATGGCAAAATCAGTTTAAACAGTGGTCTGAAGCTTAAGTTAATCTAACTTGACAGTCTAGAACATGAAAAGTCTGAAAACTGCAGCCACCAGTGTATAACATATTTAAAGAAATAAGAAATCCCCTGACTGAGGGAAGCCAGGTGGAAATTAAACTCCTTAAAATTACTGTAATCATGAAACTGATTCAGATTTTAGATTTTTCAGAAGCACCTGGGTATTGGGGAGGTGTTTACTCTTTCGCGTGATCCCATTTTACTCAATTCATTGAGTTAAACACAAGTTTCATCCAATCCATTTCTAATCTAACCAACTGTCATCAATTTCTTTTGGTTGATATTGCCATCTAGTGGTGATGCCAATGAATTTTAAGAGTAATTAAATTATTTGGCTCCAGATTATTTGTTTTTTTTTTCCCTCTCTTTGTGATACTTAAAATATTGGCTTTTCCTAAAACTTCTTGAAACGGAGAAGATACATCCATGCCAACAGTTCAATCTTTTGACTGACTAAGCATGAGTGAGCACACTACAGCTCCTTTGGCAAAGATGCAGACTCCCATCCTGAACTCACTCAGGAGGAGCATGGAGTCAGCTCCTTGGAAAACACGACAAACACACACACACCCCACACACACACACACTCACACACACACACACACACACACACACACACACACACACACACACATACACATACACGCGCGCAAACACAGTCCCTGCCAAATCCTGTGCTCTGTGTACTGAGGATTAATCGACTATATCAGGGGCCCTGATGGAGGGGGAGCCGAGCGTAGAGAACATGGTTGGCCCCCAGACTCTATCAATCAGATGCCTCTTCTTCTACCAAACCAAATTGACCTGCCCATGCACCGTCCACGTCCAAGCTCTGTGTGGAAATAAATCACATTGAATCAGTAGTAGGTACCTGTCAGCTCCAGTGAATGCTCCATCCCTCCTCCTCTTTTCCAGAGATGGAGAGATGTGGCCCCCTGTTTGGCTCACAGCCTCACATACATACAGATGCAACAGCTGATTGAACCACTCATCTTATTTGTTGTTTAAATGATTTATACATGCAAACAATTATGGACAGAGTTTGCTTTTTCTTCGGCAAAGGGCTCGCCTTGATCATTCATCATACATTCGATTCATTTACTATAGATTTGGCATAAATGCAGTCTTTTCCAATCTTCTTCTCTGTTCCATAATCAAGATGGTAAAGCTATTACTAAAAGTACAGCAATCTGCAGTCCAATATTTAGGATGATCATGTATTGGATCAGCTATAACTTTAATGAACTCAGGTTAAATGTCAGCGTAAAGCAACGGGTATAAAGATTCATTCAGATTCTGTCATTTGAACTGCATTGACTGAAATAAATAGAATGAATTGCTTTGACTTCAGCCTGAACTGATATGAAATTCTTTGAACCAATTCAATTCTTACAGCAAAAAAGGCCTTATGTTGTGATCTAACATACACTGTAGAGTGCACTGTAACTCTTTTTTAAATTTTTTATGGAATAAATCATGTTAAAGTACTTCTGTGGTCTGATTTTGTTTACAGCTCAGAGGGAAAAAGAGTCTTAATGTAACACAGGTGGTTTAACCCTACATTTGTATCATGTTACTGCCCTTTTAATGAGCTTGATAGTTATTGATATGCTCTGCCTTAGCACAGAGATTGCTACAAGTGGCTATTTGGCAGGGCACAGGGCAGGACGAGCTCTACAAACGCTAATGTGAGCCTGAGTGATCGAAGTTAGACTGAGAGATAAAGTTACACGAGTGGTTGACCTACTAATGATATCAGTGGTAAATATGGGGGTGGCTGGCCAGTAATGGCAATGGCTAACATTGGTTGACCATGTGATGCAGTTTCACCACTGTCTGTTGCTCTTTCTAAATTAATCAGTCCCAACAGTTTCTAATTACATCCTCAGAGGTGTTTACCGTTCTACTCATTAACTGCAGCTCATTCACATTTCTTGCACGCTAAGACAGCAAGACCAACTCGAAATGGCTGCTTTGCATGAACATACTAAGAGATTTGCTGAAAACAACAATTTTTATATGGATAGATTATCAACTGTGATACAAGTTTCACACGTCTCGCTTTGGCATTTCCTGGTTGTACACAGAACTGGGGAGTCCCTAAAAACCTGGTGTTTCACCCGGATGGGTGGTGGTTTTGCATGTGAGCCCATAAGATACTATATTGATATCAGAATACAAATCCTCCATCTGAGTAGGTTTTTATTGTTGTTCAATATGTTTTAGCACTATTTAGGCCACATTCAGACAGGATCAGGCACTGCAGCACCGTGGTCAGGTTTGTGCGGACGTGTGGGCACTCCTTCAGAGTGTGAGGATGTGTGGTTTGTGTGGACCTGTGTCACTATACAGCCTGTCTGTCTGCCTGCTCAGCCAGTTCGCTGGCCACATGATTGGCCAACGAAGCCTGACATCGGGTTGCATTGTGGCAAAAGTTGATTCTGGCTCAACTTTTTTGCCTGATCCCTATGTGTTTTTTTTTTTTTTTTTGTGGAACACAAAAACATTAAAAATCACGTCTGTTACAATGAGGTGTGAAATCTCGAGTAAGGTTTAATCATGGGGTTAAAGCGAAGATTAGTTTAATAAACAATTTTTTAGGTTACAGTTTTGATAGCTTATGCCAAAAAAAAAAAAAAAAAAAAAAATGATGACACTATTGTATGCTTGATGACACGCATCAAGCATACAATAGTGTGTATGACAGAGGACGTAAGGCACCACCCTCAGGTGTCCCCACATAGCTCTTCAAGTCAGTCAGTCACTGGTCAGGGTGTTTCACATTTTAGTACCAGCTCAGCTCACTTGGAACCTTGACTGAGGCGATTCCATAAAAAAGTACCAGGTACTATCCACAACGTTTGCCTGATGGAAAACCAAAAAGTTGAGTTGAGCTGTACCGTGCAGTGGAACGGTGGAACAGTGGCTTAGTTCATATATAAAATAAATTGGTGCTATTTACAGTAACAGGATCAATAATCAGGGTTTGAAAACTACCATCCAGTAGAGTTGCTGTTCACAGAACAAACAGCTGCTTTTTAAATGTAGTCGCGGTCCAACCACATACTAAGTCCTAACCTAGTCTTGTTTTCCTTCGTCTGTGGATATAAAAGTACTGAATTGAATTATTGACTCTTATTGCAGTGTACAAACTTGAATCAAACTGAATCATTTCAAAAAAAGAAAAGTTGTTCTTAAATCAGATAGCCAACTAGTGAATTATGAATACAACTGAATCAATGTGAAGCCAAAGATTCTGCAAGTTTTTGTAGCACAGGAACTTCTTTTCTAAAAATGAGAATTCTGTAAATGTACAGATTTGTCTTGGAGGCATTGGTGCAGAGTTGTCAATATGTCCTTGCATCAGAGCCAACAAGATGCATTCTTTTACATTTATTTTGCCGGGTGAATAAAGTGATCCTGACTCTCATTATTATTAGAAATACAACCATGACACTGTGCTCCCGATAGCATAGCTCCCTTGCCCCCATTTTTCACCTGATCCTTTATTCCCAGGTTGTAAAGTCTGTTCCAGCGGTTCTCAGCTCCAGGAAGTTTCACCACATGAGCGATGGTATGAGGGGAGATAATGTGAGGAGGGAGGCATTAAATCTCTGTCCTGCTCATCTCCTCTCATCCTCTGGTTCACTTGGCGTCTGGCGGACAGATGACACAGTGTGCGGCCCAGGCTGCATCTCTGTTCCCGGGTCATCCATCGCTCCTGGAGTGATAAGTGGCTCTGTCCTGGTGTGGCTCGTCCTGCTGCATACACAGTCAATCACAGGGCAGAGCCACAGGACAACAGGAGCCTGTGGAGGACAGCGCAGCCATAACAAAACCCCAGGTGAAGTCTGTATTATTTGAGATGAAAAGGGAATTTTCCTCTGTAGGACCAAGACACTGCTAACACTGACATCTCCATCGCTGTTAAACAAGTTCAGGTTTTTGGGCAGCGGTCCATTTGTCATCTTACTTGTTAAGCAATGGGGACATAGACACCAGATTTGCCCCATGCTGTTCGTTCCGGTGCTCGATGCTAAAACCTTCGCATACACCATGTTGAGTGATAGTAGGCGATGGACATTATCCAAAGAAAACTGCAGCACCATTTAGAGATGAATAGTTCCAGGTAGGCTATGGCCTTGAGGTTCATACATTTTAAAAATGAGACATAATAACTCACTGTAGCATATGTAGTCACATTTATTTTTGGAGCTAATGATTTACGGAAGCAAGGAAAGTAGCACCTGGTGGTATTTTTGAATGATATCCTGTGTATGTTTTACACAAAATATTATACACAAATATGCCAAATTAGGCGACTTATCATTTCTGATTATTTTCCATTTAATGTTAGAGCCACTACAAATTCTATTTTTTTTTTTTTCCCAGTTTTGAGAAAATGGTAGCGGTGTACTCTCTCACTCAACATGATATAAAGAGTTAGCATGATGCAAGCCGAACCCTATCCTTCACCGTAACCATCACAGACATGACTTTGGTTTCATATTATCATCATTTAAGGTAAGATGATCTACAGGTCAATGTATGTGTGTGTGTGTGTGTGTGTGTGTGTGTATTCTATTTAAACATGAGAGTCTAACATGTTAGACAATCATAAAACCACACATGCAGCCACACACTGTAAAGTTAAATGGACAGAGCATAGCAATAACCCTGCCAGGGTTATGGCTTTGATTCCCACTGGGATTACCCACACTAGAAATGTATGCACTCCTGGCACTGTAAAGTGCACTGAATAAAAACTGTGACACACACACACACACACACACACACACACACACTCACTCATGCACAACTAGACACACAAGCATTTTTCGCAGGGGAAAAAATAGATAAAAAAAGAGAAAATGAATACAGTGGTGAACTGAATTTATTTTTTTTCTATCCCTCTGCAAGCTCAGCAGGCAGTCACTATAGCACTAGATGGCAGCACAACTGCAGCACAACTTGCTCTAACAGTTCCTGATCAATTATTTAGTCATTCAGATGTTTCACTTGATCACTTGTATAACATAATACAATTACATATAGATGTTGTATCTGTCCATTAACCTGTTCTTAGATTGACATGTTGCCTGTCGTAACACTCCTCATGTGTGTGCCAACATCACCCTCTGTAAAGGAAAAAAATCTAATAACATGGCTGACTAACTGCTCAGCCTGCATGTCATGCTGCTGTGAACTTGCATGAGGGAAATATACATAAATTAAGGTTAAGCTCTGACATCCACTCATTGGCCTTTGCTAAACCGCCCTCTGGAGATGACAAAATGTCTGATTTCTGGAGGGGAACATTCCTGTTAATCCTCTGGACCTGATCATGGTTTGCCAGGTAATTCCTGGAATTTGGCACTCTATATCAGCAAAGGAGAAATTGGGCTTAAGATGTGAAACCCCTCTGGTCCTGCAGAGTGTCTCTGAGAATGCTGCAGGGGAGACTTGGAAGTGTAATGTGTGCAAACTCTGCTACTTGTATAGCACTTAGGCTGCTGTTTCTTGCACATGACATGAAGCTATTTATTGTGAACTAAAACATTTCTTTTGAATCCATAAATACTGTCCATTTAACAACAACCAGCAACAAGAGGTTTTCCATCGTGCTCACAGAGCCAGGCTTGATGCTGTGTTGAGGATTCTATGAAGCCAGTGACCGTGTCCAAATAGAGATCATGTGCTGTCCATGATTGTTGTGGATGCATGATGTAGAGTTGGGGTATACATACTAATCCGTTTCTGGAACGCCAGCCTGTCATGACTCATTCTATCATGGCTGACTGTGCTCCCCAGAGCATGAGGGAAAAGCTTATCATCTGTCTCTTCGTTTCATGCCCCGTAGCAAACAGTCTCCAGCAACGCTCAAACCCAGCAATCAGCCATCACCTGCATACCTTCACTGCTACACAGTAACCATAAGGGGATCAGCTGGCACATCTCAACTCATCATATTCAAAAGAAGTTTCAGATGTAATATTCTTACAAACAATCTAACCTTCCCTGCGCACCTTTTTCGGGATAAGGCGAGCTCTGACCATAAAATGTGCTGCAAGCCAAGATAACCTATCCAATATCAGTGGCTAATGAGGCAGAGAGAGGAGCTGGAGCAGGCAGACACTATCATTTCAGCTCCATACGTTTTCGTGTACAAGATAAGCTTTGTCAGAGGTCAGATACTGTGTGATAGTTTGGCCAATTTCCAGCACTATTTCTGGCAACGGCTGTCGATTTGATGGCAGCTTGGATTGCCAGCCGTGGTGAATGAGCAGCTGCGATGCTTTTGGCTCACAGGGGAAATCTGTTTGGGCTGCCTGGAGTTGAACTGCCAAGCACTTTTACTCCTGGTGAGAAGATTGCTCTCATGTTTTATTGAACGTTGCCCCCAGCACTTCTCATCCTTGACAATCTGATTCTACTGAGGCCCACCCTGTGACCTTAATGTCCAACAAATGGGGTGTTGTAATTCACTCATAGTGACCCCTCCATCACCTCATCACCTTCATAGGTCCTTTGGGTAGCATTTATGGGCCACTTTTAAATCTGTGGATTAATATCTTTGCTGCCTGGCTGCATTGTTCTTAACTGCCCTTGCACTGAAATAACCTGTCATTTTTGCCCTTTAGCTCGCTTGTCAGATTACGAACAGGACCACACATCACTTCATCATCTATTCTTGGTTCCACTTTCATAGTTAAGGTGGGAAACAAGCTGCACAGGCAGCGCTGTCTCCATGTTGGGTATGTACATGTCCCGTCGGCAAGCGTCGAATTTGGGTCAAGGCCTAGTAGTATGCCAGCGAGTAGAATAACAGAGTCTGTTTTGTCTCCTTGTCTGACCTCTGCAGATGAAACTGTGTTGTAGTAGAGATTTGATTCTTTGTAGTTGTGATGAAGCAAATGAATCCTATAGAAAAACAAAGCCAGCTCCTCAAACAGCCACTTTACCACTTACCCGCCACTTACCCACCAAACAGTTTCTACAAAAGAATGAACAGAGGACAGGTTTGTTACTCATAGATACAATATATTTTCTAATTCCCAGGAGAAAATGGGAAATATTTCATTTACACGTCATCATATGTGAACAAAAGATTATAAATAAATCATAGATAAATGAAATAAATGAGAAGAATCTAATTAGTCTGCTATTAGACTGCTATGAAACGATTTATTCAGGAGTGTAATGCATTACTTATGCTAAAATTGTTTTCTGTACAACCTCCTTAAGATAAATAAATGCCAATTAATGAGAGGATAAATAAAATATGAGGCTTCTGTGAAACAAATTATCTTTGTTGGAGAAACCTGTTTGATAATTGCCCTGATATGTGTTATTTTCTTTTTATAGCACCTAAGGAGCTTTAAAAAGAAACAAATCATTAGATGTCAAGGTCTCATTACTGTATTATGTTTTTGTTGTTACCGTATTTCTTAGATAATTGTCAGATGGTAGCCTCCGGTTAGAAGTATTTGTCTCACAGAAACATCAAAGCTTCCTCATTAGTGGAGACCAACATATGAAAAGTAAGACATATCTGAGATGGAATATGCGTCTAGGAGTTAAAGAATGTTTTTACCCAGGAACCACAGCTCTGACCTCCATGAGGTTTTGCTTTCTTTAAGGCAGCTTGGCGAAAACACAAAGAGCCAATTTTCTCTTCCTTTGTGAGTTTTGCCTCGGCAGGGTGATCTTTGAGGTCCTCCACTATTCTCACTTTTACATAACTGGAAATACAGAGGGGACAACTGAATGAGACATATTTTACAGAGTGTGGCGATGTCCCATTTTTCCACTGAGTCAGAACAACATAAGTGGCTATTTTTTCCAGTGCACACGTTCAGAAGGGAGAAAATAGACTCCAGTCTCAGCACTGTGCTGAACAGATATCATTTATAAAGTACATAAATGGGATATACAATGTGAGATCTCAACTTGGGATTTGCTTTTCCATGGGGAGGAATCTAGGAGAGAATATGGTCATGCAATCCACCTCTGCTGCAGAGGCTGATACAGATGCCACAAATCGCAGTAACTGATGCCCCAGGTTGAATGCTGCTCATATGATTTTTTTTTTTTTTTTTTTAAACCTGAGAAACTACTCACTTTTACTGAAAATGCTAACCCTTGCCCATTTTCTCCATACACCTTTGCTATTTCTTTGTAAACATAAATCCTGGTAGCATTAAAGCTAATTTTCATGTAAAATTGTTTTACCTATGTTTGTTATCACTCTGTTTCGGCATGTTATGTATGCACATTTTTCATCATAATTATAGCTATTTCAAAAAAATCTCTCTGTTCTTTTAACAGTATTGCAATTCAATTGTTAAAATTTAATATTATTGTTTAAAGTCCTCTCTAGAACACCTTGAATATACCCCTGTGAAATGTGATTTATAAATAAAATTTCCTTGTCTTACTTATGCATGTATTTATGTATGTATTCATGTATGCACACACACACACACACACACACACACACACACAGACAGACACACCCATACACATATATATTTCAGCATATATATTCATTTACGTGTGTGTGTGTGTGCTGGGTGTGCATGGAGCTGCAGAGCCCTGTCCTGCCAGCCTTGGTGTGGCTGATTCCTCTAGAGTGGTGGCGGGATTACTCTGGGGATTAGCAGGATACTGGCAGCACCCATCGATGGGACAGAGATGACAGTTCCCATCATGTAGTCCCCGCTTCAACCCCTCGCTACGCCCGGACTTAAAGCGGAGCAAACAGCAGATTACATGAGTATGACAGCAGGGGAAGAAGTCACACATCACACAGTGGAGATTAGGCTGAACAAACTCTTCTTCAGCTGCCTGGGGGTATTCAACCCAAACATGGAGAGCTGTCTCTCATGGCCCAGTTTGGGCTGGATTAGGAAGCTGCAGACAGCAATTCTCCGCACAACAGTGAGAGGAAAAAAACAAAAACGTATGGGCTCTTCAAATAAAGCAGCACACTAATAAATAATTTCTCAGCTGTAAACATCACCATTTCAACTCCTGCTTGTAAAGAGTGCTCGCTGGACTTCTGATTCTGATTTATTGGGGAGCTTGTTGTTCCTTTGGCTTGGTTATTACTACTTGAAATAATGCATATGCTGTAACTCTGAAGACAAAGATAGCCTGTAATCACTTTCACTGCAAAGCTCAATAAATGTGCAGGACTTTGTCTTGGTGACACTGCTGCAAATGTAACAGGTATGCCTCTAGGACCCAGTGGAAGAACGAGAGCATGTGCTCCTGGGGTATCTGAGCCTGTGCTTGCGCAGGTTTATGCCTTTGCAGGTTTGTACCTTTTAAGTTTTACAGATTTGCCATTAATGTTTGAGGGGCAGCTTGTGTGGGAGAGCTGTGGATGCCGTACAGGTGAGGTGTGTAATAAGGAAAGACCTCCAGCCGCCTCCCTCCAATTAAGGATACAGAAGCCATTTTCCCTGACATTTAAAAAGGGGAAAAGCATTCGGTATATCAAAGATTTGCCTATGACTGTTTAACCCTCTGCATGTGTAGCGCTGTAAGTAGAGGGCTTGTTGTAATGGGAGGAATGCATCATTTGTTTTTGATGCACAGTCTCAACGTCCCCAAAGTCTCCTCCAGCCACAGGCCTCTCCCCTACTGCTCAGCCCCTTCATAACCAAGATTTTGTGCCAAATGCTATCCCCCCATCAGTTCTTTTCCGTATCTGTTTTTGAGTATTAAAGAGCTAAAGTCTGATTGTTTTTATTGCTCTTGCCCTTATCATCCTCTGTTCAGCTACTTGTTGTTCTCCACATTGGGTAAGTGGTATATTCTTGAGATAGAAATCTACAAGACTATTCACTGGCAAGCAATTCTAAGAGGTATAAAGTTGAATGTGTGAGTGCAGGTATGTCACCAAAGTTATCAAGTGGGTACCTGCCATCACAGGTTGAAGTAAGCCCATGACACCTCCAGAAGGTGATTTCTGATGTCCCAGAGCCCACCTTGATCCGTGAACTGGATACCAAATACAGCTGAAGTCAACCTCCGCTACCCTCTACCTATAAATACACTCTTCCCCCGAGTCCAAATTCCTCAGGAACTTTTTAACTCTCAATAGATTTTGTCTGTGACTGGCTAAGGAGACAGACGATTCTGCTGGCTTGAGACAGATCAGAAACAGACCATCCTATAAACCTCCACTAAAGAATAAATATACCAACAGCTAACAGCTATTAACAAACCAGAACAACAACACCAACCATTCTATCAGATAGAATGCCACATACACATGCTAATAAATAAATGGTTGTGATGGTCCTCTCATAGTCTCACACAGGCATATTAATAACTTTTTTTTGATTTTTACAATATATACTGGCAGAAATGGTAGGACAACAGGAACTCATACAATGCAAAAGGACAGTGCAAGATAAGAGTATGCAAATCACCCTGCATATATGCATGCATGTATGCATATATGCATATGACTCTATATATTCAACATCCAATATTCAGCAACTGTGTAATTGTAAAGATATGTAAATTTTAGTGCACATTTTCTCCGGGTTTTGAATGAAAACGAGGACATGAACATTACAACGACGTGTGTGGGTAAATACACCTCAGCAGAAGCTACCTCTATCTGTCAAACAGAAGGATGATGTGCATTGAAAACGCATCCCCTTCCTCGTGGCACGCACATCTATCACCAATTTATGGCCACACTTCCCACTCCAGCACATCTCTGCTGTGACATCCATCTATGTCAACATCCTTACTTGCATATCTAGGGGCCCATGTTGGTTTGCTGTCCTTTAAGTGTTCATAACACATTCTTGACAGGTTTTTACCGTATGTTTTCTCTTTTACTGCAATTCTGCCTTAGTCTTATATAAGACTACCTAGAGGAAGGTCACAAAATCTAGATTTGCACATGAGTTAATGTCATGTCATGTTAAATGACAGGCAAAAGTGTGAAACCTTTTTGAAGCGATTCTCCTTTTGTGTTACCCCAGGCAGCTTAAAAGATCCCTCTTCAAGAGCGTGCCATGGGTATTTTACTGAATACTTTAATGTCCTACTTTCAATTCCTCAGGTCAAAATGTTCAGTTTACAAAGAAGAAAAACCTAGTTTTGGGTACCTTGAGCTACTAAGTCCAACTAAATGTCATGAAATATTTTTCATTTATGTGACTATGATCACTATGTACTTGCATGTGTCTGAGTGGCTTTGTTTGCAAGCATCAATGAATGTGAACAAAATCTGGTTTAAGGGTGCATGTGCCCTGATACAACAACTTTAGCTCTATTTTTTAGGAGGTAATCAGCCTTTACTAATACTTGGTGTAGTTGGTGTTTCTCAACATGTGAGGAGCAGGCAAATAAGAGAGGATCTAAATGATTCTCCGGCAGCATTACAGCACACTGGAGCAGCACCAACACAACACACCGCTGCTGCTGCTGCTGCTGAGCTTATCACGGCACTGCAGTGCTAGGGAGGAGCCCAAACAAGCTCACAGCAGTAGCTTGTGGCAACTTCCTCCTGTCTCCAGATACTGTGAAGTTTGGTTGCACACTGTTGGATGATCCTCTTTATTAGTCAGCAAAGTACCATTACATCTACCAGCATAATTCTTCAAGTAAAGATGAAATTTTGTTGGGGTGAAATAAGTCCCCCGTGCTGTACCCGTGAAATGTGAGCATATCAGGTCCTGTCTCCGCTAAAATGTTAATCTTGTGATGAAGGGACGAAGGGCAGGGCAGGGAGGGCGTTTACTTAGTTTCAAAAGTGAGAAATTGTTTCATGCAACACATGTATCCATGCATTTAAATTCCACTCTTTATTCATCGGGTTCTCGATTACGAAAATGACCCAAAGTGAATTCAAAAACTGATCATTTCTGATGTAACTGACTGCAAGGAATACTCTCACCTTTCTGTGTTGTTAATAAACTCCTCATAACCATCAGAGGGCACTAAAAATCCACCTGATGATCTCTACAGTTAAGAAACCAAATATCACTCTAATTAGAGATCTACTGTATACTGTTTTAATGGGTGATGCATCAACTTTGCACAACCTGGCTGATTTGGATGTATTACTAATTTGAGAGGAAAATAACCTGATGTGTACGTTTTTGATGAGCAGGATTACTTAAGTAAGTGTGTGCCCTGATTAACCAATTTAGCCCAATTTAATTGGAGCTGTGACTCAAACCTGTGATGATCACGGTGGACATCACGACCATTCCAGCAGGCAGTGTGTGCCAGAGGCTGTTGCCATACTCTGACCGTGACGCAATGATACAATGTGGAGTGAAACTGTCCAATGTAGAGATTAATGGAATTTCAGCTTAAACCGAAAATAAATGCATGAGAGGAGACTTCCCAAAATAGATTTGACAATGCACTGCACTCGGGAGCATTGTAATTTGCTAATCCTATACTTAAGCCTTTTCCACCAAAATCATTCATGAGTCAACACAATTTTGTTGATAAAGCTACAATTACTACCAGTGATGTGCAGAAGAAAAAACTAGTCCAAGAAAAAACAAAAAACAAACAAACAAACAAACAAACAAAAAAAAAAAAAAAAAACACAGTAAAAACAACAATCAATTACACTTCACGGGGTATTAATTTACATTTTCCCCACCAAAAGACCATATCATAGGCTACTATTATCATATATCACTCTGATAGTGTTTATTATATTCACTGTTTCACATGATAGAGATTTGTTTTCCAGTGTAAAAAACAGGGGGTGGAGGACAGGTTAAGCTCTATTTTGTTAACTCTAGTCCAATAAAATTGTACACTGACAGAGTTGATGTGTCCACGCCAATCTAACGCGTCGCCTTCCTCCAGAAACGGGATCATTCAGCCTCACTTTCCGTTCAAACCAACGCAGGGTTAAATCCTACCAGCAGTCGACTGGACGTGGCTTTATGAGCGGATGAACAGTGACAGATGATGAGTTTAGTGCCCTGAGGATTGCGCACAAGACAGTCAGTGATCTGCTAACAGCCGTTTAACATCGCAGAGTGCCGGCGCGGTGGGAGACAGGAAGACTGACTCAATCTGGGACACTTGGTGAGATAACGCGTTTTAGAGGGGTGTCAGACAGATCGAGAATTTAAAATTATCCCAATTATATGTAGTTTCAGTTCAAGCTTCCCCACATCTACCGACCGGACACCAAGTCTCCGGGCTTGTTTACGCACAACTTTTACGCACAATCCGCCGATGGACGGATAGACCCGTTCATGTCACGTGCAGAACGGAGTACACGGCAAGTTTTACTCCCACAGGTGTGATTTTGTCAAGTGTGTGAACTCCAGAAATGGAAGAAAGGATCAGCTCCACGCTCCTTTGAAATAAGAGCAAACCACGGAGACTGGGAACTTGCGTGGAGCGGTGAGCCTCGCCGGGTGCCAAAATGAGCGCTTACTGCCATAGCTGGAGGATCTTACACATATTCTTTGCAACAATCACAACAGTTCTCACACAAGGTATGTGACGTGGAGTAAATTAATTGTGCGTTTTGAGTTCATTTAAATCCAGAATGTCTTTCACGGAAGAGCAAATGGCCAGCTGATTCACAAGTGATATTTCCCTTGATGCTCCTTGTAACTGTCGCTGCTGAAGCATCTACAACATGTGTCTGCACAGTACTTGATGACAATAGTTTAAAACAAATGATCCATTAAAATTAATTGACCATCTGCTGGACATGCATGGCCATTGTGGGTGGGGGTGGGGAGTTTCAAAAGGGCCATTTCTCAAAGAGCATAGGGTCCATGCCACCAGTGAGAGAACTTTGTCTAAAAGTCTGAATAATGAATTTAAAAAATCTTAATAAATGCCACAATGTCACATTATGTCAGAGCGATACAGTTTTATTTAAATCAATGAGCCCAACATGAGCATATGTATCTTGCTTGCTGCCAAGATGTTTAACAGCATTGAGCAGGTTATTAAACATTTAAGATGGAATCTCAGTGAGGAGTAAAAGACTTGATGGCTTTATGTTATGACTTGTGTTACGCCTTAATGCTCAGTGCTTTCCCTCTCCCTGGGATGTATTACTTTCCCTTATGGATGTCTGCTGCTAGAAAACTGGGGTACAGTATTTTCATGCACACTGGTCAGGAATGAGACAAAACAAAGAGCAGGGAATAATCTAAATGTCCAGCTCTGATAACGGAAAAGAAAAAGAAAAAAAAAAATCATCACAAAGCATTTACTTTAAAGCCTATAACTGCCTTAAAGATGGCTATTTCTAGGGAATGCAGACTGGCTGATTTATACGGATAAGGGGATGATAAAAATGGAAAAAAAAATCATGATAAAACAGATTTTTAAAAGCAGCTTTAAGAGTCTCATTGTACATAACAATCCCCACCAATGGGTTAAGCCTCTCTCTCTCTCTCTCTCTCTCTCTCTCTCTCTCCCTGCCTCCCCCCACCCCCTCTATCATTTCAGCTCCTCCACCCTGTTTATTTATTTATTTCCATCAAAGTCCCTAAGCATGTATGATCAGTGCTACATCTTGTTTGTATATCTGTATAAAGCTATAGCATCTAAGATGAGAGCATGATGCTCTGAAGAGCACTTCAGCTACACTAATCAGAGAGATTTCTCAACGAGGCGCCGCAGTTATGTTTCGGCCTAACTTTTATCCTGGAAAGAGCTCATATCCAGACCTGTAAGCAGCAGTGCTGTTGCCAACACTTGGTGAATTCACTGTCATGTCATACATGGCACAACAAGAAATCACAAAAACAGTCTGATTACACAGCATATATGAGAGGCTGTGGCCATGTGCAGGCAGCATGAAATGGGATTTGGAGATATTTTGAGCCATAAATAGGCCTGTTCGTCTCTCAACTACAGTTTAAAAAGTAGACATCCATTTTATGCTGCTGTGATGCAATTTGAAGTCAACTCACTTCTGCAAGCTGTTTTCCACAGATGGCAATTATCATTACTGCACATTAGAATTCAACATGGTTGCTCAGGTCTTGTGCATCTTAATAGAATAATACAAGATTAATTGCATTTGTGATAATGGTAAAAGAAAAGCATACAAAGAGGAAGTTAGTTGACTTGCCTTTGAAACAAATGAAGTAATATGCAATCTTTACACCAGGGCAGAATCTGCTCTGGAGCTCATCAGGCACACAATCACCTCTGCATTAAAACATGCCATTGGGGACCTGATGAAGTACGTTCTTTGCTTCTTTCAGCATTCAACAATCAACAATCAACAATACTAATTTAAACAGAAAAACAGCCCTTACTTAACATCGGAATTATTTGCACAAGCCACATAATAATGACTAGTAAACCTCTGGGAATATTAAACCTTTCAAGGTTAAGTACCATGATTATTTTTCATTTCCACTTCCACTACATGTAAATAAAACTGCAATTGATATATACAAACTTCAAAAAGGTGGCTGCATATTTTCTAAAGCACACAGCACCACTGTGGGAAGCTATTATACACATGAAAAGTTCAATTCCAAAATGCCAAATATCCATTTTGTGAAGAAAATCACAACCTGAGGTTTTTCCTATCAGTCATGTGCTACTTTCAGGTACTTTCAAATAGTGGATAGCTTAGAGTACGCAAACCCTCTTAAATCGACCTATACAGAGAACATATATAAGAGATAAACCTTTTCAATCCATTTGAATACCAGCTTGATTAATATCATATGCTTTTAAGCCTGACATATGGATTTAAAAGGGGAATCACTCTCTTGTTGTTTCTTTTTTTCTCCCTGGAAAAGCATTTAACCTACATACAACAGAAAAAAAACAACCCAACAACAAACCAACCAACCAAAAAACAACACAGAAATAAATAAATAAATAAATAAAACAAAGCAGGAAAAAAAACATACATAAGCTTGAAGTGTAGCAGCATGGCATCATGACATTGATGCTCTCTGAGTTAGCTGAGGAGGAACAGAGGTTCAGGGTCTCCAAGATGAGTGATTTGAGAGGCTGGAACAGCTGGTACAGCGGATTTGCTCTCTTGTTTATCAGCTGAGGGCAGGGCTCTCATCATGTTGATAGGCCGGTGTAAAAATAAAGGTTTCCTTATGTTGCCTGTTGTTAGATACCAGAAATAACACCGCTGGAAAAGCACATGGTTGCTTGCAAAGAACGCTGCCCTAAAACTTTGCGTGTTCTCCGTGCTCAGAGTAAATGTTCCCCCTCTGGTTTTCTGTGATGATGAAACTTTAACAGTAACAAGAAAGGCACAGATGACCCATCAAATCCAGCTGTAAAGGGATGAACGTGGATGTTAAGTACTTTGTGGCTACACTGGCAGTGTGTTCCCCCTCCTGGAGATGGGCGAGCCAGTTTTTATTCACTGTCACTGCAGTCAGAGCTGCAGCCAACTCTGGTATTAAACAGCACATCTGTCACTGTGGCCGCTGGTAGGCTGCGTAGGGACGGCACCATTCCCAGCTCCAGTCTCTCAGCCACTCAGTGAACATGACTGAGACTCATGTCTTGTGTTTGCAGAGAAAAACAGATGCTGCTAGCTTCCTCCAAGGGCCTGATATGTTGACAAGATTGTGACACATAGATTCATTGCAGTGTGAACTGTCTGACCACACTACAGACTCTTTACTATGGTCAGCGCTTGAGAGTAAAACCAACAGTGGCATGATGGAAAGGCCTGTCAAATGCCACAAGTCATGACAGATATGGGGACTGATTTTGACTCCCCAAGCTCTCCTCAGTGGAAAAATAATCATCAGTGATTCAGATCACTCTGTAATAAAAACACTTGTCTCAATGCATATACAGATAGATGAGTAAAAAGAAATTAAAATGCCAGATCTCATTGAAATTTTGGTTTTGTAATGTATGAAGGCAGTCTTAATGATAATGCTTTATTTATTTATTTATTATTTACCACCCAACACCAAGTTTTGTGCAGTCTCATCCAATCTGAGATAATCTGCAGTAAACACCAGTGTATATTATATCCATAATTCACCCAGCAGGGCAATTAACCACCAAACAAACAGTGCACACTCAGGTGAACTGCCACAGTCTGTGTAATCTGTCAAAATGGACACCTAATGAGGACACATGAAGGCCCGCTGACCCTTGCGTCTGCTCATTTCCATAGAGGCAGATGTCTATCCTCCGAGCCTTTCGATGGGATCAAAACAACAACCAATGCTCTCGCTTGCTTTTTGTTCACTTTGCTCTCATATAGTATAGACGAACTGGGGAGCTGGTGTAAAAATGCACCGGTTATAACACAATTTCCATTTCATTAGGCGTGATTCAATTTCCTGGAATTCTCATCCTAATTTATAGCGGGCTTTTCTTATATTTTACATTACAATGCTGTGATATTCTTATTTTTCATAGAGTAGGAGTCTTGCTAGATGGTCACAGCCCAGTGATAATGTGAAAAGCCATTTCAAGCCTGACCTTTGGTGGCTGGTTACACCTTAATGCCAATTGTGCCAGTCCCACCTGTTCTCCCCATACAAAGGTGGCTGAGTGAAGCTGAGGAGAGCTGAAGCTGAGAATGGAGGGTTTGTTTTTGTCAGAGCGAGAGAGAGAGAGAGAGAGAGAGAGAGAGGAAGAAAGAGAGAGAGAGGAAAATGTACCATGAACACATTCACAAAAAAAGTTCAGCCATATATAATCACAAAAAAGTTTGCTCGTTCTTTTAATTGATATTCTCAAGCACTCCCAGGCATTATTTTAAAAACAAATTTTATATTTTAACAGCACATAATCTGTCATCATTTTTTTGGCCCAGTTTATTAACTGGAAACAAGCTTTAAAAATGAAAGCGTCTGCTAGGATTTCTGCGGTAATTTAGTTGCATGATATTTCTCTGTGACATGATTAGCTTTCTGGATGATATTTAGCAAAGGCGCAGAGCTAAACTGCAGTTCCATCCCAGCAGTTGGTGCAGCTGCCTCAGAAACTATAATACTCCTAAGCTTCTCTTGTTGTAATTTGCAATATTTCCCCTATGTGCCCGGCTATGGGAATTTTAAGATTAACTTTTAAGGTCAGTGGTCTTTTAGTGTAATAATTTGATGCCCCACTCAGTTGATCAGTTGAACTGAGCTGACTTTAGTATTAGTTCCTAGGAAGTTGCTGGTACATTTTGTATTATTTTATTCCCCAATGTACAGAGAAGCAGAGTTCCACGATCCCATTTTCATTTCAAATGGATTCCAATTATTCAAACCTGTGGTTCCATGGCATATTTTCATAAAATGCTGTGGCTATAAATAACAAGCCTAGTGTAATCTCCTATTTTTACCCAACAGACTTGAACAGTCAGGAGTTGACAGACAGCAGTAAGAGCCCAGTGCCTTTCCCTCTCGTCTTACCAGTCAACTACGAGGTACGGGATGTTGACTACTTCTTCCTGAAGGAGGCTGGGCAGGACTTTATGAGGAATTCAAGCATGCAGAGTCACACACAGCCCTTTGTCATCTTGAGAGCCAGCCGCCAGCCTGCCATCAATGCCAGCTATGGTGCTCTGTCCACAGAGCAGCCTGTGCCCATAGACCTAATCCACTCTGTGCGTCTATTCAATGCTCCAGGGGTCTTTACCTATAACTGGAAAGTCCAGTCCTTTGTGCTAACCCCAAGGGTCTTCTCCTCCAAGCCCAAAGTGCGGGTGCTCTTCTATGTGGCAGGAAGGGACTGGGGCAGGGGCGAAGGGGCTGTGGATGAGCTGCCGTGTGTGACAGTCTATGCCTTCTGGCAAACCCAGGAGGTGAGGGGCTCCTGTGCCATGGGAGGTGAGAGGGGAACCTGCATGGCTGAGTTGGCTCCTCTGCCTGGTTGGTTCACCCCAGGGGCAGAGAGCACCAGCAGGGAGAAACAGGACCCGTCCACTGGAAACCCTGTGGAGCTGTACTACCAAGCTCAGCCCAAAGTCAATGGGAAGTGTAACTCTGTGGATGGAGGGCGCTGGGGGAGCTCAGGACAGCAGGCTGAGTATGTTCCTGTCACTCCCATGCAGAGGATTGGCAGCGTGCATCTTCTTCAGGTGCCTAAGGGAATGGCAACCCTTTCTCGACTCAAGCTGGGCAACGCCATTGTTATACGGACTTCCTCCAAACCACTAAAGAAGACAGACATCGCCACCTTCTACATCCTCATGGCCAGCTCTGCCCAGCTGGCAAACTTCACTCTCCGGTAAGCCTTTTCTGCTCACCTTATAGCTTGCAGTGCTGACTGGGAACATGATGTCATCAATTGCAACTCATCAAACATTAGGATTGTTGACAATAATCCGCATAGTAGGATAGGATAAAATAACTACCCCAGTAGATTTTATTGTGATACATGAAGTTAAATATTTTCATCACTCCAGGGGGCTCTGTCTAATTCTATTGATTTTTATTTAATTGGTCAATCAGAATTCAATAAGAGTAATTGTTCGCTAACAGCATTAGTCCTCTTCCCTAATGTGTCTCTGCTTCCACAAATCCTGTGCCATCAAAAATAAGGGAATACTGGAGGAAATGGGATTTAACATGGATTATGGCATTTCTCTGAAAATATGATAGAGGTTAACTGTCTTTCCGAGAACTGTGGTGAATATTCATGTTCAATGGAGAAAAAAAAATGCGTGTTTGAGCGAGCACAGTCTGATGACATTCACAGCGGTTTGCACTTTCAGTCACCAAGCTTGACGTGGATCAACTGAAATCACGTGTAGCTTGTGAGTCATTATCTCTCTGCATTAAAGGCCATGCTCAGGCTTTTTGTGTTTATATCAATGCAGCGCAATTGAATGTATGAAGATCACAGGGATTAACAGCAAAGCTCAATTTAATTTAAGGTTGTGTTCTCATTTTTGCAATATTCAATGCTCAGTTTGATTGGAGTTGAGAGCACTTGTAGTACAGTCATGGAGCAATAACCCTCCGGAGGTCTCGGTGACATAATAATAATGGAGGCTAATTTTACGCAGAGTGTTATTCTGTTTTATGTTTTCCCAAAGAATAAATGACTCAACCATATCTGAAGTGCACTCACCTTTAAGCTCGATCTTTGACTCCAGAGCGCTTATCTGAGAACTATTATCCCCTTGAGGAGAGAGAGACATACATAAAAGAAATAAAGGATGAAAAAAATGCCCTTCTCAATCTGCTCTCATGTCTGGTTGTCAGCTTGTTAGTCAGGCAGGGGATACAGCCACTCTTCACATCAAGGTGAAATGATGCAACATGAGAGCTTGCCACTTGAACAGTGGATTAGAATTGGAATGCTTCCATCGTGCTCTCATCGCTCCATTGATATTTTTTTAGGGTCATGCACACCATAATACCTTATATTATTACCAGACAGAGATACAAGAGAATTGAATTTCAACACAGCTAAATTTGTCAAGCCCAGCTGTCAAAGCAGACAAGTAGAGATTTATGCTAACTTGATTAGAGATAGATTTTTTAAAAATATCTATATATTATTTCAGATAGTATCCATTTTACTCCTAGCCGGTGAACAATGATGTGTCAGGAAGCCCAGGATGCACTTTCATGATATGCCTCTATTTATGTGGCTTGAATGTAGATTGCATTCCTTTTATGATACATGAATAAAGTGTATCAAAGCCTTACTTCAAACAACCTCTGTTGAGGTAGGTTTAATTTCTATTAAAGTGCTTGAAGGCAGCAGTCCAAAAGTTTATTGGTTTCTGCACAAGAGGCCACAGTTTTCTTGTCTGTTGGACTGAAAAGATTGAGAAATGGTGGAATATGCAATCAATACGCTCTGGAAATCGCAGTTGCTTCCACTTTGAGTTGCTCATAGGTGCTGAACAGTTCAGAAGGAGACAGTCAGAAGAGGTGCTCATATATTATTAATAGCTTTTTCACCTGAAATCATTCACTTAGGCAGTCACTTACTCAGCAAGTCAAACTGTGAATGCTGCAGTAGGTAAATGTTGATTGAGCAGGTGGCAGTACACGGATGCACTTGACCTCCTGTTCAAGCTTTAGAGTAACGTTTTAAGGTAACGGCTCAAATAGAAAGTTTAGCTCCAGGCTTTCGTGGGTTCTCAAAATTTCCCTTGGGAGTGCAGTCTTTTCTAAGGTGCCCAAAAGTAATGAAGGAGCATGAAGCTCGGTGTGCTTTATCCCACATTTTAGTGGGACTATTCCTTCACCGAGCTCAGACACATAAAATTGTATCATGCTTTTCCATCAGTAGACGTGTAATTCATAAAGTTGGACTGTGTATTTGAATAACATAGTCACCCACTCTTCTTTTGCCACTCTGTTGGACTTGGATTCTGTTTTTACAGAAGCACTGGAGCAGAAAAGAAATATTTCTCTTGACTTTCCCCCTTCATGGTGCTTTTTAATCATTGCTGTTTTAATTCCACACTGTCATACTTTACTCAGTCATGCTAGTTTCTACCCAAATAGCTGATAGCAGAAATGTCTGTCGCCTCTCCTCACAGTTCCTGTCACTTGGGTGGGGGGTTAGAAGTTGGTAAGGGGGGCTACTTAGTAGCTCAACACTTGCTGGTTTGGACTGACAGTGCCCAATTCTTCCAAAGAAGTGTGTTCTATGCAAAATCGCTGTGGGTCGATTGAAGCTCGGACTGTTTAGACTCAAATGACAAGAAATCATGGAGTAAGCATGACATTTGATGATTGATTCTACATGGTTGTCATCAACAACTCACAATAACAGCGACTCACCGATAGAGATCAGAACCAGAGCTTTATGGCACTTTATGTTGTTGTTCTCTCCTGAATAGATCTTTGCTTGTACTGTATAAAAATGTATGCTTTGGATAAAAGCAATACACATAATAATACCACCACCAACAACAACACCAACAACAACAATAATAATAATGATAACATAGTAATCCCTGCCATAAACAATAAATAAATAAAATTATTTTTAAAATGAAACATAGGTAGTTGTCTGGAAATGCAATTGCAATATTCACACAAATATATAATTCTGATTAGGCATCAGTTAAGTCTAAAGGTCTTCACGTCAATCAAGCCCTGGCAGTTTTGTCTTTGTGGTTGAAACTGCCCTAAAACATAAACTGTATGTAGTCTTTCCTGTGTGCCATAAACAAGAGACAATACATTTACTGCTCTCCCGCCTCACATAGCCAGTAACAGTGATGCCCTCCCCCAGCTTGTCAGGCCATTAACAAGCCCTCTGCATCTGGTTCTTAACAGCTGTCTATGCGCTTTATCACTGTCTGAATGTCCCATTAAGCTATGCTTAATACTCTCTCATCAGCATGATAAACCTGTTATTGATGTCTATATTCGGAGTCAAGGGACATACAAATGTGAAGTCGGCTGAGAAAAAGTCAAGCCACACCTGTCCGTTCCACCGAAATGAACCTGTCATTCTCAATGACAGTTTGATAAAGGTCATAGTCAAAGTATTGTACCACCATCATCACACCATTCATGTGAAGGGCAATTAGATTGCCTAAAACCCATTTAGTGTGTGATCAGTAAGTTGAATGGCGTGCAGTATGATCTGACATTTTTTTTTTTTTTTTTTACAACCATAAAAAGTAAGTAATATCTGACAAGATGCTATTAATAGTCTGTCTTGTTAGATGAGTTTTATTTAAAGGCAGCATTATGGAAATGAATGTACATGAGCGTCTGTATCAACAGGATACTGTATCAGGGAGCTCTTCAACCAGAGAGCCTAATCACTCAACTATGTGACAAATAGGACTTTTACAACCATTTTCAATGCTGTGGACCCAGCCATCTGGCAGAAGCATTGGCACAAACGTCTCCCCAGCTCCCTAAACTGCTCCATAAGTACGATAAGCACGTTGCTGATGGCTGGCCATCAGACTAGCTAAGCGATGGACATTTGCTTGCATAATTAACGATTGCATCTGTTTCTGATTGCATTGGGGTTCACCAGTGGCACCGTGTCCCGGCAGCAATGCATTCACAAAGCCAAGGATGGGAACACAAATTCTATCAGTGGGGTAATTACAAACCCCATGCAGCACCTCTATAGCGGTCTCAGTGATAGAGTGCATCTGGCTCATACTGTCTGGCTTACACAGAACATACTTGGCACACACCGCAGGCCATAGATCAGTCACCAGACCACTGATTCTGTAGCTCCTGCATGGTATTATGCATTAGGCTTTGAATTCTTCCAGTGTTCTCCTTTCCTTTGCTGGCCATCACGCAACGGCTTTGTGATCTTAAAGGGAGCGTTGAACAAAAAAAAAACTGGAACTCCACAAACAAATAAGGAAAGGGAACTGACTGAAGAGGGCCAAGGGGCAAAGGCTGCTTTGAGTGTGTTTGACAGAGGTGAGGCAGGCCATGTGTGTGCGTGTTTGTGCACCAGAGTGCATGCGTGCCTCCGTTTTTGCATTTTTATATATTTTGTATATATCAGTAAGTGAATGAATGAGTGAGTGAAGGAGTGAAGACTATGTAAAATGCAAAACTGTTGTGCCACTCATGCCTCGCCCGGTCAGAAGTGAGATGGATGGCAAGTGCAGCACCTGAGAGCTGCTTTTCTCACAGACTGTCAGCTTCAGTCTCCACAGCCATCCATCTTCCCTGCCCTGGTGCCTCCCGCTGCCCACTGCCTCCTCAGCGCCTACTAACCCAAGCCACGGACACTGGCTCCCGCTCCCAGCCACTCATAAGAAAAACTCCTCTTCCTCCACAGTCTCAGGGGATTTTTTTCCACAGGCGGGGTGGGGGCTGAAGGAGAAAAGGCTCCAGATAAGTCCTCTTGTTACTGTCACTTTTTATTAGTTAAACCCTGCTGCACTCAGCTCAATACACAGAGGTGTTTCATCATGAGAGGGCATGTTATTCAGAGGCCATTACTAGATTAACAGTCCTCCTAGGTTCTCCCATTAATACACAGGGCAAGCCATAATTCATCCATCATTGATTATGCTGGATTATTTTTTCCCCATAGAAGGGAAATGATCATATTGCACTCATAATTCCTAAGTTAGAGTGGTCTCTACAGTCACAAGAAAAAATACAAAAATATCATATTCCTTTTTTTTTTTTTTTTTGTCTTTGCTCAATATTAGATTTGCAATATAAATGCATTACATGTGGATGGTCCTTTCTACTTAATTTGTTTTTCAGCTTAAATGTTTAAATAAGATGTTGGGAGGAGGATAGACATGCTATGGATTTGCTAAGATTAGATAAAGGATATTCCCTCACATGCAACTTGATTTGTAGGCCAGGGGTCCTGCGCAGCATTAAGAGTTGGCTTTCCGTGTTTTGGTGGCACTATTCCTGACTGTGAAGAGAACTGCAGCATTTTGCCTTTAGGGAATGGCACTAAGTGGGACTGTGAATTTAAGATTTTGATTAATTGTGCAACATTAACCTGGGCTATTTGAGAGTGAGCATGTGAGGACATGTAGACAAAGCGGGGCTGAATGGAGAGGCAGGGAAAATGGCAGTTGTGGTGTGTTGCCATTAACGGGGGTAACAGGGTACAGTCTCCTCCCCTCTAGTTACCACCTCATCTTTCATCCAAGTCACAGAGCGGCTGCGCCTTTTAGATGAAAGACTCCTGCACTCGTCTTCACTCCTTTGGCCCAGTGTGTGCTTGTCCCCTCTGCTGTTTGCACTGCTGCCTCCTGGGAACCCTCCGACCGCTAACAATGGACTGCCGACTCCTTTGTGTTCTCTACTGTCATTCACTCTAATGGACAACACACAGAGAAGCTGGTCACCTTCATTCACTATACTAACACAGAGAACACACAGCGCTAACTTTGCTCAACCTTTTTCGCTTATTTTAAGAAAAAGGGCCTGGAGCGAAATGTGATCTAGCAGTCAGAGGGTGCTGCACAGACAAATTTTAAGGATTTAAATTCAGTGTATTTCCTTAGGTATATTTACTGTAGTGACCTTTGTGTTAAAGGTGTTGGGGTGGCAGGTGGTTGGAGTGATAGAGTTGTCACAGATTTGATTCTCATCAAAATGCCCATGGGCAAATCACTGGATCCCTGCCTCCTCCAGGGAGGAACTCCTGCCTCCTCCTGTGTGTGGTCTGCCTCTGATGGAGCGCACACATGTCCCACCATTTGTGTCGCCATGAGGCTGCTTCTTAATTACATGTTGTAAAATATCGCAGCTGACTTTAAAACAATGTTTTTCCACTTTGTGCCAATGTGACCCCAGAGTCTGCAGGGTTTCATTCAAACCAATCACGACATCATCTCATATTATCCTATTAATGCTCCCCTTTCTGGTCAAAGGGTTGTTAATCATATGAATTTTACACTGTCCTGAAATCCCACTACCATCTGGGACATAAGCTCAACGTAAACGAGTTGACCTGGCCCTTAATGTCCTGTGTTATAAACCCTGCACACTGCCGGGTAATTATCGGCTTCCGCTCTGATTGGCAGAGGTGTGAACGGGTAAGCTGCTAATTTGAGACCAGCACAGGCACAGCAACAAGGAATGCTCTACATTTTAGGCAGCCAATCCTAACCATGGTATATCTTTAACCTATATAATATGATAAATAACCAATAAATCACCATATTTTTTTATTAGTCTCTGACTTTAATTCATAATGCAGTTGTAATAAGAGACGTATGATGTGAGCATGATGTTGGAGAAAACCCTGCATTTCATTTGGGTTGGAAGATTGTGATACCGGTTAACCAGTGGAGGTGAAATATGTGTACGAGACTTCAGCTCTGTTATCTACTTTTTTTTTTTTTTTTTTTTTTGTAACTCGTGTAAAATCCGATTGCTTGACATGAAAGTGGTATCAGTGAAATCAGCAGTTGTAGTGATTAGTTAGGATTAAGACTGGCAGACTGATGAGTCACGATGGCACATGATTGAAAGTGACCACTCGAAAAGAAAGCCCTAATCTCTTTAATTGTAAGCTTTTTGCCTGTGAGCTGTTTGTGTGATTGAATGTTTAACAGTGTGACATATGCCACAAGAGACAACTCCATTGATTGTGAAGAAGACACAGACCGAGGAAAACAGAGAGAGAGGACAAAAATGATGGGTCAGGAAAACTCAGAAGTTCATTGCACAGGCCGTAAGTTGCACTTAACTTACAATTACAGCCTCAGAGAGCTTTAGTCTGGCACTGAATGCACTTAAAGAGAAAGCCTGGAGAGCTGTAAGTGCAATCAAAATGAAATTTTACAGTATCCAACTTCTAATTAAAATCGGGCCTGGAATGTTTGATGGCATGGTCTGGCCCTCTGTGCTGTGTGTTAGTCAAGTTTGAGGTCCACTCAGTCATCATATGCTTCACTGGTTGAGACACAACCTACATTCTACAAATACAAGGAAAAAAAACCAAAACACCAACCAGAGCATGCAGTGACACTAAGCAGTCAGACCATGACTTTCCAAACACCAATTTGTACAAACCAAATTATTATGCAGTGCAAACTCGCCGATTTGGAACGCTGGAAAAAAAAAAAAGATAATAAAAGTCAAAGAAGAAATCAGACAATATGCGTTAACCAAAGATCTCTCTGCTATGAAGCCTCATGCAGCGACCACCAACTGGCAGTCATAACTGGAGGGCATGAAAAAACTTGGCAACCAAAAATAAACAGAATATGTGGTAACTTTTTGATAGGTGAGGTGCAGACACAGATACACGTGGTCATAAAATGTGAAAATGATGTGTGATCTCTGTCTTGATGCTTTGGGAATATTACTAACTTTCTTGGCGATGAAACGGCAAGAAAGAAATGAATCGAATAGAGAGATAGACTCTTTTTGTCTTGCACTGTTGCGTGTTGCTCTACTGCAGAAATATCCATGCCAAGATTAGTGCTCTCTGGAGACCTCGCTTCCAGATTACATCTTGGAAAAGCAGAACGTGCAGATGTTCTCAGAAACAAGGGTTCAGGCACACAAATGTACATGCATGCATAAATTTAAACACACACACACACACACACACACACACACACACACACCAATGCAAATCCATCAAGAGGTTATCTCAAACATTTCAATTAGGAGATAATGCGTTTTGGTCGAGTGTGTTTTGTTGCTGTGCTCTGAAATGGCAGCGATGTCTCCTCTCCTTTTGCCCGACTTTGAAAGTTGTCTCCCAGCCTCCACGTATACACTCGGCCGAGCCGCCGAAGTGCACAGCGCGCTGTTGCCTCTATCGTAGATTACACCTCCTCAGAGACTCATAATGCGCTCAACACTTTTACAACCACGTTTATCTCAAAGATTCGGAGATAAACCATACAGCTTTGCATGCAGATGAAAACCAAAGAATTACATTAGTGATGTTGTTCTGTGCTATTAGAAACAACTTGAGGTTTTTTTCTAGTTATTTAGGATTCAGGGAGTCTTATCAGAGCTTTGAGTAAAGACAATTACTAAGGAGTGATGGTTTGTGACAGTGGTTGAGTGTATGGCTTAGAAGTATCTTTAAGCACTACACTGGATTTTTACATGTCTGACTCCCCTGGCCTCACAGTGATTGTAATATTTGTAGGAGGACATGTCATTAAGATTTGACCTTGTGCATGCCAGTTATATTAGCAGCGTCCGTTGGGATTGTTCACATTCAGTTGTGTTCTGCTTAACATTTACAAATGAGCTCTCAGTAAGACTAACAGGCCATTAGTAGAGTATGAAAAACTAGATGCACATGGACAAAGAGGGAGGCTGTACACAGAAGGAAAGATGCTATCGTCTGTTCTTCAAATGTAAGTTGTCCTCTGTGTAATGAAAGGAATTGTAAGGGTGGCTCGACTAAGTGGGTGTACTGCAAACAGATTGTGGACTGAATGTTTTGTTGTAGAATTTGACTGACTGCTCCTCTGAGTCTAATTGGTATCTTTTCTGTCCCTCCTTTTCTCTTTGGGAGTTCGAGATTGGCTTACTTATTTATTTACTTGACTTTTTTTTTTTTATTATTGTTCTGTGAGTAATTTGAAATGTAGCTGCCGTCTTGTTAAGGACAAATGGATCTAAATGGGGCAAATCTGGCTAAGTAAAGCTTAAATAATTGAATAAGTGTAAAAAAAAAAAATGCTGCATAAAGCCATAGAACTTTCCAAATGGAAATTTGAATTTACCTCACATTGGGAATTCAAACTAAAGCACAGCAAATGAAATAAAAAGTAGCAATATATCTAGTAAATTGTTCAGTGTTTTTCCACTTTAATGATGGAAAATGATTATTCATTGCTGCGGAGTCGATTGGCAGTTAAAATAGGATATTTTACTGTTACTGTATTCTTGACCTTTTCTTTTTTGACTCTTCCCAGAGCGACAGTAAAGAAAGGTGTGACCTTTCGCACAGCAACACCCAGTAACTCTTTACTATGGGACATCACTCTGGATATGGGAGTGGATGGGGCCACTGCTGTGATTTGTCAGAGGAAGGCTCCCATTCCCGGAAAAAGGCAAGTCTGGTCTCTTGATATTACTGTATATGACAGTGTGTGCTATCTAACTGTTGTGTCAGTGCAGGGACATGCATCATATCTTTATCACTATTGTTTGGATGGACAAATAACACTCCCACATATTGTTGAATGCCAAGGTACATGTAGTATCTCCGGTTGCTGCAGTAATATATGTCCTGCAAAAGATTACACCAGTACCTGTGTGGCAAAAGACAGGCCACCTTCATGGTGTGGGTCTGAACGGGGCTGAGTGCACATGGCATCTTGTGTTGTATCTTAGGAAGACATCTTTTATACCGTCTATAGAAGAGGCACAGGCTGACTTATTGGAAAAGCTCCTAAAAGCTGCCCCTTGTAAAAGACTAGTGCCTTATTTTTCCTCACCATTTCTTTCTACTTTATGTCTAAACACTTACCAACAGTGCATGTCTATGCATTCCCAACACACAGTGCACACTGCATTCAACTTTTATGCAATGATGTATTATTATTTTAACACCCGAATAAACCTTGCAAGTCCAGCTATCCCAAGACTGTTGGATCAACATAAGACAAAATCTAACCCTAAAATCATTTGATTGTTGACTGTGTTTAACTGAGTTGAGTTCATTTAAGTGTTAAGTCATAAGCAGGCTCTATCCTCCATGAGATGACCGGACACCTTTGCATAAAGTGGCAACACAAAGTAAAAAGACTTGAGCTGCATGCTCTCTCGAGCCTGCTGCCTCTTGCATGATAACTCCTCATACAGCTGGAGCAACAATAGCCAAACGGTTAGAGAAGCAGACTTGTTACTGGCTGGAGGAGTGTGTGTGGGGGAAAGAGAATGTATAATGATCATCCCTGCCCCAACAACTATGGCCGGCATGCCCTTGAGCTAGGTTCTTAACCTCCAACTCTCCGGTGAGGCAGCACTAAGGTTAGACTGATGCCCAGTGAAAAAAGGCAAGGGGAAGAGATGAGGACACTTATATTAGTAGGTGTAGCACTCTTGCTACTGCTGCAGGCTAAGTGAAGATGCAAGTTTGCTACACTAACACCTTGCCCCAAACTGATAAACAAGTGTTCCACATGCTTGTCATCTTGTTAGTGCGTTTTTCCAAGGCCGACTTGCACGAACGTTCTCCCAGGAAAGCAGCTCCACTCTTGTGTTGTTCTTGGTATTGAGAAACACCCAATATTTGAAATCTACTCAGCTGATTTCTCCTGGCAAAAATGCTTAGAAGTGAATCTAATAATAAAATAACATGCAATTTGAAAAAATCTACAGTTGTTGGCCTGGGGTCTCATATCCACTGCTTTCGGCTCCTCTCTTCTCTGCCAAAATGAGCTTGGGTCGCAAAAGATGACATTTCACAAAAATACGAGACCACAATGACAGTTGAGAATGCATTTTGAGAAACATCTAAGTCATATATGTTAGCCCAGGTGACCACTGAAATTCAAGCCTACCAACCTCTACTAGCTGTTGACTCAACTCGCCTCAACCAGACAATCTTCTGAGATCATGAGCACCACATTGCTTTTTATAAATGCCTTTCACAAATTAATGTTTCAGTTTACATATCGCTGCTCAGTGAAAACCATCTCCAAAATGTCCACTTTTAAGAAACTAAGAAAAACAGTCTTGTTTTTAGCTCAACAGCTTTGCATTTGTCAGTTTGCCTGATTAATTTTGAAAATGTTTAATAAACCCAAGAGTTGTAGAACTTATTGAACCCATAAAGGAGAGAGTAAATTCTTAAATGAAGAAAAAACATGAAAATCACCAAAAGTGGTTCTCACTTGATAGTGCAGATATAATTTATTCTATTTAAGGTTCTGTCTTTGCTGTACAAGAGCGCTTTGGCCAACAGTGGTTTCATTCAGCCAGGAAGATTATTTCTTCTCTAGAGCCGCTTTGCTGTTCTGAAATGTTTGTATGACTAAAGCTCTGATTTGTGTGCCAATGTGTTGAATGGGGTGAACATGACAGCACTGGAAAAGAGCAAGAGAGCACGTTTCTTTTTTTAACCCTGAATCAAGGTTAAAAAATAAATTTGTCCCATTTTAGAGCGCCGAATTCAAACTCATTGTTAAATGTGGCAGAAACATTTGGATTTGTGCAACATTGTCGCTTCAGAGGTCACCCAACAATGGATGCAAGCACAAAAAGACTTTCAACTTGCTTCAAACGCAGACAAAACGCTGACCTTATCTGTGCTTGTCATTATTGGTTTGACCTCATTAAGTTGTTTTCCCCATTTGGCATGGATTAGGACATTGTTTATCACAGCTACTTTTTGGGTTAACATATTTTTTCACTCAGAGTCAGTTAGTCTAATCCGCTCTAAAATGTCATAGAACTTACAGAACCCCTGCGGAGGCCGTCTACTGTCACACTACTGTGGGGATTTCATGGACTTTTGTCTCTGTGCATCCTCGCTTCACTGAGACTGTTGGCTGTATCTGTACATTAATGCTGTTTCATCCTCTGTCACAACGGCTTGCAATGGCTCTTCAGACTATATATAACCACTTTACAGCCGGGGCAGGACATAAACAGGTTATTGAAAACTAATTCCCCTGCTTGCCACACCACAGTGACAGAGGGCATAAATAGCACATATGCAGATATCTGTGTTAATGCATACTTAATGGGATATGCGCATGCTTATGTGAATCACGCACCCTCTCTTGGGTGTTTAAAGTCACAGCTGAAGACCTAAGTGTTTTTGTGTTTGAGGTATTATGTACACTATTTTGATTTGTGATGCCTCTAAAAGTTTTTGTTTTCACTGGGCTGTGTCTCCTATTGTAATGATTACTTTTTCTGTATTACTATTATTTTCGATGTATATAGTATTCATCTTTTGTTCTTTTAACCTGTTATGCTTTTGCAAAGCAATTTGTAACCTTTGTCTAAAATTGTACTTACTTATATCTTGCTGTGATACTTGAGTGGGATACCATTATATTTTAATCTCTCAGAGCAGTATGCTAAAGTTATTCAGTTACATTATAAATGAGAGAAGAGGGAGTGACGGAAGAAGAGCTTTGCATGCTTTATTGTTGGGTGGCACATTAAGAAAATGTATATGATATCTGAAGATTTGCCATTTCTACTTTTTGTTAGCGTTTTAATGTGAAAAAAAAAAAGACATGCAGTCATTTATGAACAGCATTTTTCATACAGTGGGAGTGGCCTATGTGCATATATCTGCACGGCTACAGATTTAGATAGGTATGTATCATGCATATCAATATGCTGCAGGTTCATCGTGTGTGTTTGGGGTCGCACATCCGTTTTGTCCAAGATATCCCTGCTGCACTTCAAGTTAGTGCCAAGGAAATAAAAAAAACACACAGAACAATATGCTCACTTTGGCCATGGGAGAAAACTGAATCCATAGTTAGGACACTGTGTTCTGGCTGGCATCACTGAGAGGACACCGTAAGTTACAACGGCTCGTACTTTGTTGTGCATGCAGGTCGCTGCTATCCTCTCACCAGCCATTTTTCTGCTTCACAATTCACAGTCCTAGCAATTTCAGGGTAAGGCCAGCACAATGCAATTCAGCTCTAATTTTTTTCTTTTTTTCAGTTTGCATCTATAACCCTGTGAAACTGCCTGGAGATGCGAAGTGCTCTACAAAGTTACAAAAAAGGGGACTGGGCTCGTCGCAACCATTTGAATCACATTTTTTCTCCAACAAAATCTCTTTACTTTCCATCCGCAGGGCCGGCTACATAACATTTCATCTGAGTGGAATTTTTGAGTTAGATATTGGTAGGAGACATAAAATCTTCCTACATTCCTCTCCCCAATCCTTCAATCTAGTTTCAGTCTATATGATCCAAGCTACTTTCTTTGAACAGCTCCTTCCATTTTCAGAACTCATGTTTAGTGCTCAGTTGCTCAGGTTAAAATGCTCCATATAAACCCTTGAGATTAGCACACATCACATAAAGTGTGATATTGTACATTAAGAGGATTATTGAATGTATGTATTAGGAGTGATATGCACAACCTACAGTGCATAATCTGTGTTGTGCTGTCCTTGCACTTTACACGAGGCCCTATTGACCCACTGTCCGCGTGCACAGTGAAACTCTATAAGTTGTCAATATGCACCAAGGTCACCACAGAAAATTCCTGTATCTCACTGGAGTTTATGAAGTGATTTTGGTTCTGATTCTGACAGGAGCGTCCAATATATTTGACTGTGCGGCTCTGGCCATAGCCGATACTGTGTCCAACCCATTAATCTCTAGTTTCACACATGGTCACATACCTCTTGCCCATTTGGCGAGTCATACCTTTCACATACATCAGTGACATGTAATAATATCCACAGGAATTTGATTTATGGAAAGGGAATTTCAAGACCCCTATAGGAAATTAATTATATAAATTATAATTAGCTGTTAATTTATATAAGAAAGGTATTGAAAGAATTAAGTGCCCCCACAATGGCCAACAATGTAAGTTTATAGTACCGCCTACATCAAATGATTATAACAGTGCCACACTGAACTGCAGCCATACGACATTATTAATACATCTTCCTTTGCAGGCTCACCTCGCTTATCATGCTGTTTATTTTTTGTGGTCCCTATTTTTCTCTTAGTGCTTCCGCCCCTGCACACAAACCCTTCAGAAAACCCACATGATTTTTTTTTCTGAATTTATGCATGTACGCAGCTACCTATCCATCCCTTTGAGTCGTCCCGATTGACCCAGTTGTCTGCCTCTCATCCAGGCTTGAAAGCAGTCTGCTGGAGGTGCTTCAGATGGACTTTGAGGTGGAGGAGCTGAGCAGTCCTGTAGACAGCCAGGTGATCGTATGGAAGCTGGAACTGCCGCCCGGCTCCAAAGACGTAGCCAAGACAGAAGGAGCCATGAGGATCTATACCACTCAGAGAGACTTTGTTGGCCTGGCCCCTCTCATAATGGTGAGCCAACTGACAGCTTACAGCAGCCCAATAGTGTCACACCTAATTATTATTAAAATCAGCATTGATGTTACTGACAAAGGTGTTTCAAGTAATGCCAACATTGGATTTCATCCTTTGAGCATCGGCGTGTGAAAATATCATAAAATGCACTTTGTTGTGATCAGTTCCTGTCTGGCTTTGCATACACAGAAGGCTGAGTATGCCTTGGGATTGTTTAGTAAATGGGTTCTATTTTGGGCGGAGAGTGACCTTGTGTTGTTGACTGTCAGCTGGCTGATGTCTCTCTTCTGTTTTGTTTCTGCTCTGTTCTCGTGTACAGTATGTGGTCATTGTGTTGCGAAAGAACCACAAATTCATTTTCGCAGCATCTGTTTGATCAGATATGATAGATACAACGTATAGATTGCACAGTTTATGGTTTACAGTATGTCATGCTGTCTGCCAGTGGGGGTACTAGTTTTTTACTATGCAGTCTGTGCCATTTCCATTATAATGTAGCTGGAATGTTTGAACATGCTATGCTGATTTGTGATGGAAATTTGACATGGTTCATCTCTCCTGTGGATTAGAAGCTGACCTCAGGCTGAAGGCTAAACATGAGGGGATTTTATGGTTGGCCTGGGGGTGGGGAGGACATTAGCTTTGACTGATCTCTCTTCGCCCTGCTGGATGAACTTCTGCCACAGCTACTGTTCAATAGTCATTTATGATGGTCACATGCTGTCAGAGGTTTTAGATTTCTAGCCAAAGGTCACTTTTTACTGTAAAGGAAGCCTGCTTGTACTGACATTTAAAAAACGACGAGGTTTGGTTATCTCAGCTTTATTTAAAGTAGTGTGTGCTTTTACAGGGGAGGGGAATGTATCCATCTGGTTAATTTTCATACCTTTGAGTCACCAAGACTTAAAACGAAGTGTCTCCTTCAATTTGACTTAACTGATCACTCAGCAGAATTAGCTGTGCACCACTGCTCTCCATTTACGCACGCACGCACGCACACACACACACACACACACACACACACACACACACAGAGCAAGACAGAGACAGATAGAAAGCGAGAGAGGCAGAGTGAGAGAGATGGAGAGAGAGAGACTCTACCTGATAAAAGCAAACATCTATATCATCGAATATCAGAGGTTTCAAGAGTACATATAAAAATTTCATTATGAACAAAAATAAAAAACAAAGCTGTAGAATTTGCCATTTGAATTTACAGTCATGTTAACAAAATAATTTGATTGTTAAGCATCACTGAAAAAAGAAAATACTGTGAGCATTCATAATGAAGAGAAAAATATATGCTCACTTTTGAAACAAGCTGTATGCGAATAGAATATATGATAATATAATACAGATAATTGAATGTAAATAGATATTGTTTGTAAAATACCAATGGTCCAGTTATTTAACCATGTTTGAAGTGATGTGTGATTGCTTTAAGGGACACTCTTGGGTCGAAAATCCAAGATTAGCTCGCCCTCCCATGTAATGGCCTGGACATCACCCGAATTCAACTCTTCTCCCTCCTGGCTTGACCCTCTTACTCCAGCCAGGCTGCTGAGTCACTGACTCTTCATGGCCCGGCTCACCCTTCCTTCCTCCTCCTCCTTGCACCTCATCTTGCCCCGTCGCAAAAAAAAAAAAAAAAAAAACAGTTGCACTGCTCTATTATGCATGAATTTCCTTGGGAGGCAGCCATATTTGTTACATCTGTTGTTTGGCCACCAGTGGCACTGACCTTTGCATGTGTGATTATCGGTAATTTGTTATCCAGGAATTTAAGCTTTTTTTTTTTGCTGTTATATCCAGTGAGAGTGGATTTTTATTGACCATAGCTGTGAGTTATTGTCATTTTATTGTTGTAAATAATACCTGGTGACTGTGCCTGATTTTTTTTTGGCAGGACACAGAGATCCTAAACACAGCTGTGCTGAGTGGTAAGAAGGTGGTGATGCCTGTGAGGATGGTGGCCGTGGAGGAAGACGGAGTGGTCACCGATGTGTCTGACTACACAGACTGTAGCTCCACTGATGAAAATGTCCTCAAGGTAGGATTTAGTGCTGGTCCTCAGACTGTTAATGACCTGCATTATTTTTCTTAGTTGATTTATACACACATTCCGAGTGCGGTGGTTTTATTGTGGTGTTAATGGCACCTTAAAAATGATTTGATAATGGGGAAAGTGAAGAAGTGATATCATCTGGTTCTTAAACTTTGACTTTTCAAACACATTGCCCAGAATAACTTTGATTTAAAGGTTCACCGAGAACACAAAGAAAGATATTTTCCTACGTACACCTAGTACAGGCGATCCATCAAGATACTTTCTGTGATTTGGCAAGGTTTATAATTTTTTGCATTGAAAATTTACTTGTGAAAAATGCAACAGCAACAATTGATGGATGATGAGCACAGGCAAACTGGATATATCTGCCTTTAATTCATACTCACAGCTGGCAGACTGATACAGTTTGCTGCTCTTTGGCAGGAAACGGTTGCCAACAAAACTCAAGGCCCCTGGGGACAGTGGATTATGCCGGATATCTGTATCATTGTTTTTGGGAGGAGCTGTTGCTGTTGAGTTTTTGTAATGTAAATTTTTGACTGTTTGAACTCCACAAAAGAATCCCCAAGCAGTCCCATTTTAATCGGGGTGCTGGGAGACAGGGAAGGTTGCAGATGAGTGGAAAACTTGCCAGAGCACACAGAAACTATCTGGATGGATAGATGGCATTACAGGTAAGTGGGGAAATATCTTTTTTTTTTTTTTTTTTTTTTTTTTGTATTTCGGATGAACTGCTGCCCTAACTCCCTCTGCTGCAAACGTCCTTGATATCACAGCCAGTGTAGCTCACAGAACTGTGGTGTGAGCACATTACCAATCCTTTAAAGCGGTAAGTGGTTACTTTAGGGCAAAATAGCAGCAATAATCATGAGGATGTTAGATGTTTGTGTCCTGCTTGCCCCAAGGCAAACAGATAGGAGGGCAATTTACAGTGGCTGCAACAGAAGGCTCTGAATAGGTAAGGCTGGTTTTATTATGTGGTGGGGAGGATTGCTACGGACAACAGCATCACCTCAGTGTTCTCTCCCTTTCCCACATCGTAAAACAAACCATGGGCCTGGCTCCGCTGATATCACCCATTGACTTTCCCAAAGCTGACCGGCAGCTAAGCTAAACCGCTCACCAGAAACGACCTCGATATCCAGTCTGCCACATCACTCTCATCCTGTGACTTTTCCCTGTTACCTTGTGAATCTGAAAACAGCTGACCGCCGAAAGCTGGCTTTGTTTACTGATGAAATTGAAAGTGCAGACAAGTCAGGCGCCGGGCTCCTGAGGTCAGAGGGTTTGAGCGTATTTACTCAAGGTGAGAGCAGTATTTTATACAAAGGATAAAGACTGGCCTCAGCGGACCCCTTCCCTCCTGATATATTTGCCGCCGTTCAGTATAATATGTGCCAAAAACAGGTTTCACAAACAACAGATGTCTCAAGTGCTAAGTAAATGCAGTGTTCTACAGAGATTACAGATCTTTATGAGAGATTCAAAAACACATGAGTACAGATGTATTAAGTGAGGCTGGGTGTCAGTTTTGAGAGAAGTGGGATTATGTCAAGAGGAAGAATGTCGGCTAAATCATTCTTTTACCCAGCAATGTAGCAGGCATTTCTGTTGTTCTAAGCTTAGCTCTTAGTGTGTTTGCTGACCACATATCAGCTTCAGTCACAAATATTCCCTTTAATCTTCTTAGCCTAACAGCCTGACTCAGATATCTTTTTTCTTCTGGTGTGACTGAGTATCAAATCTGCCAGTGATAGATGGGAAGGATTTATCTAGAATGGCCAACTTATGTGACAAAAAAAAAAAAAAAAAAAAAAGTTTAATCTGCAATGATGAAAAGGCTTTTGAAATGTACATACATGATGGAAAGGCTTTTTATATGTGCATAGCCGTTGTCTGTTTATCAAGATTTTCTCTGGTGAAAAGGAGGCAGCATTGCGACGTCCCTAAAAAAGCCCAAATGTAGGGTATATGCCTCATCATAGAAATATTGAAATCATTTTGACAGCATGGAAATTGGCTGTCTATATCTTGCTCTCTGTGTGCAGGACTGTCTTACAGCACAAAACAGACTCATTTGGACTTGCTCTGTTCGCTCATATGGACACAAACACACAGTAAAGTGATGTAATCCAGTCCCACAGGCATCCAGCCAGGTGTGCAGCTTCGCCTGTCACTGTAGCTGAATCTACTACAGCCCAGGAATAATCAATAACCACATTCTCCCAAATGCATTTTCAAGATCCATGCCCCTTTGCTATGTTCCAGTAGGTTAGCAGCCATTCAGTATCACAAGTTACAATGGGCTGTGCTGGCTCCGCGCAGATGTAACTAAATTATTCGCCAGAGACTGTGAGCTTTGCGACATTCACTTCAAACACCATTAACAGAGTCAAGGAGCTGCCAAATTCTGCTGGCTTTCACTTTAATTAATCTTTAACTAGAATCAGTCCTGAACTGAACATAGCCTTTAAACTTAACTTGCCCCTTTGCCATAGATATTTACATCCTGCAAATTAATCCTTAATCCTTTTCCTTTTAAACTGGTTTTCACTTTCTCGGAAATCTACGGCCACACATCTGTGAGGAAAGCCTGAATTATTTATAAACATTTTTAACCTCTATCTGAATTTAATAATACACAGAGTAATGAAAGTCAAATCCCGTTTTAAATAAAAGATGGATTCTGCCATCAAAAACATTGAGGGATATCCTAGGCCACAAAGATTGTCTAGGGAGAGAGTGGCTACTGTAGAAGGCACGTGCGAATGCCATGCCGTTTTAAATGGCTCTTCTTGCTCTATGTAAGCTGCATGAAGCTTTTGAAGGTTTTTCTGAACCGAGCGGAAATGAGCAGAGATTATGGATGACTGGCTGACTGCGTCCACCCTGATTCAAGACATGACAAAAGGAATGACTTCACTGGAAATAGACAAGTCTTTGAATATCATTCCATGCTTGCATACACAATTTTCCATAACTCTGCAAAACAACCATTTGTAAAGGGGCTTCAGTGCTACATGTTGTAAATCGGCTCTGTTTGGATGTAAATCAAGGATAAGATTATTCACAGGGAAGAGGCCAGGTCATTGCAGTTAGCAGCAGCGATGACACACAGTGATGTGATCATCCAAAACCTTAAGCTCCGGTCGTGAGTGCAGGATGACTGACTCTCAAAAGCTAGGATGACACAAGATCCTCTAAAAAAATAGAATAAATAAAATAAAAAAAATGCATCTTACTGAGATAGCATATCCCCTAGCTAACTGTTGCTTTCATGGGAATAAGAGGGAATCTATTTGCTATTTGCATTCCTCCTTGGGCTGTCTGTCAAAGTCACAGTTATTTTTCTATACTCCCCTGTGCACTTGCAGAGGCTGGTGAGTGAATTTCAATGCTGCGTAAATTATCCAATTTATTAAAGCAGTGGCTGTTGATAGGACTAAGGAAAACCTCTGGGCTCAGGCCTTCCAGGGTCTCAAAAAGTCCATGAGATCTTTCAGCAGTCACTGAAACTCGCCAAGGTTACCTTTGAAATTACAGTGTAATGAATGCACAAGCAGCTGAAGGATTGATGTTCAACATTGCTCTGCATGATATTTTGATTAACATAAAATTGCAATGCTGCCTCTTCCTAAAGCTTCAGACTGGTGATCATCACAGTGGTTTATTACAGCTAGCTGACATTACTACAGTAACACATGCAAGGCTAAACCGCTGCAAGGCAATTTGTTGTTCCAAGGATTGCCTATTTGTTAAAAACAGTGACTTTAATGAGAATATTTGATTATTTTGTGTCATTGGTTAGATGAGTAACATCTCTTTCATTGACAATAATCTCATTTAGAGTTTGATATAGATTGTTTACACAAGCGTACCTAAAGAAACATTTGGTGTTGTTAGGGAAATCATGCTCTGACTTTTGTTCTTCTCTATTTTTGTCTACCCATCCAGGTGTCGGACAGGTGTGATTATGTTTTTGTGAATGGCAAGGAGACAAAGGGCAAAGTAAAGATGATGGTGAACTTCACTTACAGCTACCTGAGTGCTCAGCTGGAGCTGAACGTGTGGATCCCACAGCTCCCTCTCCAGATTGAGGTGTCAGACACAGAGCTGAGCCAGATCAAAAGCTGGAGGGTGCCGATAATCACGTCCAAGAGGTACGACACCCTAACAGTTTGTTTACCATAGACACTCTCCAATTTAGATTCCAGATGAGATTTCTGTAGGCCTCCATTAACCCATGCAGGGAAAAAACAATTTTAATCCAAATCATATCTCTGCAAGGGTTTAGAATTTTAATTCCGTTATATAATGTATTACAATAATCGAAGGTGATCCAATCAAGCAAAGAGACGGAGTTTATTGATTGGAGTGTAGCGGGTCAAAGTGCACGCTGTGTGACAGGTGCAACCTGTGTGTGTGTTTTTGTGTTCATGTCCCAGGCCTGGCTGGAACAGTGAGGAGGACGACAGGAGGGGGAAGGGCTGCATGCTGCAGTTTCAGCATGCCCTAGTGCGGGTGCTCACACACTTCACGGCTGAGCAGGCAGACCCTCGGGATCCAAAGGCCTATTTCTTGGGCTCTGACTGGCAGGTGGATGTCACAAAGTTGGTGCGCTATTTCTTGAAGGTGGAGGACCCTCGCGTGGCCAGGCTGCAGGCAGGAAGGGTGCTGTCAGGACGAGACCTAGGGACCACCTCCATCCAGGTAACCAGATGGGACCACTGTCCGCATTAACCTCAGATCCACTGGTCTCAAAATGTTACTCAGTACACTGATATGCTTGGCTGAAATATTGACCATGTACTATGTGGCAAGAAGCAGCAGGATGAAGACTGGATTTCATGTCACAGCTTTTATGGAACAGATAAATGTTACATTACTTATCTCTATAAAGTATATCCGTGTAACACTATATATGGACTCAAAAATGTGATTTTTTTGGGCTGTTGTCCTATAGCCAGACAAATAAAAAAACAAACAAAAAAAAAAGACAGATACCCAAATCAAATCAACCAAATCCAATGAATAGCTGTTACAGCACAGAGCTCCAGCTATGTGTATTTGTATGTGTATGGTTTTATGCTTAATTCAAATAACAGTCTTTGAAATTTGGTCTTGGTGTGTTAGAGGCAGCATCAGCATACGCCACATGGATGTGGGGAACAGCACTTGAGGACTTTAAGGCTACATTAACCTGGGCTTGATGAGGGGTGATCTGTCTTCTAATGCATATCTATCTATATATATATATATATATGTATAGATCTATATCTATATATATCTATATATGCATATATATACCAATGTATATCTAATGCTGTTTCTATGGTGTTCTGTGATAGGTGTTTTCTCCACTTTCTGACACAATACTGGCTAAGAAGACTATCAAGGTAGTGGATGACAAAGTGACCATCACGGAGATGGGGGTCCAGCTGGTCACGGGCCTTTCTGTGTCTCTTCAACTCAGTCCAGGGAGCAACAGGGCCATCCTAGCTACCACAACTACACAGGAGGTTCTGCAGAGACCCAAACAGGTAGTGATGTGTATATGTCTAACATTAGTGCTATAACAAGACATAAAGATGAACTGTAGATAAAAAGCACAATTACAAACAGAAAGAAATCCATTAGTCTGAAAACGTATATCTTGTACTCCTGCAGGAAGCTTTGGTCAGTGCTTGGTTGCAATTCAGCGATGGCTCCCAGACGCCTCTCGACATTTATGATCCTGCCTACTACCGTGTGGCTGTGACATCTCTGGATGAAGGGGTGGTGTCGGTGCAGGGCACACCTCCAGTTGTGGTGGCAGAAGGGGAGGGAGAGGGCGTCCTGGTCAGAGTAGAGATGTCCATCTGTGAAGCCTGTCAGAAATCCAAACGCAAAAGCACTGTGGCTGTGGGCAATGGCAGCCTCAAGGTCAAGTTTCAGGTAAACAGCCGGAGCCCCGACAGCAGTCCAAACAGCACCAACAGCAGCACTGTCGGCCGCAACAGCAGCAGTGATGGAGGAGGTGGAAGGGGCAGCACCGGAGCCAATAAAGACAGTGCTAGTGATTACGGCAATGATGGCAAAGAGGTGGACAGCCAGAGAAAACAGCAGAAGCCTTCTCAGGATCCCCCATCCAGCAGCTCAGACTCACAGAGAGAAGAGAGTGCCATGCAGAAGGTCACAACAACCATCAATGCCACAGAGCGCACCATCATAACCAGTGGCACCCTGGGAGGAGTGGGTAAGACCAGCAATTCAGGAAACCCGAGTAGCCCTACAAGCGTGGTGAACGAAAATATGATGAACAGCCCCAGTAACAGCAACAGGGCATATGGTTTAGATAACATGATTGTGGAGGATATGGGTAGTGTTGGCTTTAGTAGCACTGTTAAGGCCCCTGGGAACCTGGTCAACTATAACAACTTTCCCACCAAGGTGGAGGTGCCTGGGCAAGAGCCAGTGGAGGTGGACATCGGTGGTGAGGAAATACTGGTCAACAGGCCTCTCACCGACTTGGAGATTGGCATGTACGCACTGTTGGGGGTCTTCTGCCTTGCCATCCTGGTATTTCTGGTTAACTGTATCTCATATGTGGTGAAGTTCAGGCACAAGAAACCTCCCTCACATGGCCAGGAGCCAACGGGGCACAGGCACGACTGGGTGTGGCTCGGCACAGATGCTGAGCTGGTGATGAGTGTTCCAGGCAGTCCTCTCCAGCAGGACAACCAGACCACCACCACGGTGATAGACATTGGGCCTGAGAAGACTGGCTCTCTGTCCAGAAGGCCCAGCTGTCTGGCCTCTGTCACGGACTCTCCCATTGGCTGCGTGGGCACCCTCAGTCGCAAACCCGTGCACACCGAGTCCCTCCACTCACCCACCAGCAAGAGGAAGAGGGTCCAGTTCACCACCTTCTCTACACTGGAGCGCCAACACTCACCACATCACCCCACCAGGGAAAATGGTCACGGCATCCACTGGGTTGGGAAGGACAGTTGTGAGGAACCCCAAGTGCCCATCACAGAGCCTGAGGACCACTTATAATACAGGACTCGATCACACTCTCATGTGGATGTGGCTTTGATCACCTCAATGCCTTTGTTTGTCCAACCTGTTTTAAGAAAAATCTGTGATTTTACAATGAACCTCCTCCATATTTCATTACCTATCAAGGCCTTTTAATGTACATGTATATTATTGTGAAAACTGGAGAGTGGGTGTGTGCTGAGATGGGCTCTCTTCGGTACCTGATGCTTAAAGCCACCAAATGTTTATGCTGCATGTGGAAAATCAACTTCTCTATATTTTTGCACACATGCTGGTATTTCAATACACACAAATACACTTAAAAGGCAAAGTATCTGCAATTATGAATATACCGAGTACCAGTTATAATATAGAACTCATTCAGACCTCATGTGGATATGGGTTTGATCAAGCAACATGGCTTTGATCAAATAAAAAACCAAATGGGTGATTTTCTATTATGCAATATTTTAAGTCTTCTTTGTTTGTAAATTTTAGTTGATCTGATTTTTGACCTCATTTGATGTTTTTCATTAAAAACACTATATGAACTTGAATACTGCCTTGCAATTGATTTTCTCTAGTGTATAATGTATCTAACACAATCAGCTTTTTTAGGAGACATATGACCTCAACTTTAGTCATTTGTAAAGGAGATATAAAATTAATTGTGCAAAGAAGTGCTGAAATCACAGGTTACAATATTTATAATAACAGGGAGAAGTGTTTCACATAGTTCCTAAAGAAGATATGTCGCGCTATGCAAATAATCTGAGTGACAAATTAAGTTGCATGTTGTAAAAAAGTTGTATACAAACTGTCTAAACCCTAAGCATTAACATCTGATTTTATCACCTTAATGCATTTTATAGGAGAGTTTATAATACAGTTTAAGACATTAACGAGAAAAAGCCATGCTAAAATTTAAAATTCATAAAAAACAACCCCACCAAAATGGCTTATGTTTTTGTCTAGCCTCTAACCTCACTGATAGTAGTAATTTCTTTTTACCAAATTCTCAGGTTATTCTAAAACAGCTAGAATTGAATGAGCCATTGAGGATTTAGTTCTTTCATTTCATGCTTCTCTGAGGCCAAATTTGAAATCTGAAGCCGTAATTTCAGCAGCAGGGGTCAGAGTGTGTGTGTGTACGTGTGTGTTGAACTTTTAATGCGGTAGTTGGCATACAAAAAGTAACATGGTGCAAACTCTTGAGCCTACAGCAAACTTTCACCTTTCCCTAACCAGTTCATGCCCTGGAGTGTTGCCAAAATCAACCTTTGTGAAAACAAATTACATGAACCTTTAGTGACCCCCTACCCTTTAAACAAAATTGTTTTTGCTGGGCCTTTGAATGTGTGGGCTTCAACCGTTGCACTTTCTGTAAATCTAATGTGAGAACTATGGTAACTGAAATAAGGAAACAGTAGACATATAGTATAGCTTTTTTATAGGATTGGACAACCTGAACCCACACTGCATTTTGACGGAGAGCCAAAGATAACAGCACCTCCAGAACTTTATGTCAAAGTGTGACAGACCAACCATAGTTGTCTCAATGATGATGAATCATTTCATAATAACTTTGAATACAAACAAAATTTCAAATCACATTTAAAGATAAGCAGAGGAGATAAGCAACACATAAACAGCATTTTCCATCATTCATCCCTTTTATTGAATAAAGAAACAGCAAAAACTTATTTTTCTTGGATTTATGTTAAAAGATAAATAATAGTAAAATATGTCCTGAATTTTGAAATACATAAAATATATAAACAGAGGAATGGCACAATTATCACACCCCAATCATCTCTAACTCTTTGGTTTAAAGTGCTCTGCAGCATAATTTACTGTAAATCAGCCAGCTCAGACAAGGCTGGGTTGTGGATTGTTCTGCTCAGATATGGCTACAGCTCGCTATTTTAATTCAAAGACTTGGCATAAAGACACCTGTGATATTTATACCCATGATAAGTAAACAGATGTAATGCTCTGTTCTCAGCCCCTAAAGTTCCTAAGAGAGTAAACAGAGTGGGGTTGAGCGGCATTACTCTGATCAGTGTAGAGTCTCTATTAGCCTCTGGTAGGTCTCTCTCTCCTGTTTGAGGCTGTGATGTTCCTCCACATAGAGTTTTCCTTTCCTCACCACTCTCTCCCTCAGCTCACGATCTGACAACAGCCTCTGAGACTGGCGCACAAATTCCTGGAATGGATGAAAACACAGTGAGTTTCATCACCTGCCAAATGCCACATGAAGCCTGCCATTAAACTTGCCTGATAGCTTTTAAAGAGTATGAAAGATATTCTAAAGCAAAAGCGCAGAACTCCAATGAAAGCCAGTACACTGATTAGTGAATACTCTTTTAAAAGTGCACATTGCTAACAGATGGACACATTTATGACTCCTGTTCCAAATATGCCTGTCCAACAGCCCTTTTCAATCTATCCTGGTCATCTCTCATTTGCAGGGAGAACACAAACAAAGTGACTGGTACTATTAAAACAATGCTCCCACACCAGCTGTCATGAGGACACAGGGAAGATGAGGGGTAAAATACAAAGCAATTACAAAATGAGTAATGATGCCGTCCCTGTGCACTGATGAGACGTGAATGGCCTGCAAGTCCTTTAAAAATCTGGTGGCTCATTTGTAGGCCCAACGGGCCGAGAGGAGGCTCCAACACAACCTTGTCAAAGAGCCTTATAGTGTATTCTGCAGCATGACAGCCAACATCTACTGCCCAGGGAGCAAGTGGGTGCACATAGTTTTAGCCACTGCCAGACTCAGCAAGCCACTTCACTTCACTCAAGTGATGTGATCATGTTTGGAGAGGCTCTTCCCTTGAAGTGGCTCCACTGTATGGCCATATGAGAGCTATAAATCCGCAACAACAGGATTAAAGCTGAACTTATGAGCAGCATGCTTACAATCACTTCACTCTCATAGCATACTGTAATGGCAGACTGGAAATGCCATTTTCTCTTTTAAAACACCTCAAGTACTTCATTGTTTGTTTACTTTTCTCAACAAGTGCACTCCTCATTTAATTACTTTAAGGGCTTGTGGAGTCACAAGCATTGTCAATCAAGGAGAGAGTTGTGTGCAAAATTAAGTGAATGGGTTTGTGTATGCGATCCGCTAGGAGAAAGTTTTGACACAGAGACTAACACTTGATGCTGATCAGTATTTTCAGGTTTATCCGACCCTGGTTGCTCTAGCCATCTGTGAGAGGTTCCTCTGGTGAGGATTTCAGTTGAGCACACGTGACCTTCCCTAGAGAGGACTTATCTCCTGCCATGACGGGGACATCACGCTACAGCACGGCGTCTTCATACCACCCTGCTACAGCCCCTTCTGCCAACTGGCCTTAACCTATTTCTGCTTTAAACCTCGTTAAACATCAGGTTCAAGAGTTCCCAAGGGAGTTCTCCATTTTGCACTTGCCTGCTTGCTGCTATGTGTTGCATCACCATGTGCTTCAGAAGATACCTTTAGTCTGTCCCTGAACACTGTTCTTTTTTATTCAAATCCAAGCCAATGAAGAACTATCAGAACTGCTACTTTTGTTATACTTTACCTGCTAAATTGGACTAAAAATAAGAATTTTAAGTACAAACCTTTACAAAAATGCATAAACGAAGAGTTTTCCTGGTTGAAAAAGGTAATACAATGTAATATTGTACACACATGGTGGTCCAATAACACTTCCTTCAAACATTTTATGAGCAATAAATACTTTCCAGGTCAGTTGAAGTGAGAAGAGTGGCTGGAGAGAACACTCTATATCTCTTCTCTGGCCTATTTACACAAAAGGTGTTAAAGCTTAACAGGGCTTAACGTGTGTGGTGACCTGGTCATTGTTGTTGTCACTATATACCTGAGGAGTTGAGTACAGGAGGCCTGTGACCTCATTCTGCACCACGGCTGCATTCCCTGGAATGTCCCTGGCCACCACGGGCACCCCAACATCCATGGCCTGCCAGAAGGGACAGCATTCACCATTCAAACTCACTGATTTCACATTGTCACAGAAATAAGATGTCAATCCCTCATAGGCTCACTCCCACTATCCTTATTAGAACTAAAATCACCTGACAAAGGTTCTACAGTGAGGCTCCTGAGCCCTTCAGTGCCTTGGCTCACTCTTAAGATATTATTAGTCTGTAACGGCTAATACCTCTTCAGCAGGTTGTCAAGTGAAACATGTTAACATACTAATCAGACTTTAAGCCTTTGGTGGATTGTCTTAATTGACAGTGTTTAAAAGAGATTAAGTGGATTATAGTTTTGCTCACTCAGGAATGGGAAGATCGCACTCAAGCAATTAATTTGGGTAATTGCCCCTGTAGTGGTCAGATAACACTGTAGCTGAACAAGAAAGGTGAGATAAAGACACCTGTAAATATTCACATGCTTTAGAAATCTGAGGAGCTTTGGCTGGGACATTACTGTTATTTACTCTGATGAATCAAATCTTCATATCAATATATTATCTTGCCCTACAAGGTATGAGCTATAAAAACAAATCTGTGTTTGGCAGCTGTTTTCCAATTAACCCCAGTGCCCTGAGGATGTTTACCTCCAAGATGGCGGCGGACATGCCCTCCGAGACCGAGCTGTTTACCACAGCGAAGCTCCTCTTCAAGGCGGCATGAAGCTCCTGTTGGCTCCTCTCCTGGGCCAGGAAGACCCCTGCTGTTCTGCAGAATCAGTGGCAGAGCTCAGTACTGTGTGACTCAGGGTTCACTGAGGCATGAATGATGTTGAACAGCAGTGACAAGCTCAGGGCAGGAAACATGGGTGCACTATGTGTGACATGCACATTGAGTCCAGGTAAAGTCCTAACCAGAGAGGGCAGCTCCCTGTCTAAAACACCTTCGCTGTGGTGAAGGCCCTTTGGCGAGAGACAGCAAGATCAGCCAGGACTTGAGAGTAGAAGAAGAAGAAGAAGAAGAAAAGAGGATCTTTGCACTTTCCTCAGATTTGCATTATGTTCACATTACGGTACGGCAGATGTAAACAAAAGTTGCTGATCATCTTTTGCCACATGGGACAAATAGAAGGATAAGCATATAAGTCTTTGAATTTCTCATAGGAACACAGGCTTGCCAGATTGTGAGTTTGCTTATATGACCTGTGTGACTGAGTAAAAACCTCAAAGAAAACAAAAGGCATTACCTTTTAGCAACAGCCTCAACTTCTACTGTGAGCACAGGATCAATCTGAGAAAAAAGACAGGAAGATTAAAAAGGAAAGCGGGACTCTTCACACTGCCAAAGCTCTGTTCTGTCAAGGATGTCTGCCATGGTTTCATCAGGAACATAAGATAAACAATGACACAATAATTTCTATCATGAGCAAAACAGTCTCTGAAAATCCTGTATTTTCAGAGATTGAGGTCAGGGTGGGGTGAGTGGCCAATCTGATTAATTGCGATGTGGGATTTGCGTGCATTAGCCTGCCCACAGAAAAGTCAAAGCGTAGCAATTCGGGTCAAAGATGCTGCCAAGCAAGCTGCTACTATTTTCTCTTTTATTTTATCACTCATGGCATTTGTGAATTGAAATATGCCACAAAGCACGTGCACGTTTAAATCAAAGAGCCTAAACTGAGAGCATTTTGTGTGATCTGGGGTTGAACAGACCTTCTATACCCAGCAGGGGAAACATCATGGCGATGATACAGGCTTTACTAACAAACGTGTAATCTGTTATTTAAAGCACAATTTCTCTATAGTCTCAGTGTATAGACAGAAATCAAGGAGAGCAATGTGACCAATGAGAAGGGGAAGGCAGATACCAGATTAAAGACACTCCCCGTGAACACCAATATGAAAATTCACATTTTCTTTCTCTCCAAACTGTCATACCTTGTCGTCTATTATGGCAACAAACTGTCTTGTCCATGTTGCTGTACATTGTGATATTTGACAGTGCCCAGGTACAGAGACGTGAAGTGTGTCATCCTTGACTGTCTGACCTGAATTCTCCTCGTTGATGCTGTGGTGAGAGAGCTGTGCAAAAAAAACTATGACTTGAATCCATCCTCCAGTGTTTCACAGCAGCTCATTACAGCTTGAGCTAAGCAAACCTTATTCTAACACCAATGTTAAGCAGTGGCAATGAGTTTGTATTTTTATGATAGTTTACGTCTTTACAACCATATTTTATGACTGACTGTTATCACCGAACACATACAGGGATAATAAAATTAATAGGGGGAAAACAGCAGTGCAGTACTGCTGTAAATATACAGTATGAGTTCAAGAAACTTCATGAAGGTTGGAGTGGGTGAAGAGATATACCTGTCTGCACACAGGGAAGGAGTGCAGAAAAGGGGAGGTTTATATCTATATCTATATATCTAAGTTTAGAGAGAGAGAGACAGAGAGAGAGAGCAGACTGGGTGTGTTGTTCAAATCCTTTGTCTGAGACCGTTCTGCCACACCAGTAAGTTTGTTTGAAATTATTTTGCTATTTTGCTTTATATGACTTACTGTTTATATCTTTTGAGTTAACTCTCAGTTTATGCATCCCAACTTAATGTGTGTATCTGACTCCCAAACAGATCATGATGTATTGTTTTGGAGCCCTTTAATATACCTACCAGAGAGATAAAGTGGAAACCTTTAAGTAAGTTTGCCTGGAAGGAAAAACTGAAAGTTAAATTTAGAGGAGAAAGAGAAAAGTGGTCTTATAATTTCTTATCCTTTATTTACTTCTGTTTTCTATATAAATAGATCCTGATGAAGGCTTAAAAAGATTCCCTCTTAACCTTAGTGGATGCATTAATAATGTAAGAGTAATTCTGTACTCTGTTTATAATTCTCAAGCATGGAAATATATTGATTTATGTTTTGTTTATTGTTCAGACAAAATCACCCATCTACCCACCCCACCACAGACTAAATGGTTAAATGGCTCTTGGATCCTTGTGTTTACACCAGTTTAGAGGCACTATGGTCCAGTCTTCCTTACTCCATCTAATCAGGCAATAATAATAAACTGAATTTATATCACAAATTAAGTTTAGAATGTAGTGTTTTTTTCCATACAAGTCTGCTTATTATTTTCTGTGGGAAAACAAAACAAACAAAAAAAAAACAAGCATGGATTTGTCAAACAACCCGGTGATTCATGTGTGTCTACATGAGTCACATATGTCTCTGCTTCCACTGAACTCTCTTATCAAACAAACACACAAAGCAAAGCAGAACAAAAAAGCAGCGGTAAACCATCAGCCAAGATGGTGGCGTGCCCCTGGCCAACTATAATCAAGGTGGTGTTTGAACAAAGCGGAGACAGAACATACCTTTAGTCTGACACCGCTGTTTGAAAGAAAGGAAAGACACTGAAATGCATTGATGTCTTATGAAAGTGAGCCCGGGAGAAGACAGGATAGAGACAAAGCTATAAGGGCAACCAATGTGAGGGGGACTGAATTGTAACAGGAAAGAAGAGCAGAGCTACTGTAAGACCACTGATCCTGTCACTGCTGGCCAGGAAATGACTTTTCTCTGTGGCACCTCTAAGCAGATGGAAATTCAAGCACCTAACATAAAAGTTCAATCAGTTCAGCAGGAGAAAAAAAAGAAGTCCAATAAAGCTCTGTATGTATGAAAACCCCCATCCTCCAATTTGACTGGCGGGTCGGTTGGTTGACTTTTTGATAATCTGGCAAGCTATATGCATTTCCAATTGTATTATTTTAGAAATTACTTGTCTGACATAAGGACCCACAGCCTGTATATTTAATGACTTCTGGAATGATCAGATTCAGAACATGCATGGGACAGATGCATGATGGTGTGTGACTTTCTCGTGACAAGTGTACATCTTCCTTGGCTGTAATCTATAGCAGCAGATGTACCAATACAAGCCTGCACCAAAACCTTGGCTCTACAGAGCTCACTATTCAGACAAATGCTGACGTGAAGAGGGCAATCCACTCTGGTGAACAGCCAGGCAAATTTGCACAAACGGAAAACAGGCCCTGCTAACCCTCCTGTTTGCAGAAGACGCTGGCCATAATTCCAGCTAAACAGCTAATGCTGGTTTCTTTGCTATATCCAATTAGAGGCCTCATGGAAGGTTGCAGGTTGCTTGATAACTTTGACAGCACAGAGCCACACTGTACAGCAAGAGACACGCGACTTGAAAGCAAAAAGACTATTGGAACTACTTACCTTTGGACCAATAATGACCAACACATTCTGGGGATTCTCACAATGCCACTCTGAAAGACACCAAACGACAGCAATGCCATAAACGCCATGGGAGTGGGTGTAAAAATGAGAACAGTTGCAGCCTCTTCCCAGGCCTGGGTCAAGTGGTTTTTGTATGTAATTCTTAACGTTTTAAAAATATTCCCAGAAAAAGTACTATTACAGGCAAGATGAAACAAGTGCATTTTTCTAAATAGTCTTTGGCTGAGGTCTCTAGTGCTATCATTTTAACAGAGTTGTCTGTTGCAGCACTTTCTATTAAATCAAATAAATTAAAATAACATATCAATGAAAAATTCATCATAAAACACATAAATACTGTTTGAATACAGGGACTGGTGATTTACAATATGTTTCTGGTGCCGTTTTCATGCTTAATGTTTGTAATGTTGTTCTTTTGCTATTCCATGGCTAATTAACAAGCAAAAAGTTAATGAAGCTGCGTCACTGAGTGATAGTCTCAGCACAGCTGCAATGGCATTTAACAGGAAAATCATGAGCAAAAACTTCAAAACAGACAAAACAAATATTAAAACAGAAGCATCTGCTGGATTTGATGTAATTTCCTAAAAATAAATCAGCAAGGCCCTCCTTGAAGACTAACCAGTTTGCAGCAATGATTTCTGTGATTAGCATTTTATTGATTTTTTATTATAAACAATCAATTATAATTTACAATAGATTATTGCACCCGAATTATGGACTTTATAACATTTTGCATACCCCATAGGTTTACAAATTAATTATATTCTTTTAATGTGTGTGTGAGCCTCTGACATGTTGTTTACAAGTTTATCTTTGAGTCTACACACCCAAAAACATGTTCAATCCTGTCCATCACAATGCATTTTCAGCTACCAATTTGTAGGCTAACATGAACTGTTAGATCCTCACTACGCCTTTGCATAAATTTCACTAGACGCTGAAACATTTGCCACAATAAACTCTGTGAATTGATGTTTTAATGACTTTCTCAGGCACCACACTAGAGCATCCTACACATATTCAGCTGAGTTTGAAATGTAGTGATTGAGATGGCCATGACACACAATTTACATTGTTTTCATGCTCATTAAACTGGATAGTGATCACTCAAGCCCAGCGGAAGAGGGCACAGCCATTCACTCCCGAAGTCTAATCCTGCACAGGAACTCAATCAAAACAGCTTTGTATTTTGGGGACTTATCTCAAGGCAGGAAAATGCAGCCTCCCTTCTTTCAACAGGCCTCCTCATAGTCGTATTCCTAATTTACTCACATGCTTGCTTGATGTTGTTTGCTACCTATACATATTTAAAAATGGATGGCATACCTGAAAAGGCCTCCACCAGATATAGGGGGTCCTTGACTCTTCTCAACCCACAGACTAGAAGGAAGACGTTCAGATCATCCACATCCTCCCTGCTTACACCTGGAGAGAGGCCAGACACACAGACAGACAGTGCCACAGTATCAAAACACTGCATAATGAACATCCAAACTACACCGGCAGATAATGAAAGCAATACATCACCCAAGGTCATGAGGAAAATAAGACAGCAGTGACTAATGTGCTCACATAATTCTCCGATCAGAGCAGTAACACTCAGCAGGGAAATAGTCTCCTGAAAACACTGGAAGGTTGTCGCCTAATCAGTGTGTAATACTGGCATCGTAACCACAGAGCCAGTGCATGGGGATGACAATTTGATCACTGCATAGCTCAAGATTAGCTAACTCAACATAACGCTAACATCAAATGTTTTGGGAAACTAGGCTTTAATTGAGAGGTAGGCAAGACTAAATCGGCTCTTTTCCCAGATCATCCACCTTTCATGTTCAATCCTGAGATTAGTGGTGAACTGGCAGGCATATGGTGGTGCGCTATGCCAACAACTACTGTTGCGTATCTGACCAACACCAGCAGATAAAAGTCCCGACCCAAATAACTCAAACATCGAATGACATTTCAGCAACATGCGCGCTAGTCTGCAAGAGTCAGATTTATCTTATGTATTTCTTATTGCAGTCCCTGTTCTTTGAACAGGTGATATAAATGTTCACGGTTCTTAGCATATAAGGGAGGCAACATGTTGATCAGTCATACCTTTGCAACTGTCCGACAACTCTGTTTCACTAGGAAATAGACCAATAGTACTCAGTATATTCAGGACTCCCTGAGATCAGAGGCAACCCAAATGTAAATGGGTACCAATATACTCCAAAAATGGGTATTGAACTATAAGTCCTGGGGTGCAACACAAAAGGTGTTGCTCTGTCTTTGTGGATGTTCATGTAGAAATAAGCCACACATCCAGTCTATCTTGTCTACTCACTCTCAAACTCTCTCTCTCAAACACACACACACACACACACACACACACACACACACACACCACACACACACACACACACACACACACACACACACACACACACACACACACACACACACACACACACCTACACACACACACCCACACCCACACACACACACAGTCAAACTTTCCCATCTCAGCACCTGGAGTTGAGTTTAAGCTGATTTAACTTTTGCTATCTCATGTGCCGAATGAAGAGTATATTTGGGGATTTTAAAGTGATTATGCCCAGTTTATCAAAATGCCTGAGTAAAGAGTCTTGGTTCCACAGACTTACAGTAGGGTCAGTATGAAGGCAACATTTAAAGGTCAAGGTCTGTTGGCTCAATATAAGAACTCTACTTTATACCAACTCAAGCAGATTTCTAACAGTTTGAAACAACAGACGGATAACCCTAGTGTCAGCAAATCCTCTCTTGATCCCAGACCTTCTCTGCTTGGCATGGACTCAAATGGATGAATCATAAAAAAAAAAGTTGAGAGAATGAAACTCAGTGGTTATGCTGGCAAAGCAATGCTGCATCAAACTTGAAGCCACTTACAAAAAAAAGCGCAGAATAAAATGTATTTTCTGAGTGTCGTGACAAACTGAGACACGGCATTCCGAAAATAATAGTGTAGACAGACACAAACAGGTGCTTAAAGCACAGTGACAGTCTTAGTGTGCATTGAGTGAAATCCCCTGCTGCCAGATAAGTCCAGATCAGGAGGCTAAGGCAGCTCTTTTAATGCTATTAAAGAGCATCTTAAAATGACAGCGGAGTCTGGGCATTGACCCTGATCCCAGGAGCCGATTGTCAAAAAAGCTCCTCATCTGTGGGATGTATCAAATTTCCTTGCAGTGATTCATGGGATGAAAAAGCACATCAGCTAAGGCAAACACCCTTGTCACTACCTCAGAAAATGTAAAAATGAGCAAAAAATTCAAGCTCAAAGAAATAATAAAGAATCCTCTGGTACTAAGAAACAATTCATCTTTCCACAGGGGAAAAAAAACAAATTGTACAAATCATCTGTTGTGCCAGCAGCAATCTTTTCTCCCTCTTTTTTTTTTTTTGCTCTTCTGTGAGTTGTATGCAAAACACATTTTTGTTCATCTACCTTTGATTTGAGGGTATTCTGCATAGCCCCTCAACGCTTATCAGTAGTTGTGTGTATGAGTGTGTGTGTGTGTGTGTGAGAGAGCGTACATCTGTCTGGATGGTTTTAGTGGTCCCTGCTAGTTTAACTGCCAACTGCGACAGGGTGACACACGGCAGAGGCTGCAGGGAATGGACAAAATAATGGAAACACTTTATTTAAAAAAAGCCTTATATGTTGACCCAAATAAATCATAATTACAGAAGCAGTAAAAAAAAAATGTAAAAAGGAAGCATTTTTTCTCAAGCTTCTCAAGCCCCTGGTTTCTGCATTTTTCCTCAATCGCAGTAGTGTGGCTTCAGCAGTCCTGCAGTAATGTGCAGGATTCTAGAAATGATCTGTGCATGTGACGGAGAAATGCACAGCACATGCAGGGGGTGTGGTCGCCATGCATGAAGTAGTGCCCTGTGTGGATGGGATTGAGGAATGCACAGTGCAGAGTAAGATGGGGTTTTTTTTCCAACTACATTTAAGTTCCCTTTTATAAACGAACCTGAAATTTGGCAAATTTCCAGTTTATTCACATTAATTCCAATGAAAAGTTTCCAACTTTGAAAATTCCTGGAATTTTGCGACCCTAATCATATTAAGGTGGATGCCAATTACCAGGATAAATCAATTTTAAAAGAGGTCTGATGATCAACACTATTATATTATGTGAGTTTCCAAAGCAAATGAGCTTACCAAGTTTCAGTGTGGACAAATAAAAAAATATTTAAAGTGGCAAGGGGACCGGTGTGACATCCCATGATATGCTGGACAAAGTACAAGCAGGAATGGTGTTCACAAACTCAAGTTCACCAACAGGAGATCAGATTAAAAGAGAGGCATTACAAGAGAGCTGCCTTTCATCCCGCTTGCCTTCATCCAGACAGGTGTACGTTCAAAAAGCCAAAAGGTGTCTTCAATCCACAATGTGTTTTGCCAACTGTTAAACACAGTGGCGGCGTGTAATAAGGGCAGCTATCTCGTGGGAGTTGTTAGAGCTGATAATTGCTCTGCATGGTTGTATAACGACTCAGGAATATGAGGCCAATTTACATGCTTTTATCTCATCACGCCTGGATTACTGTAATAGCCTCTCTACATGCCTAAATAGGAAAACTGTAGCCCGGCTACGGATAGTACAGAATTCAGCTGCCTGGCTTTTAACCAGAGTAAACAGGTTTGAACACATCACCCCAGCTTTAGCCTCTTTACACTGGCTTCCAGTGCATTTTAGAATTGATTTTAAGGTTCTTTTAATTACTTACAAGGCACTACATGGTCTGACTCCTCGGTATATCTCGGATCTTTTATCCCCGTATGACCCTGCTTGCATTTAAGAGATCCTTCGGGCAGGGGCCTTCTATCTGATCTAGACTCTTGGCTGAAGACTAAGGGGGACAGAGCTTTTGAAATAAGACCCCCGAGGCGCTGGAACACCCTGCCTGAGGAAATACGGCAGGCTGAGGCAGTGGCTTCTTTTAAATCTAAGCTTAAAACATACTTTTATCACACGGCCTTCCTTCATCTGATACTAGTTTTTATTCCGTTTATGGGTTTTGCCATTTTTATTTTTTATGTGGTTCATTTGGCACTTTTATTCTTCTATTGCTGTGTTTTTGTGTTTGTTGTTGTCTTCTTTGCTTGATAAGTGAAGCACTTTGCTTTGATTAACTGCTATATAAATAAAGATTATTATTATTATTATTTTATTATTATTATTTTACAGGACCAGATGCCCCCTACAGTGCAGAAGCACTGTTCCGCAATCATGTTCCTATACTACAAGATGATAACGACCCCCCACATTGCTGAGCAAATTCAAAAATAATTTCATGAACACCAGAATAAAGTCAAACAACTTCCAAGTCCTCACAAATACCCACTACACATAAACTAACCTTTAAGGAAAGCTCCTTCATTCCAAGAAGAAATGTTCTTGTTTTGTTTAAGAACAGTCCAGGATCCTGCTACATTAAGTTTTGGGACATGTGACATCAGCTCAAGGAGGACTGAATATTTTCTGAGGGTAAAGGGTTCCGATCATCTGAACAGAAGAAAAACTTCAGTCAGGCTTGGAATGCCAGTAAAATTATTCTTTAATAAAAGACGGAAAAAGTGACACCTTGTAGCACTCGTCCTCTGCTTTCTAATCATTAGCAATTCCTATGGCAACTTAATTCCTATGCCAACTGAAAGCTCATGAGAATTGCCTGTGTAGTAATCACAATATTCCTTGAGGACAAAGTAAATGTCACCTATAGTGTGACTCCTCCATCTCAGCAGATGCCCCTGGTCTTATCCCCTCGCCCCTCAGTGATCCACAGCACTGCTCCTTGCTCGGCAGGGCCGTTCTTCCCAGCACAGTGCTCTTCTATTCCCCTAACCCCAACCAACACAACGCACAGCAGGGGCCCCACCACAACACACACTGGGTGTCTTTCAGAGGCCGTCAGCCTCCTGATACCGGTGCTGTGGTCTGCGCCTTTGGAGGTTTACATGACTCTCAAAGGCTAACACTGACACACAAAGTCAAAGATCTTCAATCAGGCGGCAGGGTGGCTCTAACTCTGTCATGTTCTGGTGGTAAAGGTCTTTAGGGGCACCACAGCACCACTGGGCCACACCAGAATAATTTAGTCCCTACACTCAAAGCTTACCTCACCTCACCTTCAATAAGCCTAAAATAGCCTACATGCAATAGGAATTTGCTTATTTAGTAATAGTACGCCATGCCAGATGGGTGAATTTAGGACTTCTACTAGATTAGCATCTTTCCAAATTAAGAAATTAATTCATAAAACAACAACAACAACTCAGATTTGAAGAACAGAGAACATGCACATGAGCTAATGTCCCATACTGTGCTGGGGGTGTGTGAAGACAACAGGAAGACGGGAGTCGACAGGGGAGAGTACAGGTTGTCAGGCTGTATTGCTGTGTCAGGGGAGAACTGAAAAACAGCTGAAGTTATGAAGACTGAATAATAACAACAATTCTGGGAGGTGACAAAGGGTGTCATCAAGATTCAAAAGAGGAACTGGAACAACTAATCCGCTCGACAGCATAAAGTAAAAGTCCAACAACAATGATGACAACAAATAACAATAGCAATGATACCACTGCTTGAAAATGAACTTGTTTTTCCAGTTTTACAACAAATACAGTCTGGACAGTCCCACAGCATGTTTGTAGCGATGAGGTAAAGATTTCATTTTTTATGAGTTTATTTGAATGTTACTTCAGCTCACTGGTCCCTTGTAGAGGCCATAATCTTCTCATTTTATATATAAACATAAGGGGACTGTTTGTAAAACTATGTGTCTATTGTAAAAAGCCAGTGTAAAGTTATAAAAGATTTAGTTTATACTGTATATTTTTGTTAGTGGGATTTGTGTCAACATTCTCAGCTAAGCCAGCATGTGACAATTTGTAGTTGTCAACCTTTATTTCCTTTAATTAGATACTAATCAAAAATATCTGACCAGATGAAAATCATTTCTCAAGTGAGGTTGCCTCCTCTCACATGAACTTGCCTCCTGATTAGCACATTGTTTTCTTTATGTTATGACACACACTGGGCAGCATGTTCAAGGTCACAAAATAAGCAGAATAGACTCTTTTTAACTCAGATTACAGTGGTCTCCCCGCATTTTGAGAAAATCCTAAGCGGGGACTCCCATTCTATGTGTGACAAATGGGGAAGTGACTGTGTGCAATTAGTATTACTTGCACCAGTTGAAAAGCATGGTGACAAATGGCCATGGGCTGGACAGCTATTAATCAACTGGTGTGGCTCTCCCTGAGCACTAATGTACCTGGGATGGACACCATCCTGCAACGTCAAATTTAAAGTCCGGGCCGTTTGTGGTGAAGATGCTTGGAGTAATTGCATATATTTTCTGAGCTAATAGAATGGGAGCTGAAGACTGAAGTTGGAAGAGAAAATGGGTGAGGAGCAGGGACGGCTGTGAGAAAAAACACCCCTTCCCTGACAAGCTGTAACACTGGGACCACCACTGCTGCATCTCAATTAGTGCAGCATCACTTCGCCTCTCTGATCAGCACTGTTCATGTTGGGGCCGTCTGAAAGTGTCCCCCATTATTTCCCTAATACTGGCTCCATTGCGGAGGAGTTGAGATTTTATGCAGTATTTCATATTGCAAATGGTTACAAATATGCAGCATTTGAACACTAATGGTCTAAACCTTTGGCGATTAAGGTCTTTCCCATTCAATGAAAATATTTAGGGGGTGTGTCCAGGAAAATGAACAGGTCATTTTTGCTTTGGATTAACTTTGGGTGATATAATGTGAGGGTCACGCCAATGTAGATTTCAAGCAATTAGGATTTAGAGCTGTCAAGTGCCAAAACCATATTATTTACTACAATTACCATAATACACTGTACCTATGGTGCAGCACATATGTGCTCTGAGTTGCAGTGTATTGCTACAAACTGAATGGAGTTTGTCTGACAGTTTGAAAAATAGCCTATTTACCAGAAGAGAGTATAATAGTTGGTTAATGTTGCAATGCCATTAGCTTGTACTAGATTCAGAGATTGTAGAAATTATTATTATTATTGGGCTTGCTAAATGAAATGTTAATGACAAGTCATCAATCACTAGCTGACCCAAACCACCTCCTTTACTGGTGGTAAACTCAAAACCTGTGGGAAAAACTTTAAGATGAAAATACTTTTAAATAATAAATAATATCAGGCTAAATACATTCTCAGGAAAATTAGGGGTAAAATTGAGGATAAAAAAAGAAATCAGCTGAGTGAAATCAACAGAATGTTCTTTTTACGTCAGTGTGTATTTCTTTATGCCTGTTCAGTGGAGTGGTGCTGGAGTTAAGACATGAGTTTTCAACAAACCAAATAATACCTGAGTTCTTCAAGAATTCAGCCCAGCAGAATTTCTCAGCCGCCTCAGTCTTGATTCCTTTGAAACCATGCAGAAAAGAGCAAATAAGGTAGAATGAGTGAGTCACAGTGCTCTTAGACAATGTTCCTGTATCAGAGAAAACAGCAAACTAATTTCTTTACACATCATTCAATAAATTATCGAGAGGCATTTTACTTAAGAAATGACACAAATTAGTTTTAGCAGGTGACACTTTTTTTCTAATGCTATACTCGTTACTTATTGGGCAACTCAAAATTGTGCATATAAATCCAACTAGTTAGAATTCTGCCTACATTAAAATCCCATTTATGGTAATTTTGTCAATCTGGTCACATAATCATAAATATTCTGCTGAACTATTAGATTGCAAAATGTGTCTACGTGTTAGCCAAACAAAAAACAAGAAGAGAATTCCTGTGATGTCTACGGAAAATAAAAATCACTAGAGATGACTACTATTGGTAAAAGGCATAAAAAATAAGCATCCACTGGCCCAAGCTCTGCTATAGCTGGCCGGGGGCTCTCCTCTAATCTATGTGGGGACACTATTTGCCAAACATGGCTACTGGTGGGACACAACACAGATGAGTGCTTTGGGTTGTCCTGCATGGCATGACAGCCAATGGCAAGAGCAAACACAAACTCTGTACTGCAGAGACTATGATAATGGGGAAAAACTGTCAAAGCTGATGAATGCAACACTGTAATGAGAGTCAAGGATGCACAGCAACAGACAAGAAGATATTTTATCCTGCAGAGCTTACCTTGGGGCTGGACATAGATTTTACAGCTCTGGGACAGCTGCAGAAATACAACAGAGGGGAAAAAACAGTAATCAAAGCTTAATAAATAAAAGCGTTTCAAATCAAAGATCATACTAGAAGGTCAGATTTTGTTCATACCAATTACAACTGCTTATTATTTTTTCTTGTTATGGAAGACAATGGACAAAGCTGATTAATGCTGTTGGTATTCTTCAAACATGGCATATTTGAACAGAATCGCAACTTCAACAGAGAGTCAAGAGGCAGTCATCCCTAAATGACGTGGATGAGCCCACAAAATAAATCAGAGGGGATGGAAAGGAAATTGACTGGATGTTATCACACTAGATCCATCCCCTATGTGTGTTTTCTGTCTCAATAAAAAGCGTGGCAATGCCTCTCGGTGCCTGTCCTTGCTGCCTGCTGTCAGCACTAAATGGCAGAGATAAAGCATGCCATTCGCCTCAATCTACAGCCACGGCGTGGAATCTAATCTGAAAATAAAACACAGTAATAATGTTTAAATTCCAAACTATTACGGGACAGGGCAGGATATTGTGGTTGTGTGGTAAAAACCCTTCTGTTTTATTTATTGAGGCTGTCAGGTCCCTGCTGTCTGTTGATATGCAGTAAAATGCAAACAAAACACATTTTTCTCTCACTCGTTCAATGACCTAGATTTGTCTTACATTTGCATGCTTGTTTTGTAGTACATGAAATAATCAGAACAAACAAAAAGGTCAGAATTCTGCCTACATTAAAATCCCATTTATGGTAATTTTGTCAATCTGGTCACATAATCATAAATATTCTGCTGAACTATTAGATTGCAAAATGTGTCTACGTGTTAGCCAAACAAAAAACAAGAAGAGAATAGTTCGACCATACCAAAAATAACTCTGCCGCTTCTTTCATTTTGTCAGTAAATGCGACGGCAAACCTGATTAAAAAAGGGGAAATAAAAAACATTATTAGCCATTCATGACTCAAAGTGGTCATTGTAGTGAAACAATTGTATTGTCGTGCCTGATGGTGAGTTCAAACAAAGACAACTTTGAAAATCACAGCAAAAAAAAAAAAAAAAAGGGCTGAAAGCTGTGACTGAGTAGGTTAGAGTGGAAAAGCTGTTTCTGGTTTGAGGGTAAAGGATTTAAGGATGAACATAGTAAGAATACAAAAAGGAAAACAAAGGAAATGTTGAGTGAAAGACGGAGATTTGTATGTGTGTGGATACATTATTAAATGGGCCAACAGGCTCGGGGTGGTGACTGAATTTCCTGATCAAGGTTTGCGTGGTGAGGCATTAACAGCAGGAGGTGTGCTGATTCAGACTTTTGAAGTCATGGGACCTGGATCGCATCAGTTGTCCCAGAAGGCAATTATCCCCTTAGATTTAAGAGATGGATGTCCTACTGCCTGTACAATCAAAATGAAAACACAGACACACTGATCTGACTATACAAAGCAGCTGCCAAGATACTGAAAAAACCTGTGTGTAAATTTTCAATATTAAGCTGGGGCGGGGGAGAGAACACACAACCTGTTCAGCGGGCGTGGTAAAACCATTCAACCTCATTCTTTCACGCTAGTAATCCACATCTCCATGGACTGCAGTCCTCATTTTCCCACAAATACTGATGTGTTTACTATACATCTGGGAGATCTTTTGCTGAGACATAGGTAAAACTGTGCCTTCAAAATAATACTGTTAACAGATAAAGAAGTAACTGGACCCTGTGCACATTTTTATATCAATCAGGTGCACTGAAGGAGTTCAAGGATACTAGACTTGTGGGAAAATGTCCTATTTTTTTCATTTATTTTGTTTGTCTTTTGAAAAATCTTGCTGGTCAAACAGTTTCACTCTAATGGAGATGGCAGAGTCAGTCATGCAGCTAATTGTTAATAAAGTCAGTTATTTTTAAATAGCCATTAGTTACTTGAGAACATCATCTTCTACTCTTTTGGCAGGCGGGTTAGTAGTGTGTGAGTCTTTCTTTCCCATGGCTGCTATCTTAAAATGGCAATTTGTATGAACATCACCTGGCTTTCTGCAGCACCTGCTCCATAACCACACGCTTCTGCTCAACTTTCACATCTTCATTTATGTCTGTTCCTCCAAAGATAACACCAAAGGGCACTTGGATGTCTGGTGTAAAAGTCAGACATAAAACAGTGAGGTCCTGACAACTGCGGGACACTGAGGTAGCCTCCTATTTAAACTGACAAATGTCAATATTGGATGCAAAAAATGAATGAAATGCAAGCATGGAGACATAAGAGTATATTTCATAGGGCTGGACGATATATTGTTATCTAGATATGAACAGGTGTGTTACTAATATCTCAAAAGCAATGATATGGATGATGGTGAATTTAGGGTTAGCCTTGCATTTTCTTTATCCAGTTGGTATTATTATGCTGTTTTTGTTTATTTTCTGAAGAACGTTCATTTTTCAGTGTTTTTACACTTAAAATACTGTCAAAGCATGGTGCTGAAGAAGCAATTGCAGCAAAATGTTTGATTTTCTTTTTTAAATTTATTTTAATGCAGCCTAAGACAGTGATTTACCTGTCTCTGATTAATAAAATACTTTAAATAACTACAGTTTCTATGTCCATTTGGTATTATGATGCTTAAAATGTCAATTAAATGTGAGCCCACAGTCACATCGCATTTCACAATGCCATCGAGATATTCGGGCTAAATATTGAGGATCGAAATTTTGTGCATATCGTGCAGCCCTAACATTTAATGTCTCAGGGAGGGAGTTCACCTAGGAGAAGGCTGCCTGCTTTAAACAGATGTATGGCCAGTGCACCCTCAAACGGTGGATTTTGAGCCACCAAGTTTGCCACCTCAGCAGCAGACTGAAATTCTGACACATCTCTGAGTTCGCATGTGTGACCTGCAGCTTCAACGTGAGACCTAAAAAAAAAAAAAAAAAAAAAAAAAACACCAAACAAACAAAACAAAAAGCAAAAATCAAGAATTAGACAATTACGCATGGTGACATGTGAGCAATCCTTATATATCCATATATGGACATATAGTATGTGACTAACTATCATGTATGGCTGGAAGTACAAGTCGAAAGACATGTCATATGGTTAGCTCTAAACTACGATTCAGAGATGCAGTACCATCACACCTGATAAACATTTTAATATTCAAGTTTCTATTTCACTCGTGAAAAACAATACTCAAAGTTTATCCAGTTATGTTGACAAAGTGCAGCTAAGAATTAGCTAACGCCGTCCTGCTTATGAATGTTACACCTGGTTTACTCCACAGGTCCTCGGTGCAGTCAGGCAGTCACTTTCACTTTTAGCAGATAGCCTACATGCTAACAGATAACTACACAACCTACAGCAACAAGACAGTCTCACACAGGCTAACCAAAGGCTGGCAACAGCTGCTGTAGCTAGCTAAACTTGGCTACGTAGCAGCTTACCTTATTCTCTCAGCTGTAGTGCAGTTCCCAGTTTTTGGACTGAGACAGGCGAGAAAGAGTAATCTCATATCTTCACTGGTGGCTAGTCTGGCGAGCTAGCATGTCAGTGCAGATGCATTAGGTTAGTGAGCACCAGCTGGGACAGTGCTACTGGATGCTGTTTTTATCATACGTTTCGCAAGCTCGCTAACTCGCACTATCACATTTCCTAGACTCATGGCTATCAGTATCGCAATGCTATGCTATGCTCTGCTAGCAGCGAGCGAGCCGCATCTAAGTTGTATCACTGATTAGCACACTTTGGAAATGTTTGTACGCCCGTCTCCTATATGACACCCTAGAAACACGTGGCGCTGGCCAGATAACACATAACACATATATCTGACCCACTGTGGGGCTAGTGTTTTGAAGTTAACTGAACGGAAATTTGACCGAGACAAACACCAAACACCGACTCGACCGGCACACTTGTACGTGGTGTCAGTACAGCCAAGTTTGCAAACGTCAGAACTTCCAATAAAGAATAAAAAAAGAAAACACAGGCATCACTTCCTTCTCCAGGGTACACCGCCTGCGTGAGAGGAGCAAACCTCTACAGCATAGGGATGGGCTGTGAGCCTGGCGTTGCGAGGCAAAGGGGGCGACGTGCCGTGTTGTAGATCGTCTCCAGGGTAACGCGCAAACGCGATAATTTGTTGAGCGAGCACTGTGTCACGCGGTAGTACTGTGACACTGACAGTGTTTTTAGTTGACTTCCACTTCTTTTCTTGACAGCGGAGTATTGATTTTAGGCACACCAAAGTCAACATTGTTTAGGTTAATGGGTAACTTTGGGACGTGTTTCGATAATTAAAGGTATTGTATCGCCAGATTACTTCCAAGCTGTCGTTGTTGTTACTGGAAATCCTAATGCTAAAGCTAGCTTGCTTGAGTTTTTGTTAGAAGTGTCAGTTTTGTAGCTGTGTAAAGAAGGAAGCTCTCAGGCTTGGTTTTGTCGGTTCAGATATAATTACCGTGTTTGTCTCGTCTGTGTCAACAATAGTTTCTACGTGGCAACATTTAACTAACCCGTGTAACCTCTCTTTTCCCACTCAAGGTTTGAAGTTTTACACTAGCCCAGAGGAAAGCCTGTCCTAAGCCATTAAGTAGGCTGAGAATGGCTAACAACAGGGATGCTAATGAGAGCACCCCTCTGCTGGACTCGGGGTCTGTAACCAGACCTGCACCATCAGTTTTCCAGGGAAGAAGACTGGCATGTGCTGCCATCCTGCTGGCCGAATCATTAGAAAGGATTGCATTCTATGGCATCACATCCAATTTGGTGCTTTTCCTCAATAGTAACCCCTTTTACTGGGAAGGCACCCAGGCCAGCCAGGCACCTCTGATGTTCATGGGAATCACTTACCTGATTTCACCGTTTGGTGGTTGGTTGGCTGATGCATACCTTGGGAAGTTCTGGACAATCGCTGCCAGCTTGATCCTGTACTTCATTGGCATACTATTTTTCCCTTTCATTTCAAACGAGGACACCAGGATTCACCTGTGTGGTCAAGAGATGGCATTTCCAGTGCAGCCTGCTGAGTGTGTGAGCAACAGTACCCCTCCCAGCAATATAACATGCCCTACCCGCAGTGCATACTGTGGGCCAGTTGTCTACACTGGACTTTTCTTAGTTGCATTAGGTGTGGGCACTGTGAAGTCCAACATCACTCCATTTGGGGCAGATCAGGTAGAGTATGAAAAGTCTCCCATTCAAATCTCTAAGTGGGCTGAAAGGTCTCAGAATGGCTTTCTTGTCTCTAGATATGCCTGTGTAAGATTAGGCATGCAGTGTGACATGTTCAAAGACAGTCATGCAGTGTGATTGCTGTTGTACCATGACAGCCTGATCAGACATGCATACCCATGTAGATGTTAACCACTGAAAAATTAATTTGCCTCATTAAAATCATGTTTTGGTGATGGTACTGTGTCAGCAACAACCCTCAGTTTCTCTTTCTCAGCCTGTCAGATTCACACACACACACACACACCCGAACACTGAGCCCTGAAGGATATTTTGTTTGTAGTAAGAGGTGAAACAGGTCACAGTAAGAGTAACATTAAAGCATAGGATTACCCAGAAGACCTCTGGCTCAAGAACCAATTATAGAGAAGAGTGAAGTTTATCAATGGGGTCATTGTTTTTCAAAATAATCCATCCAGGGGTGGTTCAGACTTTTTCAAAATAGGGGTGAGGGGTGACTTTGATTAGTGTTGAGTCCATTTCTGTCATCATACAGTATGATCCACATGTTTTTGTTGTTTTATTGGCCACATCTTTTGATCGTATTTAGAGCCACAGCACCATACATAACATCCATATATTAGACTTACATTGTTTTTAAAAAGGAGACAGAGAAGCAAGTGTATCTTACAGCACTAATACAATTTACAATAATAAATATTCAACAATAGATGGCAGTCAACAGTTAAATTTTTGCCGAAGTGCCTCTCTTCCTGAATATTGCAATTGAAATTTGAATATCAGCACACAGTTTTTCTAATTCTCCTTCAGCAGTTGGTAAATGTGCAAAATAAGTGACAGTGGAGGCTGTTAATACTTAAGTTTGGAAAAAAAGAAAGAAGGAAATTATACCACACGCGGCTTGATTTGTGGCCTTGAATTCTGTTCTGCACAGCACAAGATTATTTTGTGTAGGAAGCTGTCTGAAACATGTTTTCAAGTAAGAAGTAATTGCACCCTCTTGCAGTTTAGAGTTTGTAATAGTCAATGCTGTGGGCTTTTGGCTAATTTTTCAACCTGTGCATAATAATGATCAAGTTACAGTTTTACTCATGCTGCACACACTGAACCAGGATGGATGCCTCTGTGTAGGCAGCTGATAGATGTTAAAGTGGAAATGAAATCAAAGCAGAATTCAGAGGAGAGGAAACAGCTTCTTGATATAATGGATTATATAATTGATGCTCAAGTATGAAACTTGACAGAACTTATTATTAAGTCATGTATTGTCTGTCAAATCTTTTTGACGTGGGCAATTAAGGTATGAAAGGGGCACTCCCATTAACACTGTGGGGACTTAAGAATAATAAAAATCTAAGAACTCTAAAAGTAGCTTGATATACAGTACATACTATTTCAGAAAGGATGGGTTGTATAAGCTTTCATGCACATCTTCAGCTTGTTAATGTCTCAGAATTATTTGACATCTATCTCCCAAACAGTTAATTGTACCTCGGCAATTTTGTCAGATGAGTACATGTTAAAGACAGGGGAAAAAAATGTTTTCATCATGCACTGATGACATTTTTCTTTCCTTGGGGATAACCCTTCATAGAATAGTAAAGTACCAATCTGAGAACAATATCATCAGCTCGCCTACATGACATTTATTTTTATACATTTTATGCTGATTGTGTAAGCTATCTTAATGTCACGGATCCAGTGCTCAAAGGCCACAGTAGGCAGATAAAGAATTAGAAACAAGAAGTTGCTGTGTTTATTTCAGTAATCCCTCCTCACCACGCAAAAATACCACCTCCCGTCTGTTTGATGTATTCTACACCAAACACGCCACAAGCACAATGCTAATCAACCTTCCATTTCAGTCTGTCCGTAGGCTTAAACATGTAGGCTTATGCATGCACTATTGTAATATAGTTATAGAATTACCACACAATGATAGGGCTGTAACAGGATTTCACTACCAATTACATTCTCATCACAGCAATGACAGTGTGTTTCACTATGATACACTGAAGGCAGACTACGCAGTTTCAAAGGGGAGGGCACCCCACCTTGTTGTGATGTGGTAAAGACTGATGAATGGCACTCAATTATCAAAAGAATTGAACTTTAAAATGCCCCAGGAGTTCACTCTTTTACCACATCATAACTTAAAATCTAAAAGCATTTCACTCCATTGTTTATGCTTTTGTGGACAATTGACATCAAAACATTAGATTCATGACACGCATTTAAAAGTGGTCCATTAATTCTTTGGGTTAATAGTCTTTGCATGAACTTGAGTGGCTTTGTTCTTCCTCATTCTCATTCTTAACATTAGTAAACAAAGTGGTGTGTCCTCCAATATGAAACTGCATAGTCTGCCTTTAAAGGCTTGTGAACCAATAGTCAAGATAAATGTGACCTTCTAACAAGGCCATCTTCTGTTGTTGCTGTGTGACTGTCAGGTTAAAGACAGAGGACCAGAGGCCACTCGCCGATTCTTCAACTGGTTCTACTGGTGCATCAATTTGGGAGCCATCCTATCACTGGGAGGTGTGGCCTACATCCAGCAAAACATAAGCTTCGAGTTGGGCTTTATCATTCCCACAGTGTGCCTCGGTGTCTCCTTTCTAGTCTTTCTGCTGGGCCGCACTGTCTTCATCACCAAGCCAGCGGATGGCAGTGCCTTCACAGACATGTTCAAGATCCTCGGCTTTGCCTGCTGCTCCTCCCAGAAACCCAAAGAACCTAACTTGCTCCGGTGAGTCAGTCAGTTTATTGGTTTATGTATTGTAGTGATATGAAGAAAGACAAGACAGATGAAATGCAGTTGTCCCGGATTGAAAGCGGAAGAAAGAGACAAACAGCATACAAAGCAGTGCAGCAAAGCCCTCATTAATATCAATGGGAAGACTCTTTGTAATAGTGTAAGAAGTATTTTGGTTCATGGAAGAGTTCTGTGAGACGATGACTCTGATCCAGCAGAAGAGCACAGTAAGGTGTTGTTGGTAGACCTTTATGTTAAAGCCTCCTTTGATCCCCCTGTTCAGTTCTGTTTTTTTTTCCACTGGTCCAGGCATTCATCATCATTCCCTGTGGTGGAAACTTATTTCCAAGTGCTATTACTTGACTTTGAACCAAAGTAGCACAATCGGTTCAAAAACTTGACATTGAATATTTCAAGTTGGCCAATCCCACAGCCTTTCAAGAATTCCTTATTAAGATGTTTTCTCCAGAGATGGGGATTATAGGCTTTAGAATAAAGTTTCTGTCCTATCTCTAGAAGGGCTGTTATTTAAGGGGAAGTTGTCATAAAAAAGGCTGATTAAGTCTCCCATCTCAAGAGTTTAGTTTAATTCTGGCCCGTGTTTATTGGATATTTACTGGATTTTTATAATTTATTTTTTGCTGCTATCAATCATGGCGTGGCTTTGAACACTGTTTTCTTTCCTCTTTGACCAAGGGCTAAGCCGTCACTACTGGATGGTGCCAAAGTGACCTATGGAGGGAAGTTCCCAGAGGAGAAAGTAGAGGAGGTGAAAGCCTTAGTGAAAATCCTCCCTGTATTCTTTGCCCTTATCCCATACTGGACTGTGTACTTCCAGGTAAGAACAGCACATGTAAAAGCCAAAGCATATTATTAATACCGTCTAGCAAATTGAATTGAACAAAAAGAGCATAAATGCATATTTAAAACAAGAGACGTCAAACACATCACATATTTTAAGATTAGACCAGGAATTTCGAGATACGCATGTGCATGTGTATGCGTAAGTTTTAGAGGATGTGAGGAAGTGATTTGTGGTTTAAATGTTGAATAAGAATGATTGTGCACCAGACATCCTGGTGATTATAAAGTGGAGAGTCACTCCTGCTGCGACACTAATCTCTTCATTGTGTTGCAGATGCAGACAACGTACGTCCTGCAGAGCCTCCATCTGAGGATTCCTGATACTGAATCCAGCAGCAACAGCACTGCTGACTCCCACCAGGTAACCCAGCGTGGAGAAACTCTCAGTCCAATTACCTGTCTGTTGTTTATTCAAATCAACAACAGCAATGTAGTAGCAGCATGTATCTTAATGACATGATTTGTCATTCACCGCAGCTACACTATGTTAGACATTTATTCTTACAGCATAAAACGGTAGACATTTGACATACTATTTTGGAGATCCCTGTGAATATTTGGACTAGATTTGCCACCGCTGCAACTAAAGGAGTCAGTAGATCTCTGACACACAAACGTAGGCAACAGCTGGAGGCAGCAAAGATTGGTAATGCCTTGGGGATTAAATCAGAACTTTACTCCCCAGACTAATACCTCACCGATTAGCAACCTGGCTATGATTGTATCTCTCCACAGCAATTCCTCCATCTAGACCTGATTCCCCCTGACTAGACTGTTGCAGACGTACTGGTGTCTTGTTCTGACAGATTGTTAGTTGAGTTCAGAGAGGGGCTTTGAAGACCGGAGCACCCTCAATTATTTGACAAGATGCACGACTCCTCAAGAATCAAAGCTTTAAAACTGATGAATCCGGTTTGGGTTGGGAAGTACAGCACTGGTGTTCTGCTTTTTGAACATGCACACATGAGGCGATGGGTGAAGTGCACAGATATCACAGAAATGTGAAGTGAAACACTTGTGCTTAAACCACAGTCTAACCAGTATTTTGTATGACACATAGTCATGTAATATGTAAAAATAATGTACCTTACAGCCATGAAGACTTGAGACACTGAAAGTATCAGCCATAGTTATGTATGTCTTTTTTTTTTTTTTGCTTAAATTCCAAGGAACGAGAATAGGGTTTTTTTTTTCTTCACATGATATGTATCTATTATCAAAAAAAGGAACTAAGCCTCTTCTGTTACCAGCCTCTGCATTTCTCAGGATCATAAGGGAAGTGAGATTAGATGCCTCTGTGACTTGCCTTCTCACCTCACCTGACACATTTCAGTGGTAAAACTGAGCAAACACTGCGTTTTTTTTCTAGCAAACAAAGCCCATACTAATATTAATAACTGGGAACAGGATGCAGAATGGAATGCCTATCAAAGTAGTCCATGATGACATTTGGTTTTAAGAGCTCTAGCCAGAGGCAATGGGAAATAATCTGATATTTCAAGTGGCCATTCATTTAGATGCTGATTAGATGGCTTTGTAAGATTCACACTGTTGGGAGGAATCACATTAAATTATGAAATATCATATAGTCATCAGTATGGTGCCCTGTTATACATGACAAGGATGCACATGAGTTGTAGTCTGTTGTGGGAGGTGGAGAGGACAGGCTTTGTCTTCTTAACAGCATAGAGACCTGCCTGCAGAGACACTCTGTCTCTCAGGCCAAAGGCTTTCCTTGGAAAAGCAAGTCTCACTTAGCACTTTTATTGTTTTGAATATGATAATGAGCAAACAAAGGGGGAAACACTCTCTAAGGCACAACATATTTTTGCCAGCAGTTACTCTAAGAAATGGAAATTCAATTTGAGAATAAATGGCACTATCAAAAGTGTAAAACTAGAGACACAGGGAGCTCAGATGGCACTTAAAATTTGAATTGCAAAATAGATCTCTAGCAGTTTGCAGTTCTATCATTGTTCACTCAATGAGATATAGCCGGTATTTGTATGCTCACAATGGATTTTCCTATCTGATTGAGAAATCACCCAATTTATTTGCAAGGCATAATTATTCAATTCAAAGATTCCACTTTATGGTAATAGATTTAGCCCATTGTGCTGAAAACTGAATTTATTTTTGATAAATTCAAGAACACTTGGTCTCTCAAACCACTTGAACATTTAGTGGATATGCATGCTGAAAAAATAATTGATTTGTTGATCGTGTCTGTAAATATCAGGCCGAGTGTTCATTTGACTTTGTGAAGGGTGTTAATATTATTCATCTCATCATGTCTAGTGTAGTTCTGACCACCTGGGGGTGCCAGAGCAATATCAAGCCTAGGATAACTACACACATGCACAGTGACAAACAGACACGCGCACAGATGCACATATGCACACACGCACACACACTCACACACTCACTCATGAGGAACTAGACTGGAATGCACTGACATTCTCAGTATTGTTTTTCATGCCTTGCGCTTTTTGCACAGTTTTTCCTCATGTTTCTCCTCTGGATTCCCCATCAGATGCCGTTCCGCTTTCCTGCGGCCTGGCTGACAATGTTTGACGCAGTGCTCATCCTCATGCTGATCCCCCTTAAGGACAAAGTGGTGGACCCCATACTTAAACGCCGTGGCCTGCTGCCCTCCTCCCTGAAGAGAATTGCAGTGGGGATGTTCTTTGTTATGTGGTCGGCCGTGGCAGCGGGTATGTGTGCTTTCAGACATCCCCTCTTTATGCTGTCAAATGAATAAGTAGGCCAACCAAATACCCTGGTATCAACAACAACAAAGTTAGTCTTTGTTTGCTTTGCTAAATGTCTCATGCAGTCAGTATTTCCGAGGCAAAGCAACAGCACAGGTACAGCATCAAATTTGCGTCATTTGGCATTCTTAGTTTGAATTCTAGTTTGCAGGACTTATGTAACTCCCATGTCCATATGTGCAACGTTGTTGTTAAGGTATCTTTTAATATGATACAAGTGTAACTTGCATGCATATGACCAGCCATGATTTTTTTTTTCTGCCATAATGAGTTGACTTCATTGTTTAGTTTTGTTCAGCAGATCGTTTGTCATAGATGTATTAATTTCCCCTCGATCAAAATGACACTTTCCAGTAAACAGTTGTTGTACAGAATGGGAAAAGGTAAAAAAAAAACCCTCAAAGGTGTGCCTTTGTTCCACACCCCTGTAGAGCACAGGGGGAGCTGTGGCATCTCACTTTTTGGTTCTGTTTGACTGCGCCTGCATCCGACAGCGCTGCTCAGTCCAATTTGGTTTCAGCCTGTGGATTATCTTTGAAATAAAGTCGGAGCCCAGCCTGTCAGTGGGTGCTGCTGCATTGATATATTCAAGCTAAAATGTTTTGAGGGAGACAAGCCTTGAGGCAAGGAAGAAAGCAAATCAGTAACACTCTTCAGAATCAATGCACATTACATTTTCCACAACTACACCCCCCCCAACCCATACACACACACACACACACACACACACATATACACACACCCCTGATATACTTCTGCCAAACAGAATATGAACACACTCTGTTCTTAGTGACCTTTCAAGTATTGATGGGTGTGCTTCCAGCAGAGTGCTAATTGATACATGAGCAAGCGTTAGGACAAGTTAACAATAATTGTAGGCCTAATGAATAATTATGTTTTAATGTTATTTAAGAATTTGTTCAAAATAACAAAAAGTATAAGGCTTCAACTAAGCCCTAAAGAATGCAAAGAAGATACAAATTAAATGTACCTCTAGTATAAATATGGTATTCATCTTCCATTGATCTGCTTAAAAATTAACAAAAGTCAACATCACATTTGGTATCATGGCATATACCAGTATTCCACTTGCATATTGAAAGGTCAGTCACATCACACAGTCCGTTATAGATTCATATGAGCCAAAAGGGTGCAACTACCTCACTCATGATGCTGCCAGTCACTCTTAAGCCCCATCAACATCAACATTTCAGGCCAACAAAAATTCAAAACACATGTTTAGATGTGGTTTAATGGTGATCTAAAAAGAAGCTTTAAATATTTTCAAATTTACTAAAAAGCTCAGCTTAGCACCCTGAGAGCATTTTTAATCAGCACAGCCACATGCTCACATAATGCTAGTGATTGCTTGTTCTCTGACTCATTGCCCACACAGTCTCCTGTACAAGGTGTGGAGCTGTGTGGTAGCAAATATGATCCAGAGACGCTGTGATCGCTACTCATACATTGTCTCATGAAGATAGGTTCCACTAAACTCTTATATATGTGCTATTTTCATGCAGACATATTGAAGTGCAGATGAGAAAGTTTGTTGTGGGAGAAGTCTTGTGCAGTTTGGGACATATTCAGCCCTGGTATAGCCTATCAAATATATCCATTTCAATTACTATGCTATTGTAAAAGGTCTTTTTACCACATCTAATGAGACTGCTTTTTTGTTAGAAGGAATGTTGCCTTTAAGAGGACATGGACATCGCTGGATGGGAGACTGGGCAAACATGTTTATTTCAGATATTCAAAAGCTTTTCTGGTTTTTACTTTTCCATTTGGCTTCTTGAAAGAACATGCAATCCTTGCACTTGAATTCAAGCAAAATAAAATTCTGAATTTTGCAGAAAGCAATTTTAAGTCCTGGGAGTGGAGAGAAAGGGTTTACGGTGGTGCAGTGGTGCGGGCATTGGTCACAGAGTAGAAATAGGTGCACACACTACTAGTTTGTAACACTTCCTTAACTCTGACCTGGATCACTGGAGTCAAAATGGATGATTGGATAGGATGTGTACAATCATGAGATGCAGTACTAATGATATAAGAGCCATTTATGTAGTGTATCACAGATATTTTCACCTTTATATATTCAGAACTGATTAGATTTTATGTTTTTTTAGCATCACCCTGCTTCACATTCATTCAGTTACACACATTCACACTTGGGAGCTGCCTAGCACAATCTTCTACTTACAAAGTTATGAACTGTATTTCCCTCAGCTGGCTTTCCATTTCTCCTTGGTGCTTATCTGCATCTGTCCACAAGCTGAAATCCTGGTGTTCAGAGACCACAGACTGACAGATGGATAGTTCAGCATGAGCAAGAGTGACATCTTTTGCCTGGGGAATAGCGAGGACCAACACTTTGCATTGTAAACCTGCCACTCTGTGTTCAGAATGAGAATCACTTTCATCAACAACTGCAAAACTTGCACAAGAATTTGTCATGACGACACAGGTGCAGAGACACTTTACAGGGTTTCACAATGCATGTTGACACATGGTTACAAGGACAACCGGACTTTCGGTGCTTTGGGGATACTTCAAGACATACACTATTTCTGATCCTTTTTTGTGTACAGCAAACCCTGACTTCAGCCAACGCTAGGGGCAATTTTGTAAAGATGCACTGAAATTGCTTTTGAAGTGATTCCTTATCACTTTTTATCACATTCCCTTAACTTTACTAATCTGCTTTGGGTAGCTGTCTAAAAGTAGCTTATTTTTTTTTTATAACAGCTGGAGCAAATTTTCCAGGGATCACACAGGGTTGTCTGATGTGTGATGTTTAGTGAGGGAAAAAAAGCTGGGTATGTGCATTTATAGGAAGTATTAGACTTGCTCTGGGCAGCCCAGTGGCCACACTGCCTGAGATGGACGGCTGGTATTATAGGATAGCTGGATTACAAGGCTACAACTCCTCTCAAATACAGCATTAAGTGTAGTTATGATAGGAGGCTGTCTCTGGGAGTTATCTGGAAATAGCTGCCGGTTACATGATAATGGTTATTGAATAAAGCTTTTACGAGGCGGTAGCGGTTGATGACAACTGCTTGGCTGTTATTGTTGAGCCGACTACACTGTTCTATTACTAACTTCCATAATCTGGGAGCATGCAGATGTGATCTTAATGAAGTGGTCGGCTAGCCTTCACACCAGCTAAATCCCTAATGGACTGTCACTGAATCCCCTAACTTGTGCAGTGTTTGGCTGTTTGTTGGTGTCATGAACTTAAGGGTGCTACGTATTTTTGTAACTGTTCTGTCGTCCTGACTGTATTATATCGCTATAGAGCAGAGGCTATATCACAGCCCATGCCCTGTTTGTAGCATTTTTCTTTTGATATAGAATCTGTGTTACAGAATTAAGTCAAATGTCCTCACCCTAGTTCTCTCTAGGTTGAAAAATGTCAAAGATGCATTCAGTTTTTTTAGGATAATGTGGGTAATGAACACTTTTTCTAATTTTTACGCTCACCTAACTGTGATTGTGCAAACTGTTCTCTGTTTCTACCCCCTCAGGTATACTGGAAACCAAACGACTGGACATCATCCGAGCAAATGGCACTATTGACCAGGTGCTTGGTAAAGTCACCTACTACGCTGCAGATTTACCCATATGGTGGCAAGTGCCTCAGTATGTGCTGATAGGAATCAGCGAAATCTTCGCCAGCATTGCAGGTACAGTGGGTTGACTTCCTCTGTGGAATTTGTAGTGGAATTTTTTGTGTGTCCTTGAAGCCAGGTTGGCATGATACAGACCAGTAACAGTACCATATTCTCTAATGACAGACATAACATTGGATAGGTAAACCTTTTCTACTTGTAAGATTGTAAATGATCTGATTCATCCGCAGACTAAACCATCCTGATTAGTTTATGGGCTCAGTGCACATACAAGAACAATGCGATGAAGACTAATGCGTGAACTCCTCTTGAATATGTAATTATTTTGAATCACCGTCACACTGCACCAGCTTATTGTTATTGTGGACTGATGACTACGGTCATATAGTCAGTGCAAATAACCCCAGCTGCCAATTGATAGTTGATTATCTTGATTGTCTGACTAAACTCACTGCAATCCATTGTTCAGTAATGGGACATTTTATAAATAAGCTGTGGATAAAGTAACCTTTAGAATTGAAATGATAAAGAATATGCCCTCATCCCAGCCAATGACCAATCCGACATTGATGCTCTTTCCTTGGCTGGTTGTCCTAATATGTAGATAATTATATGGATAAATAGGTACAGTAGGTAGTTCATTTATTCCTGAGTAAAATTCCATTGTCACCACAGCAACAAACTTGAGACAGAATAAATAACAAAAACTTTTCATGCCCTCGCCTAATTACCTGGCCTGTTGACATTTAACAATGCTTTCTGACCCGATGTTCCCTCCATATGTGGATATACTGTATCAGTATATGAGTGATGAAAGTTGTTGCACAAATCATACACATATATAGAACAAGTCGTATTAATTGTCCTTATCTAGCTTGTATTTTAGTCCAGTTGACACACTGCTTCTATTAGCATGTTGCACATAATGACATAGTGACATGCTGCATCTGATTACACGTGGAAAGATGACATGTTGAATTATCAGTCAGCACCTCGAGGCTGCTGACAGTTAGATACAGAGACAGAAAAGAGCTATCTAACATCCTCCCAGCTGGCATAGGCCTTGCATAAGCGCTCCCTTATGGAGGCTTTATGTGATCGAATGGTGTCGGCAACAGGAAAATGTCTGAAGCTCTCCTGGGCACGCAGTGATGGTATGAGCATGTTTGCCGAGGATGTTCCTCATAGTGGGGAGTTTGTCATGGAGTGGGTGGGAGGTGTGGGTGGAAGTGATGCAACCCATAATCACCGAATCGTCTGTGAACTTTGGTGGGTGGCGTGACTTTGTTGCATGTATTGCATCTGAAGTCAGGGATGTGGAGGGTGAACAGGAAAAGGGTACCCATGTTGCTCACTGACTTAATTGAACATACATTCCTGGAGGCGCACAAACTGTGACCTTCTGGTGACATAAGCCGTGCTCCAAAACACCATCAGGGCCTCCATCTGCATCTCTTTGAGTTTGTCCCCCAGCTGGAGGGGTTGCTAAAGGCAATGGAGAAGTAAAAAAAATATGATTCTAACATTGCTACAAGCATTATCCAGGTGGAAATAGGCCATATAGCAGGTAGGTGATTGCATCATCCACTCCAATCTGTGCCAGGAAAGCACCCTCCAGGGGTGCAGTGAACTTCTCACCATAGGAACCTGCAGTGCCAGCCTTTTGAAAAGTGTATGGTCCGGTCTATAGTATAGTTCTAGAGGCTGCTAGAGCCATGGGTTTGTCAGGTGGGTGACCATGGAACACCTTTTCTTAGGCACTGGGACTACACAGGATGTTAAACAATAAGTAGACTTTGCTTGTTACCTCAGTGACAGGTCAAATCAGCAATAATGGTTCATCCAATCAATATTTTCCTTTCCTGAAACATAAAAACTCCTCTCACTCCACACACTTGAAGTTGCAACATAAGGAATACAGAGCGACGCAAACCAGCAGGATTGATTTAAGTTAAAGGAGACATTGTCTCTGCAGGTTATTATTCCTCATCGATAAGCCTCACTGTTCTACTGTCTGTTTTACCATCCAATGCAGGAGCAATTTGTTGTGGTATTGTGGTCAGCTGGCCCTGGCACAGCACCTTCATACCTCAGTAATTCCATTAATCTTGAGCATTACGACATGAAAAGAATGGAAATCTTATCCACACAGTCATATTTTCTTTCTTTTCACAGGATAAGGAAATGAGTTTCTGTTGAATAGAACAAATAGCCTGCATTATCCTCACATTTTAAGGAAAAAAACAGTGTTGTGAGCAAAAGTTTTCAATAGTATGTCAAGATGTCATACAGCAGTGTTTGTCAACTGGCGGCCTGCAGGCCACATCTGGCCCGCAGAATATTAATGAATTCAGAGAATGTGAAGAGAATAAATAAAGAATAAAAAAGTGTGTTCTGGTATCAAGGATATGTAGCATTTTATATATTGAATTAGCACCAAAAACAGTTGAGCTGGAAATAATTTTATCAGGAATGATTTTCCAACCGCAAATATGTGCATCCAACCTGCGGTTTCAAAAGACTTTATAAATCCACCTGTCAGCTTATTAGTTACCAGTGAGTATGCGACACAACCTGCTGCATGAGTCAGGCCTACCTCACTCACAAAGCCTCACTTGCTTCGCTGGTCACTGAATAGCAGCAGCCTAGGACAGGTGAAGCTGAAACAAATTCCTGTCTTTTGTGAATGGAATGTTGCTTGTGCCACATCTCCATGCAGTGGGGACAAACTCAGAATTCTCCTAACATTTTTTGTTCTTATTCACATGTTCTCATTTGAAAGACATTTTGGCTTTGGCTTGTCTGACAAACAATTCAAAAGGCTTTTCTTCCTGCAAGCATTTTCCACCAATCAGGACACTGCATTATAGCATCAAAACCATTTAAAGCAAATCAATATTTCCTGCCAGTCAGGACTGCCTTCTGCATTTAGGTTTCCAGAATTCCAGATTTGAGCTGTCAATCCTCAGTGAACTGCCTGCGTGGCGGAGGCCTGCGCTCCACTGAGAGCATTTTCTAGACAAGTATCTAGTTGTTATGGGTCCCATGTTTTTTAGGAGTCTGTTCACACTTATAAAAGCCAATAAAAATAGCATTCATTTTCTAAGAAACTGAAAATATTAAACAATAATAGGCTAATTAGACCTAAATAAATTTAAATTTTGTTATTTGTAAATCCAAACCCCACTGTGCCTGCTTAGAAAAATTCTTCTGTAGTTGATGACCCCTGTCATACAGATTTACTCCTCACTCACAATGAACGGCACCTTGAGTGAGTACCATCTTTTCTTTGCCCAGTTCAAATCCTGAACAGAAAACATGATAATTTTACATCACCTTGAGGTTTAATGAAGGTTGGTGTATTTAGTTAATTCAAAGCCAATGCTGAAATATCTTAATAAAACTAGAAAAGTGCGGTTTCTGGGGAAACTGCTTGGGCAAGCTGGAAGAGTGACCGTGGTGCGCAGTTTCCGAACAGAAAATAAAATGTATCATGAGAAAGGTAAGGCTTTGGGCTTTCAAACTGTGTCAAAATTATGTTTCAGCGCCCCAAAATGCCTGCCCTAGAGCGAGTTAAAAAAGTGTATGTTCCTCCTTCTCTCTCCAGATTTTGGGTTCCAGATATAACGGACTGCTGCACTCTAGCCGTGATGTCACTCACTCTGGCACTACGAACATTCCGCCATTAGTGTGTATTGCGTCCGAAATTCCGACTTCAAACTGGAATTGCGGAAAAACGGAAAGTCGGAGCGCCTTGAAAATTGCCGCACCGCTTCTTCTCCACAAGACGCACGTTTTTCATATTTGGTGCGTGGACGCAGGTCAAAAGCTCTGTGCCTCAGAGCCTCGGGACGTTTTGGCCATTCATTTCGGATGGCCGAAATTTCCTGTAAAATTGGAATTTCGAGAATTCCGTGAGTCGGAATGCTTATAAAAGTGATAGCAAACGTCTCCCAATAGGGCCACACATTTTTCCAATTCATTGTGTGGGCCTAAAACGAAAGCTGTAGAAGTAGTTACAGGCCAAAAAATTTTTCCTTAGCAGGCTCTCTGAACATTCCGCCATTAGTGCGTATTGCATCTGGATTTCGGCCTCAAACTGGAATTGCGGAGAAACGGAAAGTCGGAGTGCCTTGAAAATCCACACGTTGCTTCTTCTCCACAAGACACACGTTTTTCGTATTTGGTGTATAGACGCAGGTCAAAAGCTCTGCCCCTCAGAGCCTTGGAAATTTTCCGTAAAATTGGAATTGCGAAAGTTCCGGAAGTCGGATTCCTTATAAAAGTAATTTCCAAACGTCTCCCAATCGGGCCGCACATTTTTCCCATTCATTGTGTGGGCCTAAAACGAAAGCTGTAGGAGGAGTAACGGGCCAAAAAACGCACGAAATAATAAAGAAAGAAAGAAAGAAATAATAGGAAGAACGTGTAGTGAGTGTGCAAGCTGCCAGCTTGCCCACTAATGATTAATGGTTGATTGATGAAACATTATATCTAAATGTATGAGCGGGAGGCTGTGGAGGCTAAGGCACATACACTACTGTGTATAGGATTTGAATTCAACAATTCAACCTCTGTTGCATTTTTTTCCTTCCATGTTTCTTGTCATTTTCCCAGGTTTACAATCTTGTCAGCCAGAAATAATAAATATGTCCTCCTCAAATGATGCCTTACCTCTATGAGCCAATCAGTAACAAATATGTCACCTTGCTTTGACATTTAAATGCATTCCTTGGTCCAATCAGTGTAATCAGTGTGTTAAAATCACAAAATCAGTGCTACCTGAGAGCCACCTTGCCCACCGTTTAATCCGTGGCGTATGTTGGTGGTGGTGTAATTCAGTGTTGCATTATTGTTCCTGCTCAATGGATTACATTCAGTTTGAAACTTTAAATATCCTTCCAAGACGCTTGCTTATCAATATAAAGCTATCCATAATCCATCACTGAACTTTTAGCAATGTTTGCTTTCCTCAGGCAAATAGTTTCTTTGATCTTTTCATGCAATATGGCTGATAACTGACAGAAATATCCCAGACAAATAAATAAATAAATACATACATACATAAAAAAGAGTCAAAGCAAGTTTAAGTAGTTCAAGTTGGAACCGACAGCTGTAGACTTATGTTTGATACTTAATGGCAATCAGCTAAACCCTGCCTAACAAACCAGCTTTCATTGTTCTGAGCCCTGACCTAAAGAGGAAATGCCATTTTATAAAAGCCTGTGAGAGGTAAAGGGATGTTGCTTCAGTGTTGCTCTGGTGTCTTTATGGGACAACATGAATGTGATAACAAAGTCATACAGCGAGAAATTGCCTCTAGGTACTGTAATATCAAGTTGTGGCAAATAATGAGCCAGAATCGGGAATAGTAGTATTTTCATTGATCCAAAAGAGATGAATTTGCTTCTGTCAGAGATATACTGATTGTAACATGGAATATTGTTGCAACCCTGTGTAGCATTTTGAATCGACAGAATACAGTGCACAAGTGAAATCAATAGGAATCTGCTTTGTCATTAATTAATTAATTAATTTATTCATTTGGCATTTCCTCTGCAATCACAATCATTACTGCCTTCAGGCCTCAATTACCTTAGTGACTTGGGTTTGTTAGACCTCGGGCCATGATTGAGTCATCTTCCTATTACTATGGGTTATGTTGTTGCATGTGCTTCTATAAAACATTCTCCTTATTTTTCTATCTATCAGGAGTGATGATTAAGCCATTAATATTTAAGATTGTTTTTATTTCCTTCATCATAGTTGAAGTGGAATGAACATTTGTCATGTTTAAGTTTAATGGTTCGGTATTGAAATATAGGTATTATAAAGTTGTAGAGCAGAGCAACTATATTGCTTTTAAAACACACGACAATTCACACATATTAGAGTCCCTATGAAAGTCAAATACAGATATAACAAAGCTATAGGGATACTTAAAATAAACTTCCTACACTCTCCCGCTTTGTGTCATCCCACAGGGGTTTACCTTAAGGAAAATTGGCTGACAGAATTGTGACATATGTCTGGTAAAAAGGAACATTTCCCCTTAGTCCTCTTCTGTTTGAATAAATCTGTTTAAAACCTCAGGTGCCTACAAACTTTCTCCCTGCAATCCCCAGCCTTTTAGGGCCATGGGTAATGCTTTGCTTGTACACCAGTTGTGGTTTGTCTGCTTTTGGGTGATACGAATATGCAAAAACTTGGCAAAATTATTCCCTGCGGGATTTTTAATTATGTATTGCTCTTTTGAAAATGTTAAAGGCTAATGCTATTTTCTAAGAAAGAAAAATCACCCCTCCAACAATGCCCTCAGGAGGAAGAAAAATAAAATATTTTAAATTCCATGGTGCTTTTTATTTTATTTTATTTATTTATTTATTTACCCTTTTTTGGTTCTGCTTCTTGGTCAAGAAAGGTCAGGCTGTTTGTTTTGTGTATGGTGGGACTGTGGACATCATGTTAATTCCATCTCGAGTCAATGTCTTCAGACTAGACAGACAAGAACTCCATTTAACATAATGTTACAGTACAGGTCTCTACCATTCCCTTAGCTACATAAGGCTATTTCTTAAAACCACTGATTTTTGCAGTACCCTGCGTTATGCATAGCTATTGACCAGTGTTTGTTGGTATCAAAAGGTTACCTTAGGATATAAATAAATGTGGTTTTGCAAACTTCTTGAAAGGTCATTCATGTTTTCCACCTCACTCTTATCCACTTTCTTTACTTATATGGAATGTTTTTTTTTTGTTGTTTGTTTTATTGTTTTTTTTCCCCCCACAGTTGTAGTGTAGGTATCTGTAAGGAAATTGTGCATCACATTAATTTGTGCAATATCCCCCTTCGAGGAAGGTCTTAAAAGGCAAACTTATTTAACCGCAGCTCCCTAATCTCGTCTGACAGATGTAGCTATAGGGCCTCATTTGAAAAATCACATGTTTGAGGTGCCATGAAATTATCAATGTCAGCTTGCAGGCAGACAGATCTCTAGGCAGAAAGAGAGCGATTTGATGTTTTTTTTCTCCTCCATATCTCGACTTCTCTTCACTCCTTCAGTCTTTTTTCAATCCATTTCTTTCTTTCATGACACAGTAAATATTGAGTTATATTTTTCCAGAAATAACTACATCCTCTGTTTCGAAGACCAGTGTCATGAACACCAGATGCCCTACACAATGGCACCACCGAATAATGCCACCATGGAAGATAAATTGATGTATAGTTGTTGACCATGCCTTTTTGGTTTCCCCTATATTAACAAAAATCAGATACTGTAGATACTGTTTCTAGATATAATTGTAACCTAGTGTGCTGTATCGTGAGTAAGACTCCACAGTGAGTACTCCCATCAGTTTTCTGTAACCAGTGTCTGGTGTTACTAGCCCAGCCCTGCGATGTTGATTCATCCTCAGTGGAAGACACTGCAAAACAGCTACTCCTGTCTTCCAAAGTCCACTCAAAAGCTGCAGTGTCAGGAACATGAATAAGTACAGATATGATATACAGATCAATACCATTTCCTTCTTTTGCCCTTCTACTCCAGAGATGAATTGTCCAGTATGTGGATCAATTTCACACAAAGCAGGGATGATTATCCATGGCTCTATTTATAAATATGTTCAAATGGCACATTGAGGCTATATTGCACGCATGACAGTGCTATGTAAAGGCCTCTCTTTTATTTGCTGTTTTCTGTTGTTCATTGCATATATAGTATTGCCATTTTACTGCCCTGTAAAATGTCACAATAATACATTAAAGATCTGTTTATATGTTTACTTTCTTGCAGGGCTGGAGTTCGCCTACTCAGCAGCCCCCAAGTCCATGCAGAGCGCCATCATGGGGTTGTTCTTCTTCTTCTCTGGGATCGGCTCTTTTGTGGGCTCTGGCCTGTTGGCTATTGTCTCCCTCAAGGCGATTGGCTGGATGTCGTCCCACGTAGACTTTGGTAAGAGACAGCATATATACTCGAAATAGATGATCTTGCTGCTGTGAAGGGGTCAGGGGTACAAACCTTGACATCCCAAAAATGTTTTTTTTTTTTTTTTTTTTTTTTTGTCATTTTTGACCAATCCTTTGCCCTGTGAGAGGCAGTGATGTACAGTCCCATAATAATATTTGAACTGTTGAATATGGAGCTCTCAATGTACTTTTCCACCAGCTATTATGAAAGCTATGAGACCTCAGCCTCTGCACAATGAGAGTGCTGAAGCTGCCTAGAAAGAAGCAGTTTGGCCTAATTGGTGCGAGATTACTGTGTGGTATTGATCCACAGCCTTTCTACAAGAATTGAGACTCATGGGAAGCCTTCGCTGGAGATGTGCTTTGTCCACAGCTGAATTTGAAGTATGATCCTGCTCTCTTTAAAGTGCCTTCAACACATTGGTCATTGATCTTTACCCATACCGTTTTCCAGAGAGGAGCTATGCTGCCTCCAGTATCTTAGGGCCGCCCATACACCACCTGAATGTCTGAAGTGTTACTGTTTTCAGGCTTGACATTAAGATGCCCAGTGCATTTTGAGTGCACTATTGACTGTGCAGTATACATCGACCGAATGTGTGAACTCTCGGTAGAATTCTTTTTTATGGATTCACAATAACAACATTCATTTTCCAGAGGCACGTCAGAAGAATTTCCATGGCTTCTTTTGATTTAAAAACTACTTAAAGAGTTTATAAATTGTACAAGGGGGGGTGCCCAATACCCTGTGCAATTCTCCTGTTTAAAGAGTGCTGCCCATTATAAATAGACATGTCAGACTAACGACAAAAGGTTTGTGTAAATCTGTCCAAGTGATAGAATGAATAGCATAGTGGTGGCAGCAGATGGATGGGATCCCTGGTGAGAAGAGACTCCCAGCCCAGATGCACTTTCCTGTGAGTATGCGGTAAATAAGCCAGCACTGTAAATTGTTTACCCACAAACACCTAATAGCTCATTAATACAGTGTGCCGACAGGTAGGGAGGTATTTTTGATGATGTTAGCACTCGAGGATGGTTGGCACAGCTTTATAAATCCATCCTTTGCCCAGCCTCACCTCTCTTTAGGGGCTGTTTATTCAGTAAGCATCATTTGATTGTTAAACTAGAGCAGCTTGCCCCCAAGACTTCTCCCCCTCCACTGCTTTCCAAAACAAGTCATTTAAAGGATGAGCTGAAGAAATTGAATAAAAACATCCTAGTGGCAGTTGATAAAAGACAGATGGCACAAAGCTTAAGCATCAAAGACAGTCAGGAATCATGCAGTTTGTTTTGCCACAGTGGTGTTTTTTTTTCCTCGACCATATTTTGTTATGTTTTACCTGTTGGCTTCTACCAGATGCTCAGGGCTCTCCAGGAGGGTTGGAAGTGGATTCTACCTATTTCCATGACTGAGGGTACAAGGTTGTGCTGTAAGCAGCAGCTTGGAAGAGCTTGAGCTGTACTAAGTTGTGCAGGCCTGGAGACAGATGAGCAACATTAATCACAGGCTGGGGGTCTGATTACATAGCCTGCCTCCACTTAAATAAAGCTGCCCCTGGGGCGTTACATGGAGATGGCAGTGCTACCCTGGCACCACCCTTGTGAAGGCACAACTCTCCTGTTGTAACTCGGTCTCCTCCTGCTTAGCACAAGTCAATGTCAACACAGGTGAAAGAGGTTCTAATGATACATATACAATACATAGAAGAGCTAGTGATCCTTAATTTTAAAAGCTACATTGTTTTATTAAAAAAAAAAAAAAAAAAAAAAAGCTACATTACATAGCTTTTCTCAAATCATGTTCAAAATATAGTAAATTCATGTTGGAATTAATGATTTGCCAAAGCAGTGCACACAAGGGCTCAATCCTGTTGGTTACGTCAATTACGACTGCTCATTCATCACATTCTTTTATTTTACTTTAGGCAAGGCATAAAACCATTTTGCTTCTACTAACAAAGACTGCATGGTGTTTAACCTCAGAGGCCAAGTTAATATAAGGTCATCTTTCACTCCTTGTCCTTTCAACAGGAGGAACTTTTTGTTCCCCCAAAATGTTTATTTAGCTTTTTTGTTTCTGCCTTTGTCAGAGTTTCCGCCAGTAGTAGCAAAATGATGTTTGTGAGCAGCTGCAGTCGCATGACAGGAAATGGTCTTTCTTTGACCAGTGTTCAAGTAGCGACTGATCCCAGATCAGATGTCTGGGACGTGTTCAGATGCTCAAAGAGAGCTGACATTCTCACATCCTGCTCGCAAAGTGTTGGATCATACTTAGTGAAATGTCAATGTTTTAATGGGGGTCTTTAATGTCAGATCAGGCACATTGTAAGATTAACTCATATTTTCTCTCAAAGGGTTCAATGTGAAAATGTGTTTTTTGATGTCTGTCCTGTATATACATTAAATGCCAGAGATGACAACCTGGGCTGCATCACTTGTAGGTGCACATACAATGGTGAATATTTGGCATGTGGCAGCGGTATACAGAACTCCAGCATCAAGCAAAAAGTTTTATGAACAGCTATAGAAAATAGCCATGAAAACAAACATGGCATTGATTCCCTTTCTGAATTCATTCTGAGCCAGAGGATGATATTGAATGCACCGAAGCATTAAAATGTTGGGTCATTGCACTGAAGGCCTTCATCAGTTGATCCATTTTCAAACCTTAAATTGATATTGACCCATTTCATCTCAACTCACATTACATGATCAAATCACCCCACTGACAGGTAAATTGGTCTGCATGTTATTTCACTCAAATATTTGATAGGTGACCTGTATTTACGAGGAGCTCAGCGTTATTGCAAACTTGTTATTAACTAAGTCAGTACAGGACTTAGAGCACACGTTTTTTTTGGAGATTCAGAGAAAATTTGACTATCCTGAAATCATTTCTTGAATAAGGCTTGTACCGTAATCTTCCATATTGAGTGGTTTGCACTTTTTCCTTCCCTGCTCAGCATTTGCCTCTTAAATAACTGTCAAATATTTATGGGCTTCATTAATGTTTTTTACAGCAAGTCCTTGTTTTGTCTTTTGCTGCTGTAATTAGCCTTCCATATTTTTGAAAGTGCTTAGCAGCCAAGTGGGCCCTGGGGGGCATCGGCTGCAAAGAGGAGGTAGAGCCTGACTTAATGTATAATGAAATTGGAGCAGAACCATTACAAAATTGAAACCTTGCAAAAAATTTCAGGCCTATTCCATAAATGGGGTGTTGGTTTTTGCCAATCTCTCTTCCTTTGCCCAGGTGCTACTTAAGGGGGAAGTTTTTCAAGTCTAAACTTTACTTAGAGGTAAGATCCATTCATCTGAGGACAAATAGACCTTAAAGTTGCAGTAGTAGTAATAGTCAAAATGCAATAAATTACTAATGGCATCAGTTGGAAATTTGGGAAAATTTGGATCATATGTGTAGCGTTGACAATCAGTGTCCAACCATTATCAGTCCTCAAAGGCTAAGAGGGTTGTTGAATGGGTTGGTAAATATAGTCTGTTGGAAATCCAGCTATTAAATACTCATGTTTTCATATTGCTCATACGGTCATTAATCATTTTTCAGTAACAACCCTGAAAATTACTACTTTAGTTCAGTATAATATGTCTTCCCCCTTATATTGCTGAATAATTTGAATGTACTTTCTACCTTGCTCTCTGTAAGCCATTCTGCTCTGTTAATTAAGACTGCAGTGCTAGGCTCTTGGTTTACTATCTGTTAAAGTGAATTATCGATTGGAAACAGAAGCGCACTCGCTGCAAACGCACTTTGCTTTTCCCTCCGTGCTCTCCTGTCAACCGTATTGTTTTTGCACCCCATGAATTATTCAACGGTTTTTCATCATTTCTTACATTTTAAACATTTTATCAAATTGAGACAGACAAGATGAAATTGTGATAGGGTAAGAGTGTTTGTCAAGATTTCATATCGCCACCCATTTTATTAGTGCTTTGTCAAAACTTTGCAATTGTCAGCTGGCTTTCTGGTCCTTTGAATGCTAGATCAAAGGTTTCAGGAGAGATAGATAGCCCAGTGCACAGAGCATGACAAAGACTCACTCCTGTTTGTGATGCATTCTACCATCACAGTGTCTCTTTATTCTCCTTGATTATTTATTATCCATAAGAGTGTGTACACAACAGAGGCCGGGAGACAATCATCTTTATGCAGGGGGTGCATGGTAACTGTTCAGGTTGTGATATGCTCTGCTGAGTCCATAAAGGAGCATGTAAAGCATGGGGATCACTTTGTTTCAAATTGGCTAATCCCGTCCTTTGATCAATACCAAAGCAAACCATGTGAAACCATGTACCTCCACATGGGCTGGAGGTTTGCATGGTGGCTGTTTCTAGAAAGGCTAAATTGTGACACTGCTGCTGCAGTTGCAATATGAGGGATCTTCCAGAGGCCCGTGATGGACGACAGCATGCTGTGGCTGTTAACATGACATAGTGTACCTTCACTCTGTGGCTTTGAGGATAGTTTTTGCAGCAGGTTGTGTTAACTCATGTCACCTGTCGCTGATGTTGTAGGAACAGTATTCTGACTCTGTCCTGTCGTATCTCTTGGATTTGATTCCTGCCGATTTTTATCTTTTGTAATAAAGAAAAAGTTACACTCAGTAATGTCAAATTATGAACAAACACACAAAAATGTCAGTATAACGTGTGATGTTTAATTATTAATTCATAATCGATTAAATTACTGTTCAAATCACAAATTTTATTAATAAGTGTTCATGATAGTAGATTTATTATGAGATATATACTATTTCCTGTGCTTTTGATTTTATTTTTCAGTAATACAGCATTATCTCTATTGTTGCACTGACTCATCATAGGCTGAGTCACAGTAGACAAGCACTGCCCACCTGCTTCTCGTTACTAATCAACAAAATGTTTTTAAATGTCTGTGCTACAGATTAACATTCCATTCACATCTCAAATGTTATAGATAAAGGAAAAAAAACTATTTTGATTTTTACATTCATAAGCAAAATTGTATACATTTTTTTTTAAATAAATTAATCAATTTTTAATATTACTGACTAATCAATTAATGAAACCAAAAATTTGCAACCCCATGAAAGTAAAATAACGTGACTGCTTGTGGAATGTTTTTTTGTGACTTTTGACATCTCTCCTTGTGTGTGTAAACACCTCCATATCCAGACAATACAACCAGTAATTTTAGCCAAGCAGCCACAGCATGCTCTTGGCATTATTGCTTTAAGACTTTGTTGACGGCACAATATTGACCAGTTACGTGGTCAAGCCCTTTTTTTGGATTGGGTCTTAGTGATAACCTCAACAATATTGTGTGAACTGGACCTATTCTGCCCTAATGTGTTCCCTGCTCTGCAAAAATACAGGAAATGAAGAAACGAACAGTCTGGACAAACATTGTTCAGTCCTGACGTGCATATGACTGCACATTTCTTTGCAGCTGCAGACTGATTGACATTTCATGTATTATAATCCTTACTGTTGAATGTAGAATTATGTTCAGCTGTTGAGTGCTATGGCTCTGTTTGCCTACATCAGATTGAACACACTCCAGAATCATGAAATCTAGTAGAGAAAGTATAAGGTAGGAATCCTGTGTTAGCCCACAAGCGTCATCTGGGCTCAGAGGGCTGCTGACTTTTAAAGGGATAGGTGTAATTAGACTGCGTGAACACACAGACATACACACACACACACACTCACCATCATGAGAAGTGGCAGAACTTGTGGAGAACTGCACCCCTTATCCAATTAAAATCAAGCTTGGTTTTCTTTCTCTGGCTCTTTATTCAGTGTGACAACCCCACATGGAGAACCTAATGGGAGCTTTCTCTGACAGACAGCAGATTGCTCCGGGGCTTTAGATTTTCTCATTTGAAGATAATGTTGGATGTGGGCTATAGGTGTCTCTGTCTACTATTAAAACTGTGCCTTACATTGAGCATTTTACATAAATCAGAACCATTTTCATCAGCGAGGTTGTAGAGGAAAAAAAAAAAAAAACCCTAGGGAACCCTTCAGTGACCAGTCAAGCAAAGTAGTACACAGCTTCATCTCATAGGGTTGGCTGCAAAGTCAGTAGAGCCGCTTTACATGGACAAGGAATGGAAAGCTGCTCTAATGCCAATATAATTGTCTCCATTGTTGGAGTGTACAAACGGATGACTGAGTGCGGTTGTCGGCTTCGCCCTTTGTGTAAACCCCCAGCAGGGAAAAATTGGATTTGTTTAGAGCTTCCTGCCAGGGCTTCTTAGCTGAATGAGGATGACCGCCATAATCAGCAGTGCAGCAGTGGTTTGGACGGTGGTAGCCCAGAGTTTAGAGATGCAACCTTGAGACTGGAGGGGTGCTCACTGGGTTCTCCTGACCTTGCAGATAAACACGGGTGGGAAGTGTGAAGAAGTAATGCCGTAATTCCTTAAACAGCTTTGATGAGGCACAGAAAGTTTTTTTGTGCCCCACAATCAAAGACTGGGGAAGGGAGTATGGATTGGGCTCTGTCTGTCCATCTGTCTGTCTGTTCATGACAGGGGATTTCTGAGCCTTTGTTGACCTGTTTTGAACAAAACTCACATTCGGGGAATGATGGATTTTGACGGTGGGATCCGAAATCTTGAATAAACCTGACTGGTCCAATTTGATGAACCTTTGGCAAATGCTGTGCCAAGAAGTTATCCCAAATCAGCAAGAAATTTGTAAAAAAAAAAAAAAAAAAAAAAAAAAAAAACTAAGCCAAGAAAACAATGACGATGACCAAAAAAAGTCCAAAACTAGTAAAATATTAGTAGAAAATCACATTATTTATTATTATTCTATATAGAGAGAGTATTTCCAATTAAGTATGATAAATAATTAAGATAAATACCACAGATTTACCCCCAAAATTTTGAAAATACAAAACAAAACAAAATAAATGAAAAAAAACATGAATAAAGTTAATTTTGTGAATAGGGTATAATAAAAGCTTTCAGAAAGCTTGTGGGTTTCAAAGGGTCTGTATCCACAAAAATCAAATTGACACTAACCTGTTGATTTTTTCATGTTAAAAAAATTTTCTCCTGAGCATTATTGTCCCCCTCACTTTTGAAACGATGGCTCCGCACCTGGCGGATGTCCCAGACACTGTGGCCACTGTGGCCTTCTTTGTAAGTGTAGAGGTGATGCTTGGAAACGGATCAGTCACAGCACAGCACAGCCTCACCGTCCTCCTGACTCACTGCTCTTGTGTTGTAAATAATACCACGTGTCAAGCCTGTATCATTTTTTTCCCACCTTTTTCCCAATCCCTTTTCTTAGCGCACACTTAATTTCCGAGTTCTCTCTGTCCCAGTATGTGTGCATCTGTTTTTTTTTTTTTTTTTTTTTTGTTGGCTGTCTGTTTTTCTTCCCCTCCCGTCCCTCCGTCCCGCACACAAGTCATATTTCAGTCTCGGCAAATCACAGCGGAAGCATCAGTTTATTTTTTGCTCCTTTTTATTGCATCCCGTTCCCATGAGGAAACAAACCGTCCTTTAATACCGATGAAAGACTCCCCGGCTCGCATCACAGCTAAGGGCCCATATTGCTCTGTTATTTCTCATACTTCAGTCCCACACTGTCAATGCTGCCTTCCATATCAATGCTGAAGTGCGGGGTCAACTGTCTTCACATTTAGACCGTTTCATGGTGTTGAGATGAGAAGATAAGAGCCCCCCGCTGAATCTTAATTCCTGACGGAGCTGTGTTTTCCTGCCATGCACCGCTCACTTCAAGCTCGCCTTTAATGTCGAGCAAACAGGAGAGTTAAAACCATGGCAACCTGGCATAGGTAGTTGCCAGGTTGTGCCCATTTACCTTTACAGTGATATTCTTTGAGCGTGGAACAGTATTTTGTGATGAAAGAGTCATGCTGCTGTCCCCCTCTGAGCATGTCGTGACTGCCTCTTTTGTTCTCTGGATTTCCATACTTGTCTTTTTTTTTTTTTTTTTTTTTTTGCTGCAGCTCACATTTTTGTGTCATTTGAATGCCACCCATACTTCTCAACTGTTTGGCGTCTCAGCTCAGGTGCTACACCTTCCCTTATAACAACGTCCCTGTTTTCTCTTTCTGCTTCTCTCTAGGTAATATCAATGACTGCTCTCTGCACTACTACTTCTTCCTCCTGGCGGGGATCCAGGGCGTCACCCTGCTGGTCTTTCTTATTGTCTCTGTCAAGTATGACAAGCAGAGGGGTAGAGCGGGGAGCCACAGGCAGAGTCTGTCCTCATCTTGACCTCGGGACTGACTCACACACGTCCCTGTATCGCTCGCACTATTTCTGCCTTTTCATTTGATATTACTCAGTGCCAAGAGGACCTGCCCAGTAGATACTAAAGTCAAATTCTGCAAACATTCGGGTTTCTTTTATTACTCCCACAAAGTCTCAAGTGACCCTCTTCATGAATTAAGAAAGATTCATTTTAATATATATTTCTTATTTAAATGTATTTAAACTTTTAAGCAGGGATTGTTTGCCCTACTTTGTAATGCAAATGGTTTCACATCACCGGGTGGATACACAGGTACCACTCAAAGCTTCAAGGATTAATCGAGGAGTCATGAGGCAGTTACCTAGGTTTGGATTATTTTATATAACTGTGGTACTTTTTACCCTCGTGTCTTTACTCTTGTTGCCTTTCTTTGATCCTTTGCACTTGACTTGAGGAGTGGTGCCATACAAACATATTTTCTAATCATGAAAAATGCTTAGTGGTTTTATGGTTAGAGTTTTTATTGTGTGTTTTCTAGCGCAGCCTTATGTTTGGGAGAATAACATTTTACTAACTGTTTTGGTGACCTTGGTATGATGATATCTGTGGTTCATCATTCTGATGATCTGAGTGATTTCTGGACGTTCACTCAACTGTCTGACGTGTTTTTTTTTTTATGTATTACAATGTCCTTGATAGTGTTACCTTGCAATAGAGTCAATATGTACATCTACATCTAAACATGCCAGTGAATGCAAAAATCATCTCATACATGGGTTGTCTTTATGTTTCCTTAGTCAGTCAGTGTGGTTGCAGATTCCCAAATGTGAGTTTACAGTGACTGGTGGAATGATTGAACATACAGAACATATACAACATACAAATGATTGTTCTAAATGGTTAAAGGAAATTGCTCTTTTGTTTTGGGAGATCAAAAATTCAAAATGTCCATTGAAAGGAAATTTGTTTCTACAGCCTGTTAAATTACATGCTATAAACGCTACAAATCCATCATCCACAGAAAGCATTACATATATGAATAATGTTATGTCCATATGTTGTGTTACTCAGTGACTCCTGTAAAACTGCAAAGCAGTTGATTTATTCTGGCCAACCTGCAAAAACACATCAAAAGACATCAGATTTTCATCTATATAATTGTCTGGCAATCTAACCTCAACAAGCAACCTTGAGTCTTGTTTGTAAAATTGTCTATGATGTTCCTGCTTGGATACTGGTAAAATGAGTTTCGGTTTTTATTATATAACAGATTTTTTTTTTCATAGCAGGTTGGCCATTAAGTGAAAACCTTGAAAATCCTGAGAACCATTGAAAGAACCATTTGGTTGTCATATTTATTAGACTGTGACGCATTTGTTTTCGCTTTACTCTGTTGTGTGTATTTCTCAAATCTTTAGAATGAGCACAAACACAAGGTATAGAATTTATTCATAAAAGAAAACGCTCAGGGCTCCAGGGAAGCAGTGTCAAGTCGTATTGCACACCAGGAGATGCAAAACTGACTTTGGGGGCTCAAAACATACAGTATGTTTACACACTCCTGTGGTGTAAATGAAATTTCATATTACAGTACACAGAAACCAGAAGCTGTTTCAATGACAGTATGTCCTGTTTTAGTTAATTTATTTTGTGTGTTTTTTTGCATATTGTACATATACTTGCTTTGTTATCTTATGAAAGAGTTTATTTTGGAAATGTATTCAGTTTTAATAATGCTGCAGTACTGGAATATTGTTTTTTTGGTTATAATTGTAGCCATTAAATCATCTGAAAATCTGATTTGTGTCTGTCATGTTTGCATTAAACAGCCAAAGCTTACAGAGCCATTTCAGACAGAGCACGAGGGGCTCATCATGTAATGTGATGGCAGTCACATGAGCTCACCTGATGTCATGCACGCACTGTAACAGGCTACAGAGGTTTAAAAAGGACTCTTCAAAATTTTCTTGCTCGCTGTGGTGCTTGTAATGCCTAATGTGTTTTTTTTCCCTCACCATCAATAGCACTCTGTTATGCCCTCTGGGCGATTTTTGCAATTTATCACCCACTCTTGAAATGGCTGACTTCAACACCAAAATAAAGAATTAACATCTATTCCCAGAAGAATTTCACCTCCTGAATTTTCTGACAGAACACAGAGCAAACAGGTACTGAGTTGTAAAGACTGCCATGGTGCTCTGGTGATTAGGGTTATAGTTTGTTGGTCCCGAGGCAAGACACAAAAAGTACAGTGTCTATATTATTTATAATACAAACAACACACCCTGTGGTAGGCTGTTATGAAACAGGCTGCAAACTCGGAGGTGTGGAGCCTCATTGTGATGAGCTTTTACGTTCCCACTGGGGAAGTGGCATATTTCTTGGTGGTTTCATCAGACACAGATTGAAATCAGTACTTCATCCAGATCATTTTTTAATGCCAAGGCCTCCCAGCCATGACACCCGGAGAGGGGCCATTTCCTCTTGATGAAATTGGTCAGAGAGCCCACACAGGCATGACTGAGTAGACAGCTTGATGTTTTAAACCAACACAATGCCTCCAGGTCATAATTCTAGTGTGGCGGCTTGTTTCTCATGTTGAGAGGAATTTCTGACAGATCTGAGTGGTTATGGAGGCAGTATTGCAAGGCAATAAAACTAAGAAATATAGTTTAGGTGCATGCTTGCCAATGTTTTAAGTTGATTTATTGCCCAGGATTTAAGAAAACAGCGCCTTGGAGAGAGCAACCCCTGCATACATTTATACCTGGTACTGGGATTTTATTTTAGCATTGTGTATGAGACATATCAAGTTTATTGAGTTTTGCTGAATTTCGATTTGATAGTAAGACTATATTTTTACAATTGGTAAACTGTAAGCTATTTTTTATATATACCATAGACTGGGTGATGCATGGCCATTTGATAAAGCTCTACCTTTTACATAGCCTGTGCTGTTTGATAAGGTGAGCATTAAACATTGATGCATTTTAAATCACAAAAAGACTGTGGTAAGATCCAGTATGATATATATACAAATGGGTTTGGGTGGTTTATTTACTCCCCGTTTCCATTTCAGAAAGTTCAAATGCTGTCAAAGGCACTGAAATGCAAAGCTTTAAGACATATGATATTTTGCAGTCTCCAAGTAGAAATATTTTCCTGACTCATGCCCACAGTTTACATTTCTTTTATGAATTCAAATGGTGTATTTCTTTCCATTATATTTTTTGCTTGACTGAGCACATTTTCTATTCATATGCAATAAATCAAGCATTTTTATCTCCCCCGTCTTCTCTAAATGACTTCGAGGCGACACGTGGCAGTCCGCTGTTATCTACAGAATGTTAAGTCACTTTTAATTGTATTACAAACTCTTACCTGTGTAATGAGAGACCGGCAGGTGCTCCTGAAGGTGTTCCTGCAGTTAATGGCGGATTAGGAGGTATCATCGCATGTTAATTAAGATAAGCTAATGCAGACTATGTTTAAAAATGGTCAAGCAGACAAATCACCTCTCTAAGTATGAATCATCAGCGTTTGCACAGGCCTTAATAACGCCTATCTTACCTGTCTCTGTTTATGGGCTCCCTGTGGCCTTTACAATACGATTCAAGAAGGAGCAGTATTGTATTGGGCATGAGACACGTTGAGATGAGTATTATGTTTGACTCATGGCTGATCTGTTTCAGACACGCTACACCAATGAAGTAATCATGCTGTGGGGGAGATGAGATATGGAAAAGCAAACATACGAAGAGCCGCTCATAATCTCTTGTTCCAGGATGCTGACTTGAGACGCTATTACAGGTTAAGAAATGTACCATTCTTGTTGCTCGGATGGCTGTTTTCTGCGGAACCGAGCGCCGTGGTGGGTTACGGATGTTCATTCAGACAGATGATCTGTGAAATAAGCAGCTGTAAAGTGCTTTGGCAGTGTACATCTATCTGGATTTATGGCATCAGCCTTGGTTATTATGTGGAGGCTCTGTGGTGTGGAGCATCTTATTTGTAAAGAATGGGGCTTGACTCCCATAAAACAGTACAGGTATCAAGATAAATCTTTCTCAGCCTGTGCTTGCCAGGTAGGGGGATATCTCGGTAGCCCTCCGACCTTCTCATGTTTTCCAGTGGGCAGAAAAACGCCTGGCCTGTCTTGAAGCACCGGCTGATATGTCACTGCCTGTGCCACGGTCCCCCTCCACTCCTCCTAGGCCTATATATCTAAATGACATGCTTGGATACTCACCTCATGCTGCTGAGGGGCTCTGCCAGCCAGTTGTTCATTACCTTGGGGTGTTTGAGTCATCGCTGATGTTTTTGCAGTGCATGTGCTTATTCCGGTGTGTGCGCGTATGTGTGTGTGTGTGTGTGTGTGCGTCTTTGCTGTTTTTTCTCATCCCAGTGTGGCGCACTGGTCAGGTGGGAGATTGTGTTTACAAGGCATAGATTTGGCACGAGGTGCCGTGTTTATGAACAATGTTGTCTTTGGTTCCCTGCGGCTCCATCTGTAAAAATTGGTCGGACTGGAATGTCAAGCTGACCTTGACAGCCGCTCCCGCGTCTTTCTCTAACAGTGCAAATGTGTGTGCATGGGTGTTTAGGCGCTGTAAAAGCTACTGTGAGCCATTAAAAAAAAAAAATGAATTCAAAGGAAGTAACATAAATCAAACAGTGAATAATCATTTGGAAATTGCAAGTACAGGCCCTGCACATTAGGACCACAGGGAGCACAGCCAACCATTAGCGAGTTTGTTGGTCTCACATCATCAATTTAATTAAAAATCCATTTAAGAAAGAGGCCTAGGGAAGATTTGTTCCCCCCCTTTACTTTACAGAGAAGTTGCGGACTTCAAGGCCAACAAAAACAAGTCTTGGGTTTTTCCTTCTTTCGAGACTGGAGTTGAGTCCAATCATTATATATCCTGTGCCATATCCCAGTAGGTATGAACACACCTCAAGGGGCGGAGGGTGAAGCTGCTGGGCCTTTAATAGGCTGTGCTGCTGCGCTCCTGCGTGAAAAGGCTGAAGCCACCGACGATGGCAATGGAAGGAAAGTCGCAGTGGTGTGTTAATTACACAGGGCCCTCTATCAATCACGCCCCTTGTGGCTGACAGTTAAATTCCTCCCAGGCCTACACTGGCTCTCCTTGCCCTTCACAGTCCACAGGCTGAGCACAGCAGCCCCAGTCCCAGCACACTGCACATGGTCCCTGTATCAATCCCCTACCGCCGCTGATAAAGTCACAATACCAGCTAAATCACACATGGGAGAGAAGATAACACAACAGAAAAAAATATATCATGTTTCAGCACAGAGGAAAAACTGAGACAAAGACAAAGGAGGGAGGAGGAGAAATGTTTTCTCGCTTTCTCTCTCTCTCTCTCTCTGCACATGTGCATCTGTGTGTGGTTGGTGTTGGAAAAATAATGGAAACCGTCGCTCTCACCCTGTCATGCAGCATCAACCTGTGATTTTGTTATCCAATGCACATTTTTTGGTACTGCCAATTTTTCCATAAGCCTGCTTCATCAGGTTCCGCTTTTATTAGCGATGTCCTACATTTCCCAGAATGCAATTTGACAGCCCCACAGAGAACAGGCAGCCATTCAGCTGTGGGTTACACTTGTAGGTGGAGAGACCAACAGTGACAATGAGAGCAATAGCATAGCGAGGGCAAGAAAGCCTAATTTTTTCCAGCTGAGAGGAGTGACAGTCATACCCCTTGACTCAAAACACAAAATGCCTTGTCGCTGCATTGCATTCTGGTCCACTGAGTCTACTGTCAGTGGACACACTGGTATTTCTGCTTATTATACAAGGGAATTCTCTGTTTGTGACTGTCGAATGTCACAGCTTAACTATTTTCTGCCATTAAACTGCTTTGCATCTGTCCTGAAAATATTTTGACATGTCATGTTATCATTTGACCAGCTGGCAATTTGAATAAGAGAGATACACCCCCACATAACAAGGCTCTCTGTGGCGCACAGACCTCCAAGAAGAGCACAGTCACAAGTTCTGGCCTTATTTGGGCTAAGCCACGCTCAAACAAGGCCAATCAGCATGGAGAGGTGGTCAGTGCCACCTTGACCTATGACTGCCCCACTAGGTTGTGTGATATTTCATGAACGCACTTGAAAAATACAAATCAGCATCCTGCTGAGGTTGACTGGCCTGAAAAGGTAATCAAGTTTTGTTACGTTATGTGGACATGTGTGGTAAATCTGTCCCTCTTTATGCTAAGCTCCACCCCTTTTCAGCAAAGTCATGGCTCCTTTCGGCTGACAGCATGGAAAAAAATCAGTACCTGTTGGTATTAAACTCTGACCATTGCCATGCCCTGGTGAGGTGGATTTGCCTGAAAAGTTACTCATTTTGTTGGCCTTTGACCACTGGTGGTCACTTAGGGGGGTCGCTGCCCCCCCCCCAACCCTGACGCTGTGCTGGAAGCAAAACATTTTCACATAAGGACAGAATAAGTCATGCTAAAAACTCACAATTCACTACACATTGCCTGATTTTGGAACCAAACTTGACCTGTATTCATCCATGATTCCTGTCCACTGTGTCAACGCCCCCTCCCAAAAAGTCTCCATCTTCAGTTCCAAACTCGCTCAGTGCCATAAACTGATTAGCATATATCTAGTTAACCCACAACATCACTAAGTTGTAGGCAAATAGTATGAATAAACCACATTAATCCAGAAAGAAAAGGATCGACGCAGCGCTGTTCCAAACCCTACAATGTTAATGCGTTCAATAATTGTTCAAAACTGTTGCTCCGTGTGGCGTTTATGGTTCATTTAAATTATGGTACAAACAGGGATGATCACAGAACCTCCTGCTTGGCAGAGGTAACAACAAAACCCAGAAATGCCAGAGTCATCATCAGGAGCTGATTTCATCTGTTTTAGGGTGAATTTTGCCTTTAACAGAAGAGAGGCTGAGCCGTGGTGGAGTGATGGCTGATTTACAAGTGAAATAATCTCACCTTTCAGTGTCTCTCAATGGCTTGCACTATTCACACTTTCCTCTAAAAATCAGTGGTGTGACATCAAAATAGTAGACATAATTATTTTAATCCTCTTGAATTGATGGCTCGTTGGCCTTCTATTAGACTCCAATCCGCTGGCCTTTTTGCTGTTAATTCAATGTTTTGCTTTAGCACAGAGCAAATCAATAGCACCACAGCAGGAGTATTGAGGGGAAACAGTCACCAAGCTGCTTGAAATAACCGAATAAAAGTATGAGAGACACTAAACATGCATGAAGGTGTCAGGAGGATCTGAGTTTGGTTCTGCCTTGCCGATGTAACAGAGCTAGCGCTGATCTAAATGGCGTCCCTAATTACACTCAAGGTAGTGCTATGACTTGCTAAATTACCTCAGTTCCCCTCTTCCTGCTGATGTTCTGGCAATATTGTGATGGCATCTGATTAACAATCTGATTCACACCACAAGCAATTGCACAGCGGCAGTTAACATAATGTGAGCATTTCTCTGCTTGACGGAAAATAATAATAATAGTACTACAAGAAAAAAAAAAATGCAATCAGCCAACATCACTGTGACAATAATAAAGTTCATTGAGCAAAATGCAATTTTTCAGCTGACTGGGTTTGTTTAGGAAGTTTTCAAAGATGATTACTGTTTGCACAATTATCTGAATCAGACGATCCATTTCCTAAAAGAAACACTTCGCACCTTGCCTGCGTTATTGTTCCATTTTGTATCCACACACACCCTGTTTGAGAGGATCCAGAGCTAACTGCATTACGTTTGATATCACTGTGCTTTTTTGGACAGTAAGTGACAGAGGTTAACAAGACTGTAATTGGCTTTTTTTCCTCGCCTCCAAACCCTGGAAAACTTTTAAGTAGGGGGCTGCAGAGGAAATGTCACATTAACATGTTTTGCAGCTATTACTCAGTTTAAAAACCCTTCCATACAGTGGTTGTCATTTTAGGGTACTGTGCACTAATAGATGATGAAAGTATTAACGGCCATTGCCTTCCTCCCTTGGCCAGCATTAAGGAGAGGCAGATTGCACTGTGGCTCGTGGGTAAATTGTCATCTCATAAAATACTCCTGCTACTCAGATGAATGTATAATTGGATACCCTTCCCCAACCACATTTCTAAACTAAAGCCTCAAAATGGCAAAGGTAGGAGAAAAGACCGGCCTTGTGGTCAATAAAAGCTGATAAACACTCTTGACACTGTGGTATATTCCTTAAATGATATGAAAATACAATATACAGAGCAACAATACAACGCCTTGTAGGAGACTGTTCAGTATATACATAGCAGGTCTTCTACTGTGTTAAAGAGGATGAGGATGAACTGGAAAATTGTGCCTTTTTCTCCAACCACATGCAGGACTTTCTCTTGGCTTGCTTTGGCCTTTCCAGAACTCTTCCAGAAAGTAAGAATTCCAGCATAGGAAATTGATATCCAAAATATTGAAAAACTTCCAAACCTTTTTAATGTGTACACACACCCTTAACATCTATCTAGTCATATAACTGTACACTTTAAAATCTACATGTCATCTGTGTCACAGGTCATAGCTAATGCAGATCTGTCCTGGGAACACTGTTTGATTTCTTTCTAAACTTATAATAATAAACTCATGATAAAAAAAATATTTATGACATAAACAAACGCTGAAAAACGACCAACAAAAAAACAACCTGACATCCTCATTCATTGATATATTTTTCAAGTTAGTGTTTTGCCATCAGTCATATGTGGTTTCATGACTAGTTTTGTCCTCTTAAATTCAATGGCCCTTTGGCAGTTTTGAGTGATTCAGAGGAAAAGTTGCTCCTCTTCACCTACCTAGGGGTCCAGCTTCTCGGCAGACCCCCTTTTTCCAATGAAAGGCATAAGGGTGAGTTTGTTTCAAGTGCACATAGTGCACTATGCCACCTCTTTTAATGCACTGTCATTTAATCTTTCCATGTAGTTGCGCAGCTCCTTGGAGTCTCCCATCTCCACGTCTTGGCATACCCACTTAATGTCCTGGCTGTGGCTGATGCTGAGTGTGTTGACTGTGGGGTAGCTATTGTCCGGTGGGATCGTGGTGAACGTGGTGAACTTGACTCGCTTCCTCTTGGTTGTGGGTGAGTCTCCTTTGCTGTCCTTGGCTGAGCCACCTGTGTCTGCTGCCCGGTGCACTTGGCCCTGTACGTTCTTCTGGGCCGAGCCTCCATTAAGCAAGTGGCTGCCCTCCTCTAGCGCGCTGCTGGAGTCCATCATGGAGGTCTGCTCTTCCTGCTGGGGTGACAAGCTGACTTGGCTCTCCAGCAACTCTGTCTCATTCCCCAGCCACACCCAATCGTGGGCATGGTTCATATTCTCCTGGCCTTCAATTGAAAGTTCCTTGTGGCGGTATTTGAGTGTATAGGAAATGCAGTTGATGAGGAAGACCAAGATGGCGAGGCAGAAGACCCCCAGCAGGGCATACATGCCAATCTCCAGGTCTGTGAGCCCACGCGCCGTCTGGATCAGGTCATCATCCATGTTGCGGCCACGGGGGAGGTCTACTTGGGCAGGGAAGTCAGCGAAGTCTATCGGCATGTTCTGGCTGCCGTCATCAGACAGTTTGTCTCCGTTGGGTCTGCGCATAATAGCACTTCTAGTGGTGGTGGCCCTCTTTAACACGCCGTCCTCCATGTCCGAGATGGAACTGCCATAGTAGTGGGTGTCAAGGCCGGTCCTGTCCTGGGAGGGGGACAGCCTGCCTCTGTTCTCCATGTCCTCTCCATCTGGGCTATAATCGCTGCCCCCACCCCTAGAGCTATCGCTCTGGCCAAACTTGACTCTGACGTTGCAGTTCCCTGCTGCCAGGATGCTGCGGCGCTTGAACTTCTGGCAGAGCTCACAGACTGTCATTTCCACCCTGACCAGCAGGCCCTGGCCCTCAGCCTCCGTCACGATGACAGGCCACTTCCAGGAGGAGTCCTGCTGCACAGTCACTACGTCTTCGTCCAGAGAGGTGGCTGACAGGACAAAAAAGTCAGGGTTGTACAGGTCTAGGGGAGCCATGGAGCCATCACTAAATTGTAGCCAGGCACTGATCAGGGCCTCCTGTGGAAACACAAACAGCAAGACAGAGAGAGGAGAGAGTTTGTGACAAAGACTCAAACAGAGACACAGAGTTCTGTGTTTTGGCATTACAGTGAAAAATGAAACTGTACTGTGATCAATGCTGTATACCAAATACCAAAACAAGCTTCATTTCATAGAAACGGCCTGAATCAGATTATTTTGTTGTTGTTTTATTAGTGCTTCAATTATTATACAGCATATTGTAAAGTCTCTATGCAAGGTAGTCAGGGAAATTTCAGCATCAACCAGATTGAGTTAATGTACTCTAGTTGCATTATTCCCTTATGGTGAATGAAACTTGCCTCTCATACTTTTAGGTGCATGCGAGTGTGCATCAGGTTGACAACGAAACATGCATGCTCTTCTGAGAAGAATAATATTATTCTCACAAGAACAATGAGAAAAAGAAGACATGCAAAAACTATGTCTCAGTCCCTTTTCTAAGTGCACTGTAGAGGCTTTTCAAATGGGGGAAAATATTGTGAATTGAAGAGGAGCTCACTAAGCCCTGCGGTTTCACTAACTCAGTGGCTATTCTCTCTAAGATGTAGGGGATACAGATTAAAAGATATGGGACAAAGATCAGACAGTAACGTTAGTGATTGTTCATGCGAATTAGGATTCGCCATATCCAAGCATCATACTGTAAGACCCTTTGTTGCTCCAATTTTGCAATTTGCCTTTTAATATTGCCAGAGGACAAATCCCCAGAGGCACAGCAGGAGATCCCCACAGTGGCCTGTCAATACTCTCTAATTACTGACACCAGAGGACTTATAGTACCGCCTGCTTATTTCCACAAAGACATTTGCGTGTGGAGATAGGGTAGATAAACTAGCCTTCTCATCCTCCACACCCGGGGGAAAGAGATGAAGAGGAATGAAAAGGAGGAGCTAGAGAAAGTGTGAGAGGGCCTGATGGGCAGATCAAAGGGGCCACAATGAGGGAGCTAGGGCAAATGAGAAAAGGAAGCAAAATGTGATAGGACAGCTCAAGTTTGGGCTGTAAGTCATATTTTGGTTACAGAGGCTGTAGTGTTGCTTTGCATGCTCTAAGATTAAGCTCCCCATTTTTATTAGATGCCCAAGGAAACACTTTCTGTCATACTCTGGCTTTCAAGCCTTGGAGTTAAGAGGGTTAGGAATGCGGTGGAACAAACAAATACACGTGTGTATAAGCACATGCACGCTCACGGCTTTCTTTGATCGTAAAATTGCTCATTCAAGGACTTTGATAGTGTGAAATGGAATCTGAAAATATGCCTTTTGTTTTGGAAAGTACAGTAATCAAGGCTGGAGAATGCACATCTTTAGAATCGGCGAATACATAAACCCTCCCTTTTACCAAAGAGTCAAAGCAAAGAAAAATGTGTGAACAGATAAACAATTAATGCCAGGGGATAATAGTTGAGGGGTTTAAAGACTTTAATATTATTCTCTGTGTGAATCGAACCTGGCCAAGTAATTTTCTTGTGATTGTTTTAACACTTTCAGCTTCAGCTCAGACATGTAATTTTGAGTCACAGAAAAGCATATTAAACCACCTTTCAGATACTAAAGTATGTCATGTGTATTATGAATCCTGACCTGCTTGGGGCTCTGCAGAACCTCCTGTGTGGTTGTGGTGGCCAGGATGGCCCTGTTGCTCCCTGGACTCAGCTGCAGGGACATGGACAGGCCCGTGACCAACTGGACCCCCAACTCTGTGATGGTCACTTTGTCATCCACAACGGTTACGGTCTTTTCTGCCAAGATGGAGTCTGACAAAGGAGACAACACCTGGGAAAGATATAGCACGAGAGAGGGAGAGAGAGGAAGAGAGAGAGAGAGCCATGACATGGAAGATTGCATTACACTGTAACACTGAAAGCATTTCAAAAGAAACGTAAGAACTGAGCATCCCCCTCACACTATTATTCCCATTAAAAACATTTTCGTATTATAAACACATTTTGCAGCAGTTTTTATAGTGATTGATGTAACACAAAAATATTTCAAGCTATAGCCATTTGTTTAAAGTTTTTATATTTGCTGTTTTAAACATCCAGAGTCAGGTAGATCTTTCCTGGGGGAAAAAAAATCCTCTGATGTGCAGGAAGTGAAGCAAATCACATTTCTGGCAGTAGCAACAATGGTTTGTTTAGAATAAATAGAAAAAGAGCCAGCCATTGCTCACTAAGGGTCTATTTTTGAAAACATGGGTAAAAAAAAAAAAAAAAAAAAAAACTTTTCCCCCACCGTTTTAGCCTTCCATCCATAATAAGCCGCTGTTCTCTGCCCACAAAAACAGCTTTTCAAAAACAGTGTCTTTGGTGTGTAAATCTGAAAATGATGGTCTGGCATTTCCATGTGGATGGGAAAAGGGAGTTTTCTGAAAATGCTGACATTAAATTGTCATGTGATCTAGTGCATGCCTCCGTATTGTAGGGTGCATTTTCAGGTGTTTCATTGTAGACAACGGGCTTTTATGTCTTTATTATGCATTCAAACAATAGATCTGCACTGAAAAAATATTTTATTGCAGGTAAAATATATTTATGATTAAAGTGTGTATTGAAAAGTTTTGTTTACAAATAGAAAAGTTTTGTTTTCAAATCCAAAAGTTTTGCTTGCTATTTGGCTTGAGTTTTTATGGGTGGGACCTAAACTGAAAGACATGTCTCTATTGGCCAGTCTTGATGAGAGTGACAGCTTAGAAACATCCACAATTGTAATGTAATAGGATAGTAGCAGTTTTGATCCACACTCCTATCCAGAGGGTGGCAGCAATACTATTAAATTATAAGCTCAACAGTAAGCAAAACTTTTGGATTTGCAAACAAAATGTTTTTAATCCCAAATTTATTTTACTTGCAAAAAACATTTTTTTTTTTTTTTTTTTTGCAGTGTTGATAGTTTTGCTTTCAAATCTGTTTTTGATTGCAAATCTATTCTGTGTGATTGCATAATAAAGAAACAAAAAGCACTTCATAGGGCTTTTGGATAACAGCCTGAAACAGTCTGAAAACAGCACTGCAGTGAAGAGTGGATGGAAGGGCAGAAACAGCATTTTCAGGTTTACAAGGCTCTGTGTGGACGGCCTTAGTATGAGCAGCTATAGTCACCATGGCTGAGCAGACTAACAAAAGTGTGCCATCTGCAGAAGCTAAAACTTTACCAAGAGAACCCCACGGGAAAAGACATCACACTATCGGCAAAAGACTGGCTATTGATCTCTTGGATGAACATTACAGTGTAAAATCATAACTGCTAAGCACCACTAACAGAAGAAGCAGAAAAAACACTAAGCAACGAGAATCTCACAGATTACCACTTTAATTTGTGATTGTCTAGGAAATATCTTTCCAGGCATTTCATTTGCCATAACAGGTCACAAGCCCCTGTGCAATACACAAAACAACACACCAAAGACTGCTTTTTAATTTTTTAATCTTTACTTGGGCTGAGTCGATGAAGGAATAGCTCCACTTGGCTGCCACCCAACCTCCCAACCTCTGGCAGGTAAGAGCTCATTCCCTCTGATTGTTGTCTGGTAATCCAGAGGAAAGGCACAATTTCAGCTAAATATGGAAGCAGGAAGCGTGTTTATGAGGAATACATGCTGTTTGAGGAACATGTGATGTTTTTTCTGCATGTTGTCCCCATGCATCAGTCTGTGGAGGGCGTGGCTGCTGATGGTGAGAGGATTCTGTCAGACTTGGACTTGTCTCACACCTGGTAAGTGTTTTCTGATCTAAATTTGTTTCATGAATGTATTCAGCTGTGGTTGTCTAAACAGACAGGAGGGGCTGGGATGGGGAAGGGGGGGGGCAGGTGTGGATGTTTGTGGAGGTCTGCACACAGACAGATGGATGAGCCTTCGATGCCAGGCAGCGGATCACTTTCACACACATGCCATTAGGAGAGTGATATTCATCTAGTTAGCCTGAAGAGGCTGACAAACCAAAAGGCCCAAAGGGAAGGCTCACTCACTGTCACCACAGCCCAAAGCAGCGCCGAGAGCCTGCAGCACACACTGAGAGCTACCTGTCTGCACTCCACAAAGAGAAGGTAGAAGTCAAACCATAACATAGACAACAGCATCTGGCAATGTGTCTTGGAAATAAACAGTGTGTTTGAGCCACTAGAGCAGTGATTGTCAACTAGCGGCCACAAGCGGCCTGCCAAAGCTTCCCATCCAGTCCGAATATTAATGAATTCAGAAAATGTGAGGAGGAACAAAGGCATTCCAATATTTAGGATACCTAGCATTTTTTTCTTGTATTGAATACCAAAAACGATTAAGATGAAAATGATTGTATTAGAAAAACCCCAAATATGTGCATTCAACTTGTAGGTTCTGGAGACGTTGTAAATCCACCGGTCAGCATATTAGTAGTTACAAGGGTTATTAGGGACAGTGTTTTCCACCAATCAGGACACTGCATAATAACATCAAAACCAGTTAAAGTTAATCAATATTTCCTTCCAGTCAGGACTGCATTCTGCATTTAGGTTTCCAGAATTCCAGATTTGAACCGTCACTCCTCAGTGAACTGCCTGCTTGGCGGAGGCCTGCGCTCCACTGAGAGCATTTTCTAGACAAGTATCTAGTTGTTATGGATTTGCTATGGTTTAAGGAGTCTGTTTACACTAATAAAGGCTAATGAAAACAACATTAATTTGTAAGACAGTGAAAATATTAAACAATAACAGGCTAATTAGGCCTTAATAAATTCAAATTTGTTATTTGAAAGTCAGGCTCCCACAGTGTCTGCTTAGGAAAATTCTGACCCTTAAACAAACGCAGTTAATGACCCTTGCACTAGAGTATATTATTCACCTTTCATGAGTTTGTTTTCAAATGCATGTGTGTAAATAGACTCATGCATATTAGTGATGCACTTTAGTGCTTGATAGTTTTTTTTTTTTTGTTTTATTTTGTTTTGTTTTTGTTTTGTTTGTTTGTGTGTGTAAATAAATTGGCACTGATTGGCACTCAGTGCAAGCTCCGCTAATCCAAATTATGCAAACCTGCTTGAATGGAAGGCATTAAAGGTACTATGTGTAACATTTAAACAGCAATAAATCATTACCACAATAATGTTGAGACATTAGGATAATTACCGTAAACAAATGCAAATGCTGCACTAGACTAGCAGCCGCCACCAGCTCCATCACTGCACTTTACATTGTGTTGAATTGCTGTACGTTAAATGTTAAATGGGAGAAAGATGAAGGTATTGTTCTTCCAGAACAAAACATGCCTCTCAAAGTTTCTTGCCATGGCAGACGGTGGAACAAGTGTATTATTATTCAGATTTTTCAGTGGCTGCTTGATCATATCCTTTTCTATGCTCTTGGAAAACGTGTTCGTAATGTGGAGAAATTCTAACAATACCACTTGGCATGGGATACAGGCTGACAACTGTCTGGACCATGGCCTCATTTGTTCAATTGTTCAATTAAATCAAGCTATTACAATTGATCTGACAATTATGATTGTTTGATTTGTTTGTTTGATTGATTCATTGAATGCTTCATATACCATCTAAAGGACTCAATCATACCAATCAGTTGCATATGTGTGTACAGGATATGCTTTGGTAGCTCATAAATCAAGGCTCCCTAACCCCAGCTCACTCTTATTCATGTTAAAAAAAATGTGAAAAACTGCTCTATGGAACTTGAAAGCTGCTTTGCATCCGTAATTCCATCTTGTGACTACTTGGCCGGCACTTATGTTTGCCTAAATTACTCTTTTAGTCTAATATATCTTGAAATACAGGCATTAATACCCATGTGTTCTGTGTTCAAAGCTTGAAGAGGTTTTTGGGTCCACTTGTTGATAACTCTTGACTGCTCCGGTGAGACGTAAGTGGCCTAACTGGAGCTAGCTGCTTAGTTTAGGCGTATGCTGGGTTGAATGACAAATGCTGCCATTGTTTCTAGTTTACATGTAAAGAATGTGTTTCCTTGTTCCATGAAACCTTCAGCCAATCGACCTTCACTATACGTGGGTCCGTGCCCTCTGAGCTGTCAATCACAACCAGTCACAACAAAGCTGAAGGAAGCTGCTGAGCTGAATTTAAATGCATCTGGAAAAAATGGTGACTTTCAAGGTTGCAAAATTTACTGGATTTACGATAATTTTAGTGAATTTTAGTGAAGTTACGGGGCAGCAATTTCTGAAAATGAATGGGAGTGAACTGAGGTACAAATAGATACAATCATGACTATTGGCGAGACGCCAAAACATGACCGCTGTGGTCCTTTAAACAGTTGCTTGAGGAAAGAGCTCCTTTTAACGATAACACATGGCCTACCTGGATAGTGGTCATTCCCATATCAAGTCCCACCAGTATTCTCCCGTCCAGCAGCTGTGCGATCTGTGGGTCTTCTACCTTCAGGAAGTCCCACACTAGCTCTGTGATGTCCACCTGCCAGTCCGTGCCCAGCATGAAGCTGATCTGACCTCGAGGATCAGCTGACTCAGCTACAAAGTGGGTCAGCACTCTGACCATGGCATGCTGGTACTGCAGAGTGCAGCTTCGTCCTCGTCTGTCCTCATCATCCTCATCCTCACTGTCCCGTGTGGACCTGCCGTTGGAAAAAAACCCCAAAAAACAGACAAATAACAATGTGCCATGTGGTTTCTGTAACAAAGTAATCTAATGGGTCAACGACATCCCAGCAAGATGATAAGTTCCACAAAGCTCGGCTGGCTGAGCTGGATTACTGTCCTGTTTGTCAAAGAGGTAGATATCAATCACTCTTGTTTTTCATTCTGAAGCACAATACTTTGAATAAAACATCCCAGACAGGTCAAGTGCATTTTTAGCAAATTTATCAAAGCCATAAATACTCCAGAGAATGTTCTTATGGGTAGTTCAATACTGCTGGTGGCACTCGGCTGCGCCTCAAACCTACTGTATCATTGTCATACCCATAATCACAGCAGAGAATACCCTGTGGGGTATTATTGCTATATTAGAGCCTAAAGCCAGACAGTGTCTACAATGATCGTGGTTTACTTAAATAGCTTGGAACAGAATAAAGATAGCTTTACTCTGCACTGATGCTTGCTTTGTGGTATTTTCAGCAAGGTTTAAACTTCAACTTATCTTTGTCAGGCAGACACACATACTGCAGTATGAACCATATGGGGATGTTTACCCGATGAAGATCAGATGAGGATGAAATGTTGCTGACTGCACCACTAAAGGGACATCAATCCAGCGTATAGGTATCACTTCTTCTATCTCAGTGTCTTGCCTTGCACCCCGTCAGGGTTTTCAATGTGCATACACTACCTCCTTACTGCTTCGCTTAATAGCTTCCCTGATAGCTCTGTTGGTAGCAAATCTAATTTGATTACTGTAGGCAACAAATCAGCCTCCAGAGGCTTGGCTGTGTCTCAATGGGAACATTATTTTGAGCGTGACAAACTAGGTTTTAAATGGTTACAATTTAGCTACAATATCATTACATTTTGCCCATGACTGTTTTTTTTTTTTTTTTTTTTGCTTCACCAAACAACTTGAACTGAAAAATACAGATAAAGCACTCTGAGATGGTGAGAGAGCAATGTTTGATCAGTTCATATGAGCATATAAATGCTGTTACAGCTCTTCAGTCTTACACTAGGATACAGCTGGGACTCTTGCAAACAGCAAAGTGCATTGTCAACAAAGCCAGTAATCATATACTGTAGGCCTACACCCACCTTATAGTCCAATCATCATTATCTTTCTTTCTTTATCCTCCTCTCTCTCTCTTTCTCTCTCTCTCTCTCTCTCTCTCTCTCTCTCTCTCTCTCTCTCTCTCACACACACACACACACACACACACACACACTCACACAGAGGTTTAGATCATGATAGAGGGGAGAAGCAAAGAAATTAATCCCTTAAAACTGTTCTTTCTTCAGATTATCCGCTCTGCGTTTCTCTTTCTGTCAGAATCCCCTGAGAAATCTGCCTGCATGCGGAGCTGTGGGAATAAAGATGTTAGCTGTACACTCTGGAGAAAAAGCACAGAGCACGGAGAGATGTGGAGTTAAGGCTCAGGACCTTAATTGACAATTTAGGACTTTTTTCTGGACAAGGTTATTTCACATGCCACTGAATGACAGGCATTCACTTAAGGAAAATAAAGGGTCACTAAAAGAAACCTTTTAGCTTGACTGTACTGAACAGTTACAGACACAACACCAGTAAAAATTTCAAGATAAACAAGGGATCTGGCAAAATGATAAGATGTGAAAATTCCTGGATTTCAGAGCTTCCGTGTATTCTGTATTCTAACAGTAACGCTTAATTTGAAATGTATCTCAAAACAGCAGGATCAGGTTAGGTGCCTGAGTAGATCCCACATGACAGCCTTATTACACATTCATCAATTCTATTTCATCCATCATGTCAGCTTTTGTGTGCTATATAGGATTCAATGTTACTTGTTACCATAGAAATTCAATAGGTAGAACTACGTGGGTGTCGGCACAAGAGATTGTTTACGTCAGAAGAACTGACGCACAGCTAATGGAAACATGTTCTGTTTAAAAAAAGAAAAAAGAAAAAGAAATGAACCTTGAAAATAACCTTGTGGTTCTTGACTTTGATTCAAACAATAATAATAATAAAAAAAATGCTAGTTTGGGGAGGAGTTGAACCTTACCTGGGAGGTTGTGCACGGTTTTGCCAGAACATTTTTCAATGATTTTGTTTACAACAACACAGCTAATTTAGTTCACACCTCATTACAGTAGCTAATATTAACATTAGCCTCAGATAGGCTATGAATTAGCTTCCGATAATGTTTAAAGAACTTTAGCAGCACAGATGATTTCAGTTAATTTCAGGCCTTAACTTCCCCCTTTGTTTTTGCTGCGCGCTGCACACACTGTGACAGAGAGAGATCTACTGAGCAGCCAGGTGCTTGTTTTGTCATGATGGAATTTCCAATAAAGTTATTCAAACAAACTCCTGTGCCGATACGGTGACATCAGTCAGCCCTGGAGCTGCTGCCATGGCAAGGTGAAGCACCTGGAAATACTCTAATTTGCTGTGAAACAAAGGCCCACGCTGGTTCTACCCATTCAGTTTCTATGCTTGCAATGTACAAGTGGAATAGAGTGCCAACGTATCAGACAAAAAATTGTGTTAAATTTGAGTTTCTCTGGTCAATACGATTTCTAATTTAACTGATGAATGGTGTTTACTCACTGGGTTACCTTAACCATGACTCATGCCCATATCAAAGGTTGACAAGGTTTAAATTTACAAGTAAACAAAAGAAGCGCTAGCTGCAGATAATCTGATACTTGATCAGAGACATATTTTACTCTACAGCTGATTGACAAGGCTCATGATTCAAGTGTTATTGACTTGACATTCATGTTCCTTTTACAATTGCTCACTAATCAAAGATAGACTAGGAGACTAGGGAATTGAGGGTCAATTGAAGTGAGGGCCATTTAGACTCAGCTGACAAAAACACGGAGTAAGCATGTAATGCAACAGTGAGTCAGGCCGCCAATGTGAACCATGTAGACTCAAATTTTGTGCTTATGCCACAGCTTTATGTCAGTTGAGTCTAAGCGGTTGTTATTTCACGTGACATTTTGCATACTGTACCTTTAATGTTGGTTAGCAATTGAATAAAATAATTTTGGCAGAGTTCACAATGTGACATTGTTGCCCACTGAACTGATATGGTTCCTCTGCCATGTTATAAATAGCACCGATTTTACACAAATGACTTGTGTGCTTTTACATATTGATTGAATCAGCATTTGTACATCCACTCATACACAGACTTGAGTTGTAACGGCTGAGTTGGGCCGTGTGTAAACAGGCTGGTAGTAAAATAGAACAATTTTAGCTTTGTTATAAATCTAATATGCGCAGTGATCTCCAAATCTAATCTAAGGTTAATCTAATAGACAAATCCAACTCAGCTGAGAGAACAACCTGCCTCAGAAAGTGATTTCTCTTTCCGCTTCATTCGCTCTCCTGCCCAGTTCTGGCTTAAGAGGAGATGCTGCATATTAATGTTTGTGTCATGCTGATTTTTGTTGTGCCCTGTGGATCCTGTGCTGTATTTGTTTTGGCATTTTGCTGCATGGTATTTTCTACTGCAAAAACATAACGAAGGTCATTTGGACAGAAATAGACAGGGGCTCCTCTACATACACTAGCTCAATCCAGCAGCAGATTGCTATTCATTGTTCAAATCTTATTTGGAATTCAAAAACAGATGTTTTTTTATTCAGCACATAGAGAATACTGAGTAGTTTGACAAGTCGGCGCTAAGCACAAGATGAACAAGTAAGTTATGAAAGGTGACTGCAAGATACAAATTTACAAGCACTATAAAAGGGACTAAAACTAACAATTTATCTTGAAAGAAGTATTTACAGAGTTGACTGCCTCAGTGCTACACCTGCACTAAAGTCTGCTGTCTGAGGAGGCTTATCTTGTTCATGTTTTGACACAGCTTTGGGAGGGGAAAGGTGAGGCATACAGGCGGGGGCAATCAAAACCTGCTTGCAGGACTTACTTCTCTTTATTTCTCTCTCTCTGTGTCTCCCCCTATGTAGCGCTGACTTGCCAGCCTCGCTGATAGAGGAAGATTCCCACAGTGGCTATTGTAGCCGTCTGGCTCAGGCCCTTGTGGGCTTATGGACAGTGGACCAAATGTCCATCCTCGCCAACAGGCGTACAGCTACTTTGCAAGGTCACGCCTGTTATTCCCAGATAAACAAAGACGGGTGGAAGGCAGGGAAAAACAAAGCTCTCAGTGGCCCATCAGCAGTGGTGCTGGAATCAACAATGACAACACAAGTCGGCTGTCCCCGCTGATAAAGGCATACCAGCACACAGCTGGGAGAGCAACATCCTCGACAAGCCACGGCATTAGTCGAATGTTGCACCTCTGTCAGTCAAAACAAGAGGGAGGCAAGGATAATTGGAAGAGCCATACTGGTGCGTAGGACGACTCCAAGTCCAAGTCCAACCTCAACGCTTTTCCGAGAGTAATTACTGCAGGTAGGCTGATAGCTGCTTCTGTCAATTGATGGATGTCAACAGTTGCAGAGTAGCAGTACACAGCAGCATTGGCACAGGTACTGCTAGTGATGAGGCCCCAAGGGAGCGGTATGACCTCAAGACAGTTCTAATAATGTTCTGTCCTACTGAGGACAGGGAGACGTTGTGGCAGGCCACCTTAAGCCAGTCACAATGGCAAGCTGTATTGCACAGGTCAGCCGTTTTGTTATCAGCCTGGAGCTGTCAGTCGACTGAAGCTGGAGGGAGACAGGTGAAGCGTTCGGTCATGAGTCTCCTCATTACCTTATCTTAGCCCACCATGATTGAAACTGAATACACTGGCTGGAAGAAAGGCCATACAGTACCCACTTTAGCTGAGATAGCATGTGTACAACAGTAGACAAAGGTCTCTGATCATTATCATTTACGTACGTGAAACCTTACAAAGGAATATGTGACAGTGCAGCAATTTTGGTAAGAAAAAAGTTCATTTCAAAGTTTAATTTTCATCTGCTTAGGATTTTTTCTATGTCAAAAATAAAAGTTGCAGCATGAAAGAGACTGATTACATTTTGTTGGATAATTTAGGCTGGTCGAATTATGCTTGAATTGCAATTTACACGGTACATGACACAAAAATATGAAACGGGAAAATAAGCCTTTGGCAGGATCTGGCATATTAACAAAAACACACATTGTCCATAGTAATTAAATGTGATTGAGTGTAAACACAAGTACTCTGAAGTTCACCCAGTTCACACAGTCAACTCAAAAATACCTACTATTATCAAATACATTGAATATAAACACATGAAAAGGTTTAATTGTTCCCCTTCCTAGTTATCTGGCCTAAAGTCCTCCTGGCTGATGTTTGTTGTGCAAACACCGTGCAAGAAAACTGGGCAGGGAATCTGTTAATTAGCTGCAAGATAGATGACATCATTGAATCCCTTAAAGCGGGAGACTGCAGATGAAACAGTAAAAACTAATGTACTGCAAACTTTTTGAGTGAGACCGCAGGATGAGCTCTGCTAGTGTTTGTCCTCCAGCTTGTTTTGCCATCCTGTGCCTTTGTTAATCTGTCCTTTAGAACATGATTGCAAGTACCAAACGTACCACATGACTATATTTACAAGAACACACACACAAAGCACTGTATGAAACAGGCGCATGGGGTACTATACCTCTGGCTGCTGGCCATGATGGGCACCCTCCACCCTTTAATCTGACTCAGCTCTGTGTCTGACACTTCAATCTGGAGGGGGAGGCGAGGGATCCACACGTTGAGCTCCAGCTGAGCACTCAGGTAGCTGTAAGTGAAGTTCACCATCATCTTCACCTTGCCCTTCATCTCCTTGCCGTTCACGAAAACATAGTCGCACCTGTCCGACACCTGCGTGAGAGGGATTAAGAGAGACGGCACTGAAGTGAAGCACCTGAAACAGCTGCACTTAATTATAGGGCGCAATGCATTCTGTGTACACTGTAAGTTAAGGCCTTAAAACTAGTCATGAGGCTTCACATTAGAGAGCTCTGCACTATTTCTGTAACTACTTTGAACAAGATGAAAGGTCTTTCTCTATCTACTCCAACTCCAGAAAAAGAAGGCAGAGGACAGCAAGGATATCTTTGAACCTGGGGAATACAGGCCATGGTCAGCCTTTCTATAATAGCTCTGCCTACGGCTAAAAGCAGGGCCAACAGATGGAAACTAAGAAGAGAAGAGCACTTCTATCTTGAAAACATTATAAACGCCGAGCCATCTGTTTAATAAAACGCTTTATAAAAGAAATGACCTGGCTGATTTTGTGCGATGGAAAGACACAACACACTTTAAACCTCCTCTCACTTCTCTTGCGCTTTGCAGCCTCTGATTAATGTCCAGATTCTCTCTGCTTTTGTCTTAAAAAGCCTTGTGATATGGCCACGCTAGCACTACACACACGTAACGAACACAAACACACATGAAGCCAAATAGGATCTCTAGGGGGCCAGCAGCTACAGGGCTGCATCAAGCAAATGCAAACACACATATGTGCACTTACATGCATGCAAGCACACACTCACTCTCTCTCTCTCTCTCTCTCTCACTCACACACACACCCACACAATAAATGAGTATATCTTAAAAACTGAAACTCTGTTTTTCCTGGGCATTTTGTCAGTCCTATTGATCCCATCATACCGCAGACTGGAGCGCTGTGGAATTAGATGGTCTGGGGAAATATCTTTTTTTTTCTAGTTCCAAGTTATTTCTCCACAGCCAGATAAAACCATAAAGAGCCATTCATCATGAAGACGCAGTATGTCCTCTGTGACTAGGACGAAAGCTTTGTGTGTGACAGATTCCACAGCTCAGTGTGAGTTTCCTCCAACCTCACGTCACCTCTTGAGTGAAGCTGGCAGTGCACTTGCTGTGGAAACAAAATTTGGCTGGCTCGTACAAGCAAAAGCACATGTTTGCTGAGGAAACACTTTGCCGCATTGGCCTCTGACTCTGCAATGTGCACAGGCTTTCCGGCTAAGGCAGACTTTCTCGCACACCACTCGTGCTTGATTGTCTGCAATTAGCTTAAAATGTCACCAGTGGTTGTGTTGCCTTATGGGAAAGCCTTCCTTTTCATGTTGATTGCCTCTACACATCTGCATGCTAACATCTCATACACCCCCACTAATGTGGATTTATCTGTAAACCTACAAAACCAAGACAGTTTACTTGCATATGAATGCGACAACGTGGTTAACTGTGGTTCTATTTTGAGTTCGCCACTTTGAGGCAACATAAATGTGACAGTTACTGTTCAGGGGAAAATCATTGCCTGAAGTCATTCATTCAGTCATTCACTATATATAAACTATAGAGTATACAGTGTAATTCTGTATAGCTCTCTTTCAACCAAGACTTTTTTTTTCCAACTGAGCCGCTCACTAATGCTTCAAACGTAATGTGATTTGGTTTCATTTCGTCTTTAGAGCAAATGATATTTTGTTAAATGGTGGGTATCTCACTTCAGGACAAACCCCTTTGAATGTTTTTGGAACAACAATAAAGCCCAGGTCCTTCATCTACCTTCTAACTAACAAAAGCACTGGGCTCTGTGCCTGTCTAGGAATCCCTGTAAAGAAAGCTAGAGAGCTCGCTGGACGGTATCCATCAAGGCTACGGCCAAGCATCAGTGAGAGAATGTTAAGGACTACGTGAGCCACACACTCTCAAGTGGTTTCAAACAGGATCACAGCATATTTCCTGTGCGCTGTTACAGCAAGTAAATAACACTACAGAAAATACATAGTGGGAACTTGCTTATGCACTAATGTTGCACTGATTCTCAGAAAACGCTTGCAACACTTTAGAAGGTGACATGAAGGTTCGGACAAAACACAGACTGGCAGGGTTGCTTAATGAGGCTTTTGAACTTTTCTAAAAAGGCAGTGCTGCTCCCCTGGCTACAGGCAGACACGGAGCACAGTGGGCTCCGTCAGGGCTCCCAGTGTGAGAGTGTGTTTGAACTGATAAAGATGTCAGACGAGTCGCTGCTCCTTATCAGCCTCCATTGTTCTGCTCTTCCCCTCTCACTACGCTCAGTCTGCTGAGACTGAAGTGCCTTTGACAATCCTTAGGTCTCCTTCTTTTCTCTCAAGTTGGGGCTTTGCAACCTGTCTGCACTGGCAATAGGTTGTAGGCTAGATAACTTCTGACTGCTCTAGATGTGGGGATTGCTGACCATATCTAATAGTGAGTGAGTGTGTGTGAATGTCTGCACTCTTTTTACACGTCCAAAAGGATTTACAAAGTCTCAGTCTCAGTCTCAAGTACAAAACACTAAAATCAAGAGAGGATCAGAAATAACTTGCACACCACTGAGTGGAAATTTTTTCAAAAAGAGGCCAATTGATAAAAATCCCCAAAAGGTTTCAGTCAAGATACTAGGGGCCCTATCTTGTGCCACCCGCTATCCGCTGCCACTACCCGCTACCCGCAAATTGCGGATTTAGGAACTTCCTCTATCCCTAAACGGTATCTTGCGCCCACGCTACCCGCTATCCGTTATGCCGACTCCGTCATTTGCGCCTGGAGGTGTGTCCGTGGGTGTGTTTCATGCGCTATCCCTAAAGTTGCTATCTTGCGCACACACTTTAGGGAAAGCGGATAGCGGGTGGTCCTGACCACCCGCTATCTGCATAAGCCAGCAGCTGTGCTATATTTTTATTTTTAATATTTTATTTGCTCAATCTACCCTGTCAATAAAATAAAGCCAACTTGCTTTGGCCTCAGTAGAACCCCTGAGAAAATCTACCTCCCTCTCTCCATCGCGGGTTTAGGATTTAGGATTTAGGATAGCGCATCCTGCCCTTAAAGGCAATGGCACCTGGCACACTGATTGGTTTAGCTGGCGTAACACCCAAAACACGCCTATGCATAATATAGCGGGTAGCAGAGGTGTTTTGCGGATAGCGGGAGGTGCACAAGATAGCAACTTTTACGGGGGAACGCCTCTTCCTAAATCCTAAATCCGCAAATAGCGGGTTTAGGGAGTCTGGCGCAAGATAGGGCCCTAGATCATCAGTTTAGTCAGCATAACTAACATGTAGGATTTTTTAACATGATGAGGCATGACAACGGGTTTGACTTTGGTGGACTAGAGCTACTTTATGCTAGCTGCTGCACACATTTAGTTCATAAATCGATGCTGCATATACATATTTTTGTTGAGATAAAAAACAAATGTAAGCAGGTGGAGGTGGGGAGGAGAAGGATTAAAGTGATGCTGTAACACATGAGAAGCAGCAATAGGGCAGCTAGACAGCAACCTGTCAACGTCAGCTGACACGATATTTAAAAGGCTTTGACTTCAGGGAGTGAGATGATGATTGGTTAACAATGAAAAGTGCGCCAGTAAGGAATCAATCAGCTGATGGTACCTGGAGAGTTTCCTGAGTGAACTAGCTCTGCTCATTTCTGTGAACAAGTGCCAACACCAGAGATTACATAAGCTAGGACAATCAGAGGAGCAAGGCACCCCAAGCAAAACAGATAATAATTTCAATCATCCAATGAGTAGAAAGTACTAAGAGTACTTCCACACATGGAAATAGTCTTTTTTTTTCTTTCATAGTGTGCAGGCTCTTTCTGATCCATATCTAATTGTGACATGAATGATCAATAACACGGAAAATGATTGCATATGTTCTGAGGCAATCAATCTCATTTTTTATCACCACATCCATGTACAGCTCAGACGAAGGCATAGCTGGTTTTCACAATGAAACTTCTCCAATTTCCATAGACGTACGCTTTTCATGCAAAAAGATGGAGGTAGAACACCTTCATCTGTCACACGAGAGCAACATGGAAATGGTGACTGCCGGCATCACGGCAGGATTGACTTGTTACAATATGTCTCATGACAGGGAAATGAACTGCCTGCTGGCATTTCTTTGATCCGTTCCCAAACAATCTGAGCAGAAACAATTATGGAGAACATGGCAGCTGACATCCAGCCATCCCAACACATTACAGTGACGGGCTAACACCTGCCTCCTGTGGTGTATTATTGGCCAGCATGACTCAATATCAATATTTGAACATACAAAGACACACCACCTCCTCCCCCGTCAAATACCCACCTAACCCCTCCCAGCAGAACCTGTGTTGTGGCGGCCTGAGGGTGGGACCTTCTCTATGAGTTATACACTCTCCATCATTCTCATCCCACAAGGTATCATAAATGTCCATGAGGATCTGCTGGTGCATTAATCAGACACATTAGGCAGCTAACAGGAGAATACTTACAGAGGACATTAAGGCTGTCTCTGGATCTGGCCCAGCAAATTAACAACTTGCCAGACAGATACAATCCATGGCAGATATGAGCGATGGGAGCAGGGAGCATGAAGGTGGGGTGAGCCTGTCTCTGGCTTGTACCTAGAGGTGGCTTGACAGAAGCAATTAAGCCATCCATACTCCTCTGGATGAGCCACACCACTCACTCAAGGCCCGTTCACATTCTCATACACCTTCACCATGGCAGCTGCAGTTATGAGAGCCCATTCGTAGTGTGATCTTGCGTAACTACAAGTCATGGTTAACAGAGGCAAATATTACTGGAGACGGCAAATAATCATTTGCGTTATTTCTGCCATTATGTTTGAGTGGTAACTGCAAGATTTTAGATCAAAAGAGCTAAGTACTGTCATTAGAATTTCAATTATGCTTATTCTGGTGAGCAAAAATCAGAAGTGCTTTAAATTCTTGAGTAGAAATTGGTTTACCACAGAAGAGCATAGATTATGAAAAATCATTATGTCCTCAAAAGGTAGATTTTGAGTGCCCCCCAATTCTTATTGATATGTCACATACTTTCAGTTCTTCTATCAAAAGTTAAATCAATCACTTTAAGTGTGAGAAAATGTCCTCAGTCTGTTTAAATAAACACAAATATAGTCAGTGCTGCAACATGTGGTGCTGTATCCTGACTCTAGATGAGGCATTTAATAACTTCTGCTTGGTGCCCAGTAGGAGGTAGATTTACTGCAGAGCACAAACACACACACACACACACACACACACACACACACACACACACACAAATACCCACACAGCGAGCCAGGTTGCGCACAGTGGCCCTTAACTAGACTGTCAAACTAAACCACTCTATAAACCCAAAACAAGCAACATGTACACACATAACACAGTGGAAGCCTCATTTATACCTACTCATGTCAGACAAAATTTGTTCAAGTGAGACCATCCTCCAAAGAGATTTAAAAGAGGAGCGTGTGACCTGAGGTATCCTTTCAAATGCAGCGTACTGTAATTATGAGGCTACAAGTGAATCAAAGCAATGTTATATGTGCAGAGTGATTCATTATTCAGGTTTAATGTCACTTGTGTTTACTTATCACAAATTCCCCAGGTCAAATTTAGATAAATTAGTCATGTTTACATACATGATTGCAGGCTATGATTAGAAAAGAACTGAGCTGTCTTCCCTGAGAGGAGCATGCAAGATGAACACTCTGGCCTAGAGATTTCAGAAGCAGAGATGTCGCTATTTTAACATCCCTGACTGCAATTTAAGCTTTCTCTGCATCTCTTTTAGATGTGCCAGAAAATCGGCCCTCCCAGCCTGCATATCAAATGATAAAGTGGTAAAATAGTGTCCTTTACAAATGTGAGAGCTACTGGACTAAGCTTTGGCTTAAGTTTTTATCTTTTTCCATTATAGCTTTTTAGTGGACAATAACTCAACTTGATTTGGTTTATGCTACTATCCACTTTGATCTTGATGACAGGTTCAAAAAGAGTGAAAAGAGCATTAATAGATGGAGCAGTTGGCACATGCAGCTGGGTCCTGTCTCTGAGAATAAATGTTGTACAACATCTCAGCCAGTTAGAATAGGAAACAGACCGCAGGCATTTTGAGACTTTTGTCTGTCCTTTCTTTCGTTGAGACTTGGCCTTTCTGTAGATAATTGCGAAGTCTTTGGGTGTCTGGTGGAGAGTGAGCTCTTGCCGTGTGGAGCTGGGAGACTGAGGCAAAGGCTCAACTTTATAACATTGTAAGGGACTTGCTGTTCTGTTGTGCCTTGTGCCCCAGGTTTGAAAGGGGCTCTAAAAATAAAAGAAAACTCAAGCGACCTGTCACCATTCGCTGCATATCAAATACACACTTTCATCTTGCTTCTTGGTGTTTGTTTATTCTTTCTGGAGGATTTATATAGATGTGCTAAACATAGAAAATCTTCTAATCTGTCATATTTCTAATAGTTATTGATTGAACACCAGCTTTAATGCAATGTCTGCAATGCTTTGCAGTGTCTGGATATTGTCATTCATCACAGGTTCACATATTTACTGTTAATCCTTTTTCAGTTTGATATGATAATTAATGTTGTGTTTGAATTGCTCTCGTAATCAGGAGGGGCTGTGAGCCCCTGCTGTCTCTTTGTTTTAACATAAACATGTTCACATGTTCACATTGTCAGCTGCTGACATGAAATTACTCTGAATGGGATTTTGAATAAACAGTAAGAAAAGAACATCTTCTGATGTGTTGCATGTTTAGGAAGTTACCTTTCCAGAAACAAATATGCGCACATATACACACACTTACAAGCACATAAACATACTGTATGAGCCCTGACATTCACTTTTAACTGCACTGAGCCTCAGTCTGATATAAAAATCCCATTACTGATTGGATAATGTAGAAAAGTTGTTCCAGGTTTAATAAGCTAAATTTTGCAGCCCATAAATAACAATGTGCATATCCATATTTGCATAATCACATTTGCATGTGACTTTAGCTTGATGGCACATGATATTCTTGCACTTCCAGGTGTGGGGAAAAAATGCAATACTTTGGTTTACAAAGTATCTACAAAAAATCTATTTCAAGCCACACAATGGTAAAGTCTGTTTTTCTAGTGGAGTGGAGAAACAGAGACTCATTTCTCTTTCATCAGTTCTGCTCACTGACCTTGACCACATCTTCGTCTGTGGAATGACACTTGACTGCGTCGGAGATGTCAGTGATGGTGGTGTCCGTTCCAATGGCCACCACCTTTACTGGGACCGCCACAGTCTTACCGGTCAGCACTGCAGTGTTCAAAATCTCCGTATCCTATAGGGGAAGACAGAGTGAGAGAGGGGTAGGGAGGGGAGGTATGGTGGGTGGGACGGGTGGGGGTGGGGGTAAGGAGGGCAGACATATCAGGACAGCACTCCTCACACAGGGCTGACAGCTCTGTATTCCACACAATAAGCACAGTTCATCAGTAATTACTAGCTCAGAATGAATATGAAATGTGAAAGTAATATAATAAGAGGTATTGGGAATGAGCTTGAGAAGCTTGGCACAGTCGCTGCGTAATTAGTAATTATTGGTGAACAGCTCTTGGAATCAGCACCAATACTGGGTGGACAGCTCCTGACTGACCGCTGCTGGTGAGCATAATTGCCCTGGACTGAGCTTCAACAGCTATGCGTACATTTGTTTCTAATTTAAATCCCATTACACCGGCAAGTGAGAGCTGCTAAATTTGGTTGAACCACATGTATTTTGGGGATTCTCTAATTATTTTGGATGTAATTGTTAGGATGAGTACAAAAAGTTCCATTGCTGCTACTGTGCTCTTCAGCTGGTGAACTGATGCGTGCAATTAGCATAATATTGTGCTTGGCTTGTCATCAGAATTGCAGGTTGGCAGATGAAATTTGCAATTTACTTGATTGTTGACAAGAAAAAATGGTACAGAAATCCTGGAAGAATTATATTTTCATTTTTGAAAAAAAAAAAAAAAATGCTCGCTGGTGTATGAGTAATTTTCCTTGTTTGGCTTTATATCATTTCCATGTATGCTAGGAGAACATAGGGCATTTGGATATGTCATCAGCGATGTAACACGGGGTTTCGGGTTTCTAGTCATTCAGACGCTATTGCTGATTGATCAATCCACAGCTTGTATCCATTTGGTAAGAATACTCTAAGGATCAACAGGCATTCTAATAACTCCTTTATAGCTTCTGTGGTGGCATTTATGACCTTCATCTTCTACATATCCATAATGTGTGACGGAGTACAAGCCCTACCAAAATATAATTCAAGTCCTCTGCACCACTGGCCTTTGGTCTTTGTATCTGGCCCCTTCTCTCAGCTGGCCTCATCTCCCAACTATACAAAGTAGGTTCCAGCATGATGATCTACTGCTGATGTTCAGCAAGATGATGTCTGCCCTCTAGCTCCCTCCTGCTATGGCACAGAGAACAGTACAGTTACTCTGTCTCACCCCAGCAGGGGAGCTTGGATTGGATGATGAGGACATCACAGATGTCTGAATCATAAAGCCACGGTTCAGTCAAAGCCATCTTGTGTAAATTAGGCCTTACTGGCCACTCACCTTAAACTAAGCTAGGTATGAAAAGCAATTGGCTCCATAACTGCAGTCGAACAATTAGCGACTGAGTGCCAGTGGATGACCCCAGAAGTGTGAGTAAGTAGACAGCCCTGGCTGTGAGTTCATTGGCAGAGCTTCATTACTCTGAACAGAGTTCTTAACCTTTCATTAGACACACACAAGTGTCATAGAAGATAATTGGCGCCAATTGAGTATGAGATAAATTTTGCCCCAAAGTCACGCACATGGAATTGTCTCTACTGCCCATTATGTCCATAGAAATAAAACTTCACTTACATTGATTGTTAAGGAAGATGAGATAACACAATGAATAGCTGGCCTTAAACACAAAGTGAACTATTCATTACTTGTAGTGTACACTGAGCTTTGCTATTGAGGAACTAACATGACATTCATTAATTGTACAGAATGAAAAAAATGCCTATCCTTGCAAGCCATTGTCATTTAATTGGTGTTGGGATGATCTTATACAAAAGCTGATTACAGTGATTTCTTTAATTTCAATGGGCAGAAGCCCCATGAATCCCTTTTTTCTTTTCTGTATTGAAGCAATGCCAGCATCAAAGACATGGCTTCAGAATTCTATTGAGGAAGCTCCTAATTATTTTGAAGTTTTTATTTACTTTTTTATTATTATTATCACTTTTACAGAAAGCCTAACTCTACAGTGATGCCTGTTGAGTAAAATGACACATTCTTTAATATAGTTAATACTGACAAGCTCAGACAGGCCCTATCTGTAGTGTTTGACTTCCTGTCACCATATTCCATATTCATCAAGGAAGTACACTGCTCTGTTCACTAGGCTTCTAAAGACATCCACTTGTGTTTGTGAGCTTGCGAATAAGAGTCATTCAAAAAAAGAGAAAAGGAGGATTAAGTTTGGTTGAAAGGAGCCCGGTCGTTTGTAAGCATCAATTACTGAGACCATTCAGCTTTGGAGTGAAATGATTATTAGTTGAGCCAAGAGATACCAATGAATCACAAAAACACTTAATCTTCAAATGGCTTTTCATTACAATTTTATAGAGTGTGACAGTGTTATATAGCAATATAACCCCCCCTCTCTCAGTGCGGCTGACTTTGATTCAATTCCCCTTAAAATTGAGGGTTGCTGTAAATTAATTCTGTGTCTGCTGGGATTCCTCTATTTCCAGAGGGTCGTCTATAATACATGATAGGGTAAATGGTTGGGATGTGGTGAAAGCGCAGGCTAATGTTAGATTACAGCAGTTGGAGATGACCCAGCAGGCTGGGAACAGCAGAGAGCAGGACCTGGCAGTAATAAGCCACATTGGGATCCTAGGGTGATGCATCAATGGTCCACACAGTCAGACGTAGACAGCGCAATTTAACGCAAAATGGAGACCGCTGGTGCACAACAGGAGTGTTACCCTCTCAGCTGAGTCTGAATGAAGCTGCAATAAAATATGAGCCTGTAAAACTGGAATAATTATTCTATTACCTGATGAGGGTTTTTATTATGGTCAGAGATTTATGGGATTCTTATATGAGAAACTGAGACATCGTAAAGGATAATTCCACCTACAATTAAGTCCATCTGAAACTTATTTTTTAGTTTTGGAGAAATTGGTCCCTTGTAGATTTTTTCCCCGTCTAGATGTCTGTATGGGTCTCTTATTTGAAGACCACACCTGCCTGCTCCTGCATAATTTCACGCCTGCACCCAGCCGCTCCCGCATAGTTTCAAGCTGCACGTGCCTGCAACCTGCATTATTTTTTTTTCTGAACATTTTTGCATCCGCAAGCAACCTGCAAACTTCAGTCTGCCCTCCACATCCCCTTCAATCAATGTATCATATGTACCTTTCGAAAGACCTGTAAAAGATTATCCAAAATCCTTATATTCTTCTAAATATTTTATCTAGACGAGAAACTGTACTGGCAGGGAAAGTTTCCCAAACCTTCCCCTGCTTGTTGCTGACAGTTTTATTTTTCCCTGCATTTGAGTCCTGTCTGTTTTCAATCAAGCTACCATCGTCCTCTACTGTCGCAGTTGCCTTCCTTCAAACCCTCACAGGTCACATGACAAATAAGCAGTCTGTTAGTGTTGATGCAGGGCAAGCTGAGCAACTCTATACAATCAGGGACAATTTTGCGCCCCTAACTGGCCTGCAACAACTTGTGCCCAGCCCGCCAAAAAATGCATGCATTACATTGTGCCCGTGAGTGCCCACCAGCAATCATCAATAAAATACCCATGGTACACATATATTCTGCAGGTCCTGAAGACCTTTACCACCACCCCATACCCGACCCACACCTACAATGCTCAGTGTGCATTTGCTTTAAACAGCAAAAAAAAAAAAAAAAAAAAAAAAAAACAAGAATAAAGGCCGATACCAGCCTGTGGTAACAACTAAAATGCATTTTGACTAGGTAAGCTAACATGAGGTTGGCATTATGCACTTCAAATAATGGAACTGGAATAAAGTTCTACAGCATTTGCAAAGTAAAAACAGTGTCTGTTTTGTGCCATGAACCGATATCCATCTGTACTATACAGCAATGCAGGCCACAAAATCTGACCTCATGAGTTATGTAGTAAGTGGTATTTTTTAAAATGCTAAATAACCACATCTAGTTTCTTTAAAAACCCTTTGTGTCTGTGACAAGCAGAGCTGAGATTGATTGCTGTTCAAGGCAGATATTATGACATCCCTCTGCCACCCTTGCCCTCGCGCCTACCAGCCACGCTCTTTTCACTCCACTAAGTATTGCATGTAAGAATTTCAGCTCCCCTTCCACTGAGACTTGGGCATAAAAAAATGTTTCATCTGTAGTGCATCATGTTCACTGAGCTTCCATGAGCTCAACACAAGGATTCAGTGTCCTCCAATGATATCACTGCAACACTGTGAGAAATTCAAACTCTATAATTAAATGTGCAAGACTGTTTACAAATTTGGGCAATGAGTAAGAAGAGGTACATAAAAGCCAGCTTTTCTGTGAAATTGCCCTATTAATATTTAATTTCAAAGACTTTTCTGTCCATGCAGTATGCATGTCAGTTCTTTTGAGATCCAACTGTTGATGCTGTTTGCGCTTTACTTACAAACAAATCTGTTCTCCCGAGTCTCACAGATAGGAGTCTTTTTGTCCTATAATTTGTGGGAGAACTGCCTGCCTGCTTTATCAAAGATCTTTCTGTTAGCATTCAGCACGCTACTGTGGCTGGTAATGTGGTCTGGGCTGTAATTTCTGCCTGTGTCTAGGTTGGATCTGAAAATAAGTGAGATTTATGGTGTCAGCCAGAGTGACACAGGCAGCATGAGAAGTAGCAAAGCCGCCTGTCCTGGTCTAGTGATCAGCCCTGTGCTACCTGGTACTAAAACATCCACATTCTAACCCAACCACCCTGGCAACTGCAACCAAAATAACAGGTCAAGCACAGTGTTCAGCTGGGAAAGGCCTGCATTATTCATGATGCAGCAGAAAGGAGAGAGGGTGGTAAACGAAGTGTCTGTGCTTATCCTTATTCATGTCAGAGGCACATCGTCATGGCTGACCTAAACCCAACATGCTCTGCACATAAACCTAAAGGCGTATCTCAAGACAATAAAACAACCCTATATATAAGCCAGAACACTAATCTGTGTTTTCACAACCATGATTGATGACTTGTGATTGGACATGAGTCTTTTTATGAACTTTTATGTCATCTCAAGAGCATAAAACTCCTAAGAAATGACCATGAAGTATGCCAATAGTCAACGGACCTAGAGTAAATGAAATATTCATAGTTGTGATAAACATTTTCATCCTGTGGTGATATAGTATGCATACGGTACGTGTGAGGAGAGTGAAGTGGGAGTTGAAAATAATGAATAATATGCTGCAGACATAAAACGCCACTCAGACACTGTCCTAGAGCTATTAAAGAGACTAAAAGAGACATGTTCTTTCATCAGCTCTGCTTTCCACATTGTGGAACACTCAATGTGGCACTTCCTCCCTCTATTCCAGTGGGCTTTTAATTGGCTAGAAGTAAGAAACATGGAGGAGGGTGGGAATAAAGGCCTTGGTAGCACCATGGAGAGCAATACATCACTGCATGACAGCGCATTGAAGTGGTGGGATAGTTGTGAAGCCAACACACGGGCTTTTAATGAGGGTCCCTCTCTTGTTCCGTTCTCTTTGCTTCCCATTCTTGCTGCTCTACCTAGGAATGAGCCAGTTCCTCTCTTGTCCTCCCCTCTCCTTTCCTCCCCTCTCCCAAGCTGATGGGATGAGGGAGGGTGGCTACAGTATGTGGCAGCAGAGACCTAACTCCACAAGGCGGTCATCCCTCACTGCCTCCTAAAACACCTCTAACTGCTTTTCAGTAGCAGTCCCCTGTCTGAGGTACACGCTGGTCAGAGATCTGATCTGCTCATTATAGTTGGCCATGGCTGGCTGGGAGGAGATGAGCTCAATGGCTGCTTTGATAGTGAAGCCACTTCTGAAAGTGTCGGTTAAAAAGGGGAGGTAATGAGCGATCATGCTGAGGATCCTATGGACAGGCAGAATTGGTACCTGGGAATTAGAGGCTCTGTTGCAAGCCTAATTTAGCAGGTACCTCTGCAGTGTCCTCATTCAGTAATTGAGAGACATTATAGAAGGGGCAGGCTATTTTTTATCAAAGAGTTCACTAGAAGTCACATTCGCTGATAATTTATATATATAATAGAGGCTATGTGTGAAAAACTAGAGGAACAGACTTGAAAAGAAAGATCCTGTTCTAGAGGCTGATAACGAGACAAGTACAGATTTCATGCAGTCCAAGTGCCAATTCCTGGTAACTACCTATAGTTCATTACCTATTGGTCACACACACTTTGAATGAGAACATTAATTGGGATAAATGCACGTATACATTTTCTTTTGGCTGCTGCTCGACCACAGGTCGAGCAGCAGCAGAGCAAGCGGGTGAGTTTGATGCTTAAATGGTCCACTCAACTGGTGGCAGCAGTGCTCAGCTGACACATCAGCTGATACAGAGCACAACACTTCTCGGGTTGTCTGCCTGAACTAGTTTGTAGGCTTCGCTGCATTTCTGTCATACAAATGAAGCATACGAGAAGAGGATGTTGGGAGGAGTGTGATACTTGCATTTTTAATTTTGACAATATATTTGGTTATTTTTATGATATTCCTCTCAATAAAGTACAGACCAGATCCAAAAATATCTTCTTAAATGTTGAACATGGTGTCTAAGTATAGAGAAATGAACTGTCTTACTCCAGCTCACCTCAGCTAAACGGAGTCGGTCATGGAATGGATGATTTATGTTGTATCGTTGCCCTCACAGACCCCAAAAAGGCCACCAGTGATGTATCAAGAGCTCCCTCTTTTTCTGCAGAACTGTTTTGTAAGTCATGTGTCATGGCACAAGGATTCACATGACTGTTCATGGCTGGTATTGATGTTTTGGTCACATTCAGTTGCTCTGCATCTGTAAATTATTCATGAGTACACATGATTTATGAGTAAACCTCAACTGCATCAAGCAAAGTGTCACGATGACATGCTGCTGATGGAACAAATCTACCCACAAATATTAATGACACCATGAATTGTGCCTGGTTCCTTAATTTTGATTGCTTGTTGACAATATAATGCATCTTATGCTGTACAAAGGGTCTATCTATGAAATCTTTCTGGCAGACAACAGCTATTTATGACCTGAAGTATTGTATCAGTATGAACAGCAGTCATGGTATTGTCTACTACATCCATTCATCTCTGACAATGGCACATGCCTGTCAACCATGTAAAACTGTGGTAATAAAAAAAATTAAAAACATAACAAAACAAAACAAAAACATGAAGGAAATCCTAGAAAAAGGGCCTGGTGGACAGTAACCAAGCCACTCTCTGGAGGCCAGTGGCCATGAACTGCATCTCATGCTGGGTAAAGGGACTTCTGAATAAAACATAGCTGGTGGTGGAGGCACCATATTTTAACTTTATAGGACAAATCCCCTGCAACGCTCATGAATACCACACCTGCAATACATCTAGATCAATGGGTCAGGAGGGAGGAGCAAGCATCCCCAGTGAATTTCAACGACAGTCAGACTCAGCTCCAGTAGCAAGGTCAGGTGCAAGAGATACAACCAGCTCTGAGGAGGGAGCTGCAGGGTGCCTTGTGCATCTCGTCTAACCGTGGGGTTTGACTGATGCCAATGCTGGTATACAGCGATGCCCTGCTGATGCCCCTGCTGTTTGCCCATTGAGCTAGGGGCCCAGCGGCCAGGAGGGAGTGAAGCAGCCCAGCCCGTACCAGCCTGCTCCATTTCAGCCCGATATCTATCACGCTCAGTCGATCGATGAAGAGTTCTTCACCGACAGCCAATGATGCCTGGCGGGGATGACCTCCTGATCTCTCTGACTGATTTCTTCACCCAGCTCTGATCGAGATCTATACTGCCAGCTTAGCTTGGCTTAGCTGCCCTCTGGACACAGACCTCTCTCAGCAGGCACAAAGGTCAGTTCCACTGCAGAGTCCATTACCTCTCAAAAATACACACATTCCTCTCAAGCCTTACTGGGCAAGGATTACAGCCAGAGCGAATAAAGCTGGGCCAGAATGTGAAGCAGGATGTTAACAGTAATGGATAGATATGAGATATGGACGTGTGCATGCCCTGTCACTGTGAGACTGATCTGTCAATCTGGATCCTGCCCTTCACTTCATCCCTGCTATTTCTGGCTTGCTACACAAACTTTTCCCCCCATAACTCATGAGATAAGTGAGAGGACTGAGGATGCTTTCAGCATGGAGGAAACACAATAGGAATAACAATCAATTCAATTAGAGTTGCATGATATTGCACGATAACTGACATTGTGATATCTTTTTTCCTGCTTTATATATACTGTAACTATATAGTGATATGAAAAAATACATGAAATTTCACCATATAGATGCAGCGTATTATTCATGTACAGTCAGGGCTTAACATTAAGTTTTCAGTTCAAAGTCATTAGCAACTCAGCATTTTCACCAGCCAAAATTCCCTGCCCCAATATGAAATTTTAAAGGAAGTGCCTATTAGTATCCAGATGTAAATAGCAATTGCCAGCACACACAGCACGGAAATCAGAGCAGGAAACTAAGATTTAAGAGGGAAAATGAGATGAGAGGACTCTGCCATTGTGAATAGTAAGTTTCAGACATTTTCCCAAAATAACATTTTCATGTGCATATTTAGGGGACTGTATGAATATGCCTGTATTACAGAGGCTGTGTCAGTGCACACTGAACGTGGCAGCTGTTTGTGTAGCGATGCCGGGTGACATTAGCTAATAGCTGGCATCAATTCCCACTGTGGTCTGAAGTAGCTAATGTAATGTCACCAAGAGATACAGTAGCACAGCTCCACCACCTAGTTAAAGCTTTAAAGTAACAAAAAATAATTATCAAAAATAACTTGACATATTTATGAATGTACATGCTTGTGTTACAGTATTTTGCATTGATTCTTAGCACTACTAAATACATAATCTACACTGTGTTCTACATAAATCCTTGCACAAGTTTTCCAAGTTAATTCTACACTTTCTCATCATCCATATCATTAAAATCAGCTCTAACTGTCACGTTTGCAAAAAAAAAAAAAAAAAAAAAAATTGCATAATTTGAGAAAGAAACTGTTAACTAAATATGTGATTCTTTCATTAGCTTAGCCAGTCTCCCAGAGCATGTGAGGAGCCTGATGCAACCATATCCCATGATGCATCCAACATGGTTCTTATTGGTCTATAATGCATAGGGCTTCCTATTGTCAATTGTCAATCAATCATAGTACCTATCACATTTCTCCTTTCAACAGAACAAAGAGTAGACTACCTTTGTCTCATCAGACCTCAGAGAATTATTCTGCCTCTTTTGTTGGAAGGTCTGTTCTTATCTAATCCTGTAAGGAACAACAATCACATTAACACAGGCACTTTAGTGATTACTCAGTCTGTTGTAATTAAGAAATAACTACGTGTTAAATTTGCAAAGTTTAACCTAAAGTTTTCTTTCTTTTTTTTTTTTTTCCAGTTCACAGGTTAACCCTGCTTGGTTTAACTATGGCCCTCCGAGGCCTAGTTCTGAGAGGAGTCTCTGCAGGTGAGACTTGGGGTACCACAGCAGGACCGTGTTCAGGAGTTGGCTCAGGTGTTTGTTCCTGTGGTTTGTCTTCTGCAGGTGTGTGAAGAGGCATCAGGTGCTAATAATGGTCCCTACTGATAACAACAGTCAAGTCCTCAACATTACTGCAACACCAGGGCCAGTATGAATTCATGTAAAGTCCCTTGAGTGAAAAGTTTTTTACACTGGTGCCATATTGTGGAATAGCCTTCTGCCACACATCCAGTCTTTAAATATGAGAGGGGGTCACAGAAGTCAGGTTAGGTCTTTTTTATGGAACAAAGTAACTGATTTATGAAATCTGCAACAGCATTGTTATTTTGTCTGTCTTTTTTATATGGGAATTGTTTCTTATTTCTTAAATTGTATTGGTGTATTTTTGAATTTCAGAATTGCATTGTTTTTTTTAAGTAGAAAATCTTGTGGTTCTTCATTTTTTTGTCTGTTTTTTGTCAACATCTTGGGACCATATTGGAAATAAGCACTGTGACACCTGTTGAAGTATTCAGCATCTGACGCCCCCTTCTTTTTCTCCTTCCAAGTGAATGTGATGCTGTCAGGCAGTGCAGTGTTCAGCACCGTGATGTAAGACGTCGACCCATACGAAGCTAAACCAGGCTGTAACCACTCAGGAGAGGTGTGGCTCCATAGGTGAGTAATTTTTCATGGTCTGCACTGACCTTTCCGCTTCACTGTTCCTCTGTGGAAACCTTGAGTTGCTGGTGATGTTTCTGAACCTACATCTACAATGGAAGTGAAGGGTGGACCATACAGCTGTGGAGCATTGTTTGTCATCGGGACCTCCGGAATACCATGGCCGACAAAAATTAACATTATATGAACAATGACATCAGTGGACCTAGTGTGAGATAACTGCAATTCATTCTTTGAAGTCCTTAGTGTAGTTTGGCCAGCACATCATTCCACATCATGAAGATATTACGAGTTGTGTGTCTTTCAGCAGTAAGTCATCTTTTACTGTGAGTGTGACTGGCTCTCACCAGGAGCTTTTCAGCACAGGCTCCTATTTTCCATGGACTTTCCACGACACTTTCCATACATGTTGGTGCTAACCATCAGCTCATGTTCTTCTGTAGACCTGCATGATTTTCCACGTGAGCATGACACTGTCTTCTGTCCAAAGTGACTTTCCTGGTATGAGCATGATGGAGTATGTGTAGCGTATCACCCTCATCCTGAAGCACTGGATTCTTGGCAGAAGATCCAATGATTGGGCTCCAAATAGGTTGATAAGGGATGTATGATTGGTCTCCAGGTAGAAATGGTTTCCTGTAAGGAAGTCTTGCAACCATTCACAGGCCCAAGGGTTCCTTCTCTACCTTTGTATCCCGGGTGCTTCCTAAGCCAAACAATGATGCATTGGCTACCACGTTGGTGTCTCTGTTTGGGCCACACATAGAAAGCACAGGAGAAGACAGTGCTTTCTCCACGTCCCAGATCCAGCAGTTTTTCTTCAAGAGGAGGTTGTGGTATGGCTTGTCTTTTTTTGCTAACCGAGGAATAAATATTCCCAGTTGTATGACCATCTTGAGAAAACTCTTCAACTTGCCAATATTGGTGGGCTCCTTTATCTCCATGATGGCCTCTGTCTTCCTTGGGTGAGAGTGGATGTCAACATTCAGGGTGATGTCTGCTTTCCCAGTTTAACTTGTTCAAGCTAGTCATGACCACACAAACACACCTGTTATCATCTTTCTTGGGCATAACCACAATGCCACAGCACGAGTCAGTTGGCTCCTCCACACGGCTGATAACACCCCGGCCTTCCACATGCTGGAGCTCTGCTTGTCTTCATCAACCAGTGGTGGTGGAATCCTCCTGGGGGTTTTCAAGGAAAACGTGTTGGAGCCTCTGGTTTAAGTTTGATGGCATACAGCTGTTATACCTCACCTGAACTGCTACATAGCTTTGGGTAGCTTTACTTGAGGGTCTCCATGTCTATTCTGGTGACACGGACAGGTAAGCCAAGGGCTGCAATGGCTGGCCTCCTGAGCAAACTCAGATTTTTGACCACACAGACCCTCTCCATGGTCTGTTTGGCTCTTATCCTCAGCTGCAGTCTGGTGAACTCCAACACGTCCAGTGGAAGCCAACCTGGAGCAAACAAAGGTTTTCTGGAGAACAGGCTGCTGTACACTGGAAACAAGCACAAAACTGTCAACAAGACCAACACAAAATGGCTGCTGCACATGAAAAATATTAGTGTAACTAAGAGATGGTGTTAAAAACAGTCTGTGACACAATAGTGACATCCGCCATGTCAAGTTTGAAATATCGTTATTACGATTCCAAAATATGACTTTGATACAATTACTACCTAAAACATGAGGAAAAGGAAAGGAATAATATATTAGATGTCAGAACATGGATCTTAAGATTCTTTTTTTATTAATAAAAACAAAAAAAAATGACATGTTTAAACTTCATTCAATCTTCATTCAATTTCATTTATTCAATCAAATTGAATAAATGAATTAAAATGTATTTTGTCACAGCTGCTGAGCTATATAGCTACTGAAGATGTTTTAACAAAGAAAATTATTCTGTTATAGCTGCTGAGCTTTACAGCTTATGTTTAAAAAATAAAAATTGGTTCAAAATAGAAAGATTTTTGTCACAGAACGTGGTTGTGAAAACCTGGACATGTTTTTCTCTTATTCTCTTCTATTTTCTGGAGAGCTCTTTGGCCACTTCAAGGTTTTCTCTCTTTCTCTACCACCATCTCAAAGGTAGAGAGAGAGAGAGAGAGAGAGAGAGAGATGGCTGATGCTGGTTAGTCCGAGATGATGGTGCAGCTTTGTGTGGGAAACAAGAATTAAAATGAAATGAAAAGAAAGCGTGCTCCAATAGCTCAATGAGTTTCCTTTGGAGTCAAGCAACACTGAAACTACATAACCTTATTATCCATTAATAGTTAGGTGCTCATGGCAGAAAACACTTAACAGCACATAAACTACAATTTTATTGAGCATAAAAATAATCAACATAAATGACATTGACTGTAAGTCTGGCACTTCATGATGATAAAGCTCTGAGTGAGGATTATTAGTATGCATGCTACAGTAGTGCGTTAAAGTAGACTGGACACCAATGACTCAGTATACCTCCTTGACGGTCTGCACTCTACTGAGCACATTTTCAAGTAAGAGAAATAATTATTGACAAAAATGTACATCCCATGATTACCAGTGCAGTATAAATTCATCCTTAATAACTGGTGTTGTTGACCTGCATATTTGATTTTTAGCAGCTTGTAAGTTATGGCACAGTTAACATTACTGGCATGTTTGCATACAGAGATGTTTACCCCATTGGTAAGTTAACTAAAAAGCTAAGCTAAACATTTGTCATTGCCCTTAATTCCCTCAGCAAACTCTGATGATGAAAAACGTTTGCCTGACACAAAATAAATCACACTCACACTTATACTTGAGGACGTGTAATTATGTTATCTATGTGTTGTTTTCTGAATTCCTTGAACACGTCAGCATGTCTGTCGGTGAGATGCTTTGCCAAGTAGGACACGCTGACCCCCTTGAAGCTTTAAAACATCTTTTACAGACCTCTTTTGTGGTGTCTGTGGGCTTGCCCTGATTGGCTGCTATGAAAGTGAAAAAATGCCATATTTTGCTCCATGCATCTGCTTTGTCCACAAGCCATAGACACTCGGCAAGAGCACTTCTTTTTGCAGCCATGCCTCTCATTCTGTCACCATGAAGCTGATAGGATATGATAGTATATAGTATATGACAGAAAGAAAATGGTTTGCACATCCACTATACCTGCAGGGAGTGGAAGCAGGGAGCTGCACACATTCACTGCCCCGCTGTTGTGCACCGACGCAACTCCTAAGAAATACGGCTCTTATTAAAACACTGTCATTGCTGTTAAAGTACCAGTACTAATAAAATGAGGTATTGTGCCGCTTTTAATGACAGGGTATTGTGATAACTTTCTATCATCGGCATACCGTGCAACACTAATTTGAACATGATGGTTTTGTCCATTGTGGCTATTTGAACAGTCCATGGATCAGCATCAGATGTCACAGAGCCGAAAAAGAGGCTTTTCTCCTCTTCCTCAATACCATGCACAGCTCTGTACCTGCAAGGCTCACACACTGGTAGTGACCTTTTATTCCAGAGGAACCGCACTTGGCATCGTCGGCAGGGCACTCGTGCTTAGGGTGAGGCATGCCACCGCATTTGTAGCCGTGGGAGCTTTTTTGGATATTTTCTCTGACAGCTGTGTGGCTTTGCTCCATTGCTTTTGGATTTGCTGAATTTGGGCTTTTCCTTTTGCTGTCTGCCTTTAACCACTCTGTCCACAGAGTTGACATCCATCTGCTTTACACCACTGGCACCACTCCTCAGTGAGTTTTGCTGCTTTTTGATCTCCTCTGATTGTCTTGCCATGTTAATGGCTTTTTCCAACGGAATCTCTCAAATTTCCATATTCATTCTGTCAACTCATGTGGCTCTGGCTGAATGCTAAACGTAGTGCTGGGTGTGTTAGCCATTCTGCTAGCTCTTTCCCCACTGTGCTCACCTTCAATGTTAATCATTTAACTTGTTGGCCAATGTCTTTCCTTTTCCGTCCCGACAGACCTCTTCAGTCCCAGTTTAGTTACATGGCACTTCTGACACCATGTTGTGTTTGCAAAAAAGTATGTGAGTCTGAGGCAAACTAAAGATGCAACTCTTCTATTAGCTTAGCAGCTCTGCCGAAACATGTTAACCAGCCTGATGCAACCCATATCCCGTTATGCACCCGCATATCCCAACGTGGTTCCCATTGGTCCATAATACATAAGGCTTCCTGTTGTAAATTATCAATCAATCATACTGTGTACCAACATACAATATTCACTAACCACCAAAGCCATGTTGTGATTGTAACTTTGAATTCTGCTCTAAGAGCGGAGAAAGCAGAGTTAACGGGTATTTTGACCTCAGTGCTGGACTCTGAGAAGAATTTTCAAAAGCTCAATTCAAGGATGGTTTTCTTAATGGTAACTGCCGACATTTTAGTAAGAGGGAGTCTTTGCTGAAATAGGTGCTAAAGGAATGGGGTGCATTCATCTAGGGCTGATGCCTGAGAGTGCTCTAATCATGGCTTTGACTACACATAAAAAGAGGCCTGCTATGTGTTTTTAAAGGTATCAAAGCAATCCCGCTCGTTTTTAGCGTTTCAATTACCTACGGATTGCATTCTACAAAGTAAGTTTCTTCTAGAGTGACACCAAAACAATTTGCCATTTAACTACTTCCATTGTTTTCCAAAATAACCATCAATTTTCAATCACTTCACGTCAATGTGGTTTACCTCCCCACTTCCTTTGCAACTTGTAAGTCACACTGAAAATAGGCTGCAGTGCCTCTGAATATCCCATGGACCTTGTGATGGTGGAGGATTTATGGAAATATGGAAAATGTCGGAGCATTCAACTTTGAAGATTCTGATCATGTTCTGGAGCAGGGGGCCATTTGTCTTGATGTGTCGCACTAATTATCATTACATGCAGCGTGGCACGTGTGAAAACTGTAGTAGGCTCAATTAGTGCTACCACTTCATCACCAGCCTCCAAGCTATAGTAGCTGCTAATGGATTGTTCACTAGAGAATCATCTATCAGCCGCCTGTTGGAAACTGTATAAGTCATGCTATGTGGAAAAAATGTGATGCTTCTCCCTGTTCCAGTAAAACAGCAGGAGTATGGAAACAGAGGCCAGATACTAGGCCTTCCAGTGTAGCAAATTGGTTAGGTTACTGGACCATTGAAATCAAGCATTTTCAAGCAAGGAATCTCAGTGGCATGTATTCTGCAGTACTCTACATGGTCTTACAGCGCATATGTTCTGAGAAAGGGCTTCTATGCTGGTACTTGCACTCATGCTATATTTCTGCAATATTAGGCCGAGTATAAGTGTTTGTTTAACTACGTGCTTGATAAATGGCTCTCCTGATTTCACTTGCCCGGCAGAGAAGATGTGCACTGCGACGGAGGGAATGAAATAGAAAAGAGTAAAATGAAACATTCAATGGGGGATGTTGATAGATGGCTTTATCATGTGGGAGCGGAAGTGGCCAGAGAAGGCCGGGGTGATGATGTATTGTTTAACAATACATTGGAGCTGCGCATGAATCCAAACGGCTGCTTTCATTTTTCCTCATCTCTATGCCTGTGGATGCTCATGTGAGTGAGCACAGTTTGGTGCCTCGACTGGAGCAGGAAGACTGATGAGTCCAGATATGATGTATGCCCTGTCCTCCTGCTCCCTCTCCATCACTGGGCTACTGCAGCATGGGTAATGATGATGAGGGCAGCCTGAACAGGAGCGTATTACTTCACAATGGTAAAAGATAATGGACCAGCCTCCTACTGCGCTGAGGAATCTACTCAGACATCCAATTACTGCCTTTAAGATCCATCTCAAGATGACCCAAAAAAACACAAAGCTCATTCAAAATATAAGGGAATCAGATGATGGCAACGTGAGGAGGCGGGGGATGACAAGGGAGGCAATTAATCTACACTGTTAATATATTAATATATGTTTGCCTGGACAAAGCTGCAGAGGTGGATGAGAGGGGGAGAAAAAGATGTGGGAGAAAGAGGTCTGTAAAAGCAGGTGAAGAGAAGACAAGTCAGGGCAGGAAAGCAGTATTACAAGTACAGAAAAAGAGTTCTGAGGCATCTCCTTGCTCTAAAACTCACTAAAACTTTCGAATACTCATTTTCTACTTTTGAAATAATTGCTGCATTTGCAGAACTGCTTCTTCACGGTTTGAAATTGGTGACAAAGTGGTGAGCGATGCTCTGAGCCCTCCCAGTGCAGGTGGGTCTAGTGACAACACACAGGAGGAGCCCTCTTCAAAGGGAATGAAAAAAAAAGGAAAGCTCATCTTTCAAAACGGTGTCGCTCCTTTCCCAGAGGTGTCACCCGTGGCAGAGCCCATCACTTGGCTCAGGAAATGCAATAAAAAGACCTTTTTATAATAATCAATTCTACCAAGGGCATGGTAATTTAGAACATGCCATAAATTGGTAGGGAACAGGTCTGAGGAGCCACTGAGGTAATAAGCCATAAATGTGATCAAACCCAAAATAAGCTTTCCATTACTAATAGTCATTAGCTTTATTACATTACAACCTTTAAAGACATGGTCACTTATGGATCCCCATTTGGTTTAAGAGATTATTTCTGGTCTAAACACAATTACTGCAGCTTCTCCATTATGACAAAACACAGTATAGCTTATTAGACTAATTAGAGCTAATTACAGATGAAAGGCCCTTCTTGAGCGTAGCCACGAAGCTGTTGTGTCAACAGATGCCTTAAGCAGGCTCTGTGAAGTCTCCCCTCTCAACTTGATTAAAAAAGATTGGAGAAATTCCCTCGCTTTTTGCTTCTCTCTATACAAATCTCCCCTTTTCCTCCCCTCTGTTTTGCCCCATGCTGCTCTCCCTCATCTTCCCTCTGTAACCATGATTTACTATCAGCATCACAAATGATAACAATGGTCCACTCTGACCCCTCACTAAGCACCTAAAACATATTGGAGGTATGCAACAATAAGAACACAATAACGATAACATAACAAAAATAACAATAGCATCACAAAGATTTCAACTTTGACATGAGGAAAACACAAATTTACACACTTTGTCCGTCAGCTGTCCTTGTGATGCTGTCTAAGTGCCGTATATTGGACCATTCCCAAAGAAGGAAAGCTTCTAGTTCTTTGAGACATGAAAGACACTCAAAAGGGGCACGCGATCCTGTAAAATTTCTTCATATTCCTTTGCTGAGCGGTGATCAGAACTAGAGACCTCTAATAAATGGTTGCCCATATGATTACAGATCCAAAAACCTGAATCTGGTCATTTCTACGGCTGTAGGTGTCAAGTCTATCAATATTTAATATGTTGTAATCATGTAGCAAGAGGAAGCATTATGAAAATGAACTTGTAGATAGATAGATAGATAGATAGATGGATAGATATAGATATGATCCAATAAGTTATCATAGTTCTCCTATTTTTCTTACATCTGGACAGGGTTACGTTTGAAGGATGCCTGTACAGAACTGTTAAACACAATGGTGGGTGTGTAATCATAAGGGCAACCATTTATTTGAAGTCTCTGGGTCTGATGATTGCTCAGCAACGGAATATGAAGACATTTTACAGGACCAGGTGCCCCCTGCAGTGCAAGTACTTTTCCCTTGTGATGCTCCGATATTCCAGGATGATTGTGCCCCCATGAGCAAATTCAAAAGTGGTTTCATGAACACCAGGATCAAGTCAAACGCTTCCCATGGCCTCTTCAATCACCAGATCTTAACACCACTGTGGCATGTTCTGGACTGCAGAGTGCAAAGCAGATTTCCATCTCCTTTATGTCTCAAAGAACTATAGTAGAAGCTCTCCCTTTTCTTCTTCTTCTTCTTCTTCTTCTTCTTCTTCTTCTCTTTCCTCTTCTTTCATAATCCCACTACACTCAGTGCAGTTATTACAAGGAATACTGACATTCATATACCAGAAGATGTTTCTGTTATTTTATCCATCTACTCTACATTCCAGATACAGTGAGGTGCTGAGTCTCTGCTACAGGTTTCTGTTTTCACTACTCTATTATCAGGGCTTCTGTTCCATATAGAGAAATTTATTTTCTATTGGAGTGACTGAGCATGTTTTCCTTCTGGCCGAGAGAAGCTGGAGGGTGGTGATGGTGGGAGGATGAGGTGGGGTGTCAGGGCTAGAGCACCGTTCTTACATTACTTTACTTCCTCTTTTCTATCAGCAGGGAGGGATACGAGGGGGAGGAGAGGAACTTATCTGCGGGCTCGTCATGCCACAGTGATCCTAAGTAATCTAATTCAGCCTTCCTCTTCCTCGGCTGTGTGCTCCTCTCATATTGGCGCATGCAGATTGCAAAAGCCGTATGTGCTCGAGTGTGTGTGTGTGTGTGTGTGTGTGTGTGTGTGTGTTGGGGGGGGGGCACAGACAGACAGACAGAGTTAATGAGTTCTGAATATGTCTGCATGTATAAGTATTTGTGTTGTGTGTTAAGTACCATGGGATTGCTGGTGATGCAGTGCACCTTAGTGAGCTGTCTGTGAAAAAGAGGCACGGGGAAAGTGAAGGAGAAAACCCAGAAGAATGTGTGCAGCCTTGTGGTACGGCTAGGAAAAACTCTTACCCAAATCTGCATACAAGAAAAACTTGGTCAGGATCTTGTTCAAGGATTTGATTGATCATATTAAAAGTGTACAAACACTGATGTGTGAACTTTTCAGTGTGTCTATACACTCACCGGCATCACTGACTCGGTGATGAGCCTCGATCAACAGAGCCGTAAATCAAGGCAAGGGCAAGAGAACATCAGGCCTTACATGGCACGTATGCACGCACAGAGAGTATATCATCTGTTTTACTGCAAATGAAAACACCATTCATCTTTATATCCTGTGAGACTCCTGCCTTAATTATTCTGTCCCTAATTGATTTAGCCAAGTTTAGCAAATGATTTTAATATTAGGTTAATTAAGACAGATTTCTGTAGCTTTGGAAAAAGCTCCATGACTTATAGTGGACCATAAATCCTTATTTCATGTAAAAGAAGCCTAATGATTTCAGCGAAAAACTGACACTTTTAGCACTGATTGGTTGATTAGTGTATGTTTGAGGTTTTGATTGTGCAACACTCAGAATTCATCTGATGGAGTGGTGGAAGCATTGCGTCTGATGCAGTTGTTTCAAGATTCAAGATTCAAACAACTTTATTTATCCAATTCAGCTGCAATTCAGTTGGGTGCAACAGCAGCTGATCAGTGCACAACAGCAGCTGATCAGGCTGTAGCAGCCAAATTAAATCACCTCAAGTCAAATCAAGGTGTATTCAGTAACAATAAAGGTTTCATTGAGCAGGAAAAAAGGGCAAATTGTGCCGTCGATTCCCTTCTTTCGACTCCAAGCAGAGCCTTTGCAAAATAATCATGCAACTCATCTCAACAATTTTTGTCAGTGGAAGGCGTGGGTGCATACTGTATATTCCTGGTCTACGACAGGCAAGCTGTTGATACATCAGTGACATGAAAAGGATGTGAAAGAAGGAACCCTAACAATACTGCAGCACTAAACACGCAGCTTCAATTATTTTGAGAATGGATCAGTGGGTGAGGATGGGCTGTATTCCTCTCAATCCAGGAACAGCCACCCACGGGCATCTATCATCTACATAGTTTCAGGCAACGCTAAGAGAATAACAGTGACACAGAAGTCAAGTCTCTATATCACGCAGATCAGAAGCACAGAAATAGAAATGAATGCATTCTTTGTTTTAGTAATCAGCACAGATGTGTCTCTGTTCAGTCGACACAATTGCCTCTCATTTTTCACCTGCATGCTCGAAATCAGAAGCTGTGCTCTCTGGGCTTGCAAACGAAATTGAGTGATGCCTTTCTTCATGAACTTCTACAGAGCAGATTCTGGCTAATCAAGACCAGTGGTGTTCTTGGGGGTTTGGAGTTCACGGCCTCACGGCATCCTCTGATATTTAATCAAATGAAACCACCTGAAAAACAGAAAGTCATCTTTGGTTGAACTTTCTCCATATAAATGCCTCTGACAGTGGGTTGCGACTAGGCATGGCTTTGTTTTAACAGGTCATGAGCCAAAAAGATTGAGAAGCACTGATCTACAGAGTAGAGTACCTATGCCTTGCTGAAGGGGACATACAGCTCCAGGCCAACCCTCAGGCCATTGCCAGCCTCTAGACCCCACCTGGGGCCTGCTGGGAGCCAGAGAAGCTCCATCCTACACCAAAGCACGCTGCGCACACAGATCTGTAGCTACAGCTTTGCCCTCCCTATGTGAGTGGCAACCCTAGTAATGGGTAGACTGTTTGTGTGGTAGGGGATGAGGATTGTTTGTGATGGTGGAGGGCAAGTTGATATTTTTACTGTTTACAGACTTTATATGCACTTTGTGTGAGTATTTGCATTTTAGCGAGATTAGGTACATTTACTCTACAACATTTCAAAGTAAATATCCTGCTTGCTATTCCAATGTTTATAAAAAAGAATTTTCATTTACAAACTACTTTAGTGAGAAAGTGTTAGTGTACAAAACATGGGATCAGATCATGAATACATTAATTTTTCTCCTTCAGGCTGCCGCTAGTGAGCATAGCAAATCTCAGCCTTTTCTAGTCCAATTCAAGCATCAGAGCATCAGAGTACACTCCTCCACCTTCTGCTGCAGGAGTAAACTGTGTGCACTCATTAATTTAAGCATTGCGCTCGGCTCTGACTGGCATCACTCACCATGGCCAGGGGCACGATGCCCGCCAGGTCCTCTTGAGCCAGCCGGACCTCTGTCTCAGCCTCCTGTGTGGCGGTGCGACTACCAGGGTACTCTACCTGCCAGGCCATCCAGCGGCTGCCCAGCGGCTCTGGGAAGCTTTCCATTTTCAGATCCACCTGTAGCACCCTTTGCACTCCCACCTCAGACCTGTCAGAGTAGAGAAAAAAGAGCATGTCAGCCGAGCAGGTGGCCGGGTGAGCGCGGGAGCAAACGACTGAACAAGTAAGTGAATGAGAAAGTGAGTGTGTGCACGTGTGTGTGTGTGTGTTGCAGCTGATTCAACCTACTGTCAGCTCTAATGACCAAAAATAGTAAAGGCTGATGAATGCGTCTGTGGCGGAAATCTGTGACATTTTACCAGCTGAGGTTCTTCAAAATGTCAAGTCCCTCTGTGTTTGACTCTCTGGTCAACTCCCTGCTTCACGGAATAATATCATCCCATTTCTCTTCATTCCTCTCACACTTTACCACAGGTGAAACGCACTGTAAATAGAAACGATCATCTTGCGGCTGCTCCTTAGAGCAGTTCAAAGGAAATCTTCACCAGGCATCACCCCTGCTAAGGCGATGGCGGTTGGGTTTGTCACCGGTGCCCTTGTTTGCAGTAGCAGAACGCAAATATACACCACACTACAGCACGATCTACTGCAGGCCTGAATTAAGTCAGACAAATGGAGAGCGTTGATAATAAAATTTCCCATGACACCATAAGTCTCTGGTGCTCAGGGTTTAAATATAGCCAGGAGGCAGGAAAGGTCAGCTTTGCACGGGAGCCAGAGGAGATGGGAAATGGCACAAGATCTGTTAGCCACGTATTGTGTGTCAAATGGCAGGACTCTGGGCCAATAAATTTCATGCGCAGTCTTTGTGGTCCACCGGCACAAAACAGCATCCTCTAATTTGAGGTTGGTGAGAGAGAGAGAGAAAGAGAAAGAGAGAGGAAGGGTATCTCCCTGAATAACCACACACTGTGCTTTATTCAGAGCCTACAGATCACATATAGCATATGGGACATATTGTAAAACACAAGGGAGAATGAAAAAGAAAAACTGAATGTACTTTTTAAATCTCTCTGCCATATCAGGAAAGGCTATGAAAACAGACGATCCACAATATGGAGAAGATAATACATGTGCGCTATGTCTTGGGAGGAACGTATAAAGACCTAAATTATGAATAGGTATCAGAAAACAGGAAAACAATGAATAATACACAAGATGTTTTATCCACTGGTCTGGTATTCACATAAGTCTGACACTATTTTCACATCCTCATATTATTCATTTTTATTCTGAGAGAATGAAAGATTTGTTGCACAGCAGAGCACAACAACCCCATTTTTGCATCGTACAGAGGTGCATATAAATAATTAAGATGACAACCAAATAACTTGTGTCGCATTTCATAACAGCATACCAATCAGAGTGGAGAGCTACGCTGAGCTGTTGAAGGTGTAGTAGCACGGTGTCGAATTACATAACTGTTCCACAATGCTGTGAAAAAGACAGATGCTAATCTGCGTTTGAAGACCTGTAAAGCTAGGAGGTTCACTGACCAAACCAAGATGACAGATGATGCCCTGAATGACCAGAAATAAACCTTTTAGTGGTCCACAGGCACAGAGCACCACACTGGGCCTGTGTCAGCCATCATCTGAAATGGCCTACTTTCTATAGCGCAGGCAGGCTTTCACTGCGGAATGGCTCTTTTGGCAAACATCACAGACGCTGTAGGAGGTAGACAGACAGAAAGGCAAAAGAATAAAAGCGAATATACAACACACTACCAAGTACAGGAATCAAACTCTTACACACCTCCACCGTTTGCCTCCTAATGCACCTTCTTCGAGCTCTTTACAAAGTCACAAAGTTGGCTGTTATTAGCCCTTTCCCCCCCTTTAGAGATGTCAATTAGAGCCCTCCGTACTTGATCCAGTTGGTGGAGTTTAATAGCGGCTGCGAATACTACAGATTTTATGAGGTTTTATATGTCCTCCTAGAATGAGGGTGCCAAAAAATATTCAGGTGATATGACTGCCTATGATAAAAATAGCCTTAGCTGCTTCATTTTAACATCCAGACATTCTGCTAATTTAGCATTTTTGTGACAGAAATATCCAACTTCAAAAGAAGCCCGGCACAAGATGACAGCATTATAAAAATGAGGAGGAGTGGGGGGAGGAGAAGACGAGAGATCTTGAAGGAAGTGCAAAGACAGTATCAAGGACAAGAGTGGAGAAAGACAAAGAAATGCAAGCTCTCACTTTGGCCGTCCTTTGGCTTTAATTGACAACTTCTTGAATGTGAAAAATGCAAACTATGACAATGTGTACAGGTGAGTTCCTGTGCCAGAGATTTAAGTAAGGCATCATGAAAACCCTCCATGCAGAGACATGTGATAATGATAAATACTGTAGCAGTGTTGGGCAAGCTACTTGGAAAATGTAGTGAACTAAGCTACCAGTTACTCTGCATTAAATGAAGCTTCACTACACTGAAGCTACCCTCCAGATAATGTAGCAAGCTAAGCTACAATACAGTGACAAATGTAGCTTAACTACATCAAAGCTATTTTTTTTTATTATTATTATTTTTTAACATGAACCAACTTCATTCCAAGTCATTGCTATCTTAGTGATAAATAAAACTGTCAGTCAAACAGAAAGTCAGGCAAAAAATGTTCAGTTCATTAGTTGATGAAACTGTGCTCTCTCTGCTTTTACTGCTACAAACCATGGCAACAAAAACAAACAACATGCTTCACATAATAACAAAAAGCAGGTAGTGCATTTATACTAATGTGGGGGAAGTATGTATATATGTTAGTGTGTGTGTATGTGCACACCTGTGTTTGCATGTAGTTTCTGCCTCTGTGTTCCAAGGTTTTTTCCTCATTAGTGGATAAGGAGGCCAGGCATCCTGATCTTTCTTACCAGCTTTCTTAACAGCTGCTTGTTCACGCGACACATGTGCTCGTGTCCCGCTGCAGCAGACAGGTAGGACAGGTACGCGACGTCAAACAGAAAAGCGGCTGTCGGCTACACGTACAGGTCCGTGAGCAGCGGTGACGTCACCCACTGCTCCCGATATCAAACCGCAGCAAAAGCTCCGTTGCGTTTAAGTTTGAGAAATGGCTGGGAAAATGTAGCTTCTGTGGACGCTACCGCGCTATTTGATCACTAAAATAGTTTCACTACTTAAAAGCTATTTGATTTGGAAAACAGCGACGCTACGACCACGCTACTGACAAATGTAGTTAAACTAGTAACGTCGCTACTTGTAACGCCGCTACTGCCCAACACTGTACTGTAGTAGGGTGTAAAGCCATGAAATAACTTCACAGAATGCAATGAAATGCAGCACGAGGAACATGATTTGTCGGGGCTTTCTATGATCGCTCATTAAAAAAGAAAAGCTGCCGCTGGTTGTATATCCAGCTAACCAACAAGTTGCAAAACAGATGGCAAAAAGATGGCGCAATAAACGAAGACATTCTGTGACTCTATCTCAAACAGAAAGCCTGGCATCAGTCGGTGTTTGACTGGTCGCCGTGCTTGACCCCCATTGACACATGTCAGAATATGAAACCTGACAGACACATCCATGTTAGGGTGAATGTGACCCAGACATTTGCTCAGACATCAAGCATATCCGGCCGCATGCCTGCCCCAGCCAGTCCTCTCCCACTCCAAGTCTGTTAATCACATGACTCACTGGGAGAAACTGTTCATTTCTCTCACACTAACAGCATGGGGTCTAATTCAATCAGCTACAAAGGGCCTGTGGAAGTGTGCCACACAGCTGGCCCCGGTCTGATAATTATCTGCGAGCTGGCTGTGTTGTTACTGAATCCGAGGCCAGGCAAGCAACCGGGCGGGGGGGGCAGCCAAAGGCACTAGAGAGGAGCTCAGCAGATAAGAGGCCCTAAAGTTGTAAGCAGCTGGTCCTCTGGCTTTAGAAAGTGAACCGGAGAGGAAATCGAACCTGACAAGGTGCAGCCTGAGACGCTTGACAGCTGACTCACTGAGGATAACAGGGAGATGGCTGAGAGGACGCTGTTGAGGCATACTCAAAATGCTCATTAATCACAGCGGCACCAGGAGATTGTCAGGACAAGCAGCGACAAGCAACTATGAAACATTAATAGGTATGGTTCACATGTGGGTTATGGCCTGGGACAGTACTGTTCAAGATGCTATATGTACCATTTTCATACATTAGTACATCAGTATCAAGTGACCTTGGTGTAATTACTATAAGCAAATGGGACCGTGGTGGAGAACATTGCAAGAATGTATGTAAAATAAATCCTGACACTTCCTACCATAAAGAGGCTTCTTTGTTCAAAAGTGCTCTCTTCACCCAATGACACCAAACCAATGGCTGGTCATCGGTCCTTGTCGAGCCTTATGTGACCGATGATCACTTTTTTTTGGCGCGGTGTGTCCTGCACCTTGAGTTCCTCAGCGGCTTCGATCCCAGCTGATAACACATGTTGAATCGGCAACAGAGGCTGTCTGTGAGAGAGCTTTCTGACTGATCTGTTCAGCCTCAGCCAACCAGGGCATTAGATGAAAAACGGAAATCCAGTTGAGCTGAAACTGAACTAACAACCCAGCAGGCTAACTAACCAACCAACCAGAGAGAGCTAGTTGTGATAAACACATGCAAAATGAGAAAAATGTAACTGAGCACATTCAGAATGGCGAGGAAAAATGTGCTAAAACTAGTTTGTTCTTTAACTTTCAATGATTAAATGGTTTACTTTTTTCATACTAATTCCCCCTGCTGGGATGGAGAATTAGTTTGTATCATGCAGGTGCAGAAGGTGCTGCATGTCGGCCGTCAGCTGTTGTCTGTGCAGTGTGTTCATGGACAACTTTTAGCAGGAAATGAGAGGAAATGCAAAGGAATCTGACCGTCTGCCTTGGTATGCACTGGTTCTTTTAAGTCGGCTCGGTGTGTGCCACAGTTTGTCTTTTTGAAAGGGGATAAATATGCTGGAAGTGCTTGTTTTTTTTTTGTTTTTTTAAGTTGTCTTTCACTTGTTCCACCATGTACCATCGCAAATAACTGTGAAAGCTTTAGCCTCATTTGTGATGGAAGAAGTGCACCCTTATCTTATTTTGAGCTGCAAAGCAATACAGCTACCTTTGCGCCATAAAGTAATAAAGAAGATTTACCCACCAAATCTCACAAAGTGGCACACACAGGTGGTTAGAAGCTACCAGTGTTGTTTGTGATGACCTTGTTTCTTTACAGTGATCATGCTAAAGTCTCAAATGTCTGAAACCTAATGTTAAAATGCTGCATGCCATACATTAACTTGTGAATTTATGACCAATTTCCCCTTCAAGCTTTAAAGTAAAGAACAGCAACTTAAATCTTACTGATAAACAGGAATCGAACACTTAAAATTAATGTTAGACTGGCAACGATAAGCCAGCCAACATTTTTAAATATTTAATGTTGCTATTGCAAATTCCTTCAAACAGACTGCTGTCATCTCCCTTGTTTCCAGTGTAGTATCTGACCCAAAGGAAAGGTATAAAATATTTATGTTGCATAAAGCTGAAGTTGAGTTTTGAAATTACATAATTTGAGCCTCTCATGCTATATCAAAGTTAGATTTTGCATGTTGATCAAAGATATTCTTATGCCAACAGGTTACCTTCATGTTTTTATCTTCTCCTAACACAGAATGCAATTAAGTTGAACAAAGACCTTACCTCTGTTATTGTAATGTTTTCACCATCTCCCACCTGTTCATTCAAAATGCTTTACTACAAGTCATTAAATCCACACAGCAACTTGTTCAACTTCTGTCTTCAATAATAACGCACTCTACAAGCTGAGGTGTCCCATCTTATTCTATAAATAGCTTATCTTGATAGGAGCACATTAGAGAGCTATTGAATTTAGGCCCCAAGGAGGTTGAAAAAAGGCAGATTTAAATGTCAAAATGAATAAACAGGCGCAGGGAAAGTTACTGGTGGCAAATCCTTTCTAGCAGTTGTCTCTGGAGAAAGAGCTATAATTGAAAGGCGCTCTATTGTCCCATTATCAAACCCACCATGTCACTGTGACACCCTCACTTAATCTCCCTCTGATGCAATGGGGTGAGTGTGTCCACTTCCTCACCCAATGGGATTTTAGAGGGAGAGGGGGAGAGAGAGAGAGAGAGAGAGAGAGAGAGAGAGAGAGAGAGAGAGAGAGAGAGAGAGAGAGAGAGAGAGACAGAGAGAGAGAGAGAGCAAATAGGGTAGTTGAGTTGGCATTTCCAGGGCCAGTATCTTCATTTTTCTTGTAGATCAAGTATTCCCAGACATGCTCTGGTACCAACATTAGAACAACAGAATGACTTAGCTTTACATCTGGCTAAATATTTGAAGCTGAAGCTTGACTCCTCTTTTATGAGCCCCTTTTATGTGCAAGATGTAGAGTACAAAAATTGCAATTTGAAAAAAAAAAAAAAAAAAAAAAATCAGGGGAGTGGCATGCGCCACACCTCTTCTCCTCTACCAGAGATAGCGTGATGTGGCGTATGGAAACAGAATGAGAGATGAAGATGCATAATGCAGGCGGGTGGAACGAGAGGAGATGCTGTCCACGGGTGGCCTCATGCAAACTCTAAACTACTTGTGGAGGAGAAAAAAATAATCAAATTTGTGGCTCCAGTGGTGCTTGAAAACAGCACCCTGAAACTCTGCTGTTCTCATGCTCCTTCACCTGGAACAGCATTATAGCAGCCAGCAAACTGAAGCCAGACACACACACTTGCTCAAACCTCTCACACACACATTCACAGAGGGTGGACACCTCATTCCCTTATGCAAGGTGACTACAACCTTTTAGAAATCAAATGCAAATATCAACCTGTGCTACTACAGGCTAAAATATCCTCTATTATCTCAAATTATATTATTAATTGACAGAGAGCATTTGAATTTCTTGAAAACAAATATGCAGCATGAACCTTAACAAAAACGAACTGCACTTTCAATGAGCAAAAACTTCCAGACTCTGCCAATTGCCCACCGCACCTCATGAGTTTGCAGCCTCAATACTCACGCATCAGTTTCCATTCAGTGCAGCTGAGTCTGTCACCAAGCAAGCCATCAGAAGTTATGAATATATAACAACTCTACACTGGAATACGCAGTGACAAGACAATGCAGTAGCCCCTCTTTTCCAACAAATATGACAAATTACATCCACCACACCATGCAGGATGGTATGGGCTTCATTCCAAAATCCAAATGTTGTTGTTACCCAAATTTTACTTGAAATACATCACTTCCAGTTCTGAAGAATAAGGATGATTCCCTCCCCAAAAGCATAAAGTCATAAAGTAGCATCTATCTAATTCTTGTTCTAAACAGGTTTTACTGTCAACATGTCAGCAGTTATTCTGCAAGGCAGGTGCCACTTTCTTTTCCAATGATGAATATCACTGTAATTCATTTTGTAACACAGCACTTCATTCCATATAATCTATGAAGCCATTTGCAGAGCATGGGCCAAATATAAATCTTCACAGTATTAAGGAGCCCTGACTTGGTGTTCAAGAGGTCCACGGCGCATATAAGTCACTGACTTTGCTGCCTTCTCATGCAGCATTCTTATTAATGTATGCACTGTGGCGCGAATTAATAACATCTTGTCAAGACATGGCACTGCATGCGAATGTATTTTCATAACTCTCCAATAAACTGCTGCTGCTACTACTAATACTGCTAATGCTACTAACAACACCATTACAGGTACTGCTGATACTGCCGCTGCTGCTAGTGCTACCGCTGCACTATTAATGACTCAACTCGGCGGTTTTTGTTTATTTTATCACTCATGGTTATAAAAATGTAAAGCAGTGCTACAAGTGGTGTTGCATTCTGATTTCAGAGCCTACTGTAAGTAGATATATATATAGATATAGATAGATAGATAGATAGATAGATAGATAGATAGGCTGCAGGTTGGCAAGTAACGACAATAATAATAATAATAGTACATGAAAGTGACAGAAAATCAAGGCCATTTCAGTCGGAGTTCATCTAGCAGAAGGGGAAACAGAAGAGGCTGGCATTGGAGAAGGAGCAGCTAGTGAAGCCCATCTGAAATTTCAACCAAGCTGTGGGGGAATTTCATTTCACAGCCTGAGGGGAGCCCGTCAGAAGTGAATTATCCCTGGCCACTTGCAACGAACATCCACCCCAGAGGTGAGAGCCTCTTTTTAGGTCTGCTTTGTGAGACAGGACCCCAGTGGTCAGAGCATGAAACCCAATCTACCTGCTTGCACGGGAGCCCTGGCCAGAGTCCAGAGTCCTTTGGTCGCATTTATTTGGAGCTCTGATTCCTCACAACCCTCAAACAAGCCAAAACACTCAGTGCCCACACAGCGGCACAGCCTTAAAGTAAAACAGGATAACGAATATTAAAATGGCACCAGTTTGAAAAATAAAGAAAGCAAAGTGCATACAGCGTATTCATTATATTTTAACAAATGTATGGAGCACTTTGAAGGAGGAAATAGACAGCAGCTCTGAGGAAATATCAAACTTGTATTTCTCCACAACCAGAGGAAACTGGAGCACGAAAGCTCGTATGGTAAGTCCATTAGTATTTTTATAGTCTAAAGAGACCTTCCCAATCCAATATGTGTCTGTGGAAACTGCAGGGATGGGGGAATGAGAAAGAGCAAAGGCAAAGAGTGGTGGGGGAGGGGTGTTGAGCAGCATTGGGAGGGAGCGGGAGGAAGCAAAAGTCCCCTCAGAGGCTTATATACCCAATGGACCTTTTCAATTCAGCCTGTCCAGAATAGAGAGAGAGAGATAGCGACAGGAGGAGAAAAAACGGTGTAAACTCCCCCTGAAACACTGTCAAATAAAGGGAAGACAGGAATGAGAATAATAGTGATAAATGTCAGCGAGGTGTAGCTGCCTCTATGGCTTTGGAGGTTCATGGTTATGCAGTGAGATATATTGTATATAGTGGTCACAGGAGAGACAGAACCTGCATAAAGAAAGAAATCCCTCACAATATAGGCTGTTTGAGATAAAGCTTGAGCACAAGAGGTTGCATTCACAGTCTGTGCGCTAGATGAGAAAATGAACATGGTTAATAGACTATCTACAATGCCTGCGACAACAACAGCAACAACAATAAAGACAACACCTCAACTAATTCTTGGGAGTATGTAGCAGCTGAGAGTGTACAGTATAATAGTCTGTTAGGTTCTTTTTGGGATGCTGCATGTGCTGGTGATCATAGTGGCACCTTTTCAGTGAATAAGAAAATTAAATGGTTGTTTTCACAGAGATGTTTTCACAGCATATACAAAAGGTTTTTGGCAAATTTCACGTGTGCAGTGGTCATGAAACTGACTCATCATAAAACTTCACTTTAAGTAAGAAAAAAAGAGTAAAATAGAAAAATGCATGTAGCATTATTTTTTATTTTTTAGCTTTTCTTGTTTTATTTATTTATTTTTCTACCTGTGACAGCAGCAATAGATTCCTGCAGTCGGTGAGCGCTGCTTCTATCCTCTCTAGGATATATAAATATCCCTCTGTACAAAGTGCTTCTTCACGGGAGCCCACAGCCACCTGCACCCAACATTAACTTGTCAATATGACACTCAAAACAACAGCAATTTTACATTTGATTAAACTTTAATGCAAGCTGGCTGTGAATATATGTGTTTGAGCTGCACATGTGGGGTTATATACTTTTGTGTGTGTGTGTGTGTGTCTGAGAGAGGGTGTGTGTGTGCACATATGTTTTAACAGGAATCCTGTATGTCAAACATGCTGAAGTGTTTCCTACATGAAGACTGCAATGAAAGGCTTGAGATCCAATCAAGCTGTCCAGAGCGTCCCTCATGTCGCAATCATTTCTTGCAGAATACTAAAACAATACTTTTGATTTATGGTGTGTCAACCGACATTCATTTAGAGCACTCTAACATAGCTGAATAAAAACCAGAAGAAATACTAAACTGGGCTGTTAAAATAAACCCTCAGTTTTAAAGGTTGTCTCTGTGATGAAGTGTGACGGATAAATCTTGTGATAGAAAGCGTTTTTTTTCCCTTTCTTTTTCGTTTCAAGGTATAAACATTAATCATTAAACACATCTCACACTCTGGCATGCACAAATTGTTCTCCAGCACATACCGTAAGGCCATCATATACTTCACTGAGCATGTCCAGTACACTTTGTACAGTGTCCATTGACATTAAATGGAAATAGGAAAATGCCCAGAATTTTTAAGGGGGTCTGTGTCCTACTTCAGTTTGTAGGTGATGCACTGTGATTTTCTGTTGAGAAATTAGCCCTGAGGCGAGTACATCATTAAACTAAGCCGCTTTGTGTTGCTTCACTATGGAAATAAAATGTAATCATACCCAAACGCAGCAGTTAAAATCAAATGTGTGTGTGTTTTTGTGGGACAGTCTGGTGCTCACTGTCTGCTTTCGCAATATAATTACAGTAAGACATATTTACTAAAGGAACAGGTGTTCTCCCCTGCAATATCATATTGCTGTGTTCTTTCCACTGAACAAGAAAAGCAGTCTGGAAATCTAATTTTCATTCATTTTACTCTCCTCGAACACACACACAAAAAGATTTGCCAATTAGATTTCGAATAACTTGCAGTGCCTGAATTAAAACCCACTTTTAATATGCATCAGATTCCTTTTAAAATGAATCATTTATTCTTTATCCTTTTCTAACACGGCACACAGAGAAAGGGCTGAGTACTATTAATTATACAATTATAATGAACGTAGGCACAAACTGAAGGCTTTTGGCTTGTGTGTATCAAACCCAAGACGGGGGATCAAATTTCCGATTAGCTTAACCATGTTCTGCAGCATTCATCAGCTAAAATATTCAACTCCCACACACTCTCATCGCATTCTCTCCTAGGCTGGTTTTGTTCCCTCCTTAAGTCATGCATACTGTCACACACATGGCTACATGCACCCGGGCAAGGAGGGAATATTTTAGTCTATCAAGTTGCTTTCATATAAACACTGCTTTGAATTTGGACACAGGGCAAGAAGAGGTTTCGTGGCTGCTTTCCTTATACCGCGCTTAAAGAAACTGTCACTTCAAGAAAGCTGTTTACTTGGTAGGGTAGTCTGAAGCTTCTGCACACAGCCATAGTGAGGAAGCACAAATCCACTGACTCATTATTCAACATTCTGCCGCTTAAAATTGTTCTCTCTCCCTTTTCCACAAAAAAAGGTCAGTAAAATACAGTTCAAGCAGAACTACTGTATCCAGGAGTCGTCTGCATTCATGAGGGGGGAATATTTGGACTTTGTAAGGTATTAGACTCACAAAATCTAAGAGATTTTCAGTGCAGCAGATAAATCTGATCATTTAATAATATACTGTGGCAAGATGACAGACACTAGACAGACTAGTTAAAAGTATATTTGTCTGGCAGGAGGGTGATGGAAATAAAGAAAAGAGGGGAAAGGGTTGGGCAGTGTCAGAAGGGGAAGATCCTGTTATAATATTTGCTCCCCAACCTTCTCCTCATTGTCTTGCGGCTAACACGGTGCAGTCAGTGTATAAGCCTCAGCTCAAACAGCAGCATATCAATTCCCTGACAACAAAATCTCATCTTGGAGTTAATGAAATGCAGCATGTCAACAATTGTCTAATCAAAACTAAATGCTTTTCTACAGTGCAACATCATTACAGTCCATCAGCATGAAGTAGGCTCCATGGTGTAATGGATCCCTAATGATGGTAGTTATCATCAGCGGTGACCTCAGACCTTTTTGCATTATACATCACTTCCCAAGTGAGCTGCACTAACTATCTCACTCATAGTTAAACTATCTAAAAAACAAAATGCAATAAAGAAAACTGTTGCTAACAGCCACACTCAATTTTCCTCACATCAAAGCACCCACAGGAGACATAAACCACCAGGGATGACCCACAGAGCTGGACAGGTAACTCATCCACACACTAGGGGGCAGCAGACACTGAGCCCTGGGGCAGTGATGATGATGTTTGTGAAGATAAACTGATCCCTCCCCCTGCGACTTCTCCCGGCAATCTGTAGGTGACATCATGTGACCATCTGGGCCTGCCTTTGCACCTGCAGGCGCTCTGACACTGGGAGCGCCTGTCCTTCTCCAAAGTCCTTAAAGACCCACAAAACCCGGGTCCTTTCAGCGGTGCCACTGTTGGCATGGCAACGGAACCTGGAGACTACACAAGAGCCATTGACCAGAGGGGTCTGCGATGTCAGATCAATGGCATTCTATCACAACCTTGGCTGCAGCACCCTCTCACCACCCAGAGGAAGCAAAAGGTTAAGTTGTGTCTCCCTGTGGCACGGTGGTGGAAAGAATCAGTGTTTGAGCTCAATATCAGACCATGTGTTTCCCAATCAGGTCAGTGGCAAATAAGGACAACACAGCCAGATGTCTAATTTGCCGTAACAGCAGAGCCAGATCTGTGCCAGCGTCTTAGGAAAAGTAACAGAAAGAAGCAAGTGTGGGATGTTTTACCTCTAATGTCAACAGCAGGCACACAAGACCCTTAAAATGAGGTGCAAACAACGATGCTCATACATTTATGCAAGCAATTAGGCATATATGTACACATATGTATGCAAACATACACACATGCATATGCATGCCAACATCTGCACACGCATGCACCCACACTCTCTCTTGCGAACATACTTAAATACACAGATTGTCTTTATTTGTGATAATTACTATGGTGGTGAAGCAGTGCTGCGGAGGCTGCGTAAGACAAGTGGACATGACTGCCTTCTTGCTCACAGCCTTAATGCAGTGTCCTGCAGCTCAGAGGTGTGAGGGGTGGTGACGGAGAGTCATCTGAGCACCTCCTACCTTCTTAAGAGTCCTGCAGAGATCCTGGCAGTTGATTCACACACTCATAATAATGTTAAAGACTCCCACACTGGCTTCGCTTTCACATTAAAAAAATCATTCTGTAGCCTGTCCTGCTTTTTGTGCACATCCATTAGTACGACCGGCTTCCAGGTGCGCTGAAGATTACAGTTTCCTGTGATTCAAGTTGAAATCATATAGAAATGACTCTTTGGTCCCACAATTCTTACATTCCAAGGCTGATTATACAAATGATTGTTTCTAGATGATTTTACTACAAACAATAAAAACAATAAGAGGTCAATAAATCATTAAGTAATTCTGGCTGCTCATTAAAATGGTCGATTTGCTTCCACTTTGAATTACACAGTGAGGATCTGACTGCCTTATTACTGTGAAAATAGTGTATAATTAGATTACAGAATATGATTACTTACTGGATTCATTTTGAACACAAACATGTTTATGGACACATAAATCATCGTACATAACTTGAGATTAACTACAAATGATAATATGGTAACAGTGGTTCATATAACAATCTGTAGATTAGATGGTATGGATCTTGATAAATTTTGTTGATCAAGTACATTGTCAGTCTAGTCATTGTCAATATGTGTCTGAAAGAATTCAACACTGCTACATAAAAGTTTTAATGATCACAAGTCAGTTTACAGTAACTACATCTACCAGACAGACAAAGTCTTTAGCCAAACCACCAGAGTCTCTTTACTAAGATTAGCAAACATTTTACATTCACAAAACCCCAGACACCTATCATAAGCACTAAGAACTGCACCCATGGACCCAACTGGCCATTTTCAAGCCACTAGAGTGGCATTTTACCATCTCTAAGCACTATATCTGTGCCTCCTCCCCAACACATGCAGCTCCCAGTTAGGAGTGCATTTAAGTAATAAGCAGAATTTAGCCCCCTCTCATGCACCAGTTAATGAGCTCAGTGCTAAATTACTAGCAGAGCAATTACACTCACATCAGTCCCATTCCCTGTCACACCATATCCCCTACATGCACAATGCAAATTCAGACAGGCTATGCCATAAATCAACTTGTGTATTTGTAGAAATCTGAACATGTTTGTTTAAAATAAAAAAAGAACAATCTGACCTGCACACATAATACACACATATATCAGCAGCCCTACAGCAGCAGAATTTCTCATTGATCAGCAGTAAGAGTGTGTGATGCGAGCAGCTTCTTGGCAGAAGAGAAATTATAAAGCATTTTGTAACGGAAAAACTGCCTCCACACACCCAGGGGCCCATGTGCAGAAATGAGACATTGATCCATAATTGGAAGCACTCAGTCATGAAATCTGAGGACTAATTAAAGAAAGAGAGCATTAATGGCATGCATTTACATATTCAACATAGTGATCCAATGTTACTTACTGACTCAGAGAGAGATGGAGGATTGATCCAGAAGCAGGAAAGACTTGGACCATATAATGATAGACTTCGGGGTGATTGAAAAGACGACAGCTGTATAAGCAGCTCTCAAAACATGGGAAAAATACTGTATTTAATGTCTTTGCCATCACTGACAGAAACCTCAACTATAAAATAGCATGCCGTTATGCCTCAAGGTCTTTTTAATGGCACTAAATTGCTAATATAGTCTTGACACAAACTGCATGGCACTCATTGCTTAACTGAGGGGCTGCTTTAGACGCCTGTTCAGGGTGACCTCTACAAACCGTTAACAGCTTCTGATGGCTCAGTGTCACCCCGGGTTGCCACACTACAACACAAATGACCCTCAGAGTTTGTATGAGGTCTGTTTATGTGTGTGTGTGAATGCTTTACTTTGTATCAGTGGAAGTGTCTGCATCTGCGTTCTGGGTTCTGCGTGGAGGGGGTGACATATACAAAGTATGGCGTCCCATCTAGAGGTGTGAACATGCCTGCTGGGCCTGTTGGGCTGACATGCTCAAGGTCCAGCTACTGATACCCCTGTGGCCCACTGAGCTGCATATTGCCTGATTACATGTCAGGCTTGGTAAAGACCTGCTAAACAGACGCTGGACTGCAATGGAGCAGTGCCGACCGTAGCTCTCCGCGTCTCCGTTTTTAAGACATTTTATTGGCTGGACACAGATCTACCTTCTACCTGTTAACCTGGAATGATAATAGAGGAGTGCTTGTCACTGCTGGCACACACAAGTGCTCTACCGTAGACAAGAGGATCTGATTGGTGCCTTTGCTCCCCTTTCATTGAAAACCACTTGCCACCTATTCCATTATTCTCACTCTGGTTCTCTTCTGGTTGATTGATTCTGCAAGCTTTTGACTGAAAGAAGAGCTACCGCTCTATGTTCAGTGTGTTGAGGTTTTCAGTGTCCCAGCTCGCAGCTGGAGAGTACGCCTCTTTCCTCTCTGCACATGTAGCCCTTATCCTATTTTTTTCTACCAAAACTGTGTTTCCATACCTTCCTCAAGAGCCCAGTGCCTCTTTTAATTGGCTCATTTAAATATCTCTACTGCCCAGGTTACAGAAATGAGACAGCTCTGGTGCCAGACCAGGCGTTTCTTTAAGTGAAATAGGCTACAGTGTAAAATCCAATCATCTCCAAGGCCAGGCTAAATTGAGGTTAATTGGAACCAACTGCAGGCTAAGGTTTCTTTTGCCTTTTCTATTAGATAAATCTATGGACAAAAAGCCCTGTGAGGAGGTTTTAAGTCAAAGTGGAGATATGGAAGACAAGTGGAGGTTATTTGCACTGCTCTGGTGTCACTGTTGTTGTTCATCAAAGACAGAACTGAATGAGGGGAAGCCGGAGTACAATGAGCACTATTCACCAGATACAACAAAGATGGAAATTAGTGAAGAAACGACCACTATGTTTGTCAGAATGCCTCCAAATATTTGCATGTTTACATCTCAGCTCTCTTTACGTCCCCAGCTGAGTGCTACCTGCAGCGAACGCAGTGCATCTTAGTCACTTTATTTTAAAACAACAATTTTGCTCTCACCCCAGGTCTAATTTAAACAAAATTGTGTTTGTCTTTTCAGAAAACATAAGGAAATGCCTGCTAAGGAATGTGGCCATAAATCTGTTTATGGGCAGAATGCATGAGTCATAAATCCAAGCAGGCTTATGTCGACCATGCTGTGCTTATTTATGCCCTTTTGTTTTATGCTGCAGTATTTTGGAAACAAAATGAAAGCGCTCCTGATCTTTCACACAGGGAGGATCTAGAGGTAGTGAGGACTTGGCCTGTCCCATTCCTTTATTTAGTTATATAAAACACTGCATATCACTGCATATTTCATGGATTTTAAATAAAAAATTATCCAAAAGTAAATTAATCTGAGGTGGTTGGGTTATTCAGGTGGAATTTAAAATTAATAATCTATTTGGATTATGTTAGTGATTTCTGTTTCATGGAAGCATTAAGGAATCTGAAGAGTCACAGCACATAGTCACTAGCATCAGGGGAACGCTACTTTTAAAATGTTACCTCTAACATTAACCTAACAAATAAACAAGTACACAACCCTGGCTGAGGCTGGACCAGACCTTGAATCACTGAAATGGGAGAAGTTCTATCCTATTTCACATTCTGCTACTAGCATGCATGTGCATGTCTACGTGCACCAGCTCAACATTCCACAAGATGAAGCATGGTGCAGAGGCAACATTACCTACTGTCTATCGGTCTGATCACTTATGCTCACTAAACAGCCGTTCTGCAGTTCAGTCACCTCCCTGCAGGAAAGTGGATCCCATCAGCAGTCAGTGCATGCAGTCCAGTCCCAGAAGCTTGAAGCCATCTTCCCCTTGCAGCCGTGTTGTCTTCTACCAACTAGTGGGACCAGATTTGATAGGAGCTTCTCAGTTTGGACTTTAGTACAGGGGGACCATATTTTGAAACCCCCAAAACAGGACCCTTTAGTGTACTGCATATCCATGCACATGCACATGTATGCGCTTACGTACACAATTATTTCAGCACTCAGCACACCTACTGAGCACACCTTTCACCATGGCCAGCACCTCAGCAGATGAAAAAAAAAAAAAGTCCCCCCCCCCAAAAAAATACAATGAAACAGCTTATTTGAAAACTGTATAATAACACTACTAAACATAAAACACAAGGTATTTGTAACTGTGCACAAGCACAGGCTGCTGGCTAAATGGCTGACTGTGACACTTCTCTGCCAGCTGTTTTTTTTCCACTGGTTGGACCCTGGCATCATCACATTTAACAGAAAACGCTGAACATTGTTGAGGTATAACTTGTCTATAATTGCTTAAAAAAATATGGAAACGAAGACATCCATAAAGTGCTTGTAGAGCAAGACATTTCTGTGGAGATCTGCTAACAAATAGCATTGCCAGCTTCCGAGGTTCATAGTGTAAAAAGTTGAGGTCAGATTGCTGCGACTCTGGTGCCATTAGATTCAGTAAAAATGCTGACCAATAACTGGTTTAAATTAGCAAAAACTGGGACAATTCGTTAGTGAATATTGAAAACTGACACATTTTAGTGTTTTACAGATATTTGTTCGGACCTGGGACACCCAGCTTGAAACCAGGACAACAACGGACAAACAGGGATAGTCGGGGACAGATGGGATGTCTGGTCACCTTACTTTAGTAATACTGTTTTTAGTGTGTTAGTGTTAGTTTGGCTTGGCTCTGCCTCGAGCAACTGCCTGATTACCTAGTGGAAGTACAAATAAAATGACAGTTCAATATAGTAAATCATTTTTGCACATGCATGTTTCAACAATGGGGTGTCACTAATGGACGGACAGAGTCAGATAGGGACCTTCAGTATTTTTGACCGGCCCTGTGATCCAGCAAAAACTTTAAAAATGGCTTATGCTGTGGGTACAACTGCTCAGTTTATGTATACAAACCTGAAATGCTATTTAAATATTAATACTACATCCAGTACTAGTAGCGCTCTGTATGATAAGAAATCCATTTAACAAAGCATGCCGTTTCTGATAAGCTGACAAAACGTCTACACCATCCCAGTCAAATGGAAAACAATCCTTTCAAGCAAAGCATGAAATTGACGATAATCTGACAAAACTGAATATGAGAAAAGGAAATGATATGGAAAATGTATTGACCCACATAAGGATCTTAACTGGTAACTGGTTATATGAGGCAAAGACTAGTGTGTAAAGTAATTTGTTAGTGCAGAAAACCCCTCTTAGTAACACAACACTCACCAATAGTGGTGGTCACATTCTAATCCTCTGGAGGATTAACCTCTAAGAGCAGGATATTCCCTCATAAAGCTTTATAAATCTGAAACACATGAACTGGCCGGGCCACATGCAAATCTCAATCTGTCTCTCCTCTGGTGCAAAGCGCTGGCTGTTATATATTTACCACATGGTGCTGCTCACAAGTGAATTCTGATGAAATGCCTCTGCTTTGGTGTGATTTGACCGAATCTGAACTACCATGCAATGCAATTGGTCCTCGTATCACTGACAAAGCAATGCGGATTGAATATGTAGCCTAGGTATGTTTTTTTTTTTTTTTTTTTTTTTTTTTTTTAACGTTAGCAAGAGTTACCTTGATGAATTCACCCCACTGTCACTTGATATCTGCCCCAATTACCTTCTGATTGGTGGACTGAGAAAAGTACAATGCCACACTGGGGCATTGCTTCCCCATATTGTTTCCTTGGCAGTGGAACAGAGGAGCAGCCTGACCAGTCAGATGTAATCTGGGCCGACTGCTGTAATCAGCTGGCTGTCCCGGGGAGACACTGAATATGCCACATCTCTGCTCCAGTCCTGATAAAGGAAACCAAGCCACATCCGTTCTATTAAATCCTGTCTGAATGATCCTTTCTCATCATCTTTACATTATAGAACCTAATAACATTCTGTATCCTGACGTTAGCTCCATCTTGATAAAAAAAAAAAAAAGGCACTAAATACCCATAACATGTCTCGGGGCTGTCACACACAAGCATTAATCACACATTATCATTTCTATTAGAAGACTAGCACAAAAACTAAGCGTTGTAGACACGATTGTGCATTGGTAAATAGTGCCAATGAGGCTCCAGTGAGTGTTTACTGTAAACAGAGGCCATTGGGAATAGGGCTGATTCATTATTAAGGGTGTTAGCATTAAGACTGTCAAGTTAACATTCCTGTTTGCCTCTAATGTAATTGGGCCATTTCATTTCAACCTTGATTTATGCAGCATTATAGAGCATTAGAACCTAGAGCGTGTGGCTCATTCTCAAAATTGCACAGTAAAGTAAGTAAAGTACTGTATCTATTGTCTATGTACTGGATTGATAAGATAAAATTGTGTAAGTGTTTTCCTCACTTTCCTGGAACACATTGCACAGCAAAATCTCTAACTCCAAGACCCTTGAGTATGAGACAAACAATAATACAACAATTAAAAAATGAGGGGGATTTTGAGGACTGTACAAATCACCTTGGGCCTGTTTTTTCCCAGGAAAACTTTGCAGTAAATGTCACAAACCGAAAAACAATTATATTTTTAGATAGGGTACAAAATTGAGATAATTTGTGAGGTTCTTGTCAAATCTCACCCTTTATTACACAGCTGTATGATTTCTTTTTCACTGGGATACAAACTGGTCACTGGCCAGACATTTAAAAGGAAAAAAAAAAAAACTGCTTTAGAGGAAAGGTCATGTATCTTTAAAATGAAATGAATGTTCTTTAAAATTTAATGAAAAATTTCCCAGGTCTATTTAGATTAAATTCAGACAGTGTGAGGACAGGCAATGATAAGGCTGATCTGAATTGTGGAAAAGAGTGGGGGGAAAAAGTCAAGTTATATGCTCACCCGTCCACCTATCCTGCCACTCTGTGCTCCTCTCAACCCTTGCATGCATGTGTGTCCGTGTGTGTGTGTGTGTGTGTGTGTGTGTGTGTGTGTGTGTGTCAGTGGCTCCTGTTGAGCCCTGGGAGTGGCTATAATGAGTAGTCTGCTTGCTGTCCCTCTGCTGGGTGTGGTGTGGGGGATTAATGAGGTGGTGGCACACAGGGGAGATCCATCTGCACCCAGACAGTCTTAATGAACTACCAAGGCCCACATATGGCACTTTTACCGAAGCCTCCACTTATGGCTTATGACATGCTGAGGAAGCAAGACTGCTTTTGTTTTGAATGGGCTTTCCTTTAATGGTGACAAAGCGAACTTTTCAATCTACCAGAGTGCACTTCAGCCAATATCAGGTGTACTCTGCATAACAGTTTTGTGCCTTTCTACAGGGGCTCAATCTGATTTCTTTGACATACTATAGCACCATCTCTGAAAGGCTCAATCTGTCAAAGAAAGGATGTAATTTTCCCTTCAAAATAACATGGGAGGTAATCTTGGCAGATTTCAGCAGTTGGGCCTCTGCCATTAACATACAAAATCCTGGTCTGCTTTGCTTAAAATCACAATCAATATTTATAATGCAGAAACTCATTTAGGTTTGGCAATAAAAAAGCTAACTATTTTAAATGACAGAAAGTATGAGGCATAGTGTGGAGCCCAGCACGCAGCACAACTGAAACAGGTCTAGGGCTATTCATTAAAGATGCCTCATGGCAAAATCATTGACAATTATCAACTCATTACCTCACATTCAATAAATCCCTTTCATTGGAATTAAACAGAATTGACACCAGCTGGTTGGTGGGAATTCCTTCAGGGCAAATTCAGCTCTTTTCAGTTTAAAGCTCAATCTGTAATTAAAATGTAGCCCCCGTGTTGAAAAGCTGTCACTTCTCTATCGCCTTTGTTTATATATGTGGGAAATATTTTTAAACGGTCACTTCAGATGAATTTTACATGTGTTTAGAGACTGTGAAACATTTAAAAGTTCTTATTTTTATCTACAAGACTCACTTCCCAAGCACATATCTGAATTTAATAGGAAGTCTACCTGCAAAAAATTGTGTCTTTAAAAAGAGAGGCTCTTATAAGTGGAAGCAATAGCAGGTACATTGGCCCAGTTGCCTTCTCGCACTGCAGACATCATAAGTGCAGGGTTATGGGTGTCAGCACATAAGTAGCAACACGGGTAGTCAAGTTTTCCCTGCTGGTAAAAAGAAGAAATGGAAAAGCAAATAGGATCTTCAGTCGTTTGACCTACAGCATTCACCCATCTCCTCATCCTCCTATCCTCAGTGAGGGAAGAGAGAGAGGAAAAAGAGAGAGAGGAGCCAGGGCAGAGGCTGAAAACATTAGGGTGAGGTTGAAAAATAGGATAACAGCTGAACAGATGAGATGGCTATGCCTAATCCCCTTCTCGAGGAGCTTCATTTGAAATAACTTCAGTGGGGAGGACAACACAAGAGAAAAACTGGAGCATTGTATATTGTACATGCGTTGTGGGGCGTTTTTGGTCTTCTCTCTGAACTGCCTTTGACAGCTTTGGGGATTATGTAGCAGTGCATCATAAATGGCCAAAACAGCAGGGATTAGACCAAATATCGTCACTCCTGGATCTGGCTCCCTTGCTAAAATCAATAACAACAAAAAAAAAAAAGTATTGTACAAAAGTTCATTGTACATGTGTATGTGATAGAGAAGGTTAGGCTGTGAGACAGAGCAGAGAAACTAATACCCGCATAAGGAAGGAGAACGGCTCCAGAGGGGAGGAGGAGCCAGCTGCCAAGTGTTGCTGCTCACTGCTGCAGTTTGCTGAAAGCTCCTTTTTATGTTGTTCATGATGCCGCAGCTCTGCTTACAGCACATGCACAGGCACAGCACATTCGCTCCTGGGGAGCAGTGCATGTAAAGGCCAAGAATTCAACTCGGACAACTCGGAACTGGCTGCCGGCCTCCTCACGTGTCCGCGTCAAGAAATATTTCATTCCAGAAGAGCATTTTCACTCTTTAACATGCCCATGCTTATTTCCGTAAGAGCTCAGTAAACCGCTGACATCAGCTGCCACAAAGATCCAGAGTCACTTTCAGCTTTCAGGCTTCTTTTTCCTCTGAAGTCATACCTCTAAAATTTGAGGTACTGTAGTGCAACAATGAACCTGATATCAGAAATTAATTTCAGCTAAGGGTTGTAATTCATAATGAATTTATTCATTATAAACAAACTATAGGTATTGAATCTATGGCAGCATTTTAAAAACCATAGACCTTAATGCAGATACAAATGAAATGATCTAATTTACATTCCAGCATTTGTACAGACTACAATATAATTTTAAGGCTAGGCTCTGAAAACATATGTAAGTGAATGGAAGGTCACAAAAGGAGCCTCCATGCCGAGGCGACTACTGCATGAATTCCAAGGGGAGGTGATATTTGTTGTGAACTGCTCATAAAGTCAAATAAAGCTGTATGCACTAAGAAGTGAAAATATTCCATCAACATGAAGCCTGGCATTAGGATCCATTAGAGTATCAGCAAGGAATATGCAGCAACTGAGCTACCGGCCCACCTCATAAAAATGCGATATTGCAGTATTGCATAATGAATTATGAGAGGTCTATTAAAGAATAACTTTGTACACGCAATCAATGCAGCAGTGCTATTCATGAGCTGCTTCTGATTTTACAGCTGTGGCAATTCAATGGCAATCACAGATATCTTTGCTTTATGTGCTGCACATTTATAGCTATACTGCCATTATTACTGGTACTGGATATACTAATGGCAGCATGTCTAAACAAATCACTTCACTAACAGGTTCAAATTACAGAGGTTTTATAGATTGTGCTTAAATAACCAACAGCACTTTGATTACAAAGTTGCAGTCACAACCTCAAGTATTCTGTTGCCTTAGAATTTGGTAAGTGGAATCAAAGCTAAGGAGCAAATAAGCAGAGCTTTCCCAACCCCAAATCTGTCTCTAATCCATAAAATTACACCTGTCACTAGAAAGTTAGACTTATTAAAACTACTTCCTCATCCGACGAGGAAAAACCATTAAAACATACAAAGGCCTTCAATCTGCACTTAATTAACACAGCAACCTTTTTTCCATCTTGGCAATCACTTCCCTATCTGCCAGATTAGTTTAAGGACGTGAATACAGATAGGAAATGACCAAAACAACTTTAAGGCTGTGGCAGTGGAGGAAATAAATATGCTAATCAAGAGGGAGAGAGAGAGAGAAGCAGAGGGAGAGAAGGAAAGAGAAAGAGTGAAGGGGGGATGTTGCAATGGACGATTAACCTTTTCCTCCCCACAGCAGTCCCCATAGGCATGTCTCATGGTGCTTATTTCGAGTTAAGTGAGCCATTTCAGCAAGAGAGCCATTCAAAAGGTGTGTTGCAACCCAGGCTGTGTATCTCCTGTGAAATGAAAGTTGTACATTCAAGTGACAGCACCCGATGTGAAATGATGGCAACGTGAAGGGAACACACCAAATTTCTAGGAGATTGGCTTGTTGGCTGGACAGTCATGAGAACACAGACACCAAAGTCATCCATGTGGCCCCGCTGTTACATCTCTATATATGCTCTAAAGCTAAATGGTAAGTAATCTAAAGTAATTTTCTGTTAGGTCTGGCAGTAACAAGTAGAAGATAGGTACACATTACACAAAATATGGTATAAAAATAATGTTGCCTGCCTCCTGTTTTGAATTACAAAGGTTTCAGTTTCCATGGGAAGAGAAGAGAACATGGTGGGCATGAACATGAGAGACTGTGCAAAATACACTCAGCACATAAATACCTGGTTACATTCCACAAAAAGACCCCAATATCTCAGCTATACTGAGTAAATGATATTTCCATGGTAGCTATTCAAGATTCAGATATTTATTTGTTAGCTTGACATTTAGGATTCAATGGCAACATTTTTCAGTAACAGCCAGATATGTGAACAGAAAGTGGCATGCCACCAGTTTTATCAATAATCTGAAAATTTAAGTATTGGTGAGGACAAAATCCCCTTGGCTACTTTGTCAATACAAAGTTTCTGCTACTTGGATGTACCTTAAATTAAAATAATTACCTGCGCTCCAGGCTTTGGGGATATGGTTACAATTCCTAGTTAAGAGACCTTTTGTCAAATATTACTTTGAACAATTAGGCCTGTTAAAGGACACAAGTATTTGACTGCTCGTTTGGAAATCACAACCACTATTCTAAGGTTGTTAAATGACTTTCAGTTCAACCTTAGATATTTCATCTTAAAGCTGTATGGATCTACAAACAGTAACGCCACAACACATTTTTATGCCTAAAAGGGCAGTCTTTTTACTTTGCTTGTCACCTACTATTATTCAACAGTGTATTTTTATAATGGCATCACGGAACACCAGAATGTATGATATACCATGTACACATGAATTACTTTGGTGTCGACCAGTCTTCCCAGAGGATTTATTTAAAGTAAGATAAGTTGTTTGCTGACCTTTGGTCATAGCTGGACTCTTTCCTGCGGCAGTGGAGGGTAACCACTCGGTGGCCCTCGCTCCTCACATCCTGGCTCACTATCCACTGGGTGGGGTTGCTGGGCCGGGCACCCAGAAACGTCACCCCCTCTTTCAACTTCACTCTGTGGAGAGAGTCAGACATGTTTCAAAAGCAGCATGGTTTCATTTTACACATGTGGTGCTACCAAAAAGATCCTTAATTGAGCAGGTCATTGAATGAATCCAGCTGATCCTTGTGTGACAGCTGGGGCAAGAAAAACAATCATTTGTTTTTGTTTTTTTGCTTTTTTTTGTCATTCTTGAATGAGATGCAGCAACCAGATGGCTCACTGCATTGTCTCCACTTTTCTTCAAAAGATGTCCCAGCTGTTTTCTGCGATTTGATCACACAATTTTTGCTTCCTCAGGGAAGCATCGGCTGTTTGACACACGTGTTACACCAATCAATCAAATAATCAAATGCAAACAGCAAACACCTGCTACAGCACTTTACTGTACTATTGGGCTATATGACATGTGCATCCTGAACTGACATGGCAAAGTTTTATTTCAGACAGCATGTAGGCCTATTTACTGTGCTGATGTACTGTGGTTTGCATAGAACCTGAGATTTCTTAATGTCTGCTGTGATGGTTATCACTTTCATTCCAAGAATAAACAGTTAATGTTGTGTGGTGCTCTGGTAGAGAAAGGAGGAAAAAACAGTGAACATGCCCACGGGCGACTGGCGGGGCTTTGCTGTGAGGTGGTACTATCTGCAATGGAAAATGAAATACAGAAAAGTAAAGAGAGTAGAGTCGATTCAAGTCAAGCCAGTGCCATGCAATGGAAAAGGGCCATAAGTGGTGTGTGACCATCCTATTATGGCACTCCTCTCTCTCCTTTACCTCTGTCAGTAATAGATGCACTCTTTTCGAGTTTGAAAAGGACATTATGAAAGGTTTTCTTTGACTGCGGCAAAATTACAGTGTCGGTGTCCTTGGCTTAGTGGACTACAAAAGAAGAAAATAGTCGAACACCATACCACGTCGCCAGACGAAAGCGAAGATATGAGCGCGAACTTCCTGACCTGCATTGATATGCACTATACATGCATGTGATTGGCTCTGTGTGCCAATAAATATATCCACCTTCTCTGGTCAGGCCTGTTGCTTTGATGTGGTGTCTTATTATGACATGACAAGGGGTATCGTCCAACTTGGTAATGTGACAGGCGGTGTACTTGTTTTCTATAGAGGCATGGAGTGAAACAGGACAGCCAAGGGTCACTCTGAATATATTTGAGTGAGCACGTGTAATTGCTTTTGTGTATTTGCAAGGTGCTTCTGAGATGATCTGAAATCTCTTTGCCAGCTGCCTTCCTCTCTGCTATGTGTGTGTGTGTGTGTGTGTGTGTGTGTGTGTGTGTGTGTGTGTGTGAATGAAGGCCTATAGATGCTTATAGTTTATATAATCCTGTCTCACCATCACACGTTTAGTCTTAGACCTACAGGCTTAAATGGAAGATGACTAGTGGAATGCTACAGTAATGTAAATAAATGCTAACAATCTGTTCTCTTCCTTACGAAAGAGAGTATGGTAAATTCGCAGGGGTATGCTACTGTAATGTAAATATATGATAACAAGCTGTTCTTTCCCTCAAGAAGTCATTATGGAGATCCACGCTAGGCAACTGCAACATCATTGATCCTGCATAAAAATAACCCCTCTGTGTACACTCACTTCTTAGTTTAAATACTTTACCATTTCCTCCTTCAAGTCAAAATGCACCATATCTGCAATGTATGTTGCATTTCTGGGAACACTCAGTTGTTTGGTGGTGTTTTTATTATTTCCACTTATAACTGGCCAAACATAGCGGATTTCTCATCACCTAATCGTCAGTTTGCTTAGTGCTATCCAGCGTGACAGTGATGCATTGTTTAATTTTTTCAGTTGGTCTGACTCACTTTCACACTACTCCAAACCAATACGATTTCTAAACAAAGGCCATGTACTTGCAAATATCTTTTGTTTACTGGTCAGGAATTTAACAAATGAAAATAAAAAAAATAAAAAATCTTCTATGGATTTATACAGTGCAATTTGTTGTCTGGTGGGTGAATTTACCACCTGCCAGACAGACAAATGACAATGAAAGTTGTCTGTGGTGGATAAATTAAGGGTCCCCTGCCACACTGCCTTGAGATAACATATAATGTCCTGGTTATTTTGAGTTTTGTTTGACTTTATGATGAATTACAAACTTAATCCATCGGATAACCAGTAAGCAAGTTTTAAATGAACATGCAATTGTTGGCTCCATACACACATTACAACGAGGACACACTGCCATCTGCCACCAACATCAACTGAGAAGGGTGGCGGTGAAATGACATCACCATGACCTGTTAGGAGCTGCTGTACAGTGAAGATGAGTTAGGTAGGCTAAAGCATATGTGCAGTCTGACAACTGAACAGGTAGAACTTGCCTGTTGTGTCTCCTGGCACAACAAAGCATGCACAATAAATTAACAATGTGAGGTATTTGCTCTAAATGGTGTTCTCACTTCAAACAATCTGCTTCAATTGGAGGCAGTGAGACCAGCTGTCTCAGGTGGACCAAGGAGCGTTTTTTTGGTCTGTACCAGAGTTTTTAACCAAGCAAACTGTACTGGAGGGTAAACGCTCCAGAGATCGACGCAGCCTCTCCAAACACAGCAATTGTAAAAACACCTATAGAAAATGTGACATCACACTGAGATATTTGCAGCAAAGCTATGTGCAGTTTGATAGTGGAAATTGTTTCAGCTATCTGCAACATCGGTGGTACACATCAGATTTTGGTGCCAGTCTCTCAGAATCAAACGGTAAGACTAGCGCAGCTCCTCTTCTTAGACTCAGGGATTTGTAGAAGCATTCAACAATCACAGAGAGGAATTCTTTGCAATAGAAGAAGTGCAGTAACTTTAACAGACCATAATGCAATGCAACAAGACATGTTGCATTTTGTGGAAGGAGCACAGCTGCAATTTTATCAATGCCCCGATGTTCACAAAGTAACTGGCAATTTAGCTATATTTCTATGCCCATATGCCCACCTTATCTGTTGTTGAAAGTCTATCTAGGAAACACGGGCAATCACTTCCTAAAGTAGAAGTAGACGAGGCAGTTTGAGCAAAAGTTGGTACGCATAAGAAGTACACTGCAACACAAATTAACTTCATGCACTGAGCATCACAGATTGATGATATTTAATGATTTTTAAGCGCATCCAACAGGGGATTTCAGCAATAAGTGGACATTCAATTAACGTTCAGTTCATGGATCAAACCAGGGTCCAAGGATGTGCTGCAGACCATCTTCCCGACAGGGGAGTGCAGCTTCCACAGTTGGAGCAGAAAGCTTATGCACAGTCTTCTTCTCTCTCAGTGTGAGCAGCAGGGTCTTGTTTCTGGTTTCGTTACACTTCAGTGTCCTGCATGTTTATAAGTCATTTCCAGTGAGACTTTTGAATGTTCTGGATACAGCTGAGTCTCACCGGAGCACAGGTCATTAGCCTGTGGAATGTATGCTCAGAGAGCAGCTCTTGGGGTGGGTTTGAAATGCCTTTTAGTGACTTAATGGTCAAAACGGCCTCATAACCAATCAGCATGTGAGTCTCCTGCAGGTTAACCACCAGTTGTCCAATACTATTGGCCACTATATAGATCCCTGCTGTAACTTTCCCCAGGGAATTTACTGTATGCCTTCAAACAGTATAACTCCTTGAAATATGACCCACTAAACCACCCCCGTTCTTTACAAAGCTAATGTTCAACAGGGTCCATTGTCATGCTCATAAAAGCATAACATATAAAAACAGTTTCATGACAAGCACTGCAACCACTGTACAAAAAGGCCCCCATGCACGATGTACGCATTCGGAGAACCATACCTTTCCAAGTTTTTCTTAATCTCTGTCTTTGATGTGTATACATGTCCCGCAGTGAAAATGTATCACAAAGTTGCATGGGGATCGAGGCCTCAAATAAAGAGTGAAGTCAAGGGCAAGTCAGACACTCCCAGACAACAATTGCATCGAACTCCTCATCAAAGCTAGACAAGCTGACACTCCCCAGAAAATGAAGGAGAAGGGAGCACTTTATATCAATGCACCTGGGCTCTCTGCAGTCTCTGAATGGGTCTCCTGTGAACTCATTGAGCTACAATCGCGAATGAATGTTCTGAATACCAAGTATTACACAACTAGAGGGGAAGTAAAGAGACAACGGTCCACAGAGGGAAGAAGGGAGCTCAGTGAAAAGGCGGTGTCGTTTAGCTGACAGTATAAAGGTACACAAGATGCAACTCCTCAAAAGTGTCAGCAGTCATAAGACAAACTGACAGGTCTTCACAGTCGCAGTAGTAAGGCTGAGCCAAACAGAGCTGAACAAAGGGAGGTGGATGCAGGTAGTCCAGAGGCAATCAGAGAGCACAGAGTGGCCCGTTCCCAATTCTAATACCATTTCATGTCATCGTGCCCCTTTTCTCAGACACACAGAGAAGAAAATTGCCCTGAAACTATATGCTAGCCCTCTCTCTCTCTCTCTCTCTCGCTGTACTCTCTCTCTATCTGCCACCCCTCCTCCCTCAGACCTAACTGTATTGCTTGGACTCCTTGGGGGCTCCCTCAATAAATAATGATGAGATAAGTAGGAGAGCTGCTTCTCAGTAGGGCAGTGAAAGAAATAAACATTTTCAGGGGAAATCCAATAAGGTAAAAGCTGAACAATGATGGGAGTCCCCAGCTGGTGGTCCATGTCCTTTGGCCTGGGCTACATTCTGCCTCCCTCCCTGGCTGCAGTCCATCTGGCTCTGCGTGGCTGCTCCTGAACCCCCATGCATCACGGGGGTGGTGACCTTCTCTGACCATTTCTCTCCATTGACTCCTCCAAGGACCGTATGCATCTTGAATCAGCAGCTCCCGGAAGGCAGCGATTCTTATTTTATTAGGCCACACCACCTACATAAACAGCGGGTGGGGAATGCAGTGCCTCAGTTGAGGAAAAAGATGCTGCTGTGCGAAGGAAATGGCGGAGAGACACAACGGGGGAACTTTGTGATGGTTTGTGGTCGGTGGCTAATGGAAACAGCGCCGGATAGTCTTGTAAAGCAATGTGCTCATCTATGAATCTGCTGCCTTGTGGACCGTAACCGCTGCAACATCAGACATCGACAAGAACACAACGAACATAACACACATACACACACACACAAAACTGCTCAAGACTTGCGCGTGCAAAATAATAAATCAGGCGAAACGCCCACACTCTAATCCCAAAGTGACAAATCAAAACAAGATCCCAGACCTATTTTATTTCAGCAATCTACAGCTAGACATGGAAAGTTTTGCAAAGTCTCAAACACATAAAGCCATAAAGTTCATTCCCCTAACTTAACAGTATTTTGCTATTTGTGTGTGTGTGTGTGTGTGTGTGTGTGTGTGTGTGTGTGGGGTCATCTCTTTTTAGAGCACTCTGGTATTATTGATGGCTTTACTCCACCAACCCTCTTTCGAAGCTCTCAGACACCATAGAGCAGCAGTCTGTTGCTGCACACTTCTGTGCGTATGTGAGTGTGTTTGTAATGAGCAACAGAGGTCCCTCAATTTTTTTTCGTTCTTTTACAAAAGAAAGAAAGAAAAAAGAAAGAAAGAAATAAGGAAAGAAAGAAAAAAGAGGGAAAGAAAGAGAGAGGAAAAAGAGAGCAAGAGAGAAGGTCGGAGACTGAGTGACTGAATCAGTGTGTTTGCAGGCACAGAGCGTGACTGTGCACTCGGCAGCTACTTAAATCAATCTGTCGTGCTGCTCATCCCGACCATTCAACGGGGAAGGAAAACAGATGCTTCGATACTATAGGCTATGAGAGACCAAAATAACCAAGATTTGGAAGAATACTGGGCTAGATGTTTTTCGTTACACAGTTTAAAGTCGTCCTGAAATGTTAATAGGACAACAGCAGCTCAAGCATTTCACACAGAGTAATGCACTGAAATGCCACTTTGAATCCTTTTATGAAAGCCCTGATATGAGAGCATGAGGCCGGACAGACGTCACTGTCTGCTGGCTGTCAGCAGCAGCTCAACATGGTCATGTAAACGCAATATCCTCCAGGACAACCACTCTATCAGCCCCGCATCAGCCTAATGTATTAACATGAATTATTCATTTGTCCCGTCTTTTAACCATCACAGCATCACCATGAATGATAAGAGAGCCTTTAGGATTCCCAACTTGTGCAAATGTCAATATCTGCATTTATTATATAGGCTGGGTGGATTTTAACATTTCATCTGGAGTGACAGGGTTGTGCCAGGAAGTGCCATGGTCAGCCAGCAGGGACTTTTATGCCCTTTGTTTACGTGTTATGCCAATGATAGAGTCGCTAAGTGTGGACAGCATCCTCTGCCCCTAACAGTCATTCTCCCCGCATGCCAGGGGAGGCACTTCATTGGCTTTTTTCATTTCTGAATAACATGGCAGAGATTACACAAGCCTCACCCATTGTTCTGCTGAGTGGCCAAAAAAAGAGATGGGGGGAGTCTGTTTTGTATGGATATCTGTTTGCCAATTACACTATCTTTTGTGTAGACACAGTGTGAGCAAAGAGGGAGCATCGCAAATCCCCTATGAAGAATTCATGTGATTGCTATCATGGCACGCGGTTTTGTGGTGTTCTCAGGGAATGTGTCCACCTAATTGGATTTCCACGACATTCAGGAGCACAGCGAGAGTGGAAAAAAAAAAAAAAAAAAAAAAAAAAAAAAACAGCAACAACACAGAAATGGAAGCAGCAGTGAGAAATGTCAATGTAAGCAATGATACTCAGATATGACTTTTTAAGGTACTGGAATGTATTTATAAAATATTTGTACCACATTTTCTCTGTTGATCCACCACATAACAGGACTTTCAATCAAATTGAACAAATTGGGGAAAAAAAAAAAACAAAAACAAAAAAAACCTCAAAGAGTCCCTCATTCTTGTTAATAGAAAGGGGTGGCTGCTGTTAGTATGTGATTTGCACTTGTTTCTGATTTCCATAAGGGATTAATCCAACAGCTCCTCTTTTCCTGTAAATGGCAGTATCAACCCTGGTTGGAGGATATTGAAGTGTCACTGCATTTGAGAGGAGGTGATTTAGAGTGAGCAGGTAGTAGGGCTCAGCAAAGGCTGCTGGGACGTGTGGATTTCCACTGATTCCTGGGGGCAGGCAGGCAGCCGGAGGCTAATCTGTAGACAAACGTGTGTATGAGTAAACATGCCTATCATTTATAGCACAACAACCCCTTTCAAAACACACATGCACACAGGCACATACACATTCACACACATATGCATGGGGTCCGCATGCATGTGCACGCAGTCATTCACAAACACATGCTCACACACACATACACACACACACACACACACACACACACACACACACACACACAGACACACACACACACACACACTCACAGGAGTAGGTCTCTGTTAAGCTGTGACGAGGAGATAATGCCACAATGTTGCCTGTAGCAAGCGAGATTTACCCGCACACTTGTTTTCCTTTTTAGCTCTCTTTCATTTCATTTCCACTTTTGAGAAAATAGAGGGAATAAATAGTTGCATGCCCAGAGGAAATGGTTAGTAAATGGAAAGCTATCTTGAAGGCTCCAGCTCTACTGTTGACATGGTGATGTCTCTAGTTTCATGAAGTTTCTTGGTCAGAGTCAAAGCATGTTTATCATGTGATTTTCATCAGTTAGCCCTGATTAGACCATCACAGACAAATAAGGCAGTCTGGGCAAGAATGTTTTTTTTTTCCCCAGACTATTTCCTGGAGAATCATATTGTTTCAGATAAGTCTGCAATGCAAAGGCTTGTGTTGTTGAGCCAGCTGTATACTGTTGTTGCATCCTGCTGAAAATAACAGCCAAAACATTGCGTATTGCAAGATGTCAAGGATGATGCCTTCTAACACTGCCAAATGACTTTCACAAAAAAGAGGTGCAAACATGCCCTCTATAATGATACAACACACATCTCATATATGAATGTTTAGTTTCATTTCAAAATGTCTAACAGGTAATATTTTGCAGGAGAAGTAAATATAACTGTAAATGGATTGGAAGAGTTCAACTAAACCAAAATTTACTGGCAAAACTTTTTCTCCAACAATGACAGCAAGAAGAAAGTTCTTGCTTATTCACAACTCTATCTCCAAAGAGGAGGTGAGAGGAGCGGGAAGACAAATGAATTTTGAAAGACTTCAAGATCTGGCTTCCCCTCACTGCCATGATAAACGGAAAAAAAGTTGCTAGAGTTCAACTTCTGTCTCCAACTTGCATCGGAAGTCACAAAACGTGGCCCCGATGTTGGAGCTTATCATTGCTCTCTTATTGAAAACAAAGACCATGCATTTCACCACCTACGGTATATCGCCATACAGTGAATACAGCATGTGCACGCATCCAGACAGCAGGTGGCAGTCATGGCTACTGAGGGATAAAGATCCTTATCCACTGATGTGACAACTGGCATACTGATGTGCTCTGCCAGGGTGGGTGCCGGGGCAGTGGGTCGTTCCCGGGTGACACTTGGTATTCAGTGCAGCGTCTTAGTCTTAACCCTCTGTCAGAGCCCAGGGTTATTTACACCAGCCAGTGGCTTCCTTTCCTCTTTAATAACCCCCCCTCTTCCCAATTGGGGGTATGGGAGTTGGTAAAAGATAAGCATTGTGTGGCGGCAGAGGCGACTGACACCGCTTCAACAACATGAGGATTTAGCCTGAGAACAGAAAACTAATGCCCTGCACGTGCCAGGAATCTCGGATACACACCGGCACCCATCTGCTCATGCACACATCAAAACAAATGGAGTTACGCACATGCAAACAGGCCGACACACATATATATACACACACAGGGGGATATAGGCATCACAAAGGCACCCAGGAGTTTACACAGACACAAGCGGGTACGCTCACTCACACACACACACACACACACACACTCAATGAAGTAATGAACAGCCTGCCGCGGTGAGCAGCCCCTGGCATGGCTTACTCTAATGCTCACAAAATTGCTTTTAATTGGTAGAAGAGAATAAATCAATGCAAACCATGTTTAGAAAACTGGCAGAGGGGAGGAGGAGAAATGGGCAGAAAACGAACAGAGAGGAGCAAAGCCTTTCGAGATCGGTCACTGCCATCATCAGAAGATGCTGCTGTATAAGTGACAAACATTACTCCGCTGTGCTGTTTGCTAACTTCTGCTGTTTCTCCTCTCTCTATACCATCATGGATGTCAGTTTCAGTGGATGTATAGGGTGTCTTGACACTTTCCATAAGGTGAGCAGACTACAGGGTCACATCTTCTACACAATGAATCAGCAAGCCTGATAAGTACCGGAAAATCCACAGAGACAAGAAGCCCCCAGGTGCTCGACAGCTCGGCCCCCTCGCCCACAACCGCTTTGATGTAAATTAGGTGTCAGTCTACGGTACTCATCTGATCGACATAGCTTCATCCAAGACTCACTGACCTTTAGAGAGGAGGCTGGGGAAGGAGAGATGCCTACCTCGTACAAAAAGCAACAAACTGAAAGAGAGACAGCTAAAAAATAAAATAAAACAAAACAAAACAAAAAACAACATCCTCAGAGGAAGCACCATGAGATGACACAGCAAGTTCAACATCCTAGAGAAAGATAAGACAGGAGTCGGGGTGGCTAAGGTGTGTAAAAGGATAAAGATATGTGTGTGTGTCTGACAGAGAAGCTGTGGTGAAGTACATCAAATTGTATGGGGGAGATAAAAGCCCAAACCACAGGCAAGAGGAACAGGGCTTTACCAAAACTGAATCAAATTGTGACTCCTGCAGCTCAAGAAATAGATTATAATCTCCCGTATGTCACCATCTTGTTACCAAATGTTCACACAATAAAAAATGCACTTTTTGTTTCTTCAAAAAGTCAGAAGTGGTTAATATGCCCTCAAATATTCAATTTGCAGGCTCACCAGGTAAAATCCATTAAAGCTAACCAGTGATGTCAATTGAATTAGGGCTGCCTCTTATAAAGCATGGATTCCCTATTCTTTCAGCTGAGTGGCTCGGCTGGCACCCTGTCTCTAACCACAAAGCAAATGGGATTAGGAGACACCAGCCACTAATGTAATGCCAGAACTTTTCAAATCATGCAAAACCACAGTGAACCACTAAGAGCCTAATATAGCGGATAGACCATGAAAGAAAGGGATGTAGTCTATTAAAGACTCAATTCGTAAATTGCAGCGTGGCAGCTGCCTCGTTGAAACACTGTCATCTAACAACTGGCTTTATTTACCTAGTGATTTTATTGAAGACATTTTCTTCACTCAGAAAGTCATTGTGATATAAGGCTTTACAATACTGGATGCCAAATAGGTTTTACATTAATTTTTGAGCTGCAAAGAGTTAAATGTGTAATGCCTGTAGACAGCACAGTGATACAAAACTGTGTTATGAGTGGAGGCGCAATTTCATCCTGAAGAATTGAAATGCAGTGCTATCTATCTATCTGTCTGTCTGTCTGTCTGTCTGTCGATCGATCTATTGATCTTGTGTCATTTAATTTTCTGCATGGAAAAACGATAAGTGAACCTCGTATCGTCACTGGCAGACCTACAGTATGCCGTTTCCCATGTAACACCACTGTCTTCTGATGGTGGCCAGCACTCCCCTAATGCCAAGATTGCAATGGAGTGTCCTGACCCCTATTATCTGACTCAGAGGTCCTCTGCAGAGTTAATTATCACCAGACTTGACAAGTGCCCTTGGCCAGCGCACTTGACAATACATTAGTCAATGGTGACTGACAGGTGACAGAGCCCATGACTGGCCAGGTGACATGGGATAGAGCGGGGCAGAGAAAACTGTGTGTATGGGATGAAGGAAAGGGGCATTAGTCGGTGTGTTGTGTCCTTGTCCTGGTTATGTGGTCAGAGAGCAGAGGACTGCTGATAGACACGCCTGTCAGAACAGAAGCCCCACAGCTCTTAAGGCGTACACAAAGGCTCTCTCCCAACCCCCCTCGGGGACTGATGTTGTGCAGGTCCCTCAGGTCCCTGTTTGCGTGTGAATTATGCTTGTGCAAGTACATCTGCACAAAAAATAAAAACACACAAAAAAAAACAAATGCACCTTGAAGCGCTTCAGAACTGATGATAAAACCACTATTGGCAAAGTACTTTCCATTTCTGAGCCCATTTAGCTATTTGGTGGATGGTGTAGTTTTCTTATTCCTGCAGAAAACTGGACAAAAGTAGATGATGGGATATCATATGGAGATATTTCCAGCATAACAATAATGGGGCTTGGTAGCAAAAAACAAACAAAAAAATAAAATAAAAAATAATATAATATATAATATAATAAAGTAAAATAAAAAATAATCTGGAAAACATCAATGCGCATGTCTGCAAATGTTCTTTTGTCACTCCTTCATAATCAGAGTAAGGGTTTCTGTCTTGAGTCACCATTTTGCATCATCATTCAACAAACACACAGGGAGATATCATCATAGAAAGAAGAAAAGATGCCGTTTAAAATTCTCCAGTGACAGAAAACGTGCAGACCAGAATGCAATGCTGCCACAAGTCATGTTAGTTCTGTCTCAAGCCTAAGAAAAGCTCCTATTTAGGTGGCATTTCGAGGCAGGACGTAGAAATGCTTAACGTGTAGGACTGTCTCACTCAGGCAGAATACATAGGAAGCTTCCTTTTAGCATAAATTACATTTTTTTTTAGACGAAATAGGAAATTCCTTTGAAAAGCCATTTTGATCATACTGTGTGTTGGTGGAGTGCGATGCTAATTGCAGTCACATGAAGTTGTCTACAAAAGACTGTCTCAAATGAATTATTTCTCTGCTACCTACAGTCAAATGAGGCACTTCATTTGTAACGCTCCTTGTTGGGTGTCAAGGAACTACTTTCAAAAGACATTTTGTACAATAGGTGCAACTCTCCTTTTTTTTTTTTTTTTTTTTTTTTTTTTTCTCAAGAGGAACATCTCATGCTGTCTTGTCTCACTATGCTAAACCTACAACTGAGTGCAACAAGTTCCGGTATATTCTCTGGGAAATGGAGCTACCTGAAGTGTTGACATAGATGAATCAGTTTCAGGTCAAGTGTTCACAGCAAGAAATAAAAGTAAAACTAAATGACAACAACTTGGCACAAAATAACAACTGAAATGCACAGAAAATGACAGATGGATGTCATGTAACGCTGTAAGTGTGAGGGTCGATGTTTTCCTTTTACATGTTAACAGTCAGCAGGTCATATTCAGCATCTCAAAGACAAGGTCAGTCTGCCGTCAGGGTCTCTACAGCGCTGCTATGTTTATCTACCTCTGAGTACAGTTGTCAGACGCAGGCATTTCTCACATACAATATAGTACAGTATACTATATGCCTCATGATTTATTCAGTGCCTTTACTGTGCCAACAATAAAGACAGGATATGTACACCATGTCTGACATAGGAGGCATGGTGTACAGACACCCAGGATCCCATTAATATACACAGAGGCACCACATGCACCTGGCTGTACATACTGCATGAGAACGAGCTACAAGGGCTCCAAACCAGACAACTGCCAACATTTTCTGACATTATCATTACAGACAACTACATGCTGAGCTCACTCAGGCATCTCTCTTCTCGCTCGCACATTTCCCAAGCCTACATCTCAGGGAGTTGATCTTCCCTCATCATCAGTCTCTTGCCATATGCAGCGGAAACGGTTAATGCGTGTGGCAGTCCTCAGCGCTGGGAGTTAGTAAGTGGATATCATGTTCTATGCGGATTAAGGATGCACATTAATTGATACTTATTTCATGGCTAGTTCCTTCTTTGACAGCAGTGTGTTAATAAAGAGGCTGATTTACGACCATCTCAGTCATTCCCTATCGCTGTGATGAGTCAGTGTCAGGAAAGAGGGGGGTGAGGAAGGGAGGGAAGAGAGGGGAAAGGAGAGGAGAGGAGAGGAGAGGAGAGGAGAGGAGAGGAGAGGAGAGGAGAGGAGAGGAGGAAATGTAGGATCTAGAGATCTTCTTTCTTCTCCCCCTGCCTTTTAAACTGTTCGTCTTTTTCATCCCTGTCTTTTTCTCTAATTTCCTTCTCGCTCCAACCCCTTCTCTTCCTCTCCAACTTTCACCTGTGATCCTCAGCTGTCATCTGAAAGAAACCTTGAGCCAATCCACTGCAGACACACATGCAAGCACACGCTGTCCCCGCTCACTGCTAAGTGCACATTATTAGATGCCTCATTTCACCTCAGCTATGGCTGTTTACTCAGCGTACACTGAGTTAATGAGACTGTGACGATTAATGCCACTTGTTTACAAAGTGGCTGTGATGTAGTGGCTGAAATCTCTGTGATGGAATTGTCTGTAGTGATAGCAATCAACTAACAAAGTATTGACAACACAGTTAACCCTACAACCCTGTAACCCTAGACTCTGTGCATGTGTGTGTGTGGGTGTGTGTGTGTGTGTTGTGAGTGTGCACTAGGGCTGCAACTAAAACATTTTTTTTTTTGACAAGTTCACAGTGCCCCAAAGTGATTTTTAAAATGAATTACATCAGTCAAAAAAAAAAAAAAAAAAAAAAAGCAAAGATTTCATTTTAAAACAATTTCAAATGGAGAGCATTTGTGAAGCTGTGACAAGCCATTATTTGGCATTTTTTCTTGATAACTGACCAAAACAATTATTATCAAAATTTCAATCGATTAAATTTCTGTCCGTCGAATAACTGATTAATCGTTTAATCATTTCAGTGCTAGTGTGTGTATGTGCCTGTTTGTGTGTATCTTGGGTGTGAAGTCAGTGGCAGAGATAAACATGCCATGTGCTTTGCAAAACGGAAGCTCACAGAGCAGACGTTTTAGGAACAGATGAGAGCCTGTCAGGAAATTCACAATGAGCAATCATGCCTGTTAGCTGTTTGTCTGTAGTGATAGCCTTCGTCAACAGCCATGTGAGACGACCCCTGCCCTTCCCTGCCAGTCTTCTGTCTATCTGTCTTGCAGATATCTGGTGGGTGGAGCAGGGGATCATCAGCACCAACTAGAAGCACCTGGGCCTGGTGCTCGCAGGCTTTAAAACAGGCTGTTCCCCGGTTTATTATGGGAGCTGTCCTTATTTGCGCATTTGCTTTTCTTTTGTGTTGTTTGGTTCATTTCATCCAACACCTTGCAAGAGACCCACTGCCACACATGCATCACTACACCACTGACTTCTCCATATCCAACAATGTTTTATTTCCTTTATTATATTCCGTTAGTAATAAATTGAACTTGTAACTGTCCGACTCTCCTCCTTTGTCGTAACTTGTTGAGCAATGCAGTTAGTCCAGAATATTCTGAATAGCAGGTAAGAACAGTTGCATGACAGGCACTGGGTTTCCTTTATCTTTGCCATTTGAAAACACACAAAATCTGAAGGTGGCAAAGTGCACTGCATGATGCTCGTGAGGCATTACAAAATACTGCAAAATGAATCTCAACCTCCTGCACTTTAGAGACACTTTATTTGAATTATAATCTTGGAGCATCGGTGTAGATCAGTGAAGAGGGGCTTGAACCCCCCCCTAATGTTTACTCAAGATATCTTAAGCTATCTCTGTCTGCAGCAAGGAAGCAGCGCAGCTCAAGTTTTTCCCTGAGCTGCCATCAGCTTAAAAACATACAAAGATGTGCAAACATTGTCAGGGCCTCAAACATTAGAGACCCAAGTGCGGGCTGCTTGGAACCGCGCTGGTCTCCATGTTGTGCAGGAGGGGGGGTGCTGCAGCAGATTGTGAATAAAAAAACATATCGGTGGCGTTTTACCAAGGCTCATGAGGATGGATATAGCTGACACTCGCGTCCTCTGCTCAGCAGCAATGAGATGGGGACGTCACACAGCAAATTGCAGACTGAACAGGAAAGCTGGATCCTATAAAATTTGCATTTTAACAGCTACAGTACACAAAAGTGTCAAGAGCCGCTGCCATGCAAGATGATGCTGAGAACCAGAAAAAGGAAGGAAAAACGTATGTGAAAAGAAAGAGTTAGACTGTGGTGCAAACTGGCGGCAGAAAACACGTGTGACAACACACCACAGCACAAGCTTTTACTGTGCAGGCAATTTTACACCTACACCCTCCCTTCTATACCTCTTCACTTCTCTTTTAACATGTGTATGTGTGTGTATGTGGGCAAAGTTGCATGTGGTGTCAAAAATGGTAAATTTAGTGTATTCAGATTACAGTAAAGAGAATGCAGAAGTGACGCTTTTACGTCAGTTGTAGAGAGACAGTAGGAAAGATGCAACCGCAACATGTGGACATCGAGTGTATGTTACAGAAAAAAAACAGAATAAAGTCTGTGTTTGTTCAAGACATGAGTATCCATAGTAATTTTACATACGGAGCATCACTGTTGATATCCAAGTTACCTCTCTTCAGTTTTCATCCATCTTGTGTATTTTACCTTCCCATCCATCCAATTCACAAAAATCACATTTTGCTCTCACTCCTTTTCCTTCTCTGCTGGGTTTGATAACCCATCAGAGACTCTCTTCCTTTCACCATGGCACTGTAAACACTAATCTTCAAGGGATGACTTTTCTGATTATTGTTATTCAATGTGAAGACCATTTCAACAGCAGAATGTTGATGCTGTGCTATGGTAAAGAATGAGTGACTCCTGGAAGTGAAGTGATCCAAAAAAAAAAAAAAAAAAAAAAAAAAAAAAAAATCCACAATGTCTTCTCTTTGCCCTCAAGGTGACATCTGTTTTAAAATAACTCTAATCTGAGCTGATAAAAAAGACTTTTCATAAAGCCACTCCACCTGGACAGCTTAGTGCACTAGACTGCGTGTGTGTGTGTGTGTGTGTATGTGCGTGTATTTGAATGAACCTCCCCTATTGCTAACTCTCTCTGTCCCACCTAAGAAAAGCAGTGGTGAAAAAGCCAGTCATTTTGTGAAAAGAGCTCCTCCAAAAAGCTTCACACTGAATGAAAACTGAGCTGAATCTTCACCCTGTATTATGAATCGCATTATACCTTTAATACTGAGAATGACTGAGAGAGGCCACTTATGCTCTAGTGGTAATCGCGATGGTCACTGAGCTTTCATGCTATCTCTAGTGCTATAGTCTCTTTCATCCCTCCGGTGCTGCATAATAAATGCAACGGTTTCCTGAATACTTTGAAATTTGTAATTAGCTGAGATGGCGTGGGCTGAATACTGTAGAGGAGCACAGACCATCAACTTGGCCCAACCCTGACCCAAACAGACAGGCTCCACTCTGCCTCAGTGTGTGGATGAGAAAGGCTGGTTGCTGCTAATGGGATGCTGTAGCTGCATCCCTGTCCCTGTCCCCAGCCAGCTGGTGGTTCCCCTGCCTGCTCCCTTGCCCCTCCTCCCCCCGGTGTGGGACAGCTATCTCCCAGTATCAGCTGGAAAAGTGATGGATGACAGGTGGAGGGAGAAAGAACAGGGCTCCTCAGAGCCCGTCAGGCCTGCTCCCGCTACCCATTAGTCTTCCATTTAGCCCAGCGCTAGGCCAGCCACCCTGATCACACACATACACACACATACATATACACACACACACTTGAATTTTCTGGTCAGTGATGAATCCCTAACCTTCCTGCTGCAGGATGGGCCCAGGCCCTCCTTTAAGTGGATAGAAAGAGGCCACCGCGGTTCATCGCCCTGTCTTCAGCCACTCTAACCAACCAGTTTGCTCCACTTCTCCTTCACCCACTGCTTCATGTTAAAGGAAACGCTGTCATATTCCCACTGTCTGTCTAGCCTTGATGCACACTGTGGAGGACAGGATTGTTCTCTGCAGGAAAGGCACATAAACGGTGGAGTGCATTGTAAAGGGCTCCGCCACAGAGAAACAACACAGAGGTTTTTGAATTCTTAACTTGACAGTTTGGAACACCAGGTCAGCTGTTTTAGTGTGTTGCTTTTCAGCTACTGTGGTGTCAATGGGCTTGTCACTGGGTCTTTGTTGTGCACCAGCATGTCTCTACACACATCTTGCAGAACTGTAATTCTGCAGCCTGTTGGGTATATAGGTGCATCGATTAGCCCTGGGAGATCACGTAGGGAGTGACAGGCAGAAAAGATCACAGGGAGCCGGCTAAGAATCAATTCTCAGTGCTGATCAGCTCCCTCTGCAGCCCTAACAAGACCCAGACCTCTGACGTCTGCCCCGGAAAAACTCATGTTGAACACAGAAACATTGACATTGGAGGCACCAAATGAACAAGTAAAGGTTACGACCTTTGGAAATGCCAGCCAGTTGAATAACATAACCAACTTTGGAAGTACATGCAAAATGCCACAGTTCAGCATCTGAGTGGTCGGATCCCAAGGTGTTGTGCTGAGAGTGAGACAAGCTGGAAATACTGAGCAGAATGTATCTCCAGTAGACTGAAGAATTAGAAGAATAATACTGCATGATATGTAGTTGTACCACATGTTAGCATTATCAAGATATGGTTCAATCAAGCAGAGGTACAATATCTCCATCAAATCAGCCAACTGGAACAGGGCGCCCAAGTGCCGTACAGTGTGGGTAAGCCAGATATTACATTATCCAATTGCATCTTTCCAGCAAAAAATCTGATCTTCAAGTCATTTCACGTACCATCTCCATATTTCTTTACGAGAACAAGGTCTCTTCAGGTTAATAACAGTTCCTTCCTAAGATTATTACAGGAAGTACAAGATGAAATGTAAAGAAGGGAGCTGCATTTTGATAATGTAGCACACTACTCCATTTCCATCAAGGCTCTGGCAGAATGTAAAAAAATGCTTTATCAAAACAGTATACTTGAGAAAATGCAAGCATATGCTATCAGATAAAAATATATATGGCTCATGCTTACAGTTAAACATGACCATGAGGCGTTTGCCCTTGCACAACTTAGCCTTTGCTCAGCATATTTTACTTAATGTGTTGAATGTAAAATGTAAAATTTAATATCCACAAATGAAAAATGCAAAATCCACCAGGATATATGTATTGCTGGTAGAAGGTGGCCCAGCAACTGACATTGGGTTTGTTGGTGTGGTGGTGTTATGTGTTAAAAAAAAAAAATGATAACATGCTGAATGCCTTTGCTGTTCTGTGCTAACAAGGGAGAAGCTATTCTGTATCACACCCACTAAATCTCCCTGGGAAAAGATGCGGCTGTTGCAATCAAATTACAATGTCCAGGTGCCCGTGATCAATGAACTTGACCCCTATCTGCTCCAGTGGAGCCGCTCAGTTGACAGAAGTCGAAAGCTGTGGAGTGCTGGGCAGCTCTCAGGTGTGTATGTGTGCAAGTGTATGAATGTGAGGCGGGGCGTTTCTGAAAAACAGCATATGTTCTCAACAAACCTCCCCTCAGTAAAACAAAATTTGGAGGAAAATAAAGCATAAATGGGGGGAAACAGTCATCATTCTTATTTTGCACAGCAGTTAGAGGTAAAGAGGATGAATAATTACCACTCCAAATAGGTAACTTTTTTAGAGACAAAGTTTAACTACTTGATACAAAATCAGTTAGTGTTATTGTCATAACCCAGGGTGCAATGGATTTTGGTCACTGAATATAAGTAAATCCAACAACAGCTCAATACCCATACACTGCAGCCAATCCTACAGCTATTTTTCCTCAGATTCTATAACTCCTCCAAATCAGTCTGCTGAGACAATTTAAAGGGTGAAGATTTGGTGAGGCTGAGGAGAAGCCCCTTTCATAACACCGGTCACGATATAGACGGTCAGCAGCAGGAGAAAGAAAACCTCCGAGAACAAAGAGCCATTTCACCTGTGGCGGAGAGATGAGTTGGTAGCTATGGAGACATTAGCAAACAGTGAAAAAACATCCATGCGACAGGATAATAAAAATGTGTTTGGATTAGCAGGCTATTCGGCATTCATTTTTAATTACATGCTTTGAATACAATTTTAACACAAACAGGTTTTCCGCATCCTCATTAACATATGAATGAGGATGTGGCCACAATGTTCTGGCAGTGCCATGCTTGCTGCACAGTGATATACATCAGCAGATACAGGATGTGATGTTAGCTGTTTCTATGTAATAGAATGATAATATCTTTGTGTCATGGTTTCACGATATGCATGTCTTCACCCCTGCATAGCAAATAGGCAGCACAGGGAAAGAGAGAAAAATTGATCTACAGTATGGCAGTATAATAGGGCTCGGCCTGAAGCCATTGATTTGACGCGGGGCGGAGGGTGCACCTCTGCCTGAGGAGAGCAGAGCTGCTGCCAGGTACACATCTTTCTGCGCTGATCCCTGGATGCAGCCGGCTAGATATACACGAGAGTTGACAGAAAGCGCAGGGATAAACAGAGAAAATCCCACATTTGGAGTGATTTCCACCAGGGTTTTGCACAGAGGTCATCAGAAACAGGACAGAGATTACGTGCAAAGTGTGGGATTGGCAAGGCAACCTGTCGGCCAAAGAAATCCACCACCGAGGGTCATAAAAGGTTAAGAGAGGCGCATCAGCTCTAAATACCACAGTGCTCATGCCTGAGTTGGACACAACTCCATGGGTCAAGCAAACTCGCATGTGAAAATGCACTGGTCAATGCAATTTTGCAATGTGCTTTTCTCACAGTTTCCAAAATAGAGTTATCAACACAGTGAGGTTAAAGAGGGCAAAAGAAATAGAATGTGTCTGTCTTTGCCTTTGGGCTGGACTTCCAGTGTGTTCCTTTTGGAATCAATAGAGAAACAGAGCAGACACTGATTATGTGGGCTCCCAGAAGAGCTTGTGTCCTTGGGCTTTTCACACATTGCACACTATTATGCCTCTTAAAAGGCCCCATCCATTATTAAAATTTAAACAAGCCAGTTCTAGTAGAACATGCAATTGGAGACACTTTTTCTTTCAAAGCTGTCTGATTGAGCTTTTGATACAGATGCAAATGTGAATATAGCTGTTAAAGTATTTTGAAGATGTGAGTGTATATTTGCACTGTTTACTGGTGTAAGATGCCATCGTATTTTCTTTGTAAAGGGTGGAAAAGTTGCAGAGAATTATTTTTTCAAGTTCCATTTACAACACCTCTGTATGTGTAGAGGCTATGTTTAGATGTAAAATCAGAAATGTAGCTCAAGCACTGTAAAATGTGAAATAGAGTAAATAAATGTGTTTTGTAGTGTCAGTGGAGTTTCTCTTTATCTATTTACAGATGAAGTCTGTAATGACAGGATGCACAAAAGGACAGCTTAGGCAGTCTCACATCTGTCTAATTAGAGGTAACATCATGTCCTCTGTCAAACTTCAGACCAGCAGCGTAAATTTGAGGGACTGAACTCTAAGCGCACACGCAGTGTTTTTCTCCAAGATATAATTTGAGGACAACACTGTGAAAAATGTGGTTTGGTTCCTTTAAAGACAGATGGCCAATAAACAAGTCTGCAACAATTCAGAGTTTTGATCTGAATTGTTGTTTTGAAAGATGCCATTTATAAGCAGCTGCTCTTAAACAATTAAATTCCATGACAGTGTTCTCATTGTTTGTGGGTATTTCTGAGAGAAGGAATAATTTCTCCAGCGCCTCGCTGAATGTCTTGCTCACTGCTGTAGCTTTGCTCCTCACATCTGAACGGGCCTCTCCATTGGTTCACTGACTGCACATTCTGTTTACTGTACTTGTATTTACTTGGATGAACAATTTATTCTGTTCCAGTCCATATATGATGATACAAGTCCCAATTTCAAATGGCTGTGCACAGAGCTGCCCTTAAGGGTCGACCATGTCTGTTGCCATCACTGGCACCATCCAACCATGAAAGGGAAGTGATGAAAGACAGGCAGTGAAAAAGCATGTCTCTGAATTTGAATCTATTCATAATTTATTAAACTTGATTGGATAGAGCCCCATTTGTAGCTCTCAGTAATCAATTAATCAGTAGATAATTTATTGATAAATCAAAAGTCAATTAATGAATCAGTCAAGAAGTGTGTAAACTGATGTATAAATAATAATAATGTGGAGTCTTTCTGAAAAAGACAAGGTGTTATGACACAATCAAACTGTGATCCAGAGAACTGAGGATGAAGTGAATCCTGGCTGAAATGGAAAAGGACTCAAGGCACCATGTAAAATATGTTCCTTGGAGAATCTACTATACAGTGGAAGGCCTTGGTTCTGTACATATACAAAAAGATCTTTTCAACAGATAATTGGAGAGAGCACCTTTCACCTAGGTTTGTGTGTTATATAATATGAATGTGGATAAGTGTGTGAAACTACTGTATGTGTTAACTATATCACTCCGTTATGGAAAGAAGTCTCATCTGTAAATCATAATGGACCATCTACCTGAAATGGAGGATTTAATATTAACATTTGAACCAGTTACATGGGAGCGGGGTTGAATCCATAAAGTAATGTATTCAAATAGAATAAAATACAGCCTAAATTAAAAGTGAACATCAAGCACACTAGTCTAGCTTAGAGACTGTAATTAATTATGAGAAAAATGCTTTGATCGTGTTTATGCTTAGCAAAGAATAAAAGTGTGAGGGGCAAAAGATAAGTAAAAGACTAGGGATTGAATACGCTGACCTGTTAATTAGCACTCTATAATGGATAGAATGAATTATTATGATTTAATTCAGTCATTCTACAAAGAAATAATTATCGCTGCATGTATAATATGAAGACGGAAAAGTGTGTTGTGATCTTTGGGACTCTGTTCTTGTCAGAACTGTATATTCATCAGAAGTGAGAGCTTGGCCTCTATTAACTTCAAGCGGGGCACATGATTGTGAGGTGTGAGTCATCTAATATTCGTCAACATTCAATTAGCATGCTAATCCTACCTGCAACGGTGGGTCGGGGCAGTTACCGATGTAATCAGTCACCCAAGCAGAAAATGTGAAATATCGACAAGTAAATACTGAATAAACGCTAGTTCAAGAGCGTGACTGCTGACAGAATGAAAAGTGAATTTATAGAATCATTCACTGGGCTGTGAAGTGCACAAACAGAGGCAACAGCGTGCTGCAGCTGCACCTGTGCGCCCCTCTGATATGTGTGCTGCGATCTGTGTTGGATGAGGAGATAAAGTGTATGGAAAAAGAAAAATAAACACCACCTATATAAGCAGCAAGCACACTGTATAGCTGTGTTGCTGCTATTAATCATACATGAATGGTGTTCCTGGACCTGCAATACTGTATTTTCACCGAGAGTGCGAGAAGTAGCAGGGGCCCAGGCAGGTGATAAGACCCCCCATGGTGCAGTGTGGCTGGATGGGGGAGCAGTGCACTAACTCTGTTCTGCTCTGCTTCAGTACCATGTGCCGTTTCGCTCCGTATCCAGCTTTTTGGCAGCACTGTTTGTTAACAGGACCTCAGTCACCCGCTGGCGAGGCCACAGATGCGCTTGCGATTCAATCTGCCAGCTAATAAAAATCTTAGAACTTAATGGGATAAATTTGGAACGGCAAGCTCAGCATAAGAGACGGTGACGTTTGACACCTCATAGCACCCACTGTGCTGCCTTATTGAAAACGTGAGGAGAATCCTTAACACATTAATAAAAAGAAAAACTACATTCTTCACATGCACTACGTGGTGATGCCCGTTTCCCTCGGTGCCTTTATCATCAGCTCCAAGAGATTGAACAGCAGAGGAGCATGTGTGCAAACCGGACTAATTCAAACTGCTCCAAACTGCTTTTTCCACCAATAGCTGTAATGGAAAGAAGCGACAGTTTGTTTTGGAAATGCACCAGCGATTCGCTGCTGGTTGCCAAATCATATTCAAACATCTTACAGTCTAAATATAAACAAACTAAAAAGGAATTATTCATGGCTACTAGGAGACATCTGACAAGGTTTATTTAATGCCTGTTTGACCCCCCTCTCAGATGCGTTTAGTGTTAGTCGTCTACAAGTGGTCTCTGGAGGGGTGCTGTCCCCCACTTTCAAATGGAGCAAATGTTTCAGGGAAATGGCTTATGGCTTCAATGCCCGCCAATAAATGACAAGGCATTTTCTTAGTCTTTCATCACATTATTCTGCCCCTGCGGAACCAGGCCAGCGGCTGCTGATTCAGTGCCTGTTTATAGCCAATGATGATGGCTTTCAAATGATATTGCGACATAATGAATTGGATTTGAGTATCTGACCAGCGAGGTGATCTGCATGCGGCGGTCTATATGTGATAATACAGGGTCTCCCACTTTGACACATGCCACTGATTACACTATGGAATTAAAGGCAATGTGTTGTCCATTATTCAACCTGAGCAGTTAACCATTTAATTTGTTTATCATTCGCTTTACAGAAACTTTTTGCCTGACTGGTTCGGGTTATGAGTAATCGACCAACAGAGGTATGATGCTAAGCACAGTAGGTTAAGATGATGTACGAAGCTGCTGTTCTCTCTTGGTCATTTTTATGTATACTATGCAGGATTAGAAATTCACATGAACTTGTGGTTGATATGCCCTCAACATTCCCAGAAACAAAAATGAAGGGGCCAAAATACCTTCAACAACTAGAGATATCCTCTTATGCATTTTACCCTCTTCACTGTTTTTTCAATTAGTTTTCATATGCAAACATGAATGTGACGAAACAAACAAAAAAAATGTAACAAGTGCAAAACAAGTGTGATTAATTAATGAATCAATCAAGAAGTGTGTAAACTGATGTATAAAAAATAATAATGTGGAGTCTTTCTGAAAAAGACAAGGTGTTATGACACAATCAAACTGTGATCCAGAGAACTGAGGATGAAGTGAATCCTGGCTGAAATGGAAAAGGACTCAAGGCACCGTGTAAAATATGTTCCTTGGAGAATCTACTATACAGTGGAAGGCCTTGGTTCTGTACATATACAAAAATGTACATATACAAAACAAGTGTGATTATCTCATCCCACTGGAAGATTTTTATTTATTTATTTTTTTAAAGAACATTTAAAAAAAATATATATTGAAATAGAGACTACATGACTAAAAAATTTTTTTGCAGCCTAAAGCAGCAGGAAATGCCTCTGACTGTTACTCTTGTGTATGTGATTTTATTGTATGCTATGGTTTAAAACAAAACAATACTACTGGCAAAAACCGAGTGTTCACTTGCCAATATGGAATGTACCTACATTATTTAATAGTTCAATAAAATTCAGATCAACAGGCACAAAAAAAAGTTAACTTCTCAACCTCAAACTGTGTTTTTTAGGTATTTTATGTGTGTGGACTGACCTATTTTGTATCCCGAGTGACTACAAGAACCTTTAAACCTTAAAAAAAAAAAAAAAAAAAAAAAAAAAAAAAGATTCTATTCTATTCTATTCTCCTCTATCCCTGATGATTTTTCAGGGCCATTGAATACAGCTGCTTGCATACATTAGTTCACTGTTGTTCATCAGTACACATAATGAAGCGTAATAGTTGATAATTTGTTCACTGATGCACTGACTTTTAAAGATTGAGGCAAATTGATTTCCCCACTGCAGCTTATATAGACCTGTCTACACACATGCTTAAACATACTCACATAATGCATCTAGACACACACACACACACGCACACACACGCTGATTACACAAGGCTGACAGTCTTATTTAAATCTGTTTACAGACAAATGTTTGGTAGACTGTTCTCCATGGGAGGCAATTGACTTAACAAATTGCATACAGAAAACCAACAATGTTTAGCCAGTTGCACACACACATCACCTGAAACACATGAACAGTTATTTAGGCATTCACAACACACAAAAACATGTTTACCACCCATTACCACTACCACACACACACACACACACACACACACACACACACACATACTGTATATAGTATATAGTCAGTTTGTGTAAACTAAATGAGAGTTGTTATCTTTGCACAGATGACAATACAGACCTTTTGTCTTTACAGCCATTTTATTCCAGTCTGTCCTCCTTTCAGTGCCATTTCAGGGCGAGGCAAATGACATCCAAGAGAGCAAGATGACACAAAGTGTCTTTTGCGACACTTCTACGACCTAAATGTATGGTCACTCTGAAGTTGGATGCTACAAGTCATAAAACACTTGGCAGTAAATTTCATGTTTTTCTATTGAAGCTACTGGTGTGCAACCAAGTTTTCCTCACTTTTATTCAGTGGTTTTTTTTCTGCGCTTGCCTCCCATCACTGGTGGTATGAGTTCCTCTCTAACTTCTAATTATTGATTTAACACATCCATCGACAGTAGAAGACATTGTCTGATGAGTAAGTTACACAAAAGAACTGAGAAATAACGTGTAAGGAACTTCTGCTCTCATAAAATGCTGGCTGACTAATAAGGACAATGTAGGTGCAGCAAAATGCACTGTAAGATGAGGAATGGTTTATGTACCTTTGCACCAGTATGGGAAATATGAGAAAAGCCACTCACACAAAAGAAAAATGTGCTATTTCCTAAGACAGTATCTTTTTACGTTACCTCCTTGCACTGCATTTGATTTACATAACTATCTAATACTGAGAGATTATAATGAATTATAAATGACATATAGCAATCCTAAGTGCTGGCACAATGATACCAGAAAACAAATTATGCTAATGACTTCAGCTTATATATTATTTGCATATTAAATTTAATGGTGTTCAAACCCCCAGTGCCTTTTCAGCGTCTCTTCCCTCATTTGACTCTGCATCAGTGGGGAGGGATGTGTTGGTGTGCAGAAACCGCTCTATTCTTTGAATCGCTGGAGTCATTATAATAAGTAATTGGACTTGATAAAGCAAATAGCTCTGGAGTACAAACATGCCACAGTTACACACCCAACACAACACAGCAGTAAAATATCAAATTACAATTCAAACATAAGGATACACTCCGATTAAAAACCTTGCCTAATCCATTTTAGTTCACAATCTACAATCTACTTTAATCTGCGATGATGTCCCCCGACATTAACAAGGCCTTTTCAGATCAAATCATCTGAGGATGTATTATAATTGTCAGTATATCAGGTACATCTATACACTTTGTTGTGCCTGATAATAAAGTGACTGTCAAAAATGTAATAAAATCTGTTACTGTAATAAGTTGCAGAATAATGTCATATCACTGCCTTAACTGACATTTATCTACCTCATAAAGGGAACACAATTTTAACAGATGATGCAATATTAACATTGACTAATAATGCAATAGATTTTATGGACAGGAATAGATATATTATCAGATAGTACTGAAGCAATAATCACCAGTGGTTGATCTTGTTTTCAACTTTTCAACCAATTTTTAGTAGAGTTGGAAAAAAATATTATAAAGCGGCTATTATGTTATCAGTTGCTATACACTTCCATTGTGTCATGAAAACATACTTATTATATTATATCTACTTGTTATAGATAAGCATGCAAATACTGTAGTGCTCGCAGAATCGTCTCACTGCAGGGAGCTGTAGAAATCAGGACAACTGATCTCAGGAGGATGTAATTAAATAGGTTTAAATTATATTATTCCTATGCAGTTCTTTATGTCTGTGTGAATATTCACTGGCACCTCCCCTCCGCTGCCATGTTCTCGGACACTGATTAGACTGTCCGAGGTCACTCTAAGGACCTCTTAAAATGATTTTCATTTAGTGGACAATCGTCTGTCAAGGTAATTGTATTCTAATTGTTTCAGAGGTTGCGGCGACATGCAGCACAGTCCGTGAAGCAGAGATCAGTGAGTGACTGAAATGTTTTCTCAAACTGATATAAAATTACCTCGTGAACATTTGGTGACCGCTCTTATTCCAAAGCTCTCTATAGAGCCATCTGTATTCGCACTTTCTTCAGCATGTTCCCAGCATGAACTGGGTCCCTACACATTTCCTGCAGCGCAGTCAAATCACTAGTAATGATGTATCTGAAAAATGTAAAGATCACAATTACTAATAAAAGTTGAAATTATCTGCTTCATATGATTGTTCAGGGGAAAAAAGTACATTTTCTGCTACATTTTACAATCGAGTCATTTTATCTCTGGTGGACAAGTGATACATCAAAGGAAGGAGAGGGAGGAAATGGAGAAATCCAGTGATGGCATGTCACGGTGATTCAAAACTTATGATATTCACTAAATGCACCAGCTGCTTGACAGTCCATACCAAAATCCCGCTGAATATGAGTGGCACAGCCTAATAACACAGAAGAGGTCAAATCCAATCAAAGCCGATCAAATTAAAAGTTGCATGTCGAGGCAGAAATACCCCAGCGAGGCGTGACATGCTGGGCGTCCACAAAGCAACAAATTGGCTGCATGATTGGCTATTAAAAATCATGTGAAATTAGCTTTCATTGTATAAAATATATCACAGCATGAGCCTTTGAGTGTAATGAATTTGAGGAAGGTGAGCACTGAGCTGGAAAAGAGAAGGGAATTATTGGTGCTCACTAGCTATTTTCTGTTTTTTTTTTTTCTTTCTTTTTTTTTCTCTCAAATTTCACCTTTTTTGCATCAGAGTAGAGACTGTGAATACGGCACAAATAGGCTGTTGCCAATGTTCATTTTAAATAAGACACAAAATTCAAAAGCAAGAATAGGCAGGATTTGGCCTTGGATTTTGTAATAAAGTGTACCAAGCCTTGCACCTAATAAAAGTAGAAAACTGAAGTAACGAAAGCCAGCAGCGATATTTGACAAATTACAGGATCATAAGTGCATCCTGTATTCAGAGGCAGGCACAGCCAATAATGGCACAGAGGTGTGTAGTACACAGATGATAATGATGTTGTGAATATAGAGATCAAAGTCTTCTCACTCTGGTGATTAAGCGTCCAAACAAATGCATGTATGAGGACAGCCTTATCACCTAGGACCACACAGAGGCCTTTCCATATCTGTAGCTCTCAGATGGCCAGCCTGGGCCTGCCATGTGCGCCGCTGCCAAATAAAAACACCACAGGCATTGCCTCTGTTGCCAGCCTGGCCTGTTCATTTCATTGATGAAAGAGATCATTCTGAGTTTCCCAATTTAGAAAGAAAGTTACCGTTGCCTTATCACTCAAGGACAATTAGCCGATAATTAAATGTTGGCAAATGTGTAGGGTTTGTTATGACTTCACCCCAACTGTATACTTATTTATCTTGACTCCAATTTTGAGTCTAGAGGCATACTTTGCATTGCCATTTTTGTGAGCTAGTATGATGTCATGTTCATTAGCAAACTACCGGAAAAAGACACAGAATATAATAACTAAAAATGTGTTTGTGATGCTTTTTTTTTATGCCAAATTCTAAAACTATACCTCTGTGCTTTTCCCACAGACAGAAGTAGAAAACACTCCTGTTGTTAAATAACATGTTTTTGTTTGCACATGTTGACAAATTGCCTTGACCCCTCGTTATGGCATCTCCTGTGGTTTCTAAATTCTTCTAAACCCGTGTGATTAAGATCGTCTTCAGTCATTACACTAATGGACATGAATTTTAATTAATGATATCCTCATTTGCATTGTGTGCTAATTATCTAAATCACTTTCTCTCATCTGAAGTGTAATTACTACCTATCTATGGCTTCAATTCATCTAGCCATTTCCATGAGATAACCAGTACTTTGCTATTTTGCTAAGGGACAAATTAATGCTTGGTTAACCTGACTCAAGTTACTTTATTTATGGTGGCCAGAAAAACAACAACAAAATTACTCCATAATCCTGTTACAATGATGCTAACTCAAAATTTTATGAAGCACTTTACCTACTACTCAAAACTGTGGCTGCAAAAAAAAAAAAAAAAAAAAAAAAAAAAAAAAAAAAAAACTGAACACTAAAGTTCAGTATTGTGTTATAGCTGCACATAAAATTGTCACAACTTAAATTCACAACCTGATTTAAGATGATAATACACACTTTTAAAAAGGGTAACACTTTTTTTCACTATCCACTTTTCATGGGCCTGATCTGGTCCACAGGCCTTGAGTTTAACATATATTAGGGAGATTTGATTTTCCTCAAGTACCTACACAGCAGTGTTGTGTACTTTGGCACAGGAAAATACACAGGTCAATATACTGGAATACAGCCATTGCAAAGTGTTACCCAACATTTCCAAAGACACTTGCTCCACTTCAACAAATTGTTAGTCTTTTACTGTAACTTCTGCATTATGATTTATGGCTTGATAAATGGCAAATGTCCCCAAATTATGCAGAGGTCAAAAGACACAAGTTGCAGAATTGTACAGTCTGGCACCCCTTGTTTGTCTGCAACAATACACTTTATGGGAAAGAGAAGAAGAAGAAAACATGTTCTTACCTGAGAGTGAACATCTCCACAGGAGAGTAGGCTGACACAGTGATGAAGACAGAAACTGTGTCCCGCTGCCTCATGGGTGTAGCCGGCACCATGACCATGAAGTTATTATCCAGCCTGTGCTCAGCGAGGGGCGGAGGAGTGGGGTTCTGGTAGAGCCTCACATTGCCAATCCTCCTCAGAGGGGTGGTGGTGTATGAGCCAAATAGCCCTTCCTGGCCTGATCGCATGAAGCTGTCTTTCCTCACCTCCTCTGAGTGGCACTCTGCTGCTTCCGTGGACTGCAACATATAGTAGAGCTCCACTGGGGTGCCCTCAGATGCCTCGAGGTTCCTCTGGCGTCCCGGCACCACACTGGGCGGGCTGAACCAGCTGGCCAGGGGCTCTAGCTCTGCCACGCACAGTCCCAGCTCCCCCTTCAGCTGGCAAGTGCCACGCACCTCCTGGGTTTCATGGAAAGCAAACATGCGTACACAGGGCAGCTTGTCAATGGCGCTGTAGTCGTCCCAGTCCCTGCCTGCGATGTAAAACAGCACCTGGACCTTGGGCTTGGCCAGGTGAATCCTGCTGTTCATGATGAAGGTCTGCACCTTCCAGTTGATGGTAAACATGGAAGAGGGGGGAAAAGTGCCCGGGCTCTGGAGGAGCTCCAGAGGAACAGGCTGCTCCACGGACAGAGGTCCATAGCTGGCATTGACTGAAGGCAAGCTACGGGCCTGGTAGATGAAGAAGGGTTCAGTCCGTGACAGCAGGCTAGAGTTCCTCATGAAGTCCTGGTTGGCTTCCTTCAGAAAGAACGCCAAGTCAGCGTTGAGCACCTGGTAGTTGACAGGCAGGTATGTGGGCATGGAGGAATATCTCTGCAATCCCTCTAAGACTCGACAGTCAGCTACTACAAGACAGAGGAGAAGAGCTGAGTCAGGACAAGCTCACCACAGGATCACTTGTTGTAGCCTACTCTGCCAATAAGCCCTTACTGTGTATAAAAAGTCTTTCCTGAAAACTAGAAAGGCAGCAGTGGTGCCAGAAATTTGCAGCTGTGGAAAAAATGGTGATGCCACATTTTCCCATTTATTTCACCTCTGATAAGTTAGACACTGACAAATGACAGCTGTATAATACTGACTACACATATATTCATGGTGTTGCGTTGAAGTTTAATCATGATGGCATGTTACAATAGCACTGCAAAGTATTTTAATGCCTACTAGAATGTACTAGAAATGAAGTTGTGCTGACATTACTTACACAAAATACACAAAACACAACATTAGAACAATATAATCTTGAAAGAATATTTTCAGTCATTTTCTAGCTGGTAGAGACAGGAAATCACATCCAAATGTTGCACTTTCTCACTTAATTTCACCAGCACCTGGACATGTGGCGATGCTGCAGTATAAATTAGCTCTATAGTGTAATATCAGCAAGTTGGAAAGAACCTCCGAATCTGCCAAATACATTCCTCACCTCTGTCACCCAATTTTTAGCAAATTCTGAAGTTATCCAGAGTATGGCATCGTCAGTAAAGGTTTCAACACAGGTTGGAGGCACTTCGAAGGGGTTAAGTACATGATGTATAGCCTGTTGTACTAAATGGAAATAAAGTAACTCAGCTAAGAAAACGGATACGTGCAGCAAATAGGCGGTTATCCTCCAATCATATTTAAGTGTAAGGAAAATTGGTCTGGCTGCCAAATTAAATCAACAAAAGATGTTAATCAAAATCACAATTAAGCCCACAGTGTGCAGTTTAACCTCTAATGTTTAAGAGAAAGCATAAAAATTTCCTGTGGTGCAATAATGGTACGCTCCTGGGAGAGGACAGCCTGATAGTCGCTTTTGTATCACCTATTGGCTGAGCAATTGCACTACACACATAAAAAGGTTTTAATCACATTGAGAGTGGACTTTGACCTTCTCCTCAAGAGCAATCTGCTCTGTGATTACGCTCCCAGTGCACACTCCCATCCTCACGCTAGGGCTGCCAGAGGATTTCATTCCTTAGCCCACCCTTGTAAATCAATGTCCTGACAATTTACAAACCAGCCGGGGATTTGTGATTCATGATGCCCCTCTTGACCTCAGTGCGGTCCCGCTGAGGGAGGCAGGAGCGCAGGCGGGCTTCACCTCTGAAGGGCACCACCACTATGTTTAGGGACTCTCAATCCAGGTACAGCACCTGTCCAGTCCTACTTTAAGTGTCAGTTAACTGCTTCAAAGTAAACACTCTGAACCAGATCCTGTCTTTGTGACAGGGAACACAGGCGACTGAGCAACAGAGCGCCGCAGAGCAATTTGTATTTTTCCTGAACAAGCGGGAGCTCGGTGTTGTTTGTACACCAAGAGGCATTGTTGTAGATGTGGCATTACGACACTGACAAATGAAAAGCTTATAGTCCAGCAAGAGCAAAACAAGACAGAAACAGTTGGGGACAAAGTCATCCTCTGGTCCCTGGGTGGGGATGTTTCCACTCCCAAGTCTAAGCCCTGATGTCTCAGCTGGAGTGGCAAGCTAGGATAAAGTGCTCTCTCCACAGGCCCTCGTCCCTCTTTCTCTCCATGCTCTATTGTTTTTACAGAGGACATAACAAAGAATTTATATCTGCCTACATGCTATAAGCACATTCATACACATTTAATCGTATGTGTACGTGCTCACACTTCATGAGTCAATCATGTAAAAAGATATTTTGTTTAAGTTTGTTGAGCAACTGCTTCCCATTTACTTAATGTAATTGTCATTTCTTAGATTCTGTAACGATAAAGGGCATTTTAAATATCTCTGTTCACAAAGACACTAAAACAACCCTATAAGAAGAAAAAAAAAACTTCATGTTGGCCAAAAGGTTCACTTTTCAGTGTGCTCCAGTGCAAACTGTTACAAAACTTAATGTAATTCTCCAAGGTTGGGTAACTTAGTTCAATTTCCGCAAGGCCACTCTGATAACATTGGATACAGGGGAACTAAAAAAACAGTCACAGACGAAATGAACGAGTCTGTTCTTAATTGAATTTACAAGAGTGGGTAGGCCTTTTGAGCAAGAACACACTTATCAGAAGCGTTTAATCTGTTTGTGAGCACTTTAGCAATTCTCAAATGAAAGGAGCTTGTTTCAGGGAGAAGCCAGATTTTTGAGAAAATTGAGTGTACCTATCAAAGGAGCTGTTTGAGTTCTGTTTAAAGCAAAGCAATGATGCACATCTTGTGTACAAATGAAATCTAAAAACGCAGTCATCTCTTAATGATATGAGCAGCTATTCTAGTGGAAAGGAGGAAATGGAACAGAAAATTAAAAACCCAATACAAATTAAGGTCTTGGTATTTCTCCACCACAATATTAATGTGTCAAGTAGTTGGACGTAGAGTCAGTACTCATGGATAGTCAGAATCAGTGATTAACAAGGCTCAGAGTGGTTGATTTGGAAATGAAACTGAAACATGACTCAGCTACATTCCATAAAATGGTTCAGAAAGCTTTTCAATGGAGCTTCAGACTAGTTGAGGAGGTGGGCTGAATAAGATATTTACCCATCTGCTCACAGGACCTACTGCAATATACAACAACTTCCCTAATGGTTTTGGTTACCTTCAAACTTTCTTTAATGCATCATTTGTTTTTAATGAACTCTGATAGTTAAATCAAAGAGCTTATAGCACATGGCAATGCAGGTAGTCTTTGCTGCAGAGGCTACAGCATATCTTCTTATACATATTCCCCCAAACAATTGAGAGATGCTGTTTCACCAAGCAGCAGCATATGAATGCAAATCTTGGCCTGAGCTTGTCCCTGAAAACTGACACTGAATTTATAAACTTGGAAACATGATCCAGTCACAGGCAGATCTCTGAGCCCAAATCTGTGATTATCAGAGTCAGCGAGTCCGTGTTGTGAATTAAAATTAATAAAACATACATAAAGGTGTTTCAAGTGGAATAGGTTCAACCTTTGTTCCAGGGGAAAAAAATTGAAAAACACATTGTGAATTAAAATTAATAAAACATACATAAAGGTGTTTCAAGTGGAATAGGTTCAACCTTTGTTCCAGGGGAAAAAAATTGAAAAACACATTGTGAATTAAAATTAATAAAACATACATAAAGGTGTTTCAAGTGGAATAGGTTCAACCTTTGTTCCAGGGGAAAAAAAATTTAAAAACACATTACAGACTCAGCCTGCTCTTTATTCTTATTTCTGTGCTGCAGAAATAGGACATGATGCAGCTAGATGCTTGGGTGATGTCTCAACTTTAGATGCAGTGAGGCATAAATGTGTTCCAAATGTCAGGATTAGATTTAAAAACACTATGTTTACACTGGACACAGCGTATATTTGTAGTATTAAAGCTGGTAGTTATATCATTATCATTCCTATAACTGAGAGACTAAAAAAAAAACCACTAGTGATTCTGTACACACATATCAAAGAGTTGATTTAATACTTGAGAATAGTTTTGCACAGCTGCTCTCTTCTAGTGGGACATCAGCTCGATGATGGGACAAACAAATGTTAAGTCAGCAGCTGTCAACTCCAAATAAGTCTCTTTGAAAAATCAACACTTACTATTAACACAAATTGCTTTGTGGTGATGGTGGCATAGCTGGTTGATGTAGTACTAGTAGTACTTGTAGTAGTAGCAGTGGAAGTGCTAGTAATATTAGTAGTAATATTTGTGTATACATATATACACATAAATATGTGTGTGTGTGTATGTGTGTGTGTGTGTGTGTGTGTGTGTAGATATATAGATATATACATATAGATATATAGAAATATATAGAGGGATTGAAAATCCAGTTAATGGTCCAGACACTGGACGGTATCAAAGCTCAGCCAACAGGGATAATTAAGTATTGTTAGCTCACTGATGCCCACTCAGCAAAATTCAGAAGCCACTCCAAAAAACAAAACAACAATACCGTTATAATAGCAATGGCAATTGCAGAAAATCAGCTTTTTTCCATTGGTGGAATCTTAAAGCATAGTGTTTGTTAATCATATCTCTCTTAAAAAGGGGGAAAATAGTATATGAGATGCACTTATACAGCCACAAACTGGCTTAGATACGCACAGAGAAAAGAAGCATAATGATAATTCAACTGAGAAAAAAAATGTCTTTTTCAGCATACACTTTATGATCCACATCATGTATAATTAAATTTCCCTATCGTGTGGCATTAAATCATAAAAAGACAGCCAACGTTATGCTGAGCCAGATAAATTCAAATGTTTGAATTCTCTTTCTTCATTTCCTCTTTATAATAAAAAATGTTTTTTTAAAAATGCAAATGCTGTTGAGGCAGTGTGTTTCTTATGGAGAAACAGTCAAGAGAAGTCTAAACCCTCATGAAGGCAGAGTGATTGTACAGGTGTACAACGATGATCAGTGAAAAGGGATGACAGCTAATAACTAGCCAAGCCTTATTCCTCCATGATAAGCGTTGGTTTGTTAAATGTTAGAATTTTATAGTGAGGCAGTAAAGAACAGTGTAGCTGTTACGGCAGATGCTGTGTAAATATTTCCACTCTAAGTAGTTATGCGTTATTACCACAAAGTAATTTAATGAAATGCACTCTGTCATCTGAACTTCCATTTCGGCATCACCTCTAGAGGATGAACACAAGCTGATTGGAACAATAAGACAAAGAAGACAGATTAGAAAAGACGTGGCTCAGTCAGATTCTTGGCAGTGGACTGCAGCCGTCAGAGTCAAACAGCTGAAAATGCTGAACAGCATCAAACAGTCCACCACATCATGACCTGCAAGCCTGTCAACCTAAACTGGTACCTGGAGCCAAATATGGAACTGTTTCCCTTATAGAGCTGACAGAGATGGACAACCAGTCACAAACCCCCATGTAAAAGTTGTTCCAAAATTTCTTCAGTAGCACGCTGTTTGATGTTTTTCCTTGTTTTCTGTCATATTGTAGTCACATCTGATTTCAGTCTCAATTCCTCTTATCAGATCAAGGGCCCTATCTTGTGCCACCCGGTATCCGCTGCCACTACCCGCTACCCGCAAATTGCGGATTTAGGAACTTCCGCTATCCCTAAATGGTATCTTGCGCCCACGCTACCCGCTATCCGTTATGCCGACTCCGTCATTTGCGCCTGGAGGTGTGTCCGTGGGCGTGTTTCATGCGCTATCCCTAAAGTTGCTATCTTGCGCACACACTTTAGGGATAGCGGGTGGTCCTGACCACCCGCTATCCGCTATCCCTAAAGTTTGGGCTGTTATGAGAGCGCGCCCAGGCGGCTTCAGTGCGCGCCCCGACGGAGCCTCGCCACACACACGGTCGATACCGGGACGCCGCCGGAATGGACTGAGTATATTACTCATATAGACTGTTTAGAGGAAAGACTGTTTTAATTGGACACTTACGCCAGCACGTTTTATTGTTTTATCATAAGCCAGCAGCTGTGCTATATTTTTATTTTTAATATTTTATTTGCCCAATCTACCTTGTCAATAAATTAGTTTACACATAGTTCCACCTCTGCCTCTTGTGTATCTGTGGTGTGGCCCGGGGATTTTACTCAATCAGTACAACCTTATGACGTGTCCACTTGGACACATGTGGCTCCACCTCCCGAATTAACTCGCCTATAATATAATATATAATATGTATATAGCCAACTTGCTTTAGCCTCAGTAGAACCCCTGAGAAAATCTACCTCCCTCTCTCCATCGCGGGTTTAGGATTTAGGATTTAGGATAGCGCAGCCTGCCCTTAAAGGCAATGGCACCTGGCACACTGGTTGGTTTAACTGGCATAACGCCCAAAACACGCCTATGCGTAATATAGCGGGTAGCGCAGGTATTTTGCGGATAGTGGGAGGTGCACAAGATAGCAACTTTTACGGGGGAACGCCTCTTCCTAAATCCTAAATCCGCAAATAGCGGGTTTAGGGAGTCTGGCGCAAGATAGGGCCCCAAGTCTTCATTAATTCCCCCATCAATTCCCGTTGTCAGGGGCTAAAGACTACATATAGCATTAGTGGAGTTAACTTTGTTTTAATATTCAGGAAAGACAATGCTACATCATTACTTCTGTCTCAGAATTACTTTGCTGAACAGCTAAGGCTCATTTGGCATAGTGCCTTACTTGATTGAATACACTAAAAGAACAAACTTCAAGTATTCAGATTCCCATGTGTTTTCTCTACCTAAATGGGCCATTCAAGCATGCTCTACCTGTAATTACAATATTTCAATCAGCATTTGAAGGCATCACTGGCAGCACATCTGACAGCACAAAAAAAATGTGGTGGCTTATCGATTATGGTGCATTGAGGCAGTCAGGATCCAGGACTAAACTGGAAGCAGTTCTCTACACCCCGCCCAAACACTTATCCAGTCACTTCACTGTCAGTAGGTAATGTTGCCTCCGCGGTTTCTGTTGGGAGCACAGTGAGGTTTACAATCAGGGTGGACCTTAAACATGCACGACTTGATTTTATCTGACCACTAGATAGCATTTAGTGTAGTACAGCCAATCCTCTGTGCCCCCTCCAAAAGAATGCATAATAACAGTACAGAGGCCAACCTAGGACAAACTTTGCTGCATTCTTTGCCTGCAGGTTAACCACTGAGCGAAACCAACCATTGCATGTTTTGGTATGTCAGAAATGGGCCTTTGAATTCATTCCACTGTGTTTGCAGTTGAAAGTCTGAAAGTCACATATTGAATCATCAGTCACAGACCTCCGCAGTTGATTCAGAAGATTGAATTGAGTCGTGTTATTTAAAAAAAAAAAAAAAAAAAAAAATAGTTATTGGGCATTGCAATATGACAATTAAAAAAGCAACCACAACGAGTCGATTCATCATGCTGAAAGGGCAACTCTGGGTCAAGTCTGTAAACTGTGACTAATTCCCACTATAGTAAAGACAATATAGTGTCCGCTAATGAAAGATGAGCTAGCGAATTTGCAAATTCATATTTACAACACCTCAAACCTAAATTATAAAGATTGCCAGATGTCACTAAATCCATTGCAATAAATATCCCATCAAATATCAGTCTGTCCAACAGTGTGCTCTGTTGGACAGAGTGCATACACACAGGCCCGTTGCAACATGGCAACAAGGCCTCCAAGTCGATTTTGCTTTAGGGCCCCTAAATTCCTTGAGACGGCCCTGCATACACACACACATACACACTAACATAGATCTATAAGTGTTATCAGCGGCATAAACAACTACAGTCTGGCTACAGTAGGATTTCATCGCATCACTATAAATCAGCAGTATTGATAATGGTACTGATGTTGATAAAATCCTTGGCAGCAGCAGCTTGGCAGTGGTTTAAGTGCCCCAAAATGAACACTGTAAGCAGATTTGATTACAACAGTCAAATTATTTAAACAGCATTTGCAGAGGAATGATTCCCTCCCATTGCTTTTATTGTCATTGTAACCACGATTGCTATAACTGTATTGTAGGATGGAAATTCCAGATCAGCACCGCTACCAAAGTCTGATAAATTTTGTAGTTATTTTTCATAATGATCATGGCTAAAATTAACACAACAATACACAATTTTTGTCAGTAGGCTATGTATCATTTAACAAATAAGCATACTTCAGGTCTTTGGAGTTTCCTATGGTGCCACTTACAGTAGATGCTGTTGAAAAATTTACCCTGATGTACCAGTGTGCATGTTGGCCACCCACACCCGCTCTGCCCACTGACTACATCAAAGGCACCCTGTCAGCTTTTCTTCATTTTGCATTTGCATCAATGACAACATGTGCTAACCCCAAAAACCGCTTCACAAGGTTGTATGGCTTACAGCATCCACACTAAAACTACAAGTAGTCACACATCATGTAGGTGCTGTTATTTTGCAAAAAGACCTTGCAATCTATTTCATTCTGAGACATTTTGTTTTCAGTCTTTTCTTTCACCTGCCACTTGTAAGATATGAAATTCCTACAGCATAGATTAGCTAAGGTGTATTTGGATAGGAGGGACGAATTTCACACATGTACACACTCACTTTCCCACTGGAACCCCCAACCAGCTTTAACGATGGCTCAGACACAGCTCCATGGCTATTACAAGTTAAAAGCCTTGCATAAAGGCACCATGGCAGTAGTTGCTGAGGGAGGATAGAATGACAGCCATTTCCTTGTCCAGATTTTCATAGCACAGATTCAAACTGGTGATCATCCATTAATAAGTGTCATGAAAACATCAACTGGAATGAAACTTGAACTCCACTAAATAGATCTGCCATCTCTGTCAGTCATTTGGTAAAATATTCTGAGTATATGTATATATTTATGAAAATGTGCAGCAAGCATGAGCAGTTCAAATGAGGTCACTTTCTAGAACTTTCTAGTTCTAATAAAATGAATTAGCTTGGTTTCCAATTCACTCATGTCACTCATACTCATAGTTTGGCAATTTGTGGTTTCCTCTCTCTGAGCTGACATGCTGATCTGTCTGGGGAGCGCTGCACACCTCAGCCTTCAACACAGACAGGACTCAGAAAAGGCTGTGCAGAGGTGCATAGGGGAAAAAAAGCCAGGTCCTGGGTGAGTGCTAACTAGCCAAGCAGCACCCATCCTACACCCGGGCTCATACAGGCTCACTCATCTTATCACCGGGGCTCCACACCGAGGTGTGCAGAGGCCAGGCTTCCGCTGCCCACTCCTAGCTCTAATAATATAGCCTGACACGGAGTGAATGGCTGCCTGGCTGGCTGGTTGCTTGTCTTTCTGCTTCATCACACACATGTCAAGAGGGACAAGAAATCAGGAGCAAGGACGGAAAGCCCAATAAGAGGTAGCAGAAATAGATGGAAAGCAACAGTGGACAAATACAGAAAAGGTGGTGTGACGTGACCAAGTGCCGTCCAAACCTCCTGGAGCCTCAGTTAATAATGGCGACAGATAGTCATGGCAATACAATCACTTAAGGACCCCATACAAAGCTTTGTTTTTTTTACAAAACTTCATCTGCTCATTTAAAACCAGATAACAGCACATGTTTTACAAAACTAACAGAGATACCCTATTTCGCAAGGTTTACAATTACACTCCTTGACCCTCTTTCTGACTCAAAATCATTTCAGAGTTTTGCCTTGAATGCCAAACAGGACACTCTTAAATATGAGCGATGAGAGAAAGCTTTGTAGTCCTATTGAATTACCCACATCATATTTCTCACCATGTTCAATTAATAAGGGCTATTGAATTTGTGCCCAAGCGTCAGGAATAATAAATACGATATTTCCTTCAAGGATCATTTGGGAATGATTTATGCTTTTAAGTCACCAAGAAATTCAAGACAGAGGGAAAGGGAAAAGAATCAATATGTGACACAGTACGGTATTACTTTATGCCAGTTTCTATAGAAAAGGAATCATTCAGGCAGATAGAGGTCTGTGAAGACCGCCTAGCTGGTAAACGTAAGTAAGAATCAAAGAGGAAGGAGATATTGTGACCATGAAAACCACTGGAATCTTGAAAGGAGATATGATAGCCAGGTGCCTTTGCTCCTCTCTGTGTCTGAGTGCACAATAACTGCTCTTGATTAGGGGTCAATTCAAATTAGAGTACGTGTGGGTGTATGTGCATGTCTGTGTGTACGCTGGCTGGCTACTGGGGGACCTGTTAAGGATGTTTGTTGCCTCGTCTCTAATGGATGGCCACATTTAAGACGCTAAGAGCTAATAAAGAGTAATGGGCCTGTGGCTTCAGTGGGGAGGACGAAGAGCTATTTTGAGTTCATGAGAGAAAGCATCATCTTGGGGATTAAAGAGTATCGACCGATGAAGAGTAAACACCGCAGTGCAGCGCTGCTGGCCTGTTTGGCAAAGCTGTGGATGGAGAGATGAACGCAAACAGGTACCACTACCCACAGTGGGGTGCTGGAGAGGGGCCTCCAGGTTCTGAGAGGAGGGCCTGATCTGTCTGGAACAGCGTTATCACAACAGGAGACTGCAGGTTGAGTGGCAACAACCCTCAGCACCCTGGGCATCCTGAGAGCCGAGAACAACACCTCTTTTGTGCCAACCAGTGCACATGGCTGGAGGGGAAAGGGGCTGGGAGCTTTTGGCTCGAGTTGGGAGGATGAGACAAGCACATATCTGTGTGCCAATCAGTATTCCCGCGGCCTCTCCGGACTTCTCTAAAACATTAATGAATCTCTTCCCCTCTTCCCCCTTTATTGCAAAACGATATCGTAAATCAGACTAAATGCAGAGGCTTTCTCAGGGCCTAGTCAGTTGGCTTCTTTGTGAGACATTTAACAGTGAGGGTAAGCTCTTTTAGGACAGAGCACCAAGTGGACACAAACCCAGCGGGGTCCCACTGGCTATCTACAGAGGGGAGCTCAGTTAAATGATAAGTAATAACAATTAAAAAAAATTGTTTTAATGAATCCACTCCTCAATTTCAACCAGGCAAGCAGCATGAAAGAAAATCTCTATCTGTATAATGTCTGATGAAAGCACAGGTAAATGAAACACTGGGTACAATTTCACTAAGAACTATAAGCAAACTACTTCCTGCACTGCTTTGCTCAGCAAATGCATCCAACTGGGGCTGCAGCTATCAATTATTTCAGCAATCGAGTATTCTACCCATGATGCCATCAATTAATTGAGTAATCAGATAAAAAATACTTCTGAGTTTTGAGCAATAGTAAATATACAAAAGGAAAAAATAAGTGGGCAAAGTTTCTTAAAATTAACAATTACTAGAAAAATCATATTTTAAAAAACATTATTATTTCATATTTAACTATGAAAATACCTTATCTTTTCATTCACTGCATGGAGTACCTTATTACAGTCATGTATTGATTAGAACAGGTTAAACAGGTCATAATTCCCTCTCTAATATCTATTTTACATTGCTGTGAAAACATAAACAGATTTCTCCTTCAAACAAATGTATTTGTAAAGTTTTTTGCCCAAAACAAAATTTTACAAGATACACATCATGATAACACAATTTACCTTCGCCCACAACTCATTTTTATCAAAGAGAGCTTGAATGCCTCTTAATGTAACTTGATGCAATGTCTCAGTTTGTGTGTCATCTGCAACAGTGTCTCTGTTGACTCTATTTTAATAGTGCAACATGTTTGGATCACTTCACCAGGAATCATCATATTTCTCACGGGTCTCACACAACAGTCAATTACTGCCAAGTTCACACTATGCATGACTGTGAAAGTCATCAGATCGCTGTACTGTTCACACGGCACAACTTGCTATTCTGTAATAGGAAATCTTGAAGTCGTGGTGGTTTTCACGCTCCATGACAGAGCAGCGACAGGGGGGTCACACATTACAAGACATTTCACCAGGTGGAATCACTGATGAGTCTGTCTTGTCTCCAAACTACGTTTTGTCCCAAAGACACGCGACAAGTAACATGGGAAATGCGTGGGTGAGAAATGGATTGAGATACATGGGCAGCAAGCATTGAGTTGGAGGTAAATAAATATTTTTGCAATGAAAACGTAGCTGCCTGATCATATTGTGGTTTGGCAAGAACAAGAAGGTTAGGAATACAAAAATACTTGTGTGTATGCCAGTATCATATAGAAAATGTATTATTGTACACCACCCATACAAAGAGATAGATGGGGGGGTTGTGCATTTGTGTGAGTGTGTGTGTGTGTGTGTGTGTGTGTGTGTGTGTGTGTGTGTGTATGTTTGTGTGCAGGTGTGTGTGTGCATGAGAGAGAGAGAGAGGGAAAAATGCTAAGAATAGGTTAATGGACCTGCTGTGGATGACAGCAGAAGAGCCCAGATGTCTTGCACTCTCATTGGCTGTAGCTCATGTAGCTCATCACCAACAAATCCAGATATTTAGCCTGCTAGATATCTGGGATGCATCGGTGGCGCATTGGCAAGGCTCTGAACAGTTCCCAATTTGCAAGCACGAAGTGAACACCGATTTCCCTCTGATCTGTGGGTTTTGTCAGCGATCTCCAAAAACCATCAGTGAGTGGAAAATTGGGGCTAAAATTGTATACTATGACCCAGGCAGGATGGGACAGATAGTGATTACTAACAGTAACAGAACGAGAGGAGATGCTTAGTTGTAGTCAGCACCTGGTAGTGGAAAACACCAGTTGTAGCTGCTATAGGTCCCAAAGTTTACAGACTTTCTGCCGTGTTCTAGATGAGCCTCTTCTCACTCTTCGTTCATGTTTTCTCTCCCTTCCTTCATCTGGGGACCATAGTTTGCAACTAGTGCAGTCAAATCACATGTTTGTGTCACAGTAAATTAGGGCCCGACCGATATGGATTTTTTGGGGCCGATGCCGATTCCGATATTAGGGAATAAAAAAAATCCGATAACCGATATATCGGCCGATTAAATTTTTACATTTTTCAATTAAAAAAAAAAAAAGACAACCTGCTTTGGATGGCTTAAATATAGTTCTAAACACTTGTTACAAAGATATTAATTGAAGGGAGAACATTTTACTATTTTCAAATACTTTTATTATCAGAAATTGTGTGGAACAAGCAGCATATGAACAATTTGAACATAAAACAAATCAAAAATATGATGTGCAAAAAGGCAGTATCATCATGTCATCATGTTTAGCTTTAAGGTGCTGCCATAGGTTGGTTGTGTTTTTTGCTTTTTGCTTGCTTGATCCCTGGCTTACAGAAGCTGCACAAATATTACAGACTGCTTCACCAGTGACATCCTTGGTGAAGTAGTCCCACACCATACTGCATCCACCTTCTTTTGCCATCTGTAAAAAAACAGTAAGACATAATACACGTTAGTTAAAAAATAACGTTACAAATCTGTCTAGTTATGTGAGCCATTTTGAAACTCAGACATTAAGCATTTGTCTTACTTGTGTTCACATGAATATGGCGTGTACACTCCTGGCCACTTCACTAGACTAAACCTATTACTTTTAAGATGTTGTTGACTGTAAGAAAGCTGATAATTCTTCTTTATGGTTATTATTGAGGTGGCAGTGGGTGTTGGTGTGAGGAGCATCATATTGAGGTGTCTGATATTTTGTCAACCCCACTTACATGCACCAGAGGGTCAAAATACTCTTCACTTCAACATACTGCTCTCCACACCAACAGCAACACCCACTATCATCTCAGAAAACATAAAGAAATCTCTCTGACAGTGTCAACATTTACAAAGTAATACATTTATTAAAATAGAATTCATGGCAGGGCTGTTATTGGTGTGCATTACATTGCACAGTGTCTAATGAAGTGGTCAGTGAGTGTAATAAATTACAAATTATTAATAAATTATTATCTGTAGGTAATAGGTAGGTGGAGAAACAGCGTCATAAAAGTCTCTGGTAAAACATGATTTGAAATGCCCCTCTCTGATGTCCTCTAAACGTGCGTTCACATTTTCTTTCCTCCATGAAGTTATAACTTGGACCAGAAACGCTTTTTTCTACCTCAGCGCCATAAGTTAAAAAACACAGTTGGTGCGCTGCTGTAAATGAATGCAGCCCATAATGGTTTTTGCACGGCGACGACGCGTTATCCTAATGTGCTCCGGTCTTATCTAGTCTGCTAGCATGGAAAGTGCTCAGCAAGGTAATATTTAAGCTAGGTCATCCTAACTTTAGCTTGCTAACATATCAGTCAAGTGTGACAAACACAACGAGGCTCGCCATGGGGAATGGGAAACTTATTGAGTTATTGTTTAAGTCACAAACTAGTAATAAACTTACCATTGAAGCAAACCGCTGGGCTCAGTAAATACGCTGTCGGCTCTTCCCTCTTCTCACTACTTCACTCTGCTGTTTCACTGTTGAGCGTGACCTGAAAGGAGTCGGAGGCCCTCTACTGGATACGTAACGCTAGGACATTACTTCTAAGAAAACACCATATTCCCTGCATTTTACTAGTGGAAAAATAAGTGTTAACATCGGCGTCAATCGGCCAACTTTTGGCCGATTACCGATTATTCCCTAATGGCTATAATCGGCCGATTAAATCGGCCTACCGATAAATCGGTCGGGCTCTACAGTAAATATCATCCATGCTCCAGTCCACTGACCTCTATGGATGAAATGAAGTATCAAAGCAGAAAATTTGAATTAAGGATTTTTTTTTTCAAAGCATTTCTGCTTTATTTCATAGTTACAATATAGAGAGACAGGAAATACAGGGGAGAGAGAAGGGACGACATGCAGCAAAGGGCCTGAGGTTGGATTCGAAACCAGGATTCTTCGATTATGACTAAGCCTTGGTACACGGTATTCGCTCTTATCCGGTCTCCTCTTTGCAGACATGCTCACCTTACGTAAATCCCATGCAGTTTGGGCCATAAACCTTGCAGGTTTTTGCATGCAGTACAAGTGTGTTATTTTGGCCTACTGTAAAGTGGAGTATTTCTGCATACTTGGGCCTAGACTTTCTTGAAGCTGATCCTCTTTTGGATTCAATGACTCCAATTTTAATAATGTGTGATGATGTTAGACCACATGAGATCATTTTTTGAAACTTGACGTCACTGTATAAACTGACCTATTGTGACCTTTAGGATTGCCACAGCCTCATGAAAGTTTACTACCACACACTTGAGACTGAGGGCATTTAGAGGATGTATGGTTTTCAGGTATACTAACAAGAAAGGGGGGTTTCTGAGCAATTTCAAAAGCAGAATAGTCACCATCCAAACACTGAGAAATGCAATTGTTACAGAAATCTCCAAATGTCAAACGTTTTTGATACCAATTCAAAGCATGAATTTTTCTGTGGAGTTCCTCAAGGTCTTGGTGTCCTAATGTGGTGTTTCGAAGGGATTTTGACCATTTTAATTATGTTCCCAAACATGATTACATTTTTCACCAAATGGTATCGACATAAAAATTGCTGCAACAACTGAACATATTTGAACATGTGAATGGCTACCGGGCAGCACAGTGGTTAGCACTGTCGCCTCACAGTGAGAAGGTCCTGGGCCCCTTTCTGTGTGAAGTTTGCATGTTCTCCCGTGTCTGCGTGGGTTTCCTCCGGGCACTCCCACCTTCCTCCCACCGTCCAAAGACATGCAGGTTAGGTGAATTGGAGAAGCTAAATTGCCCCTAGGTATGACTGTGTGCGTGAATGTCAGTGTTTGTCTGTCTGCCCTGTGATGCGCGCGCGACCCTAGTGAGGATAAGCGGTTTAGAAGATGAATGAATGAATGAATGAATGAATGAATGAATGGCTACAACATGCTCCTATCATAATGTTCTACTCCTTATACACTCTTAATAAATAAAAAGGTACCTAAGCAAGACACAATGTTTATTACACATTTATGACTATAATAACTTGACATATACTGCTGCACTGCATCTCAAATAAATCTTCAGGTTCGCCGCTGTCAGATGATGTATACCACTTCTATGTGGCATTTACTACTGACCTTTTATTTTCCCCCAAAGATCCCCTGTCCTCTTACTAAAATGGGTCTAAGCAAGGGCCAGAATGGAAAGGGGTTAAAGGTTTGTACTAGGGTTGTCAGTTGGACCAAAAAATCAAATTCAAATTTTTAATTTCAAAAACACTGATTTGAAAATATTCAAATATTTATTTAAAAAATAAATAAATAAAAACATTCCATCAAATGCTCAAATGCATCATTAAAGTGCAGCATGGCCATAATATTCGGAGGCAACTCCTGTTGTACATGTGACGTCCACAGGGGGGAGCAAGAAGGGCAATACAATTCAAAATAAGGTACATCAGGTGGCTTTGGTAACATTAAACTTTTTTGTAAATCTGGAATTGACAGATGGTGACAAAGCGATTACTGAGTTGGCTAACCCTTATTTTAAAAGTATATTCCTATTGTAAAATTAAATAAAAATGTTTTCTATTTGGTGGGGGTGCAACGATTATTCGACAATGGTTGCTGACAAATTGTTGATAATTAATCGCTTCGTTTTTGTGAGCCAACTTGCATCATCGCTATCTCTGCTGAGAGTTAGGTGTGCCGAACAGTGACAAGGAAGCAACAGGTAAACAAAAAAAAGTAGCAAAATGGTGGCAGCTGATGCAACTGTAACAGATAGAAAAGTAACTACTAATTTTTGTAATTTTTGTTTCTTATGTAATGTTTTTTTTTTTTTTTTTTTTTTTTGTAATATGTATTAATTTTACCAAATCCCTCATTTGTTCTGTTCTTGATATTGGGAGTACTGTATTAAGTTGTGATTTAGCGCCCTCTACTGACCGTTAGCAGACAAACTGCTTCATTCCCCGTCTCTCGTCAGTTTGTGCTGGATTCGACTGAGAGAGGTATGTATTCAGGGCAGTGCAATCATAAAGTTTGAATTTTGGGTTTTAATGTTGATTTAAGTGTAGTTTGCTGTGCATTTTGCCAGTCAAAACGAGTTTTGAGAATTTAAAGAACTAGCTTAAAACTGTTTCTTTGTAACTGTTATGTGGCTGCTTTTTGCCATTTCATCTGATGGGATATACGCTTATACATGTCCGTTTTCTCATGTTAGGCGTGTTGAAAGCCCATGATAGTTTCTGCTCTGTTTTTCGACTCATTCAAACAGGTATGTTTATACTGTACTCCCAGTATCACGTTCAGTAAATGTATTTTTCACTTTCGGTTGATTATTTTAGCGATTGTGTTTAAGGATAGATTCCATGGCAACCGTTGGCGCCGCTAAGAATGTTTCATTTCGGATGGTAAATGTGTAACAAATTTCTGATGAGTATGGCAACTGTTTACAAACACGAGACATTTTATTTTATTCCACATAGAAATTAACAATTTAAGTAAATGTTTTATTTCACATAGATAGATAGAGTTTTGTTGATCCCAAACTGGGAAATTATTTCATGATTTATAAGTTAAAATGTTACCAATGTAAGTAAATGTCACAAAATTAGAGACATAAATTAGTGGCATTTGTTCCTTTCCTATTTTACTGTATTTTATTATTTATATATTTAAAGTCAGTTTGTGCTGGATTCGACTGAGAGAGGCGTGTTGAAAGCCCATAACAGTTTCTGCTCTGTTCTTCGACTCATTCAAACAGAAATAAACCTGGGTTCGACAAATGATGCAAGCGTCCAGTGTCTGATTAGCCACTAGAACACAACGCAGAGTGGTTGGGACCTGCAGACCGTTCCAGTTACACAACACCATAGCATCCCAAAACTTCAAAAGTCTGTGAGTCTTTCACCCTAAACCCTGCAAAGAGGAGGACTGGATATCATATTGCATATCACAATCTAATGCAGTTCAATGCAACAGCTCCGCCATAAATTCTACCTTTTAAAATTTATATTGTTCAGTTTTTGTTGATGTTGTGAAGACTGTGTAAAATTTAATTGTGTTTATTATTGAGGTTGTAGTTTTCAAAGGTCCTGTACTAGACTACATTATATTGAAACGTATTTTTAATTTTTTTTGTCCTCCCTATTTATAAAAATGAGGGGGACAGAATATTAGAAACACTTCTCAATAAGATGCAGTGCAGTACAACAGCAGCACAAACTATGAGTTCAGTGCCAAACACAGAACTGAATGAACACCTCTATTACTGTGACAAAAAGAAAAACTGATCATTACAGGCATCAGAAAAGGAAACTTTATGGCAGAAGAGGTGGATTATATTGTATTAGATTGTGCAGGTGGACCTGATAAAGTGGCCACTGAGTATGGTAAAAACAACAACAACAACAACAACAACAACAACAACAACAACAACAACAACAACAACAAAAATCAGATGTGGCTGTTTTGAAGCCAGTGCCTCATTATATATCTGTGTGAACTCTGTTGGCTACTTAGTTTATAGATGTTATTTCAAATTACTGGTGTTAGAGTGGTACGCTTGTTCCTAATGACATATTTTACATAGCACTTTCTTCTTTGACTGCGTTTCTCTTTCAACAGGCCAGATTTTCTGGAGCGACTAATTTCTCCACATGTGGCTCTTCTGACTTTTCAGAGATTTTTTGGCACCGTGATGCCGGGCACTCGTGTGGGTCAGTGCTATCATTGTGGTCAATTAGCTTGTAGCGGCTGTGTGCGAATGGAGAAAAAAGAGCAGAGCATGGCTGAGAGCAGAAAGCAGAACTCAAGCCAAGATTTTCAGCGCGCATTTATTATCATTCACACATATTGTTACACATTCGAACATAAATTTAGCAATTCTAATGTTAATTATTTTTCTCATATTTGAAGAAGAGTTTGAACAAATGTACAAACCTTGAACCTGAACAAATAACATACATAAGATAAAAAAAAGGCCAATATGCTGTAAAGGGGTATTATCGATCTCCTGGTTTCAATTAATCACAGAGCACTCTGCCATTTGCTCTTACCACAGAAGATAACTATTATTAAGTATACGAGGACAGTCAGCAGAAATCCCCTTCAACTTTGTTAAAAACCTATCAACTAAAAATCAAATGAAGTACAAGAACCAAAATTAGATAATATTCAACACAAGCACAGAGGTGTCATCCTCCAGGAAAAAGCCAAACATTCATTATAAATGGTGACTTTGCAGCTGGAGAATAACATAAGCTAGTCTGTCCCTCTGATGACTGTGAAAGGTAACATTTCCTGCTCTTCCAGAGTTCAACACAGGATTCTTTACAGACCCATGTAAAATGTCTAATCTACCCTCAGGCCATAAAGTTTAACAATGGTCAGCTCAGGAAGATCTGATCATTTGTATTTATCCAGGGTTTGGGAATGCCAAAATCGAAAGCTTTGAGACGTATCTGAGGAACCTGGGAATGATGGTAAAACTGGTAACTTAATTAAATCGGTGTCTGTATTCTGCAAGGGGTGGGGGTGGGGGGGCGGATTTTCCACAAATCCCTTTCTTCACAGCAAGATCTGAAAACCGGAGCTAGTAAATGAAAAGGTCGTGTAGCAGTGTCTCTGTATTCTTTCATGCTCCCTTAGTCAGCCCCGCTCCCTCCCCACATGTATTGGTAAACCTCCCCCCAAGGTCATCCACATATAGGATGATAAATTCCACTCTGAGCTCTCCTGACAAGGCTGAATTTCTATAAACGCAGCCACACTGCTATGAGCCTTAGTTGCACTGTGCTTTTCAAACTAGTGTAGGTTATTTTCCAAGTTCAGGTTCAAATTCACTGTATGGTGGTTTCATCGCTAATGAATAGAAGATGATTACAAAGTATCTTTAGAAATGTCATTGCTTGGCTGTACATAGCACCTTACAGCAATATGAAGGTTATTGCTTAGACTGGAATTAGAGTAGGACTCACTGGACATTGAACCACTAATGCTGGAATTGTTATTAATGTTTTTTTCTTCCCATAATTTTTTGCTCCACCATTACAAGGTCAGTGCTAGTTACTATTAAAATAAAGACTGCTGGTGATAATGTGAGCCCTCTAACTTTCTCATGGAGGAGGGAAATGAGAGGTTACAATGTGCTATATATCCCTGCTGCAGGCAGACCATTTAATCTCATAATCAGCATTAAAATCTTGTCATTTTAAAACAAGGGAAGAAATCTGACAGTGAGATGAGATAATCTCACTTGTTTCCAAGACAAATCAATTTTTTTTTCTTCATACATGTAGGATGATCTGAATTATTTTACCTTTTTTCCAACAAATTTATGCTTTCTTGAATTCCTGAAACAAGCGATAGCGCACTGGACACAAGTTGGATTATCTAATTCCACTGGCAGGTTTGGAGATTTTTTCACTTGTTAAAAGAACAATATTTTAAGGCCAAATATGAGATAGGACTTATTAAAGTGGAGATTTTTATGAAAATTATTACTTCATGTTTACTGTATAATATTTAAAATATATGTTTAAAAAATCTGCAGTGTGACAATTTTGTAGGCAAAGGATTAATGAATAATTTCAATAATAATGGGGATAAAAATGGGGAATATGCTTTACTTTCATGCCAGCAATCATTTCAATATGACAATAAAACAAGACACATTATTTTAAAAATGCACTGGAAAAATGTCACAATAGGGAATGGAAAAATATGTTTTTATATACCTTTAGAACTGGTACATGTGCAATTAATTGGATTCATTAATGGAGAATTGCTGAAGATATAATTGAAGCAACTCTGCCGATAATCTGCCCAAAGTTTGTGTCAGGTACAGCCCGGCTTGATTCAAAATAATTCTCGAAACAAGTTGATGAACTTTAGAAACAAGTGGGAATATCACATCTCATTAGCAGATTTTTTTTTTTTTAAGAAAAAAAAAAAACAGACTTTATCTTCATGGAGGCTAAATTACTCATTTTTCATTTTCATTTCATTTTAGAATAGCTCAGCTGGGACTGTACCATTTGACTGAGAGAGCCTTCGCAGATGACAAAAAATTCTCTAGCTCTCATTCCTTTACCTGGCACTTTTCTGTCACACATGATTATTCTGGGGAGAGAGGAATACTTGTTCCATTTAATGCCAGGTCTCTGCGGCTCTGACCTTCCACTCCAGCACTTATTGTAAGTCACTCTTGAGAGTCAAATAAGGCCATACAAATTTTAAAAGGTGTTTAACAGATGTCCCACATCACTTCTGTCCCATCTTGGAAAAAGGCCTTTATGCAAATTTTTGTGTAGGGTCACTAACCGCTTTATTGATGGCCATTTCACACACTGACTGGACATAGCTCAAGAGACGTCAGTATGACATGATGATCAAATGCACATGGGCATTTTTCAGTATGCAGAGAAGTCAGTGACAAGAAGCCATACGGTAACATGATAGATATGCTGTAAGATCGCCTCTGGCAACCAGACAGTGTAAGCAACGGTAGATGTGGTTAATGTGTGTGTGTGTGTGTGTGTGTGTGTGTGTGTGTGTGTGTGTGTGCTGAGGCATTGAGATGCTTGAGAAATACTTTATATTGATGAAACTGATAATTTCAGTGAATACAAATGTATATATGTGAAGAAGAACCCAAATGAGTCCTCTGTCCAAAGTGGAAAAATGTATTTCTTCCAGCACTGGCCAAACATTTTTTTGTTGTTGTTGTTGTTTTATAAAGAGCGTCGCAGTTGTTTTTAAGCACCTAAAATGAAGTAAGTTTGACACAAGTCGATGTTCAATAATTGCCTTAAAAAAAAAAAAAAGGTTAGAATAGAAAGTCTGTCAAAGGGAGGGTGTACTTTTCACTGTGTTTCATATGGGTTTCATCATCATTTGCATGTTCTGATAATATTCAAAGAGCAAAGCCCTGTGCAGTGCTTTAAATGTGCCATAGAGTTTGATGACAAACCCTTTTATTTTCTGCTGGCTCACCTCACTTTCTTGAAACAAGAATCCGTTTAACACTTAATTAAATTTTGCACAGCCTACATGCCTAAAATGTAAATTTGGCTAACCATTCATACCTTGCTGAATGAGGCATTGTCATCTTCTAAGATATGACAGCCATCAGAGAGAAATGTGTCAGAGAGTGAATGTGATTGCTCAGAATGGTTATGTTAACAGTTACTATAATTTGTCTAACCTCCGTAAGGAGAATCCATTCCCTGCCAGGAAATGCATCCAACACAGCACCACTGGCATGAAACTCAAAGCTGCAATAGGACTTCATGTACTGTTTTCTTTATTTTGAATATAATCTGTATATGACAGTTATTATGAAATTCTTAGCATTTCAGCCCCATAATAGTAAGTGATGCTCTCTTTTCCCCTGTAGAAGAAGTGTCCATTCACCCCATAGTGCCCCATTCCCTTTTAAAAGAGCTTTTGTTGTGGCTCCAGATGGACTGGCTTTAAATCTGTGGTTTAACCTAAAACCTGTCAGTGTGGGAACTAACTCCATGAACAAGTAGCTCTATTTTGGTCCAGGGAAAGAAAGCTATTAAAGCAACAACAAGGGGAGAGGAATGTTTCTATTTCAGACTAGATCAAAAGGACAAGCAGAGTGCTGTCGCACCGCTGACAAAATCTGTTAGCGAAAAAGAAATATTTGTGCAACTACCAATGCAGGGCACATTTTGTTTTCAAAGCCTCCCTGTCCAACTGCCAAGATGGATGGTCAAGCAAACTAATCTGGAGGAACAGACACTTATTATGGTTTCTACTAAGCCATGTATTTAGACATGGCCTTTCCAATGTGCAGAAAAGTGGGGAAACAAGAATTCTTAGGAGAATTAGTTGTACAAAAAATTTCTTGGAGGTAAAGCTGCTGTGGAGGCAGAGATAATCTCATTGTTCGTGCTCAACCTCACTGGTTGAGCCAGAGACTCTTCCCCGGGAGATGTGGGGGGGCGGCAACAATCATCAGTGGAAAACACGTAGTGCCGTGGGGTGCGAGCTTGAAGACCACAAGCTCTTTGGCTTGAATGTAAGTCCACTGAGGAGCTGCCTCGGTATGCTGGACAAACAGCTTTTCTGAGAAAATGGTTTGTGACATGATAAACTGACCTTGTTGCCGGTCATGTCCAACATGTTCCTCATGATATAATAATTTCAGAAAGAACCATGATGAGCCTGTTAAGAAAAAAGCTGCTCTTTTCTGAGAGAGAGCAACTGAGTCTGCATTCACCACAATGGGAGACTTGCCATGGCTGAGAAATTTGAGAAATGGCTTCATGATGTCAAGGACTGAGATGATTGGCTTAAAACAGTGCACATGGTCTAGACAGCCATTATGCTTTTGCCACTGCTAAAACTCAGGAGTCTCCTATCTCCTCCCTGTATAGAAACTCTCTGGTAGAGCCAAAAACCAAGGTAATGTTAAATCAGAGACAGTTCAGGAGAAACATGGCCCAACTCATTTCCTGTATTGTGTCATGTAGGTCTCAATGCTGCCCCCTTTTATCCCCCAGCCTTTTTTTTTTTTTTTTTTAAGTGTATTCACTTCAAAGGAATAAGGCGCATCTGAGTATGGATCATGACTGAGTCTTATGCCCCACTGTCACCGAAATAAATATTGTTTTTTTCCAATAAGAAAACAGGTCCTCCCAACATTTTTATATGACATTGTTATTTTCCAGACTAAAAAATCAGGTCAAAAATGAGTGTCTGTTTCAGCTAACCACTACCTTGCTTGGTGCTGCCTGCTACAGAGACTATCTGTCTATCTATCTATATCTGTCTGTCTGTCTATCTATCTATCTATCTATCTATCTACCTATCTATCTATCGATCTATTTAAGCTTATTAGCTAGGCTGCTGACCTTCCAAGATAATGAATACTATGGTTATGAATAAATGAAAAACAGAAGTCATTACCATTTGGTTCTTTTTAATTTGTATTCTGACCAGAGTTCCCTCTTTGCCATTCAAATTTGCCAATTAGTTAACTCTGAAAAGATGTGGCCTTTTGGCTCCGCCTACCGAGGATTGACTCCGCCAGTGAGATTATTTCTGCCTCCAGAGCAGCTCTGTCTCTGATAAATGTTTGTTAACTAAAAGTCCAATCTGTGAAACAGAAACTTTTGTGAGGTGTCTCAGTATTACTGCTGATAATGAGGACCTCTGGCCTTCTGGGATACCACTACAGAGTCACTGCACATCTTCTACAAGCTCTCTCATTACTCTGGAAAACAGAGAATACTCAAGTGGGACAGTGTGCTATCGCTTATTGCTTATCAACATTATACTGCTCCAGTGCGGCTGCACAATAGTTACCAGAAGACAACTGGTTATACTGCTTCCAGGGGTAAAATGTAACTGTATAAATGTGAAAGAGGGCAGTGACTCCGTTCACAAAGGATAGAATAATATTTTATTGCTGGAAATAAAACTTGGTGTAGATATGATATAGTCAGCTGTAATGCTGACATAAACCGTACATTCAAGAACATGATTTGGTTTTATGAAAGACTTCAAAATGACAGCTCCCTTCTCTGGCAATTTTTCAAACGATGAGTCCTTTACCCCCCTCATTTCTACCACTTTCATTTGGGGCCAGGAACAGTTGTGCCTCTTGTGTGGGAGCCCTTTGTATCAGGCTTGATGAGAGGTAGAGGGGAGTCAGAAGAGCATGTTATGTAGAGGTGTCTCTAACGAAAGATGGTAAGGAGCAGGCTGCACTGGATCATTCATGCCGTTCCCTTTAATATCAGTCTCTACCTCAAACCTGACTTCCTGATGCTCCATCACCACTACCCACTGGTTACAGCATCCTTCCATTTCCTCTGAAAGGCTCCTCTTCAACTAGCTCTTCAAGTTGAAGAGCTAGCCAAAAATAAATTACAAGTTCACTGCCCAATTTCTGTCTCTGAAACTGTGTGCAACTGTAGATCTGTTATCAAATAATTGATAAAACTCTCCTATAGGCTGTGTTTTCAAGTTTTTTATACACTTTATATGCTTGTGTGTGTGAGAGAGGATCTGCACCATGTTCTTACTTTTCCAGCGTTTGTCTCAGAGGTGTTTTCATGTTTACTGTGCAATATCACAACAGAGAGTGCTTCTTCACCTCTCATCCGTCTTCATTCACAGGGGGCTGCTGTCTCACTAAGCCGCCCGCCTCTTTCTCCTGGTCAACCCAGACTTTATTTCCAGACAAATTACTCCCTCAGCCTAAAGTTGCCTTCTTGACATGCAGGTCAGAGTCCTGCATATCTATTCGTGTAAACCACACTGGTTACCAGCTCTGACAAGAATAGATTATTTATACTCCCACTAAAACAATGCCTCCCTGTTCATGACATTGTGAGACGTGTTTAGTGTTTGTCATTTTTATAGGTGCAGTCTCTCTGCATTCCTTATTTCCTCTCACGTTTTTTTTGTTGTGCTCTCACATGGGTACAGTTTAAATAGGCATATCTACTTCAAGAATACAAAATAACACTTTCATTTGATCAGATTCACATAAACTCAGTCAAAACAATCTACACTTGTGTAAGTTCCAAAGAGACTGTAAAAAATTAATCACGACAAGGAAATCCCATAAATATGCTCATTTTGGAAAGTATCGACTGATAAAAAGCTTGTGGTTTCTTTGCTCTCAAGGGCCGAATTAACCATCCTACACATAGCATGTGCAATTAAGCCTGGAGTAGATTATTTCACTCTGAATTTCAACGGCTGCCATATTCCCAGAACATCTAATTACAGGCCCTTCGCACAGGAACCCACAAGGTTCTCTGAAAATGCACAAAAACACCATGAAACAACAAGACAAGTGATGGAAATCAAAAACACCACAGCTGGGCAAGAAACCAATTGCCAAGTGCATGTTTGCCTCCTCTTAACCTTACACATAGACAAGGGAATATTTAGCATACCCTCTGAGCAAATCATATGAAAACCTTGATCACTGTATGTGGGATCTCTGCCAGGCGTGGAGGAAGTTGGAGCAAAATGTGAAAGGGCAGCTGCCCTCTGTTCTTTCAATAGAAATATCATTTCAGCAAATTGGAGCTTTTGCTAGGTTTACTGTAAATACAAAATGAGATGGAGCGGAGGAAGAAATATGACACTAATAGAAAGCAAGTGTACGGTATATTATCACCGTTCCAATAATTAATTCAGACCCAAACCTGGAAAATCTATCAAATGTTTATACTGTCTTGGTTCTCGACCTCTTGTGCTTAGTGAGGGACACAAGGGGGCATACGGTTTCTAGGCAGACAAAATTCACCTGTCAGTATTCACTATTCGAAGCGCCTCCTTTATTATGTCAAAAGCATTCCACACCGCAATAGAACTCCTCTAGTTTCTAATTTATCATGACCAGACAACTGAGGCAGGTGGAAAAGAAAGCCTGCAGTGATGCATTAACATCTTCACACAGTTTTATTCCCCATTTGAATTAAATGGTAATATTTTTTTAGGCTAATCCTTCGTTATCACAGGGGTCATTCCTTCTCAGCCTGCTGTGGAGGCCCCGTCCAATTTGTGTGAAATAGAGGGCCCTGGGGTTAAGAGGAGAGTCTGCAGGAGCAGATAGTGGTTTAGAGAGAGCCGTGGTCGGATGTGCTAACTGCCAGCACTGTCTCCCTGGCCTGGGTAACATCACCGAGCTCCACAGTGACTTGGACGCTGCTAGAGGGCCAACTCACTATTGCCATCCTGTCCCTACAACTGGACGGTGCGCGCTCTGATCATCAGCTCACTGTCCCCTCGTGTGAGAAAAAACAGAGCAGCATGAATGCTCCATGCAGTCCAGCACTGAGCACTGGGAGGCTGTTGGACAGCAGGGGTGAGATGACAGCACCAAAACATGTCACCACTACACATGTGAGCGACAGAAACAACATGAACACTAGGGCAGAGCAATGCTTTGAGATCTAGAAAGCTAATGGGCTTCAGAGGACTTTTGTGTTCTTTTACTACATTTGAATGCAGTCACGCTGACTCAGTGAGTTCACTCAAGGGAGTTCATTAAGTTAGAGCCATTCCTGCAAGCCTAAGTTGTACACTGATTATGGTCTGAGGTGGCCATTACTTTCACGCTGATTAGAAGCCTGTGATTGTGTCAGGACTGATTGGGGACGCACACATACACTGGCATTCCAATTACGCCAAGTACCACCTAGTCACTGGTCACAGGGTACTTCAGGCCATTTACATTAAACTGAGTCGTAATGAACAATTGAATCTCAGCCTTGAAAATCAAAGCAGGGAAAAACACTGCATCCCATCACAACCACAGACGTTGTGCAGTATCACGACACATTAGTGATGACATGCACTCTGAGGAAACAAAGTGACAAGAGGTACAACAAGGTACCATGTTTTCTGTCCCTACCTACACCATGTCACCTTATTTACCGCTTTACTTGAATGTGATTTAAGATCTCTGGCCTTCAAGTTCATCAGCTGCCTTCACCTTGGAGACTGAAGAGAGCAGTACTATTAAGCTATCTGGCTTCCAAAGTCACATTAACAACTATGCCTTAAAACATATATGCAACAGCCCTGCTTGTACAACAAGGTGCTTTATAATAAAATGAGTGAGTGTGTGCTGTCTCACCATCCCCATCATGACACACACATGCACAACATAATATCTATGTCTAATGATAGGCTGTCTTTCATCTCACAATCATAAAAAGATGTTTCTGTGTTTGTTTGTGTGTATGCTGCTATGTATATAACTATCTAGCTGTATCTATGTCCATGTGCCCTTGCAGACATAAATACGGCCTGCTGCAATCTGTGTATGTAGCAATAACAACAGTGCGTGTAAACAAGTCGACAAAGAGCCCAAACATAAGTTCTCTTGTTGTATAATGTCATTGACGGTTATTAGCATATGAAGAGGATTATAAGAGATTAAGCAGCAAAGGTGTGAATATTTATGATTAAAGCAAAAAAAAAAAAAAAAAAAAAAAAAAAAAATCACAGCAATACAGGTTTTACTTTGTTTTATTCATTATATCCCGCTCCTGTGATGTGTCTCATTTTCATTTCCCCTGGCTGGGTTTGGCTCTTGAAGAAGTGTATCAAAAGTGAAAACGTGTACAATATTTATTGAAGTATATGTATCTGTAACATGTAGTGCAATCCGGTCTTTTCTATAAGACATTTAGACATGTCCATTTGAAGTTGTCTGCTTTACATGACTGCTCCCATTCCCTAAATACCTACAGTATGCATTAACTATATTTTACCACCCAGTGCCTTGCTTTGAATATCATGTCCCTTCCTGTATTTACAGTGAAACTCTTGACTGGCCAAATGAAGATGAACTGCCATGAATATTAATAACATCACTGTAAGTCACCGCTGCTGTTAAAGAAAACAAGCATCAGGGAAAAGTTCCTCTATCTAATTCATATGTTATTCTTCCGGTGCAGAGCTGCACTATCAGTATTTGTGAACATAAACAAATCTCTGTCAAAGTTAGCCACCGAAGAGCTGAAACTTTAATCTGAGATGCCATGCCGATGCACAGCCTGGACTGCTCCGCTGACAACTGAAGGGAGACTGATTATGTTGACTCAGAAAGTAGCTTGATCTCATTTTACATCCAAGTGAGTTCTACATTAAGGTACTAGTCTTACTTCCAAACTAGAAAAAAAAAGTGCTGTCTGAGGCATCTTTTCCTTATTCAACGAAGTATTCTCAATGTAGATGGACCATGACATCACAGATGAGAGGGCATATCAAACTTTTCTATTATGTTCCTGGCCATGGCAGATGATGGTGATTATTCTGACCGAACTGCCCAAAGGACAGAAATAATATATTTAAAGGCTAAAATTAAAAGGTAGTTTTAAGGTTGCTGTTCAGCATTCTATCGTGAGTACACCACTCTGAATCACAAAGAGGCACAGGACTCCCATTTTAACATAATCTCGGCAATCAATCAGCCACACTACAAAGAAGTCAATGGGCCTTGACAATATATACCTGTCAGATCATTGCCTCTAATGCAATGAGCTCCGATGCCTCTGATACACACTGACAGCTCCACACAGAGCCAAGCGCTCGCTCACTCAGAAGTACTGACAGCCTTTTGTCCAGCCACCTGTATGTGATTATTCAAATCAAAAATGCATAACGGATGGGTAGTTGCAGATGCATCTAAACTGACAGGCACCAAGTGATCCCAGGCCTAGACAGCAGCAAACAAAAATCGACACTTTAACGAGCCAGAAAAACAAAGTGATTAAAAATTAAACAAGGCACAAGCAACACTAAAATGTTTAGATATTTTGTAATTTTAACATTTTGAATGTTTTGACTGTGTTTATTCCATAAATGTGTGTTTGCTGTGTGTTTGGCCAAGGCTTCCGAATAATAGAGATACTAAGGTCAGTTTCACTATCTTGGTTAAGTAAAGTTTTATTAAACCAAACTTTATTACAGAGCCCTATTCACATCTGTGCTTGTGATGGAGACACGGGGTTATGCAGGGAAATGAAGTTGTTGAGTCTATTCATACTGGTTAACTTCAAAGCCTTAATGCGCGATAGATTAGATAAATATCCAATATTGAGGGATGCTGGCTTAGCAGTTTTTGTTTCCAGAGAAGGTTCCCATGCTAATAACACTTTATTAATGTATTGCAGTAATGAAAACATGATACTCCCACCACTTCTTATTCAGTGGTTCTTGAATACCACATGATTCAACAGCCTTTATTTTACAGTAAGTGCAACAAATTTCATTTTCTCATCTTTATTGGATGTTGACATTACACACTATTTTTTTTTTTTTTTTTTTTTTTTTTTTTTTGTAATGTGGAGCAGGAATATTTACGCCTTAGAAAAAAATACACTTGAGCACAAGAGTGTGCAGCATCATGTACTGGAGCCGGTTAGAATACTAGAGACAGAATAAGCATATGAGAAGTGTTTACAGGGATTATTATTATTTGCAGAAATATTGCATCAGATGATAAAAAGTCTGAGCAGTGTGTACGGGGAAAACTGTGTGAACACGCATAAGTTTCAACTTGATGACAAAATAAAGTGTTGCTTAAGTCGACACTGCAAAGAATTTAAGGCACTTCAACTTAAAAGCACAAGTTTCCTTTTTTCCTCCCCTTCTGGCAGTAACAGTCCCCACCCTTGTACACAAAATGGGATCCACAGACCAGGTAATCTGACTTTAAAGGAACAGTTCACTCAAAATACAAAAAAGAGAAACATCTCCCCACTTAAGCCTTGCACAGTCTCTACATCAAGAAAGTTTATGTGTGATTATGTGTTTATGTGTGAATTTTACAGTCTGCCGCAATCTCCTTCAGCCAAATACCATGGAGCAGGCATTATTTTGTATTTTTGTGTTCACACCATCACTAGCAGCAACAGCTTTTTCTAAAAACAATGTAAACTGCATCTAACCCCTCTAATTCATCCTTGTTGGGGAACACTTAATAAGATGTTCTTTTAACACATAAATTCACCAGGCATGAACTTGTGTATGCGTTTTTAATTTGATAATAGGTTGAAACTGACGAACAGATTGCATCACTAAATTGCACTTGGGAGATTTTACGGCAGGCAGCCCTACTCGAGTTGGCCTCCTGTGTTTGCTGTTTTGTCCTTCTGCAGTGCCACACCTAGTCGATGCTACGTGACGGGATGTGTGCTCTCTTGCTATGAACCCACAGACAGATTGATGAGGAGGAGGTCCTCAGACACAACTATCCACTTACTAGAGAGCACACAAACACTGTATCAGCATATTTGTCCGTTATTACAGTGAACCCCCTTACCTCCACCCCCCGCCCCCACACACAAGCACACACATGCACACAGACACACACAACTCCCCCCATTAAAGCTTTTAGTGACACTACTACTGCAGATCCCATCCCATCAACTTCCTTAATCATGAAATTTGATTAAATTGAATGTAAGATCAAGGCTCTTATAAAGAGACAATTAACACACAGGGCAGATGTGCTTTGTGGAAATATTATAGGACATTAGACTGATGATATATGACATAGGGGCTAATACCTTCTTTTGACTCAGTGATTAGAGAACTACAGTGTACTGCTGTATGCCTCCTACACACTGAGTATAATGAGCATGAAAGAGCAGTACAAGGAATTTAGATGAGGGTCCACCAACTCATTGCTTTCATAACATGGTCATTACTCAGACAAAAGTGCAAACTTTGACACAATCCTACAACTTAAAACATTTGGCATTGTTTGTTACTAGATACCAGAAGGGTTTTAAAACCCAGCTTATGCCATGCTGTTGCTGGGCTTCTCTTTTCCTCTCCCCTTCTACTGGGAGCTTCTATGGGAAATACCCAAACCACACCAAATTGGATTTGATAGAATGGAAAAATCAGCCTCTTTTTATCAGTGTCCTGTGAAGTGCACCAGTGCATGCTCAAAGCACAGCTGTAAGATAGCCTTGATAAAAATACCACCAAGCCAGGGATTTCTTCTGTTCTTTTCATGTTCTCTGATCCTTAAATAAACATCATAACTGAATAAACACCAACACACAGGCAACTGATACTACAGATCTTGATCCAATGCAAGCTCACTTAAAACAGGAAAAATCATCTAGCTCTAATCGCCATATCAGCTCCTGACGAGAACACTGGCTATAAAATAATGGCAAAGCAGTGGTCTGAATCAGAATATAGGATTAGTAATGCCCAACTTGACCTTTTGGGCTTTGTTTGAAATATTGTAAGGCACTGAAAACTATGAAGGGTTGCCAACAAGCAAATTCCAAAAGCGCAATTTATATGGCAAAGCATGAAGGCAAACACGATCAGCCTATCAATATTTTCTCTCAAATGGACATTACTATGCTTTTGTGCGATTGAGATTATCAGTTGTGGGCACAGTTAACTCTGTGGAGTCAGGACTCACAGATGACCAAAAGCAATTGCACAACTGTCTTTTAATCCATCAACTTTAGCCACACTTCCCTTTCTAGGACACTAAAGAAACATTCAACTGTCTGTTTAAATTTCAACTCTCTTTCTCACCACTAGCCCTTTTTGCTTGCTCAAGGACACGAGTTGCAACTCTTATCAGGACTGCCAGGGGTGAAGAGGAGGAACTGGACCTGTGCCACAGCATTAGGGCACTGGACCACAGGAGTGGATCTTTCCGAAGACAATTACAGATAATAACTCTCAACTGAGAAACAGCCCGTGAATATCTGTGGGGTTACTAAAATGTTGGTGTTCAGAAAATTCTTCCGAGACCAGCCCAATTCTTTGACAGGGATAGAAGCGCATGAGGACAGACACATGGCAGAGACAAAAGACAGCATGATCTGTGTACTAAGCGCTTAAAGATGTAGACTGAGGGCTATCCTTGCCTGATCCCCTTTTGGATCTTGTTAAGCTCAAGGATAAGAAGGAGGGAGGGAAGATCGGATATTCCTCCCAGGAATCCCAGCCAGACATCCCACTGGAACACACCTAGCGGCTTCAATTAATAGAGGGAAGGATGGTATGTTTTTAAATATGAGAAAATGAGGTCATTTCTGCAAAAATCAGCATGAGGAAAAAAAACAACAGAAGAGAGACTCTAAATTTATTGCTTTTGTTGGTTTTAAGGGCCATTTAGGCATCTATGAATATTTTAGATTTGGTAACATTCAGCCCTCATATATTTTGCTTTTCAAGACACTGGATATTGCTCCAGTAGGACCAAAGCAAAGATCTTCTTAACTATCATAGCTTTATCATGCTGCACAGGGATTTTTGTAGCATAAATTCAACTGCCTCATTTCCTGCAGCCTAGTATCAATTTTCATCACTATTCACATAATGACTTTGACTGATAAACGGTGTCCTGCAGCTTTATGTCACAACACTCTATAGGGATCATACAGTCTATAGATACTGAGAAGAGCTTGGGCTACAAAGATCATTACCAAGCACTTCAAAACCTGTGAGTGGCCACTCCTAATAGTGACACTGTCAATTAAGAGTCAATCTCTGTGATAAGAAGCATCATGGCGCTAGGGTCATCACTCACATTATGCTGTAATTACAAAACATTTACCTCTGGAGGGATCGCCGGGAAATGCAGTTTAGATTCAACAAAGCCTTTCACTATGATGGAAATTGATACAAATGCTTTTCTTATTTGAACCATGACGCTATACTGTGCGCATAGGCTTCTATACGCCACATGGGATTAATAAAATCAGATATGTCTGGGTCTGCCACCGAATAAGATTGAGCTTTTTTAATGCAATTTATTTTATTGCAGTTGAGATCAAACTGAGCATCTGAAGCCATAAAGCTGCACTGATTCAAAAAAAACTTCTGTACATGAACCAAAAGGAGTTCTGCTCTGTTCAGGAAGAAGTATTACCTGCTAAAGCGAGGTGAGATTAGGTGAAAATATTGATACTGCTTATTCTTCTGGAGAACAACTATAAGATCAGCCCAATTCGATCAAAGGGGATGGATTCAAAAGCTGCTCTCAGATCTCTACAATCACCTGGCTGCACGTCAGCCTAAATAAATGCCACCTTTATCCCTGTGGCTCCAGAAAGATTGATGCCAATGTGTCATGTGCACAGAGACTGACATTTACATAATCACTGTTATAGCAAGAACTGAGGGAGTTGGGGGAAACTGCTGCAATAAACAGATGCATTTTTTCCCCTCTCCATAACATGCAGTGGTGTTGTGTTGCTGTCATGTTGGGATTTCAGCCGTGAAGAGCATCACTCACTGTTGCAGGTCTCGGTAACTTTTTTACACAAAACATTTCCCTGCCCTGGGATATAAGCTTTGATGTCAGACATGAGACAAGCCAAAAAGTAATAAAGGTGCCCATAGCTTCAACTGCACAAGAGAATCCTAATCATATTCAAATATTCATGACAAAAACGTTACCTCAGGTCAGAGCTGTTCTGGGTGAACTACACAGGTGTAATGCCATTGAGCAGACATGTAACATGTGAAGCCTAATTTAGGATATCATATTGTACTTTATTATCAAAACAGAGAAAATAAATGTCTCCTGAAAAATAAAGTGAAAAGAAAAAGGGTGACACCCAGAGACAGACACATCTCAGGTGATGTTGCTGTCCTGTATCCCCTTAACTTGCCTGGTACAGTATCTCATCCTGTTGACCTTTACATATTAAGAAAAACCCTACCTGGCATGACCATATCTGAAAAATACAGGGGTGTGTAGACAAATATGCACAAATGTGTAGGTTATCTAATTCAACTTCTGTAGCGCTCCGTTAGGAGAAAAACATAAGATCCTGGCTGAAGAGACATTAACAGGCAAGAAAAATGTGCTTACCTCCTAAAAGTGCCATGAGTGACTGAAGTGCGAGGATATGCAACATGTTTCCTTTCGCCTTTGGAAAAACAAAGAGCCCCCCAAAAAAGATTTCGTGTAGATAACTATCTTATTTCAAACGGAGAAACGTTCTTGCTGCATCATTAGTGCCTACAAATTGAAAAGGCATCTTTTCGGGTAAAAAAGGGTAACGCAAGCTCCATCCACCAAGTTACAATACGCGACTGCTGTAAAAAAAAAAAAAAGAAAAAAAAGAAAAAAAATCCTAGCGAATGTGCGTGTGTGTCGAAGTATTCACTCAAGCCTTGTCGTTAATTGGCTTGTTTGTTGCAGCTGTTTGATGCTTTTTGTCCAAAAAATACAAGAACTGACCAGAAGGAACTTGCGCGCCGCTTTGCAGCACTCCTAAAAGCATTTTAAACCAGAAAACAGACGGCCGGAAATATGCTTGAAACCACGGTGAAAGGTTTTTTTCTCCCTCAGGATTCTTACACACTTTTGTCCAAGAGGTATCAGACGGAAAGTGTTTTCACTGCTCAGTTTGTTCGTCTCTGTATCCTCTGCATTACTCAACTGGTTCCCCGGTCCTGGAAGTTGGTTGTCTGCACAGCGCGTAAAGTCCGACAATTTCAGGCCAGTGTAAGGAACTCCAACCCGACATCGCGTAAATGGGTAAAAGTAGGCAAGTTGAAGTGACAGCGGAGGGTCAGCATACATCCACAAAATGTGAGTGTTTGATTAAGACAGCCCGCGCGCAACTCCAGCATCCTGCAAGCAGCGCGCGCAGTCAAACAAACGGTTCCCTCTAATTAGACTGGGGTACTAAGTGATGCTCTGAAGTCCGGCATCCATCCATCCTTCATCTTTGTATTTTGCGGCAGTTGGCACCAATTTGAAGGTAGGCTACAGTTACAGTGCAGCTTACGCATTGTCACCCCGTCCAATGCGCGTTGAGAGAAGGAGAGAGGTAGCCCACTCTGTGGAAGTGACAAGACTTGGCACATTTGGTCACGGGGCGTGTGGCGCGCCACACACACATGATGCTTCAAGGGTGGTGATAAGGTAGGTCACGTACAACGCTTATTAACATATGATTAAATGCTGCTGACCTATTTACTACCTATGTGCCCCGAAGGCCATCTCTTTTCTCCACATGCTGTTCATTGTCAGTATTATCTTAAGTTTCCAAGCGCGTTTGCTCAAAAGTACCAGCGTTGCCTGTTTATTAACCGCTTCATTGTTAATTACCGACCTGTTACCCTCTCTGGGCAGAAAGAATGATTTTGAAAGTTGTTCTCGGAGCTTTCCAATTGCCTGCATGAGTGCGCCACTTGGCAGGCAGTAGCGACCCCGTGTGGGACGGGGACAGAGAGGGGCAACGCTGCTGAGCTGATTCACTGAAGGGTAAAAAAGCAATAGTCAGTCACAATGAGGCCACCATTGGGATAAAAACTAATTGAAAACCAAATCCAATAAAAAGTAAGTTCAATGAGTGTGGATGAGTGATTTCTAAACTCATTCGTTAAAGGCGTGTTAAAGAACTGCCCGAGTAAAATAACAGAACGGCGCACATAGATGGGCTTTCATCCTGCCGGATCCTGACCCTAGTGAAAAATCACGGCAATATTTTTAGAATATTCCTGGAGGGACTTGTGCCCGTGGTGCTCAATAGTGACCTTCCTGTATTTTATGGTAGACTGTTTGTCCTATTGTGTCAGTATAACTTTCCTATAAAATTGCAATCCAGACCAACTGGGGATCTTTCCCTAATGTATTAATCCATCAAACCTCTGTTATGGTAAATATTGCCATACACATGAGCAGACTATGGTTAAGTGGCATAAGGAGACATGGATTTGTGTAAAGGGTCTCCTAAGCCCGCTTCATACCTGGTGACAAAGTCAAAGTGAGAAGATTGTTTATGCTTGAGCCTGTTCTTTGGTCATGTTTGGAGTTAGCTTTTCCTACATGTGACAGTAGGGATTCCAAAACTGAATAATTGCTAGTGATAGATTAATCAGAGCTTTTAGCCCTGAAAATGAAATGAAGCATGGTTTCTTATTGTAATCTGATAACTGATTAAGCCGTGAGCCATACAGCTGATTTTTTTCTGTGAAGGCCAGATGGTGTTTTGAAGGATGACAAAGAAAGATCGATGATCACTAAATACAGATATATCAGATGAATCCCTAGCAGTATAATCATACTTTTCCAGAGAAACTGCTTCATTGCTCCGCTCGTCTCTCTGTGGCGGTGATGTCTTTTTAAGCTCGATGTGACGTGAGGATTACAGCCATCAGGTTTGTATTGTGATTATGTGGAAAAGATAGTCCTCAGCTGTATCAGTCTCACAGTAAATTGGTCATGCCAGCTTGAGATGTAAATGGCTGCAGTAAATACTTTGCAAGGTATTACTAAGGTGGATTTCGAAACTCTCGTAAGACAGTGTTTATTAATCCGAAAAAAGTCCACACTTTTCATATACTTTATACAGGGTATATGTGACACAACACTGATCTCATTTTAATTTATCTGAACCAAAGCTGTCCAAACACTTCCTGCATGTTACACTGAAAAAGGAGTCTGTTGTTGTGTTCTTTCCAAAAAAAAAAAAAAAAAAAAAAAGAATTAAATAACAGCAAAGTAAACTGTGGTGAAAAAGTGGCACTGCAGCCTATTATTTGGTTTTGAATTGAGTCTATTGCAAATACATTTTAAAAAAGTGCAGGATAATCCCCAAGCAAAGTACCTAGCTTCATAGAGACAGACTATAGAGGTGCTAGTTACTGTTTGTGAAGATGTTTTCATATATAGGCATTGAATGTGAAATCGCATGGACCACAAAATGATAGCTGATACTACCGCATCACCATTTGTCCTAATTGTAAGGCATGCTTTCAGGTTGACTTCAAATCCCATCCTTCCCTCAAGGAGCCAAGGTTTTTGCTTCCTCCTAAATGTATGTAATTTGATCTGGTAAGGAAACAAACTCCCTCTTGAACAGCTGCTAAAAGCATTGGAGCTGGGGCACAAAAGTGTTGATGTAGAGCAGTCACTTTTCTAGCTGTAATGGTGGACTGGAACATCATTCACATAAGGACTGGTAGCTGTCCAAAAGCAGTCCTCCGAGAGCCAGACACTCAGACAAATCCCTTGAAGCCCACGCTACACTGAGGTCTATTCAGCTGCTGAAAATCAGAGAGAGCTCCAGACAAGACCAAACTGTCTTAGGTTACATTGTCTGTAGCTGCAAGTCATCTACGAAAAAACAACCAAAGTTTAACTCTTCTCAGCTGCACATATGGCAAGTCCATTAACCAGGCCAAATCACAGAGACACTGGCTGCAGGAAAACACGCACACATCCATCTTTTTTTAATGAAAAGAGCAGGTATTGGGTTTAGAAGTATTGAGAGTTTAAAAAAAAAATAGGCCAAGACATTGTAAAACAATATTTAAAGAGATTCCAGAGGTCAAAATACAACTGATTGTATCTTTCTGGATGTGATGTTTAGCTCGTTTCTTATGTTTCTTAGGACTGGTCTCTAGTCTTTGATGTCCTGCGAAAGGTTTCATGACTCTGATGTCTTGGAAAAAGGTCTCAGAAGTGTCATGCCTTTATAATGCAATGCAGACTGAAATGTCAAACACATAAGGAGCAGCATTTCTACTTTCAGACATCTATTGCTGTATTTTCCTGTTCCTATTTTGGAACGGTATGCAGTTTGGTTTCCTGTGAAAACACCGTGATTCCTATTTTTGTCTAGAACCTAGCAGAAAGTAGTATGTGTGGAGAACACAGTGCCTGTTAGATATTCAGGCATTGATAAAAAAAACAAATGGATAAGCAGAAGCACAGCCGAAGCTGACTCTTTGTTAGCCTATGACCTTCAGCTGTTCCCTGGGGTGTAAACTTGGGACTCTCCTCTACGTTATACATAATGCATAGTCCCTTCTTCTTTTGGCTGGTATCCTTCATCCATGACCTTACCCAGCCTCAATAGCTTGTCCTCCAGTCGGTTGGTAGACGGGAGGCCCAAATTCATCACCACCTTTCATTCTCCTCCCCAGCCTATCTGATCTATGATAGCATTAATAATAACCGCTGCAGACTGCCCTGTCGCCCTCTGTGCCTTGCCCACTCCCAGCCTGTGCAGATTACCACAAGCCATTCACAGCCCATTAAAACTGTATTTACTTATCGGCCTCTCTGGGGCCATCACTCTGTTTTCAAGACTGATGCCCACAGGGAAGCCAAAGAGTGACCTTCCTGCAGCCTACAATGCAATAAGTCACTGGAGGCTACACCCCTGCTTCCCAAATGATTTGCCCCTTTATTGTTCCTTGGTGTTTAACCTCTACAAAAAAAACATCATGTGAGTCACATACACTAATAAAAGAGAATATAATAGAAAAGGATGTCACCTTAATGAGAATTAGCGCTATGGCGACTGTTATTACAGCTCTCATCCCCAAACTCCTCAGCCACCATTGCAATTTACCCCTGAAGATTTTTGACATATTATGACACTCCATGCAAATGTTTTAATGCCACCAAGACTTAGCTTTATAGAGAACACATTGTTTGCACTTGAATGCATTACCGTGCTCAGCCAAAAAGCACACGAGCCTGAGCGCAGAACTTCTAATAGGTGAGGCTGACTGCATTTGTGCTATTATTTTTGACTGACAGTTCAGTAGTCGTGATAGCATAAATGGGACAAGGTGAACTCTCCTCATTCTTTCTTACATAGACAGTTATTTCTTATCAGCCAGAATGTGTCATGGCTTACTTTGGGTGTGCTTAACTTCGCCTGACCTTTAAAAGGGCTGATTATTTCCACCCACAATCTTCTCTCGGCAATATGCTGCCAGCACAAAAGGATATTAGGCGCAGACCCACTGGTCTGATAATTCTAGTTCTCAGTATGGAATTCTGGGAAACCACACCACAACGCTCTGCCCCCCCATTATCATTTCGCTGCCGCCACCTTCACCTCCCCAGTGGCACTCTATCACCCTTCACCTCACAGTTTGCAGCTTCTACGTGAGCAAAGGAGTTCGGCGTGCATTGTGCTCCTTTTTTATTACGTCTTAAAAGTACTTTGTATCTGTGGTAATTAACTTCTCCTTAATGCATTACCCTCCAGGGACAAATTACGCAGCTTTACGTAGCTTAGAATACTTTGTAGTTGTGTGAATCTCCTTGGTGTTGGCAGATTCTCCCAGGCCTCCGCATCCCCTGACAGCACTATTTGATAAAAATAGAGGGAATCCAAAGGGGACCAACAGGGCTAAATGTTTAATAGATTCTTGTTTTACTTGTGGTAATCTCGTAATCAGAAGTTTGGGGGGGTCACATCTATCACCCAGGGAACAAATAAAGGTCTTATTGTGCCCAGCTTCCTTTCACCTCAGGAGGAAATGTGAGCCAGATAAATGACGGCCTTGCTTCAAGAAAGGCTCAGTCTATTGCCAACGATTTGTGGCCAACAAAGTAATTTCGATACCGGTCTTTGTATTGATAGATGGGGTCTAAATTTAATAAAGAGCCAATTTACTCGTAAGGGGTATGGGAATGGAACTGCAGTTATCTTCTCTTTTTCCCTCGTTGCCTCCCTCCTCCAATCCAGCTCAAGATTAGATGGCAGGAAGAGGACAAACAGCACAAGGCAATGACAGTTTTGACAAAGCTTTGCATTTGACTGTCACCATTTCTCTGTTGAGAGAGAGCTCTAATATCAGTGAAATTTTGCAGCACATTTCAAAAGAGGTTAAACTTCTATATCAGTGCAAAATGCAATGAAGTTTAAAGTGCCGGTGACTTTCTGAGTTCTGTTTTTTTTTTTTTTTTTTTTTTGGTTGTTTGTTTGTGACATTAGGTACACACTGAATTTCAAGCTTTAGCAGATAACTAAAACAAACAGTGAAAAGTTCAGCAGTGCATGTCACATTAGTTTGTGCATCGCTTCTTTTTTTTTTTTCAAGAATATAAATACTGAGAGGATTTTGGCGAAGCATTTTCAAACCTTATGACTGAGTTATGACGCCATGCACTTGCCACGCAGTGCTTTGTGAACGACAGCATTGCAGTGTTCACAAAGTGAGTTAATGCTGAGCTTGAGACTCAGGAGGGGGCTCTTACAGCTGAAATAAGCTCTTTTCTCATGGTCAGATGCTGGATGTGTCGGCCCACCCACTGGTACCGTTGTCTGACAAGAAACAGTGTGCTCCTGTTACTGCATGGTGGCAAAGGTACAAATTAACTTAAGAGTGGAAAATAGGATCATCCGCTTCAGCCTATCACAGGTGTGTTCACAAAGACTTAAGAAGGAGTCACTGGCAGATATGTAAAAAAAGAGAAGTAGGGTAGATTATTCATCACCGCATGGCTTGAAAATAGAGGGCAAATTGAGTGTGTTTGGAAAATGGCAAGAGACTTCAGCCACATTAGAGGGATTCTGAGCAAGCTGCCAGTCCCTTCAGGGGGCAACAAACTTTACTGACTGCCTGACTGGGATCTGAAAATAACAACTGGCTTGAAAGTGATGAAATTAGAATTATTAATCAAACCTTCACTGGGCTGCTGCATTGTGCTCGCTGCCTCAGACAAAGAACTCTCAGGCCCTCGGTTATAAGCACTTGCAGCATGATATCGATAAAAAACCATTTGAGATGTTGGCCAGATCTCTGTCTTTACGCTTCTACATTTGTCTTCATTTGCATGAGTGCTTAAGTGCACTGTGTGCATGCATAAAATGTGCACTCATGTATTTGCTGCACAAGAGCAGCTGTCTGCCATAGATTGCAAGCACAAAGAATTGTTCTGTAGGCCTGTAATGCACTGCTGCCACCTAAAGACAGAGTTTATCTTAACATTAATAGTGGAATGAATAGACTTTGATAGTCATCTTTTGGCCAGTAATAATATAAGGAGGAGATATGGTAGAATAAAACTAGCTCCACACCCCAAACACAGAAATAAGATTTACAAAGCCGTCCTGTCTTATTCATGTAAAGCTGGTGAAATCATTGAGGTGTCTGCACTCATTTCAATAGACTTCACTGAAATAAATACTTGGTCTATGATATTTGTTCAAGACACAAAGAGAACTGTCAAATTACCTATTCACACCATCAGGGTTTTTTTTTATTTTTATTTTTTTTTATTAAACCTCAGTTGTGTTGTGTCATTTCAGAAGAGTTATCGCGTTCTCTTTGGTTTCTCCAACATTTCACCATTTTGATCTGAAAAAAAGTTCACTTTATTTTAGTTGTGATCCCACTATTCATCTGTGCTCAATGCGAGCCATCTGTTACCCAGCCCTGACACTGCGGGGGCTTATTTGTTAAACAGGACATAGGTGTCTGTTAGCAACCAGATGCAGTTCTAGACATAACACAGTAGATGTCAAAAAAAAAGTCTGAAGGCTGCTGTTTCAGGTTAATGTGCCATATGGACACAAATATCCACAAAACTATAGGACTGTTTTTTACCATGTAAGGCCTTCCTCAAACTGGTCAAATATTTTGCTGGTCATTTACAGTTTCCAGTAAGAGGTTTGAACTTAAAATGATGCACCAATTGTAGAAAGTTGGGGTTAATTAAAAGTATGATTTTGCTTGTGTGGTTGGATGAACATATTCAGAAAGGATATTGTGAAAAGAGATATGCATTACAAAATTTATGACCTTTTAACATCTTATATTTCATTACAACAAACCAATTTTTTTTAATTTATTTAAAGCTCCTGCGATGATAAAACATGCTGATAACCTCACATCAAAAGTCTGACGTTTCCTCTGTTTATGCACTGTTGTGGCAGCAAATTAAATGTTGTAAAATACACTTGCAAGTAGCTCAGGAAAACGCCCTTTAATCTTAACCTGCAAATAAAAATAGAAGCACACGGTATCAGTGGGTGACAGGCTCGTTATTGTGCAAACTTGATCTTGGTGACACCTTTAGTGATATGTGATCATTTTGCTTTTGCATTTTGCATTCAGTGTCACCACTGGCCCGATATAATAATTAAAACACTCTTCTATTTCACAGCTTCTATTTAATACAAACTATCCAGTGGTTTAGCTTCCATAAATGTATAACATACCACATCCTCTCCAAAAGTTAGATCACTAGTTATGATATCAAATACACAAATATTCAAAAATGTATATACAACATATACACAAAAATAAATATTGTTGTTCAGTAATATTTGCTCAGAAATCAGGTCAAAGCTGTATGCCATGGTTTTAATAATGTAGCCGACATTATGTCACAGTATCTATAGGGGAGAGTGGGGTAAATAGTGCCAATTTTTACTTAAAGTGCCTTTAAAGTAAGGGGATTACAGTAATGCCTCCAACTAAAATATATAGTTTATACATATAGTTTAGGATGTTGTGCATCCCTGGGAACAATCACTTTGGATCTTATATAAACTGTTTGAGAAATATAGCTTTTGAAAAAAAAGTGGTTTTGTGGCACAACTTGCCCCCGGTGCGGGGTAAATTGTGCCATTAGAGAGAATACACTGGGGTAAATTATGCCATTGATAATTGAAGTAAAACAGATCATTTTAATCTCACAAATGATAATGCTATATAAAAGCAAAGCAAATTCAATACAAAATTATTTATTTAACATTTATTTATTATTTTAACAAGATCACAGGCCACTTTTCTATAACAAGGCCTAGCGCCACATGAACACATACCCAGAACAAAATAAAAAGTCCAAAATGAGCACCTAAAAATTATCTTCATCTGAATCTGAATAGTTTTAGTGATCAAAGGTAAGAAAATAATGTACAATAACAATAAAATACAAGAAAGTAATATATAGTATATAATTACAAGTTGTGCCACTGGCACAAATTACCCCAAGGCCCTTTGGCACAAATTACCCCAAGCCCACCATTTTGAAAAAAAAATGCATCCCCCAGCTGTTTTGAGCTAACATCATGCTAACTGTATAGACTCATGGTGTAGCTTACTAAAGTACTAAAACCTGTGTGAACTGTTTTCAAAGTTTTCTATAATTGTTCAAACACAGCAATCAAAAAACCTTGATCATAGAAATTTTACTTTGGAGGGCAAAAAAATGTTTTTTGAACTTAAATGTGCTTACCTCTCAAGCCATGTGTCTCCCTTCTTTATAAGATGAGTGAAATGGATGCCTCTTCAAAAATATGTGGTCACATGACCAACTTCTTCTATGGTTTTCTAGATAACGGGTGGCACTACTTGCCCCTTGGCACAAATTACCCCACTCTCCCCTACAATATTTGGAGTGATACATCAGACTGTCAGTAGATGCTGTTGAATATTTTATGTGACATTTCGATGCAAGCCCCAGCACAGAGCTTAGCACCATTCAACAGCTCTCTAGCAAGATAGTGAATTTTTCTGGTGACCTTTACATCACCTCTCCTCGTAGAAGTGACCCTGCAGAGAAACACACCACCATCTGAGAAAACATCTTCTTTTCTCTAGTAAATAGTCTCTGTGGCTTTCCTCTGACAGAGTCGCTCCTTTATTAGGAAACAAAGGAGCCCCCTCCTCATCATCCAAAATTATATTGCTCAAGACAATATTTCTCACCTAATATTGATTCATACACAAGTAACAATTGTGATGGAACTGTGCTTGTTGTTTTGTTGTGAAACATTTATCAGACGCCCCGGTGGGCTGAAAAGTAGAGCACAGTAGGAAAAATTACTGAAGTTCTATTGAATATTTAATAGACTACTTCAAATTATTCCTCACTTTTTCTTATTTACCTCTGAGTGTGTGCTTTTGTGCATGTTTAGCTTATATGTTTCCCTTAACAAAAAAAAAAAAAAAAAAAAAAAAAAAAAAAAAGGTTGGCAGAGGAAGAGTCAGATGAGAGGAGACAGATGGATGGGAACTTTTTTTTTTTTTTTTTTATCTTTGCTGTTTTACGGGGAACGAGAAGAGTGTCGGACCCATGTGGGCGGGGAAACTTCCGGTTGTTGTGGAGAGAAGACAAGTGCCTAGCGTAAGCTCATAGTAATTCTTATTTTTTTTACTTAAACAACATAATTTGTCCTTTAGTCAGTAAAGTCGGTTGTAAGTTAGCCTGTAATGTGTGTTATACTGTGGCGCTGTGCGCGGCATGTAACGTCAGCTGGCCGGCAGTGTAACTTTACTTTTTGCTGAAACAGGCAGAGGTGTGTTGCCGCCGCACACATACTCAGATGGGCGGACATACATGCTAAACTTCGGGTGGTGCCTTATCAGAAACCACAGCAGTGAGGTGATAAAACTATCTGCGGGCGTCTGGAAAGCCTTCATTTGGCTAAGCAAGCTAGAGCATGCAAACCTACATGATTTCTTTCTCCTCCAAAAGACATTTAATAAGATAAAACTGAGAGGCTGCTGAGGTTACTGACATGGCTCATGGTCTCTTTGAGTTTTTCACCTGCTCATTTGTTTTTGTGGCTGCAGCTGGAACAAAGGAGGAGCCATGCCTTTCCTCCATGGCTTTCGCAGGATCATCTATGAGTACCAGCCCCTGGTGGACGCTGTGCTGTGTGTGGTGGGGCTGGAGGAGGGAGCTGCTGGTCAGGACCACAGGTAGGTTTGGCTTGGCTGACGGTCTCATTAATTAATTTATTTTGCCTTTAAGCCATGATCCCAGGCAGGGTTTCCCTTCAAAATTGTCTTATCGGTGGGGGGTTGGGGCACCAAAGTCACATCTGTTTTGATCGCACTGTTGGTTTTAGAGCCAAAAAACGAGTTTTATTTTGTTACCTGATTATGATAAACAAATAATTATAATTGGTCCACACTGGAATCTCCATTACAGCGGGGTGGTAGTGTTCATGCTGTTATGTTACAGTAACCTCCATTTCCAAATCAATAAGAGGGAGCTCTGATGCCAGTCCATAGAGTTTGACGTTTAAATATTTTTCCGCTCTCTATTCTTCCTCTGTAATTTCCTTTGTTTTCAGGTCCAGCAGCCGGGAGGATGAGGACAGTGTATGTAGCTCCCTAGTGGAGCTGCTGGAGAGAGAGTCCCAGTCTGCTGTGTTTTTGGAAGGCATCAGCTATGCTTTATTTAAGGTGGCTGAGAGGGGGCTGGTACATGCCGCTGAAATCCTTCTGCGCTACGGAGCTGATGTCAACTTTGAAGGTGAGGCATAGTGAGGTGATATCTTTTAAAAATACTAACCTAGTCACTTTTTTTAATGATGTTCATTTTCAGAAACAAACCAAAAAAAATACCTTAGAAAAATTAACAAAACAGAATGATAATCTCCTCAGATTAATCATTCTCACTATTGTACGTTCAACTCCACCCATCCCACAGTGCAACCGCTACAAACCAGCAGTTCATATAATTCTGCATGGGTGTGTTAGTTAATTCAGTTTCACGTTATTTTAAAAAGAACTTGAATTACATTTACACGTGGTGAAAGTATATAACGACTTTACAAAAAGTCACAAATGGCAAACAAGAGGTCATAGTCATGTTACTGTCAGGCACACACCTACATTTATGTATTCTCTTACCATGTTGGCTGTGACAAGGAAAACAGATAGCGTCACTGTGTGGAGTGTGAGCCAGCCATCTAGCGGATAAGGTGAATGTGTTAATTATAGAAACCACCTAGTGTCTCCCACAGGCTGCTCTCAAAACACCAGAAGGTGGGTCTTTTAATTGACAAATAAGAATTTGTGTAATGAATTCATAGGCAACATTTAATGCCTGATTACACCCTGGAACTTGAGTGTGCCTGTGATTTTAACACTTTGCAGCAGGAAATGTGTATGTAGAGTGTGTATGATGTTACATGAGGAAGCTGTCATTTATCTTCACTTGAGAGAGTAGGCCCCCCCTGTAGAAAATGGATGTGGAAAGTGGAGCGTACAGCTTGTGTAGCTGCTGTGAGAAAACCTGCTTGAGCAAAACGAAACTCTGCTTTGGCGACGTCTAGTGGTAGCAGATAGAGATGCACAATTTGTTTTTTTGTTGATGTTTTTTTCCCTATGTCCAATATGCTGATATTTTCCAACTCTTTTGGCTGATGCTGGTACTGATATATGCACTTTTTTCACCTAATTGCAGACAACATCAAGTCTCAACTGTAGTGGAATTAACATTTTGTTATGCCTACTCTTTTTTGAAGGCCCGCTGACAGATGCTGGCATAAAATACAGTGCTTTTCCAAATGTACACATTAGTGGGCAAAATAAGAACGCTACCTCAAGTTTGGTTGACTAAAACATTCCGTATTCATTTTTATGCCACATTTTCTTTCAAACTGAACCGCAAGAGTCATCCTGCTTAAGTAGGTTTGGATGATGCTCTCCCAGAGACAATCCTGACAGCCATAGCCAGGACAAATTCGTCTTATTTCACATATCACCATGCCATTAGCAGAAATGTTCCTTTCAGCCCGATACTGATTTTTCATTTGAAAGCCGATATCACCCGATACCAATGATGTGCTGATATTATCGTGGTTTCCTAGTAGAAGACATGTATTTCCACTAGAGACATAATTACAGGATTCTTGCTTCAGTCATCTTTTACATATCTTGAATGTCTCCTTTCAGAAAGTTAACATGGACAGTTGCTTTCACGTAGCATGCCAAAATATGCCAGTTTCCTTGTTATTTTTCCAGACTTTACTGTCCTTTCTCCTTCTCTTTTGAGATTACACCATCTTGTACCATCTATCAAACAAGCACTGTGCTGAAACGTAAGCATATGTAGTTGTGGGAGTTACTGATCCCACAAGTGGTACAGTGCACACAATCTTCCAGACAGCACTCACATTTACAGAGGAAAATACATCAGCAATACACAGAAACATGCAGTATGTAACAGTCAGTCCCTGTGCTACTGGGAAACCACACTAATAGCTGGGGACAGGTACAGCTCTGTTGTACTCATTTCAAAATCTCTTTGCTCTAGGAACAAGCAACTGGTTGAAATTCCCAGTAGACATCTGGGAACATAAACCCATTGCTTAAACAACCTCTGTGTTGCATCAGTATATTGTAAAGTGGGTGAGCAATATCCTCAGGATGATGTGAACCTCAGGGACTCAAGATTGCACCCAGTCATCACAGCTTTTTTGATAATCATTCATAGCCTGTTGCTGGCCTCATTTTTTTTCATTGGTTCATCTTCCACCTAATGAAAGTATAACAGAGGACACTTAACAGAATAATAATTGACATATACTACTGCAAACTTGACAATGAATATATTGCAACAAAAAATAGTTGAAGTCATGTCATTATTCAACTCTAGGTGTGTCAAAGAGCTTGTTCTCAAAAATGTTGGTGTATTACTATAGATGTGAAACCAAATGTGAAATCTATTAATATGTGAAACCCTTTCACTTCTTAAAAGTAGCTGCTCTTGTATTGACCAACAGTTTGTGTAGCTTTTCCCAGACACATTTAGAAGTTGTGGTGTTAGTCAGCTCTCCTCATCTGTCCTACTTCAGCCATTTTCTATGATAAGGACAAGATTTTAAATGGGACTGAAATTGACTTGTAATTTAAAGAGTGTGGTAGTGTGCTACTCCACCCTTTCCAAATTGGGCATATACAGTCAGTGGCCATTTTATCAGGTCCACCTGTACAGTCTAATGCAGTTCACAGCAACAGCTCTGCCATAAATTCGACCAGTTAAGAAAGTTTGTAAAGTTGAGTTTTTGAAGACATTGTGGAGATGTGTCAATTTAATTCTATGTTTATTATTGAGGTTGTAGTTTGCAGAGGTCTTGTACTGGACTACATTATATTGAGAGGTGCTTCTATTTTTCTGTACTCCCTATTTATATACATAAGGGGGACAGAATATTAGAAACACCTCTCAGTAAAAATGCAGTCAAGTCCAACAGCAGCACTAACTATGAGCTCAATGCCAAACATAGAATTGAAGTAACACCTCTATTACTGTGAGAAAAAGAAAATCTGAACATTATAGGCATCAGAAAAGTAAACTTTATGGCTGAACAGTTGCACTGGATTGTATTAGACTGTACAGGTGGGCCTAAAAAAGTGATCACTGAGTGTATATGCCCAATTTGGGAAGGATGGAGCACCACACTACCACACTCTCTAAATGAGAAAAGTCACAAGTGGCCACTGAATGTAGTTTTGTCAGCTTAAATTTTTTTACCCCATTTTTTATGTAATCCTTAATCATACAGTTTGGGGAGCTTCTGGAAATTTTGTCAGCAGCAACTTCTTTGAAGTAATCTCTTTTATTTATAAAGTGGTTATTTGTTTACACTCCCTAGACCCAGTGTCTTACTACAATCCACTACACATAGCAGTTCTAAGGAACAGGCCAAGCATCGTGAGGCTGCTGGTCGGGCATGGAGCTGACATTGAAAAGAGGGACAGGGTAAGTCTGACAGGCAAATGGCCGCTAAGAATTGAGAAGTCCTATATCCTCTATCTCTGTCATTGAGACCTCTGATTTCTTAGTGTTTTTTGTAGTTAACTTTATGTCCTATTTTGTAGATCCATGAGAGCAGTCCCTTGGATCTTGCCAGTGAAGAATCGGAGCGACTGCCCTGCCTGCTTGCCTTGCTGGATTTGGGAGCTGATGTGAACGCAAGGGATAAAAATGGTAAATTTATTTTGGCCAGGCTTTTGAAAACTTTTTTTTTTTTTTTTTTAAATCCAATAAATAATTGTGTGGTCTCTCATCTCATCATCAAAGGAAAGACGCCCTTACTCCATGCCTTGGCAAGCAGCGATGGGCTCACCGTGCACAACACAGAGAACATCCGACTTCTGCTGCAGAGAGGTACCGGCTGTGAAACACCTTTCATCTTCTCATAGCCTGCTCGTCCAGTTTTGGTTATTCAGAAATCTCTCAAACAGCAACATTGCTAAACCATTACATTCAGAAACTTGTGTTAGTATGCATACCTGCCGGCCTGTATGCATTTTGAGATCAAAGTGCACTTTCAGGAGTTGCCAGCCTAAAATATGCACATATAGTTTTTAACTCGACTGAAAATGGAGCAGAACCAATCCTGTGATCTAGGCATGAAGCAGCTGACTGATGACCAGTATTAAAGAGGACAACATTTCTGACTTCAGGATGTTATTTTGGGGCACAAGCTATGTCTTTTAGGTCTGCACAGTATTATCAGTCTGCTGGTAGTCTCATGAATATTCTTGGTGGCTACTAGTGGTGGACCCTCAGGTTGATGTGAGCTTTATAGCCTGGTGGTCTTGTCTTCCATGTCTTCATCTGAGCACTTTTGTGTATCAGCTCCCATCATCACGGACTGTCTAGTCAGCACTTCTCAGGCTGGTTTTAAAAATTTGAGCTAAGGCCTGAGCCTGGTCAGACAATGCAAGCACCAACTTGAAAACAAAAGCCCAATCAGTGGATTTATACAGAGAGAGGGAGAAAAGGAGAAAGCCACTTGGCGGAGCAGATCAGCAGATGGACAGACTGCTGGGCTGATGAGGTGAGAGGCGATACCGCACCACGGCGCTCAGAGAGCAACAGAACGAGACGATGCTCCTGCAACACTGACCATAAGGCTTTAATTGCGCGTTGCATTTAATGATGAACAAGGCAACAGGATACATTTCCCAAACACAGTCACACACACAAACACAGTTAAAGTAATGTTCAGATTTTTTTTTTTTTAACCAATCCAAGCCCAACATGGCCCACTCCAAAATGCATTAGGTACAACCTTACCCAACCCAAGCCTGTCAGGTCTCGTCCCTCCTAATATTGTCTGACTATACGTAGATGCAAGAGTAATAGGCAGTGCTCACAGTAAACCAGTCACGTTCATAGAGATGAATAGGTGCCACACTATAAAATCTTTTGTAGTATAGACTTAAAAGACCATACTGGTCCTGTTCTGTAACCATCCTCTGAATACTTCAGTCAGTGCATATATTCATGTAATTTTGCATCAGGGAACAAGGAAGCATGTTCCTTACATGTAAACTAGAAATAGAGGGAGCACATGCTAAACAGGCTTAACAAAGTGGCTGCCTCCAGCTAGGTTACTTATGTTTCACCAGAGCATTCAGGAGTGGACCGAAAAGTTTAAGCTTTGCATGCCAACACATTTGGTATAAATGTGGGAATTTTAAGTGATTATAATTGAGTAAAGCATTAGTTTTAATGACCATGTGTGCTGGCCAAGTGTTCATTGCCTGTGGATAACAGCTGTCAAGCGTCAGATGGCAGTTTTTCAAACTTTTTTGAAGATGAATGGGACTGAATTGAGGTAATGTATCCTTGACTTCTAACCAAAGCAAAATCTGTGCAGACACAACTGATATTTGAGCTAGCCAATAGCATTACGGCTATTGATGAAGTCAACATAGGACCGGTGTGTTTCTTGATAAACAATGTATGAGTGATGTGTACATAGAAATGGTAATAAAATAAACAAATCCTTGCTTTTTACTGCAAATGTGGTACTTAAATAAGATTTTAAAATAAAGTAAGACTTGGCAGGTCTGTAGTATTTCCTATATCCATATAATAATAATAGACTGATATCTCCTTCTATGCAGGTGCTGATGTTCATGCTGCCACTACAGATGGAGAGACAGCTGAGTCCTCTTTGGTGTTTCTGGTCAAAGAAGCTCTGGAGGCCAATGTGGAGGATGCTGCTGAGATCGGAAACTTCTGCCTGAGAGCCACCCAGCTACTTCTTGCCCACGGTGCCGACCCCAGCTGCTGTCTGAATGAGGACGGCGAGCCCTCCCTGACACAGACGAGCTTGGAGCACTTTGACCTGCTCTTCCCACTGGCTGTGCTGTTACTCCAGAGTGGAGCCTCTTTTGTCTGCTCCTACCACGGTGCCACCTGCTGGTCAGGTTACAAGCTGCTTTTCCACAGGCTCCAGACAGCCCTGCAGCAGTGTTCTGACAAAGATCATGTTTCTGAGCTCCTGGAGCAGGCTGAGTTCTTGCTCGACTTAGCCAGGGTGAACTTCCCCACACTGCCTCTTCCTCCCAGGCTGGAGCTTCCTGCTCCCAGCCAGGACACTCACTCCCACACCCAGGCTCTGTTGGATCTCCACAGGCGTGTGGTGGAGCAGGAGGCCAGCCCTCCGGCTTTACGGTGCCTCTGCAGGGTGTTCATAAGGAGCCACCTGCAGCCCTGGCCCCTGGAAGATAGAGTAAAGGCCCTGCCACTTCCAGACAGACTGAAAGACTTTCTTCTCCCTGAACACACATATAGTCCAAAGCCCGGCTGGGACTGCTTCAGGCCACAGCACAGCCTACGCTGAAGACATAGGCCACTATCTGCCACTGGCTATGTTTAGATACACCTTAAATCTGAAAAGAGAGACTGAACAGGCCTGTAATAGTTTGGCTAAAATGCATTTATGTATGAATGCAACTTAAACCTGCAACTTTTATGATGAGCTACACTGAGGCCTTTTTCTGGTGTTGAAGCCACCTGTGTGTATGGTCTGTGCCAAATCAACAGTGTATGTATGTTTACTTAAGGACAAAAGATCCCATTGTGAACAAATAAGCTGCTGAGGTTGTACATCTGTTGTGGTTGTGATTTGATTAAACCACTGTACAGTGAGCAAACCATAACCATTTGTAAAGGGAGTTGCAATGTGGTATAAAAGCCACCTGATGGCAGTGTTGCTCTTGCCTATCAAACTGAGCTTGAACGTCAGGGTCAGTGATTTAGTTATTCACAGTACAACCTATGAAAGTTGTATCAGTGCAGTGGAACCTATCTGTGTTTTCTGTCCTCAACTCTTTTGTGATGTGCTAGAGAACTACCTTTGTGTGTGTTTTCACTGTGCATTAAACTGGACCAATAAACCAGTCATGCCACTCTGAAACCGTGTCCTCATTAGCAATGATATTATGTTCAATAGTAACAGTTGATTTTATTTCATGTTTCTCAATATATTACTGTTGTCTAACAACCACGGAGAAGCAGTGCAGTGCTGAAGATGACTATATTATACTTGGTGACTACCTATTAGGGAATAATGTAATTGTTACAATGTGTACTCGCCTCCAGAATGTGTTCAGTATGTTCCACCCACCAAAATTCAATTGAGTTTGAACTGAAATAAAGAGACCAAAGAAATGACTACAAGATGGCAGAAAGAGAGTGCATGGAGATGTTTTGACATGGTTGGCTGTGACAAAATTTTGCTGTGGTGGCTGCTGGTGTGGAAAGTTTTACTGAGCGTTTTGAACGGTTATGTTTAAATTCAGATGGATTTCATACCCCTCGCCTTCCTCTCCCTCTCCTTCTCTTTCTCACACACACAACACCCTTTGTGTAAATCCCATCGCTGGTAACACATTGCATGGACAACCAGTGGTTAAAAGACATTTACTATGATGGTGCGAGAACACCATAGGGTACATATGTGTTTGTGTCCATGTGTGTGACGAGCAAACTAAATAGGACATTGTGTTACACAACTAACCCCTTCCTGACATTGCTGGGGCTGGAGTGGCTCCAAGGCTTGCAGGCGCTCCAACTCCTCTTGGTTATCTAGGTCACAGCCTCTGAGGAGAAGAGCCTCAGCAGCAGCAGCAGCAGCCCTGCATGACACACGCTTCACTCTCCTGTCTGTCTGAATCTCCCTGCATACTCTTGACAAAACCTCAACATTGGCCTGGTCGAACGAAAGAGAGAGAGAGAGCGAGAGAGCGAGGGAGGGAGGGGGAAGCAGGAGGCAGAATAGTGAAATAAGCCTGTACGTCAAAGATACAGAGACCGCATATGTGGAATGGTTTTGAGAGCATTCATGGAGGACACATGGAAATCACAATGTTGGATTACATTTATACAATAAACTAGCTGTTGGAGCATAATCCACCCAACCAACAATCATACAAAGCTAGAAAAAAAAAAAAAAACAGCCTTCCTCCATCGAGAGCCCAATCCTGCTTGCAGAAGGCGATAGAATAGAGATAGTGGGGGGAGGGCTAAGCCAGTTCTCTCCATCCAGCATTTATTGGAAAACAGTGTGAGTGAAGCTCGGTACTGAAATTAGTTATTGATCTATTCTCTCCCTGAAGCCCATGGGTCTTTCCCACCACACCTGCTCATTCTCTCATAGCCTTTTCTCTCACTGCAACCCATTGTATCTTTCATCCTTAGCTTTAAGTCTCCTCATGTGTTCTGTTGTTCTTTTGCTTCTCTGTAACTGTGTAATTCGCATAGAAAGAGTTCATTCCAAAATTAGAAATCCATCACTGAAAAGAAAAGGTGACAATTATGCCAAAGAAATGATCATTATCAGAAAACTAAAACAAATTCTTGTGTTTTTTGAAGTATGGAAGGTTGTTCAAGATCTCACTTGACAACAGTTTTAATACTGGATTGCTCTATTTTCAAGATATTGGATGATGATGAACATTTTTTTTTCTCCAAAAAGTATAGACATAGGATTTAGAAATGAAGCTCTTCATACTTTGCTTGGTTTGTCATCCTCTTTATTCCCAATGGTTTCTTTTGCTATTGTTTATTCCCTCCTCTGCTTTCTCCCAAGATCCACAACCATGCATTTCCTATTTTGAAATTTCTATTTTCTAATCTTTCCCTTCATTTTCCACTAGTTCTTAGCATCATCTTTGCTTTTTTCAGCTCACTGAAAGATTTAAACTCCCACATCAGCCCAGCCGCAACCTATAGTTGGGAGCTTCATTCATGAGTTTCAAGGGCATTTAATGACACGTCATTCAAAGTAAATCTACTGGAGGATGAACAGACAGACTTGGTCAGTTTACTCATTCATTCAAAAATAATATAAATCTTAAATGCTAATTTTTAGTATGTTTAACACTAAGTACTATCACACTATCACACAAGTTGGATAAAAAAGGCTCTTTCATGAAATTATTCAAAATTTAAACTCTTCTGACAACTGTTTTGTTTGTGCTTGCTAGCTTTTTAGTGACTACAGACTGGAGTTCTTAGTTTGGCTGTAACCTTTTACATTTCCCTCTGACAAAGACAGATTGAAAGACATTTTAGACTGTCTCAGGCCTATGCCTATAGGACAGACACCCTGAATGTGCATCTCCATGTCTTTCACTAGACATTGTCTAGACACGAGATAATTGCAGACATCACTGAATAGTCAGCTGCCGCTGGAAGCCACGAGGGAGTTAAGGCGGACTTTGGGGGAAATGGACAGCAGCTTGGGGTCACACTGAATTCACTCCTTAAAGCGTGTGCATACATGTTGGCCTATACATTGTACATATGCAAGTGCTGGTGTGAAAATAAACATAAGTTCATTTTATGTGTGTGAGACAGCGACAGAGAAAGAAAGAGAAAGAGCGAGAGCGCAGACATTGAAACTCACATAGTACTGAGTGTTCATAACCACAGATGTGGTGACTTCATCAGAAAAAAATGCACTGTGTCCTATTGCTCCGCTAGTATTGATGGAGCACACCAAAATTAATGGATGTGAATACAAAATGCGTATGATGAATAAAAGGACATTGTCACTCGGTACCAATTTATCCCACCGCTATTCAGGTTTATATTTGGTTTATTTCGAACTGCATTGTTTTTGTTTGGCTGAGACATTTTCAAATGTGGAGCTGTGACTGGTTGGGTGGGGGTGGGGTGTGGGTGTGCGTGCTGGTTGGAGGGTGCAGGATTCGGGGGGGTGCTAGGCTGGTTTCTGTGCTGTGAGAGATGGTCGCAGGTCACTGGGTTCACCCAGGGCACAGGACTAATCTCAGTGGGGGTGGGCTGGATAACTGAATCCTGTTGGGGCAGCCCACCATCCTATTGTACACCTGTGTCAGTTCCTTCTGAAAGATTGGCAGCATGGGTTGACATGTAGCGCTGGGCTCACCTGCTTGGTCAGGTTTCAAGTTTTAAGGTTAAATTGAACCGGTTCTTTTCTGAAATTCGATTTATCCATAAAGAGAATAAATAGATTGCTAGCCTGTTTATCCACCAGCATTCAAAACCCCAAATGATTGCCTCTTTGAAAGTTACTATACCATTCAGTAAATTTATACTGCATTTAAGATTATTTGTTTTTTTACTTATCACTATCAATGTTTACAATGTCTTATAGCGTGGACAGTGCTGAAAATGCACTCCACTAACATGCTGGCAGTCATTTGGTCAGAGTGGAAGTCAGTGTTTGTAATTGGTGACTAGCTCTTTTTAAAGAAAATGCTTCATTTTGTGAAGGCTGACTTGTGTGTTATTTCCTAACTAAAGTAACCATGGTGTGACATTTAAGTACGAGTCAAATACATAATTTTCCATAAGGGTGACTGTTGTGAAAGTGTTGCGCACCGAAAAGTTGTAGTTCCATTGTGAAACTCCTATTTTAGAAGCACACAAATACACCACCCTCTAGATTTCTACAACTGACGCCATTTCACAGAAATTCCAGACAACTGGCGCCTGAGCTCTGCCTCCAAGAAGGACATGATGAATAGGACACACCCTTGGTATGCTATGGTTGGTAGTGAATGGTAGAATACATTGCACACTGCAGTGCTACAGCCTAGATGCATTACAATCATTATCCCAGCTTCTAGTTGTCTCTGTGTCTCCTTTTTTGTCTACTTTTTCCCTCTGCGTTTCACCCCGCTCTCCTATTTTTAAAACATGAATTTGAGAAAATGCACTGAGGCACCAGTAAGGCGAGCTACAGCTCTTTCCAGCGCTGGTTCCTGATCCACCTCTTTGTTGTGGTCTATGCATGCCTGCTCTAGTCACATGACTGCGTTTCTATGGCAACTCGGGTTTGAGTAATCATTTGCGTTACGACCTTTATTCCCTTGAGGAAAGGGGAGGGGGAGGTTAGACTGAGCCTGTAGAAAGAGGGAGCAAGAGGAAAGAGAAAGGCAGGCAGAAGGGGAGCGGCGTTAGAAATGCAGGGATAGAAAATAGGCAAAAACAAGGACTGTAGAGGGAAAAATCTACGTTTTCTTTGCCTTTATAGCAATCTGAGTTTTATTCTCTACATACTAAACATACACCAACCTCTCCTTACCAAACAATGACATGAAAAAAAAAACAGAACAAAGACAAAAAAACAAAAAAACAGCCGTTAAACATTGGGCTTTGAGCTTCATTGTTCCCACAATACCGTTGGTGCCGTGCCTCATTTGCTGGTTGGTGGAAGTGAAGCAGTTTGGGTGGATGTATGTATGTTTCATAAGGGCCTGCACACACACACACAGACACACAGACACACACACACACACACACACCTCCCTCCCCTTCGTTTCTTCTCGGAGGCAAAGCTGTACTGTGCCACATGTGCAAGTCTCAGCAGAAACAGATTCTGTATGTTCCTGTTTCTTGCTCTCCCGACTGCGTTGTCATGGTTACCGAGCTAGTCCACCAAGGCACGCGGCTCCTCTCTCTTTCCACCGTTGGGTGATTCAACCCATCAGTTGGGTTGTGTCATCTCCTAGATGGAGTTTCTCCCACATCTCCTAAATGGAGTTTCACTGTTTGGGGTTGTAGTCCAATTGGATTCTAATTTTTACAGAATGGAGAAATGTGTTTGTGCTTGTGTGTTTGTGTGTTTGTGTGTGTGTGTGTGTGTGTGTGTGTGTGTATAGAGTTGGGGGGGATCCAGCATTGACAGGAGGTGGGCTCGACTGGGGGGCTGGTGATAGACACTATGGGGGTTGTGTGATGGAGGTGGTGGTGGCTGCTTCCAGGTGCCTGTGACTAGGGCTGAATATGAATGAGGGGCCCCGGTTCTCCAGAGATGGCGGTTGGGGAGAGAGCTGCTAAACCAGAGACCAGTGGAGCCTGCCTGGTTGAGAGGCCCCCACAAGCTGCTGACAGGAGCTGGAGCTAGCCATCACGTTAATTAGCGTTTTTACTCTAGCAGCGCCGAATAGGGGGAGTGGGTTAGAGGGATGTGGGGGTGGTATATGACTCATAGACACAGTATGGTTTATTCATGATGGAGGAAGGGATGTGTGTGTGTGTGTGTGTGTGTGTGTGTGTGTGTGTGTGTGTGTGTGTGTGAGAGAGAGAGAGAGAGAGAGAGAGAGAGAGAGAGAGAGAGAAAGGAATAGAGAGAGAAAGAAAGGGGGAATAGACATTTGATTTGCACACAGCTCTGTATGTGTGTGTGTTTCCTTGGTAGATCACTGATTGGCACCAAGCCAAGATATTATTATGTCTTGAACATAATGCCAGGCTTTCATTGTTATTTCCATTGATTTTTTTTCTTTTTTTCTGAATTTTACAATATACATCTGAAATGAATTTGAGGATTTTTTTTTTTTTTTTTAAATGTTCTACTCGATCTTTCCTGTGATTTTGTAACACATACATCTAACAGGAATACAAATGTTACACAACATCCGGTAGAGACGAAGTAATAGAGGCAATAGAATAGGATGAAATCTTGATGCAGTGGCTCCGATGTTGCTCGTTGCTCCTTATTTCTGATTCTACCAGGATATTAGTGATCATTGATGTTTGAGGCCCGTCTGGGAAGCGTCAGACTGATGAAACGGGTTAAAGGTTCCTCTCTCCTAGGTGACCTGACCTTGTCTCCTCACCCTCATCCTCTGACAGTGATCCTCACCCCCCCGAGGAAGCATGGGATCAATAGATTGGTCTTTTACCCGCACAGATCATCCAGTATTCTTGGGCCAGTTCAAGACTAAAGACGGGACGAGGCACAGCAACATGCCGTCCTCGGCTGTGCTTCTCTCACTTTCATGTCAGAGCAGGGATATGAGAATGTGAGGCGTGAGGGATTGTGCATTTGTTTGTGTGTTTGCGCGTATGCGCATGATGGGATGGGGTGGGAGGGTGGGGGTACATTACAGCTTTGCTATTGTCTAATTGTCTCCTCTTATCATTAGTGACAACCATGACCTCTGTTATTGGCATATCTGCATTCTGCCTGCACTGCAGAGCCTCCACCACACCACTCGCAGCATTTTCTCCCAAGACTGGCAGGGCCCATGCCTCATAAATACAAACACAATCTCTCCTACACCTCCTGACTGCAGGACAGGACTCCACACATATCTGCCCGTGGAGCGCAGCCCATTTGCATACATATTAAAGTGACGCCTCAGAAAAAAGGAAGAGAGAGAAAGAGAGGGGGGAGAGGGAGGAGGAGGAGAGCGGGGAGGGGAGGTGCGGGGAGAGAGAGAGAGAGAGAGAGAGAGGGAGAGAGCGGGTATATGCAAACAAGGCTTTCATCTAATATGCAAGAACCGGCATTGCTCTGGCATAAATCTGCATCTGCGCTCAGGCAAGAGAGCGAAGCCCATTTGACAGTAAATGGGCTCAGGATGGCTGTCAGATGCACAGGGGAACACTGTTACCCCACAGAGAACAGGGGCTATTGATCAGTAAGACATGTCACATATACCAACAGGGTACACTATACAATGGGGGTACAGGGTAACAATGATAAATTCTAAGTAAAACCTATGGATGGGATTAAGAGGAAAAACTGACTGAGAGATGACGGAGTCGACTTGGACAATATGAAAAAGGCGCAGCATTTGTTGAAAAGCCTACCCACATGTACTGAAAAGTAACACAAATTATGTATTATCCCGAAAAATGTAGTATGTTTAATACATATAAAAATTGTTGTAGGGGTATGATTTAAAGGAGAGTGCATGGTGGCGGTGCTAAGGAAAAAAAAAAGTATACCAGTAAAACTTTACTTACTGTCTACAGAAATTGGAGTGCTGCCACGAGCTCTGGGTTTCCCCTAACTCTGTGAGTATTTCATGTTGGACACCCTTGAACTCCCTTTCCTGTTTTCCTGCCTGAGCATGTCGCATTGAAGCACGCCATTCTGTCTGTACAGGTGATCTTACGCACAGGAAATGGAAACTCTGAATGTATGTGTGTGTGAGTGTGTGTGTGTGTGTGTGTGTGTGTCTCTGTGTGTGTGCGTGCGTGAGAGAGAGAGAGCGAGAGAGAGAGAGAGAGAGTGTTGGGATGGGGGGAGTTGAAACAGGATATGTTGGGAATAACACAAAGCACAAAAAGTGTCACATGATCTGAAACACAGGGTTGATTTATTTGGCTTCAGAAAGAATCTGTTGCATGTGGTTTGGAGGAGAGAATGTTTTCCTTCTTTGCTCTCAGTGTGCTCAGACACAACACATGGAAACATTTTCTGAGAGGCCATGGGTCTGTGAAAAAAAGCTCCAGACATTTTATTTCTTTTCCTTCTTTTCATAGCGTTTTGACGTTTTTTTTTTTCTCTAACCGATTGAATTACATACATCTGTTTGCCATATGTAGAGATTTCTCCCTAATGAATATTTGTGATGTGTTCAGGGTTACAGTGCACAATTAGTAGATATGTTAATAGTTATTTTTTTTGGTAAGAATCAACTCCAAAAGAGTGGTGTACTAAGTGGTAAGCTCCTCATGCAAATGGGGCAAGCCTATATCAATGAACATCCTATTTACAGCCTCTATTTCAGTCTGTAATAAATACACTTCCACTCACATGAGACAGTTGCATGTCTGCTCTATTGTGTGCCATAAATATGCTGGAAGGGTTGGTTAAATATTGATAACACCAATTTTCTGCCTCCCCCTACCCGGTACACCCTCTCCCCTCCACCACCACATCCACACAAACACACACAAGCACACACACACACACTGGCACCCCACCCCTCCTTCGCTCTCCTTCTATCTCGCGGTTATTTCACCCTCACGGTAACCTTGCTTATGCATATTGCATATGTAAATAAAGCACCCCGCCTCTGAAGTAATTGTGTGCATCTTCCACAGACCCGCATATCTCAGCTCTGTTTTTAAGAGGACGCACTATGGGAAGACTGAATTTTCTTTGTGTAGCATTGATTTTTTTCTGCTATTCCCCAACAACAAACTTAAAAACTATAGACTTCCTTACATTACTATCAAAGTACTGCAAGAATAATTTTTGCAGCTGTTGTTACCATTTATTATAGTTAGTACACACACACACATATGGTATATTATGTTCTGTTCCAGTTAAGCCCATGAACCTTCCTGGGGCTCAACAATCTGAAACACTTTTTTAACATGAATGTCTCTCTGATGGAAGATACAAGTTGTAAAAAGGTTTTATTCTAACTTTCCTCACTTGGGGGAAAAAAAAAATATTTTAAAAATCAACTTTCCACCACCCGCTTGTAGGCCTGCTATGTTGAATGAGAGTTTTGGTATGAGTGATCCATCAGTGTCCACACCTGCTGCCACACCCTGCCAATTCCACAGCTTGAATATGTTTAATAAATTCAGAAAAATTACTCCCAAAGCATTCTGAAATCATTCTGATGTTATAAAGCTGTAAGGAAAACTGATGCTCAGTTAAAATTCGCTGAAAAAAATGTACATACAACACATTACAGTATATTACGATACCATATGCTATGCTCTCTTTCTAAGATCTGACTAAAATGAAATAGAATATTTGACAATTTTCCTCATAAAATAAAAATACAATTTGTCAATCAGTTTTTTGTTGTTAGTAGTAACAGCAGTATGGAGAGAACCATCTAAAATCACATGAGGCTAGAAAAATATCATCAAGTAAATACATAAAGAACAATAAAGAACAATAAAGAACATCCTAAGGCTCCTACCTTCCATCCAGTTTTACTTGTAAATTTCTTTTAGTAGCTTTCAACACTGTGAACATGGGGTGTTATACATGACACTGCTTAATATTCTCCTATCAAGAGTGATACTATAATTACAGGATACTACACTTGTATATTATAGAGGTGTGAATCTTTAAGTTAACAGAGATTTAATTTGATTCATGATTCACTGGTTGGCGCCCTAGTGACTGATCTGGTGGAGCGGGTACCATTTAAACTAGTCGTTGTCAGAGCTGCCTGAGTTAGATTCTCACCCTCGCCCTTTACTACACTGCCTTTGCTGAATTTGTCTTTTTTGAAATGATTCAATTAATTAGGGCCCGAGCACTGTCCTAGTGCGAAGCCCTATTGTATTTTTTTCAGTTGGATTCAGTACTTTTAAGCTAAATTTTACATCCATTAAGTAAATATGCAATAATTTAAGACTATCAAGTGAAGACATTGCAAACGTGACTAAAATTTGTGTTAAAAACACAAAAACGTGAACAAAAAAAAAAAACACATTAAAAAACATTATCAAATAAAAAGCTGCAATTCGTAATACTTTGTATATCAACACAGCATTAGATCTTATTTTATTGTAATCTAATATTACTATGATATATTATCAAATATATTATTGAAAGTCAAAAGGATTCATTCCATGTATTTCTTGCAACAGATTAATGCAGTTTAATCAGCAGAAATAAAATTTAATCAATAATACGATGAATGCAAATGAATTGTTGCAGTGCTGCTATACTCTGCTATGCTATGCTATGCTGTGCTACACTTTGCTATGCTTTATTAGACTAGATTACATTGTGCTACACTATGTGCTATGTCAAACTAAACTATTATTGTTTAATATCCCATATATTATATTATATTGTATTATTTACATTGTGTTGTGCTTTACAGTAAAATATAATACAATATGGTACTATCAAAATAAATACACTATTAAATAACAGTTAAAAAAGTATAAATTATACTATAGCCTATTATATGTTACTCTAAATATAGCCAAGAGAATCAAACAAATAGTCACTAAGGTACATGAGGTGCTATACAATACTATACCGTACTATAGGTTACTATACTATACTACATGCCTACTACTATACTTTTGTCATATACTATTCCATATACACTATACTGTATTCTATTGTATTGTGCAGCACTGTACTACCTAAAGCTATTCATTGCTATACTACACTATACTATGCAATACTATGCCATATACTCTTTACTATATGTTATTCTGTACATATTGTTCTATATCATGCTGTGCTATACTACACAATACTATTCTGAACTGTACTCTATCATAAACTACTACCCTATTCTACAATACACTATTCTATACTATGCTATATTCTACTATAGTATACTAAACCATGCTTAACCATAACCATATTTACCATAGATTTTCATATACATTATACTGTATTGTACCATACTTTACACTAATATCCTGTATTATGCTGTTCTACAGCATGTAGTACACTGTCATATGCATCACTATGTTACACTGTACTGTACAATACTATGCTATGTTATATGATTTATGATTTAAGTATTCTAGGCATGTGATGCTGTACTACCCCACACAATACTCCACTGTATGGTACTGTACTATTCTATACTCTGCTGTCCTATACTACAGCACAGCACACTATACTATAGTGTGCTGCAGTGTAGTATACTAAAGCACACCATTTACCATAATGTGGTTCACCAAACACAGTATGCTACATGAGCCTATGCTGCACTATCCTGTAGTGCACACTATACTGAACTGTTTACAATACAGTACTCCATATACACTATTTTTTCATGCTACACAACTCTATCTTCTGCTACACTCTATTCTGTATTGTACTATAATGTACTGGACCATATTATACTATACTATACTATACTATACTATATCAAACTGTCTATACTATACTATACTACACTTTTAGAAACTTCCTCTCATATATTCGTTTTGTTTGATAGTTTTTCAATTTATTTTCCATATTTTGACATTGTTTTTACTTTAACTTTGCTGTTGTGTTTTATATGAACTATTCATGAACTCTGTTTTAGAAAAACTGCTGTTTTTTTCTTGTTTTGTATACTATCTGTACTATACTATACTATACTGTACTTTTCTACTATACTATACTATACTGTATGATTCTATACTATACTAAGCTATACTATACTATATAAACAACACTACACTATGCTAAGCTATGCACATTATACTATACACCATGTATAATTCCATATGTTGCGTGTCCTAATTGTCTTATTTAATTGTCTTATTCTTATTAATTGCACTGATCAGAATTGGCACTCCTAATTTTGTTGTACTTGTACAACGACAATAAAAACTTTCTATTTCTATTCTATTCTATATAGTGTACTATATTATACTCAAATATAGTCAAAGTGATTTATACTATTAGAAACATATTACATATGAATTATACCATACCTGTCACTAATAGAATTACACAAAAGTTCATGGTTCTGTATAATTAGAGATTAATTATGACCTCCACAGTAATTAAGGTACGTTTTATCACCTTACCAATCTTATATTCACGTATCTAAAATTAATTGGTGCTAAGCACCACAATATGTAGCATGAATTTACATCCTGAAGATTTTTGGGATCCTGAAAATGGTGAATAAACTAAATTTACTAAACAAAAACACGGGTAAATGGGTGGGTTATCTGCCCTACAGCCCTGACTAAACTGTTCTATGATGTACTATATTGTGATGTACCACACTCAACTACACAATATTATGCTGAGCCCATGCTATCTGCCCAGAAAACTTGAGGCCATTCACCCTGAATTCTTGAAGAGAGCTACGCCGGCACACATCAGACCAAACTTACACTATCATCAGAGCATGATAACCATAATAGTGGCTGTCCTCCTGATTCACCTATTTGGCAGGAAATCAAAGTCATATCCAGGTGTTCACTATGATGTCAACCATCTGTGTGTGTACACACAAACAGATGTAGTGCATGGATGACAGATAATCTCTCAACAAAGAGCTTTTACCTCACAGATCTGTGTGAAGTGACAATGTTTCCATTATCAGAGGAAGTCCTAATGACATCATTGTCAGGTGCAGACAAACTCTCATAATGTGTGTGCGCGCACACACACACACACACACACACACACACACACACACACACACACGCACACACACAATGAAAACCATGAATGTATACCCTTTATGTGACAGTGTTTAAAATGGCCTTTTACGAAAGATTCCTGATTTTCTATTCTACACTATTCCCTATTATGTTCTATTGTATTCTATTCAAAAGATTTTTGATATTCTGTTCTGTTCTGTTCTGTTCTATTCTTCTCCACTCTTTTCTAATCTACTGTACTCTACTCTGTTTATGAAAGATTTATGAAATTCTACTATATTATATTCCTATTCCATCCTAATCTGTTCTATTCTATTCCCTCCTCTGTTCTAATCTGTTCTATTCCTTATCTTGTTGTATTCAAAAGATTACATTCTATTATTTTCTTTTCCCGACTGTTGTATCCTATTCTATTCTGCTCTGCTTCCATGTACTCCACTCTATTCTATTCTATTCTATTCTATTCCAATCTGTTTGAAAGATTTGTGGATTTCTATTCTATTCTGCTCTACTTGATTCTGTCATACTCTAAAGATTTGTGATAATGTTCTGTTCTGTTCTCTTCTTTTTCAAACTCTGTTCTGTTCTATTCTGCTCTGTTCTAGTCCTCTCCACTCTATTCTCTTGTATTCTACTATGTCCAAAAGATTCTACTCATTCCCTGCTCTGTTCTACTCTATTCTACTCCTCTCTCCTCTATGCTATTCTGTTCTATTCTATTTATATTCTATTCTGATGTAAAAATTTGTGAAATTCTATTCTAGTTCACATTCTGTTTTATTGTATTCTATTTTATTTTTCCCATTCTATTCTATTCTATTCTATTCTATTCTATTCTATTCTATTCTTCGCCACTCTGTTCTATTCTGTTCTATTCTGTTCTACTCTCTATGGGCAATGTGTTCTGATTTTTGTCCGCACTAAGATATACAAAACCTAGAACACATTTGGTGAAATGCAGCATGCCTGCTCCTATGTGCATCCTGAATGAGGCTAGTAGTGATATTTGCGTATAAGAGAAGGACCGCCTCCTTCCCATTGGACAATGTCTATGTGAGGGCGTGGCAAGGAAAGATGAGAGTTGCAAATCCATGCCCTTACTGGGAAGACATGGAGCGCTATGGACACAGTGTACACGATTCAAGTAAGAATCTCAACTAAACACATAAATATTTCTTCAGTTAGGAAATAACCGATTTGAAAGACTGAGAGGGACGGAAGGGTGGCCCGGTTGAGGATGGAGTGTGCATTTGACGCACAGAATCTGATCTCCATTTCTTTGAGGAAAATCCAAAGCTCCAGGACGCAGAGAGGAGGCATCAAGCTCCATAAGAACTTGCTGGTAACGTACGTACTCAGAAACGCCAGACAGTTTTATATGAGCAAAAACTTCTCTCAAACACAGAGGACGCATCAGTACGAGGATGTAACTGCAGTCCGCGAAAAGCAAGATTACCTTGAATTGACTGGGAGCTTTACAGAGTTGGCCGATGACTTCTACTGCAACTTTAGCGGGGTTGAGTCGGACACTTGGCACTGCGGAGCGCACCAGCCCAACGGCCACCCTGCAGAGGTGGCGCACCAAGACGCATCTGCCTGCGCAATGGTTTCACCGAGTGACTCTGACCTCATGGTTTCGGAAGCCTGTTGGAGTTGTGCAGATAAATCCTCCTGGGAGCTACCTATCCCAAACACACAAGCCAACCAAAAGACCGTCCTGGACTTGGACACGCATGTGGTGACTACTGTCACGAATGGATACTTCCACTCAGACTGTTGCGCGCAGCCCAAACAGCCGCAGGGCGCACAGGGTTTCAGTAAAAAGCGAAAGCTGGACTCAAGTTATCATATTGTTGATCCAGAGTTTTATTTGCCAGACTTTGGGCCGGTGCCATGCAAAAGGATCAGGACTGATGACGATTTACATTCAGAGTCGGAACAGTTGGACACAACGAACATCTCCAACCTGATCTCGGTGCTGGGATCAGGGGGACTATCTGAGTTTGTGAGTTGGCAGCACACGGACCTTGAGCAAATATTCGCCGCTCAAACAATTTGTTTGAAACATACATTGTTAACAGGCAGCGGTTGGACGAGAGCAATCGAAGCATTTTGATTTGTAGGATTTTTTTGTATAATTTCATTTTATTTCTTTCAAATAAAACATGACACGACTGCAATTCTCTCTCTGCTCTGTTATTGCAAATTGTTGATGAGATGTGATCGGTATAGAGCGATGCTATCCATTTGGGATTATTTTTGCACATTAACATTTCCCCCCTTATCCATTTAATTTCATATTTTCCCACAAAAGTATAACCTAACGAAAAAAATGTACCTTTCATTTAAGAGTTATTTTATGATGATTCGGTTGGGGGTATTGGAGTGTGTGTTTGATTTGTATTTCCTAAAGAAATGAGTTATTTATCACTGTTTCTCTGGAAAGATGTTGGACGAGCTCCATCATGTGGCTGGTAAAGAACTGTACAACCTCATGCACCAAATCCACGCAGTATTTTGTTCTGTAAAATGTATTATTTATATCAGGGCCTGCTTTCTTTAATCAATAAAACTGATATCATTTAAAATCACTGACTTATTGGCTATAAATTGCAACATTCTTGACGAAAAGTATACCATTCATACTGCACACAGTACTGAGTGTACAGTTACCTCATCATACTTCAGGGTATTTTTAATCTCTGATATTAGGCAAACTGCAAGATCTGTATGGGATATCACAGGTTATAGTTATGTCGTGATTTTTGCATCATATTGAGCCTAAAACCTATGACAGGCATACGAGTCCCATACGAGTATGAGGGATGTTCACTGGGATCCATAATCTGATTTATTAAAATAAAGGGGATGATCAGATTAATGGCTAAATTTTGTTATGAATCTTTTGTGACATCGTTTTGAAATGACATGCTCGTAAGCCTGGTCGAAAAATGGGACTTTTTTTTTTTTTTTTTTTAGAGAAGAGTTGACTTGTGTTGTCCCACCAATTCCGAAGGGGGGCGGAAGGCTCAGAGACTCCGGGTCTGCGTCCGTCCTTGAGACATGACAGCCCGAGGGTTTCCCACTGTCTGCTCTCAGGACTCTCAGAGGTTTAAGTGCGTCCATCTGACATGATGTTGGGCGTTTTTGTCAGAACCGTGGTGAGTACGCCGTATTTGTTTTAGTTTACATGCATTTTATAGGCGTAAAAGCCAGCGCAGTGCGTTTGTTATTACGGCGAGGGCCGGAGGGGGTGGGGCGCCGCGCAGAACAGAAACAATGTGACAATATTAGGTTATACATGCTGCTTCGCCACGGCACAAATTGTTCCAAATCGTCCTGTATACGTTCTTGATCGCGTTTTTCACAGCGCATAAATATATATCGAGCCTATACATTTCACATGTTGTCGTACATCCTGAATAGATCTGTGTGGTTATGAAGAGGCCTTACTATATGTGTCGCGAAAAGGACATTTTAAGCAATAACTATACACAACAATTGCACCTTTTTACAATATATTTCGCCTTATATTCGTTGTTGTTTTCACCTTGAACATGCCTAGGCTATTATGAAACAAGTCGTTAAAATAAAACAACGTTGCAACACGTTTGTCTACATGGGTTTTACTTTGAAGCACACGACCGGAAGTGCTATATTTTATTCTAACTGGCTTGACAGTGATGGCAACACCATTTTATTCTAATTAATTATTTTGATTATTTCTGCTGGCTGCACTTGTGTTCCAAGTGTTCTGCCTATTTCACACACAAACGCACTGCTTAAACACGAGGCCAGTCAGCAGTGTCAACCTTGATTCATTTTCAAGGTTGATCATCATTATCAAATAAACAACTTATTCTGTTGATACGTACCACCAGAGAACAAGAGCACAAATACACTTTTTGCTTGTATGTTTGTTTAAGTTTCCATTCCAAAGGTCCATGAAGTGTGTCAGCTTTCTATTTATAAACTGGCATAGCTGACCCCAGTCAGTCCAAACAAATAGTGTGACTACTTTGTTAAGTTGTTTTGGTGTCCAGTTTCACACACTTAATCTGCGGACAGCAAACTGTGTGTCTTTATAATGTGAAGAAGTGATGGCAACACCAAGCCAAAATTCCCTCTTGAATTTGGGCTTTTATTGCATAGACTTAATATTTAACGACGTGTTGACAGTTGGATTTGTGATGGAGCATCAATCAGCTGTTGTCCATCCCAACATTTAATTTAATGGCTGTGAGGTGATCAATAACCCTCTAAAACAATGATTAAAGTCACATATTTAAGCAGTTACAGCATTATTGTAATTTAATCAATTATGAAATTTAAACAGAGTGTTTTTGAGCAGTTTTAGTATTATCTTGTGGATTATTTTGACTATATGATACGTATTTTATCATCTGTCTGACTTAATGGGGAGAGCCACTGTTAGTCTGACTACCATGTTTTCCAGCTGCGGCCAGGCTTGGTGAAGCCATGTGGCCTGGCCAGACCAGTAACACAGATCCCAGAGAGGTCCCTGGTTCATCAGGAGGGTTTACCTAAGCTGCCTGTACCGCCCTTGAAGCAGACATGTGAGCGCTACCTGGCCATGCTGGAGCCCATCGTCAGCAAGGAGGAGTTGGATCACACCCGCAAACTAGTTGAGGAGTTCCTCAAGGGCGGAGTGGGAGACAGGCTGCAGAAAGGCCTGGAGCGGCGGGCACGCAAAACAGACAACTGGGTATATTGTATTGCATTATATTTTACTTCATTTAGTTTCTATGCAGTCTTTATCTAGCTGGTTGGTGCCACTGACTGTGAAAGTCTTGGTTTCTACAGATCTGACAATGAGAGCAGCATCACTACAAACATACAAGTTGGACACAGATAAGAAAAATCAATGCAAATAGGCAATAATTCAATCAAAATGACATTAAAGTTAAGTATAGCGTTAAAATTTGGGAAAAGACTGTAGTCAACAGCAAAGTGTGTGTGTGTGTGTGTGGTGGGGGGGGCGTCAGGTCTAAAGAGCTAATAAACAAACTGTAGGCTGCTCTTTGAGTCTGACTCAGTATCCTTCATAATTAAATCAACAAGAAATACCTTTCCATTTAAATTCATTTTGCAGGGACCTCGATATAGTAGGCTCGATTGTCCGGTAGAACAAGGGAGCAAAAGATGAATGTATGAACTCTCCAAACTCAATTAGAGTCAAAGTCAAACTCGATTAGAGTTTGAAGTCGCTGCGTGGTGAGATAATGCGAGATCTATTTTGAGGGGAGGAATATGGAACTTGTGTGGCATTAGGCATCTCTAAAAGTGTGGCATGTTTGTGAGCCAGCCTGAGAGACATAAATCCACCCAGAGACTGTAATCAGAGCTAAATATACACGGGAGGTGGAATAATACATATAAACGTGTTGTGGCCTGCTCTCTGTTGGCTGTAGCTGACAGAATGGTGGATGCAGTCAGCCTATCTGGACTGCCGTATGCCGGTGGCGGTGTATACCAGCCCTGGGGTGGTTCTGCCCCGCATGCACTTCCATGATCGTCAAGGACAGATGAGGTGAGCAACCAGGAACCACATTCAGCACCACTGTACAGACTAAATTCAGCCACAGATACCAAGCTGCTGGTGCTATTAAAGGGACAGTACACTCACAAATAGAAGTGCCAATACCCTGAATGTGTGCTTTAAATAATTACTGGATTGGTTATGCATTTTGTCCACAACATTAACTAAGAGCAGTTCACATCTCATTACATGCACACTATTTTAGTTTATCCCAGAAGTGATTTACTTGCTGTTGATATACAAGCAAGCTCATATGAACTTGTGAGTGGCTTTGAGTTTCAAGACGACCTTTACACAGGCTTCCTTCCACATGCTGTCTATTCTTGGCACTCTGGCTGTTCAAAATGTTGCTCAGCTTTTTTTGACTACTGTGACCCATGGGATATGCAGCGAAGCCAGTGACCCTATGAAGAAATAGTCCAGTAAAACCAGTGTCTGTTTTGTGTACACAGTTTAACTATGGGCTGTTTCTCATTTGTCAGCCAGAGGATGTCACCATTCATTCACCACTGTCTGTTTACCAGTACCATAACCATGCCCCCCCCCGTCCCTTTCTGCAGGTTTGCTGCCAAACTAATTGCCGGAGTTTTGGATTTTAAAAAAATGATTGACAGGTGAGTTTGACAGTTTGAGTCTTAAAACAGTTCTTCGTAAATCATATAAATATCATACTGTTTTAACATAAAGCTTAGCATCAAAATAATTTTCAATTCAAATGAGTAACGAGTGATGCTGTGTCACAGTGAAACCTTGCCTGTAGAATACCTGAGCGGGAAGCCGTTATGCATGGACCAGTATTACCAGATCCTGTCCTCCTGTCGTATCCCTGGACCAAAGAGGGATACGGTTGTAAATCACGGCATTGGAAAAGTAGCTCCCACTCACATCACTGTGGTCCACAACTTCCAGGTACTCTAGATGGCACCACTGTTCTTCTCCCTTTTGAGTCTTTTCCAGTATTTCAGCTGAATGTGTCAACATAAAGTGGTTTTATCATCTCATGATCACTGATGCAATGACTAGCAATACAAATCACGGCACCACCCACACACAACTGTCAGAGCTGTATAGCCAAGCAGGAAAAAGGAAGGCAACCTTCATCACACAGGACCAGCCACTTCCCCTGAACCGCCAGCCTCTGCCGTCAGGCTGCTGTTTCAAAGCCCCACTGGCCAAAAAGAAACCTCACAAAAACTCCCTCATACCCACTGCAATATCAGTTTTAAATAATGCCAATTAGATGATCACTACACTTAAAGCAGTTTTGCACACCTGTTCTTACCCATCTTTATTTTTATTGTTTCTTCTCTTATTGTGCCCATTGTTTCTGTCTTCTGATGGTAGGGAATTGAATGTGTTTTATGTGACATTGCAAGTCTACATGTGTATGTCATAGTGTGTTTTGTGAGCGCTCTTTCTCAAAGACAAATATATGCCACTATGTGATAGAAAAAACTGAGTAAAACAACTGGACACATTGTTAAATCATCATTTCTCCCCCAGTTCTTTATCTTGGATGTGTACAACAGCGATGGCACCCCGCTGACTGTGGACCAGCTTTATATGCAGCTGGAGAAGATCTGGAACTCCTCCCTGCAGACCAACAAGGAGCCTATAGGTATCCTGACTTCCCAGCACCGTAACACCTGGGGCAAGGCCTATAACAACCTGATTAAGGGTGAGTCTGGAGAGGAGATGCCACAAAAACAATAAAAAGAACTCATGACCAGCTCACTTTGTAGCAACTGGTAAACCTCCATCTAGAGGAACTAGGTGTATCCACCAATTAAAGAGGGTGTTTCAGAGACAAGGATGGCAAGGTTGTAGGTTTTTCTCCTCAGATAAGACGAATAAGGAGTCCGTCCGTGCCATCCAGAAGAGCATCTTCACAGTTTGCTTGGATGCCCCGATGCCGCGGGTGTCAGATGAGCTGTACCAGAGCCGCGTGGCTGCCCAGATGCTGCATGGAGGAGGGGCTCGCTGGAACAGTGGCAACCGCTGGTTTGATAAGACATTACAGGTCAGTCTGAGAGAACTTTTATAGAGTTTACCAATGTGGTAATGAGATTTTGAGTATATGGGAGATAACATTTGTAAATCATCCGCAGTTCATCGTTGGTGAAGATGGTACATGCGGACTGGTGTATGAACATGCACCTGCTGAGGGCCCACCCATTGTATTCCTCATCGATTATGTTGTTGAATATATGTAAGTTTCATGTACTGGCGAACACGTTTTACAGTAGTGCTTCCATTTTCAAGTAAATATGACCTTTATTGACACTTATTTAAAATCTTCTCAACAGGAGGAGAACTGAAATTGTGCGCTCCCCCATGGTTCCCCTGGGCATGCCTCAGAAACTGCGATTTAACATTACTCCCGAGGTTAAGAGGGACATTGAGAAGGCCAAACAAAACATGAACATGTATGTGCTATACACTTATAGACTATCACATAGACTATCACACTGTCACTTCTTTTTTTGTCAGTTTAAAATAGATTTTTTGTGGAACTCACTCTTTTCTTTCTTTTATTAGAATGGTCCACGACTTGGATGTCAAAGTACTTATGTTTTCTCATTTTGGAAAACACGTGCCAAAGCAACACAAGTTGAGTCCTGATGCATTTGTGCAAATGGCTCTTCAGCTTGCCTACTTTAGGTGAGTGATGCTTTCCATAGCAATACCTTTTTTTCGCCAAAATTTTACTCAGACAAGTGTATTGCTATCATATATTCTGTGTCGTCTTTGTTTGAATTTTAGGATGTATAATATTTGCTGCTCCACCTATGAGAGTGCATCTTTACGAATGTTCAAATATGGTCGAACAGATGCGATCCGCACAACCACTGTGGAATCATTTAGCTTTGTCCAGGCCATGGAAGACCCAGCCAAACAGGTAAAACCGCTCTTGGCACCTGGAGGTTTACAGTAACTGTATACATGAAAGTGTACACCACATGTAAGCTGCAAGACTGCACACTAAACACTATATTTGACCCATATGCCAACAGAACACAGAGAAAGTGGCACTGCTGCAGGAGGCTGTTCAGACCCACAGGGAGAACACATCCAGTGTGAGGACTGGTTTTCACCAACATGCAAATCCTGAATGATGTCTGTGTTTTTTTTAATGACATGATCTAGTTCATCTCAGCCTTATACAATATTTCTTTTCAGGCCATTCATGGGCAAGCCATAGACAGACATCTCCTTGGGCTGAGACTGCAGAGTATTGAAGACCTGACCTCCATGCCTGATATATTCATGGACACTTCTTATGCTGTGGCTCAGCATTATAATCTCTCCACCAGCCAGGTAGCCTTATACATAACCAGCTATGCATAAGAAATCAACAATCTAGCATAGCTAAACAAATGTTTTTATTTGTTTACATATTTGTTTGCGTTGATATCTGTTATCGTATGTCTGGCTAGGTTGGCTCCAAAACAGACTGTGTGATGTGCTTTGGTCCCGCCGTGCCAGATGGCTATGGAGTGTGCTACAATCCCATGGATGAGCACATCAACATTGCCATCACAGCCTTCAACAGCTGTGAGGAGACCCATGCTGCCAAGTTTGCCCAGGCTGTAGAGGATGCTCTGTTGGACATGAGAGCTTTACTGGAAGACACAGCCAAGGCCAAGCAGTGATCCCACACTGGAGCCTGCCACAGTGCGCGTCCCACTGGTTGTACGGAAGGTGGCGTTGGGCTGGTGCTGGAGTCCTGGCAGAGAGCCACACAGACATAGGAGCACAAGGCATCGAACCCGTTGGAGCTGGGAGAAAGTCTGTTGGAGGGTCCTAGGAAGTACATTATTTGACTAACAAAGCACTGCCTCTATAATGCAAAGCAGGTGTTGCGGAAGGAGATTCCCTGTTTTACATATTGTTGAAAGATGTTGTCTTATTTACATAAAAGCATTTCAAAATAGATTTGCTCCATGACAAATGTTTATTTTTTTGTTTATTCCTACTAGTTCATTGTGCTGTTTTTCAGTGTCCATTGATGCTGCATTGACATTATAATAGAGTGTTTTGGTTTGCTTAATATTTTCTTCAATATTTGTTATTTCATGTTTCATGTTTAAGTATTTTATTATTTCAGGTTAAAGTAATTAGTGCATAGAAATGAATACGAAGTGAAAACATAAAAGCATTTACAAACTCTCTCTTTCTACTCAACAGAATAGAAGCCAGAGGCTGCAGTGGCATTCACTTGAATATATTTGTTTTAACTTACAAAAAAGGTTTATTTTAAGAAATTTATGCAAACTTCCTCAAATTTGTATCTCATATCAAAGCCGTACAAAGGAATATTCAGCTCTGAAGCTCCCTTTGGAGTGCAGGTAGTCTCCATGAAACTCAACCTCGGCCATGTTTCCAGAGGAGCGCCAGAGGAAAAGCTGCTGACCTTTAAACACATTGGTCTTCAAGACGTCCATGTCCCGTATCTGATAAAAAACAGAATTTTTTTAGCAACTATTTCATGCACTTGCTTTGTTACCATGCAATTTTTTTTTTTTTTTATAAAAATCACGTATTGATCACACATTGAAATGCTAGAACAATAGCACATGCTCAAGAGTTTCTACACACCATAATGTAGGTAGACTGGGAGTTGGTGGCGTTGAATGTTAGTCCTATGTGGAGTGCCTGAATTCTGATTTTCACTGCGGGTGGGGCATTGATGAGGACTCGACAGGTGTGATTACTATTTGGTGTTGTTGGATTCTCGAAGACACCGCTGGGAGCAAACAGCTGAATGTCACAATCTGTGGGACAAAGATATGATAAGATGTAGCTCATCATTTGCCATTGTTTTCAGAATTGTAATTCAACTTTTGAATGCTGCAGTATGCACCAGGATTGATGTCAGTTCATTTCATAATATAAAGTGAACCTGCAATGCAAAAGTCCATTTAAGAGCATTCATTCTATCATTTGAGATAAGATACATATGAACCTTTTGGATTTTGAAGAAAATCCATTTCCGCTTCCGCAGTGCAACTTAGTCTTACCTTGATGGTGGCTCTTCTTGGTGTTCTTCTGAGAGCGGTAGGTGAGGACAACCCCGTTTCCTGGGGTGAGGAGCTTCTGACCGACTAACAGGACATTGGTTCTGGTGGTTAGCTCGGTGCGCTCCACCTGCTCACACTTCCTTAGGAACACCAGCCGGTCAAAAAATGCCACATGCTCCTCTGTACAGACATCAGTGCAGTTCAGCTCACTGGAGTTGATATCAATTATTGAAAAGTAACAATTGTTGCATAGGATATGACCGCCAGTAGCGACTGGATATATTATACTCACTCTTCTTGCAGTCCAAATTACTAGATTCCACTGTTACGTGAATAACCTCATCTAGGGGTCGACCTATGGATACTGTGCAGCGGCCAGTGATGTGCCTCAAGTCCACTGTGCCTGATTCTTCAAGGAGAATCCGCCCACATGCACCTAAAAAAAAATCCACACTGTGATATGTGTTTCCCTGAAATTGCCATCCATTCTTACTGAGGATGGTTAAACAGTCTGAATCTTTTATTGCTAACTGACTGGTTTCAGGTGTTGGGGTGGGGATGGTTGTGGTGGTCTGCGGGATGGTCCCAGGCTCTGTTGGCATGGGGGGAAGCTGAGCCATGCGATGCCGTGGTATGTCTGTGTGGCTCAGAGTGGGAGACGGCAGAGGGCCCTCTTCAGTGAGATTAGACTCCACCTGAGTGGCCAGTGAAGTGGTGATGGTGGGGGCAATAGCTGAGGTGGGCTCCACGTTGCTGCAGCTGCCCATGTAGCAGCCCTGGATAGTGATAGGCTTGGGCATGTGCATGCAGAGCAGCGGGCTAAGGGGCTCAGGCTTAGAGGGCCCCATACAGGACACAGCTCTGGACTGGATTCCATATCCACAGGGGACTGAACACTAGAGAGCAACAAAACCAAGGGATTTTTCCCTGAAGTTATTGTTTAGTCATATTCCAGCAGACACTGTGCTAGTGCTTGGCTAAGTATTAAATGAGTCACAAGACTGGATGATAAAGCTAATTATAATCCTGGTATTAATAATACTAACACAATTGTTAATGGTGATAATAATTATGGTTTCATCTGACCATTTCTCTTGTCTCTGTAGCCTATATTCCTCTACTGTTATTTTTTAACCTCTGCATCCATGATGTAATTTAATAAACTTTCATGTGTTGCATTCATGTATGTGAGTTTTGCAAGGTGTTCATATCCCATCCTGCACTGTGTTTTCTGTACCTGGCTCCATGGCTTCACCTCCCATCTGAAGGTGCAGACCTGTACCAAGCAGGGGACTGTGGTGGCTGGTTTCACAGCTGCATGGCAGGTCTCATCAGGCACCACACTCTCCTTGCCGTGGATGAACTGGACACAAGACACAGTCCTCTGTGCTACACCCAGGTCACAGGACACCGAGCAGGGTGATGTTGCCAAAACTTTCCATCTGGATGGATTACAGTGGCAGTGAGATGCTGTTGTATTTGATGAAATTGTGCGTGTGTTCATGTAAGTGGGTTTGAATGTGATTTACCTTGCCGGACAGCTATTGGTGTTACATGAAACCACTGCTGTGGGTTTGGGAGAGTCACCACACTCCGTATCGTCCACAACCACCTCCTCTCCTTCTGTCTCTCGAGCGCAATACAGCACCCTGTTGGCCACCCCTCCACCACATGTCACGCTGCAGACTCCTTGCTTAGAGCGCCACCTGCTTGTTGAAAACATCCTGCTGCTGTTATTTTGTCAGTGGTCATTTTCAGAAATATAAATACTCGCACTGATCTTGATGTACAGCACATGATATTGTCAAGCAAGAGATTTATGTGATCTTACATTAAATAAAATACCATTTGCTAAAAATAGTACATATACTGTAAATACAATATGTTGAATGTATGACATAATGGCTCACACGGGAGGGCAGGGAGATGTGTTACACGCCTCAGACTGAGGTGCTGGTTTGGTAGCAGCATCACAGTGGAAGTCAGGTACCCCAAGTCTGGTCTGGTGGTCCACACAGGAAAACCACACCTGTAGGGTTCCTACATAAGCATCAGGCTCTGGGTAACCGCATCTGAAGAGGACATGTTTGCTCTGAATAAAAGTGTGTATATGCCTCTACTTACCATTGCCACAGGTTTTTGAACACTGGCTAATGACTGGGCTCCAGACATAAACAGGAACTTGTCTGGAGCGTGGCATCAAACTGGACGACTTTGGCGTGGACTGGTCCTTGTCAAGAAAACAATATCATGTCCAGAGATGTCAAGGCATTTCAAAAACGAATGTTTCAAATAAACCTAAATGCTGGGTATAGTATTTCGCTCGTTTTCCTCTTTACCTTTCCCTTAGATTCCCACCCAATGGGGCAAACATCTACCACACAGGGCACAGAATCAGAAGGTCTGATTTGCACAGAACAGAAGCTATAATCCACTTCAACGTCCTGCCCATGTTCTGAGCGTACACATGACACGGTGCGTTTGGCTTCTCCTGGCCCGCACACTGCCGAGCACTCCCCTGGCTCTGACACATGCCATCTGTGGAATATAAACAAGCAAGTTCTAAAACACAGAAAAAAACACCATACAAATGAAAACCTGTTTGATGTTGATTCTGAGACAGCAGAATAACAATAGACAGGAACGAAACTTCTATCTTGCTGATTACTTATTATGATCATGGGAATATTGCTCCAAGGGCTATTTTCTTGATCTAGGAGTTTAAGCATACTCTATGGCTGCACTAGTGTTCTATCATCAGACATATGCAGAAACTGCACATATAAAAGTAACAGCAGTATGATGGACTCTCTATACCTGGCAGGACAGTGTTGAAGGTTACATTTCTCAACAGCGTTTGGGGCTTCGTCAGACGGACATTCAGAAGCTGGAACTTTAATAACATCACCTCCTTGCCTCTGAACGCATCTTACCGGACGCACTCTCTCTCCTCCACCACAGGAGGTGCTGCAAGGTCCAAACTCTCCTGTGTCCCACCTGAAAAACAGTGAATCATTTATGTAATTCATGCATTGATATGCACCATGTATGTGCGGGCCAAGGGAAGGAACATTAAGTTAACCTGGGGGGGCAGGCTGGGAGTTGGCAGCTTGTCTGTGGTGGTATGGATGGAGGAGGCATATCGCAATACTGCTCCTCCACGTGGCCACGGGTATTTTCATCTACACAGACATATACATGCTTCTGTATACCTAAAAGAAAAGGTAATACGTTCTGAATAAACTTTAAGAACACTTTCAGTGAAAGAATCAACGAAAGTACAGGGTAACCCCCAACAACAGTGGCATGCAATAAAATATTCCAATATTCCCAAAATAGCCTGCGTGGTTTGAGGTACAGGAAGGGAGAAAAAAAGGAAAGGCATGTAATGACAAGACCAATCCCACAGTTGGATATACTGAATAGAAAAGTTTTTTGCACTGCTGCATTTGCTTATTATGGTCATTAAGTTAATCTGGTGAGTGGTCTGAGGTTTTTTTCAAAGACACCCTACTGCAATTGATGTTTGAAAGGTAATTTACTGTGTGATGACATCTAAGGTGAGGAAGAATGAGAAAAATGAGTTGGATACACTGTGTCAAATAGAGCAGTGTCCTTATGACAGATAATAAATTTGGAATAAAAGCTTACAACTATCAGTTCCAACATCAGCAATGTTGTTGCTGCTGCAGACTTTGATATAAATGCTATTTATATGAGGTTCATTTGTCAAAGTTATTGCCTCCCAAGAACAAAGAATCTCCATATCTACAAAGAACAAAGATTGCTAAGATTGCAGTGAATGATTATGGCTTTGGATTCATGAGGATGTCTGTCGGCAAAGAAATTACATCATTTTGTGTTATTTGCTTGTGTATGCCCTATGATTAACAGTTATTTACCTGATCCACAAGAGACAGAGCAGGATGTTGTGAAGACGACCCACTTGCCCTTAGGTTTGATTTCTGTTAGATCATTATTACTGGTGGTGGGTACATAGAACTGGTAGCTGATATTTGGACTCGTTTTCTCACCGTATTCTTTTCCATATTTGCGATAAACCTGTCAAGAGAAAAAGCAGCATACTGCAGCTCAAATGTAAATGTCAGATGTCTCACATACACTTTTCCCCATACTGCCTGCACAAAGGAAATGCATAAGTCTTGTCTCAACATGTCTGGGGTTGGAGCACTGTCAGCATAGCATGCATAGCACAAGATACACTGAAACTACATTTCAGATAAGAAGTGGAGCGCTTGTTCTTAATAATGTATGTGTAGACAAGATTTAAAAATCTCCTTCCAAATGATCTATTTCAATATTTTGGATTTGCAAATTTTGAGGAAAATCTATCTGCTGAAAATCTATCTGCTGAATTGACAGCACTGAAAATGATCCAAGCCCAAAACTGCCTTTCATAAATTATCTATCTGTGTCTATGTCTGAGTCTCCATCCTTTTACTTGATCTGTTGATTTTATGTTTTTCTCTCTCCCTCGTTTTATCCTAGTTCATCTTATTCTTATTATTTTCTTACGTTAGATAATTTATATTGCTTTTATGTCCCAGATTTTGTTCTGCTTCAGATGTTTGTGGTTGATGCTGTTATGTGATCTACTGTGTTTTAACTGCTGTGCTGAAAACCAAATTTCCTTTGTGATCAATAACGTCGAAGTTGTTGAAGCTGAGGTTAGGCTGTCCTCACCTGTATGTTTATCTCCTGCTCTAATGGTCCGGGCAGCAGCAGCTCCTCCATTTGAGGCAAAAGGTCAGGGGTCAGGAAGAGCCGGTACTCAAGGTGGTCGTCATCCAGTGTGGATGGGTGGGTTACATTCATTGCCATGCTCCCCGTCCCAGACACAATGTATTGATCTCCAGCCAGTACGGCTGTGGGTGAGAACAGCAAAAACAGCTCTTACTGTGGGTCCTACAGTCCTGCCGTCTAAACATGAGCCTCTCTGGAACTGACGGCACTCACCCAAATGAGTGAAGACAGGTGCCATGTTGACAATGTGAACCTGTGTGGCATTCACTGGCAAAGTGAGGAAGGTGACATACTCTGAAAAGAAAAAGTTGAAGTTAAAACAGGCAGATATAAAGCATGAATACCAGAGTTGCATTTGTGAACAAGGGAAAATTTGGTTGACTGTCTACCTCTAGCTTGACCACCACTGTAGGAGTTAGAGGTCAGACTGCAGGAGGATCCATCGCCACCACACACCCCGCAGATGTCCCTCACTTTCGCAGAGTGTAGCACACCGTCACAGCCAAACAACTGCTCAGAGACAGAAACACAGAATTTATAACCCATACATTATTCAAAGGAACAATGTGACTACACCTAATTCTCACTCATTCACTCTTTACCTGGCATTTCCCTCTAAGACAAGCAGCTACAGAGCCAAAAGCAGCTGGACTGTCCGGCTCACACCGAGTCCCATCCACAAACTGAGAACCCCGGCTCACGATGAAGTTTTCTCCCTTGGACTGGCACATATATCTGCATTGCTCATCCCCTGTTTATGACAAGGATAGTTGATAAAAGCATTTGAAAAATGGTGTCATTTCCTTGTAGATGCAGAATAAAAGAGCTGTCTATCACCCACCTTTGACGAAGCCTACTGCAGGAATCCAGGTATAGAAAGAGGCAGTGTTTGTCAGTAGGTAGAGGGGATCAGAGTCGGTTTGGGAACACTGCTGTGCCATGAAATCCAGCTGGGTGAGGTCACATGGCTACAATATAAGAGTAACATTAGGCAAGAAAAGCACAGAATTTTAATTTTGCCTTAAGATTTCTCACTGTACATACACAATTTACAGCTGTTTTTTTTTTTTTTTTTTTTTTTTGTCAAGCTCTCCCTAAATTAAGCATGATAGATTTGCATCTTTCCTCCTACCCAAACTCTTTCTGAGGCATTCATGACAGGAAGAATCAGCAAAAACAGCATGGCATTCCCTTCATCTGCAATTAATTGGAATATAATGGGTTGTTTACTTTGCCCTAAACTCTTGGTCTCACTTTTAAATAATTTGTTTGCTTCTACTGCTGCAGAGATGCTGATATCTTTGAAGGCTTCCCAAGGGGTAAGGATGGGGGGGGGGCAGAACTGCCCAAGGTAGAGAACTAATGGTCTTTGTAAAAGATCATTAAAACTGGGAGGATTGAGGGTGCAATGATCCAGTGAGTAAACAGTACTGACCTACTGTATGGAGGCCCACTGTAAACATAACCAGCAAGAACTTACCTGCTGGTGACAAAGTTCAGCTTCGATATCTCGACCCTCACAATCGTTCCCTCCAAAAGCAGGTCTTGAAAATTAGACATGACACACATATTTTACTAAATGATGAATGTTGCCTCTCACAGCAGCATTTGTAGCATGACATTCTCCATAAGCTGACTAATCTCAGTCACCTTTAATAGGTGCTTTCACAGAATCCTCATTACTGTTTGTAACCGTGAGTAATGACTATGGCATGTTGGTTACCTTGGGTTGTTGCATTGCCTTGTGCGGAAAGTGACACCCCCACCACATGTTCGAGAGCAAGGGGAGAACTCAGACCAGCTGGACCAAGAGCCATGCACGACCACAGAGGAGCCGAGCTGGTCTGGGGACACACAGCGCCCCTTCAAACACCACTGCAGGAAAGGAATTCACTCCATTAACAACATGCTTGGGGCAAGTTTTTTTTTGTGAGAAACTGCTCTTACCAAAGCTATTGGACTAAACTAAACCTGATTGGGTGCACACTCTGTCCCGTCCAGCAGTGGAACCAGAAGGCGTTTGCAGGAGCTGTCATCCCCAGGGTTGACATGGCAGGACAGAACACGACACACCGGCTGACGGGAGAGAGAGAGAGAGAAAATATATTTCAAGACAACATTGTAAACACGACTGCAGTAATTTGTGATATTTGTGATGTAAAATGCCATCTGGTGGTATCAAGCTGCCATAGCATGTGACTTACCAGGTCAGGATTAGTGAAAGAACAAGCTCTGGCGGTGCTACCGAAAGCTATGCGACATTGGTCATCAACTCCATAGTACAGACCTGGCTTCCAGTCTTGTAGAGAGCCACCCAGTGCAGGCAGGTCTGTGACACATTTGGCCTTTCCTTCACTGGGAACATCATTGAATAACATGACATATCATCCCTCATATCCAGACTGTAACACTTAAGTACCTCACATATGTGTGCACTGAGAGATATAGGTTTATGCGTCAGATTAAACACAAATTAAAAGGGCACCTCTTTGTCTTATATAAGCCCTGAATCTGGACTGTGTTGAATTCATAGTTGCTGAGTTTGAGAGTTACTAAATTTATGTGAGTGATGTCATCCTGAGGACACTGAGCACTTGTGTTAATGGCAGCTAAAAAAAAAAATATGGAAACATGGCACAGCCCAAAACCTCAGCGAAGGATTGAGGTGTGCGATTTTTTTTGTTGGTAAGCCTCTGTTTTGTATACTTAAAATGCAACACTTTAAACAACGCTAAAGCAAACAGGACGAGTAGCAATTCTAATCAAAATTACACTGAACATCTTCAAAGCTAAAGATTGAAGTACATATCTCTCCAAGGGAATCATTTACACCCAAGCCTGAGGCAGAATCATTCATATATGAATTATAGATGAAATGCCCCATCAGCAGTGCCTGGTCTGTATGATGAATGTGAGACTTTCCCATGTGCAGCTGCTCTGAACAGGTTGGCCCACCTGAAGAATGTGAGCAGCTGTTGTCTGCTGCACTGGGACCAGGTCAGGTCCACACTGTTATAGCCTCCATCAGAGGCCATCATGAAACCACTCCTGCTGCAGGTGTTTCCTACTCCATCGTGGTTTATCCCGAAACTAGGTGAAAGAAAATGAAGCAAAAATAAGTTAAATGGTTACTATTAGAATTCCGAATCTCCTCTCTTTATGTATATGTTCAAACATCTTTAATAAATATGCTAAATTTGATTTTGTTGGAGTTATTGCATTTTCAAAATTCCATTCGTTTTAACAGGAAGTTTCATATCAATTGCAAGTCACATTACAACAGATTATAACTGTCCTTGGCCTTGATTGGCTCCCCTCATTAAACAGCTAAAATCCTTCCAATCAGGCAAATATGAATTGGATTGCGATTCAATTGCAAAATTATCTGTGACATATTATCCTTATGCAGGACAACTGGGAAATGGTGATCCTCCTATTTCAATCATGGAAAATACATTCGTTGCTTAACTTCTCCTGATCCTGTAACCCTGTATTTGTCATGTCTTTTTTGTGTCTTTTGGACGGAATGTAACTTAAATTGGAATTTCCCCTTGTGGGATTAATAAAGTGTAACTTACTTACTTACTTAATTCATCAGCTCAAATTCCCTGACACGATGCTCTGTGATGTTGTGTAAATGTAAATCAACATCGTAGCAGTCATAGTGAATAGTAGCAGCTTTAAAACATACTTGTTTGTGCCTGACATACTTTAATAACACAATTGGACACTTGCAAAACTGTTGTTCTCTGTAGCATTGATGGTAAAACTGTACAGTTGCTCTTTAGCCTTGGCATCGTGTTTGCCTCTCAGTTAATATCATCCATCCATGTAATGTCTGCTCTGATAACAACTAAATAAGCATAACTCCCCTTTGGGTGTCTGTACTGCTCCCATCTCGACCACTTGAACACTATGAGGTGGGAATTAGGAAACTGCAAATTAGATGTAATATTAGTTTTCAGTCTCATTTACTAATATCTACCCTTTTAACCAAGCTATTTTACTTGCAAAACAACCTGATTTTTTTTCTCTATTTCTTATGAATCTCATTATTCTTACCCTGAGCTATTATGAAAACAAAATTATGAAAACTGAATACTGTGTGGATTTGAACTGCTAAGTGTCTGCTTGTTTTGCTGTGCTTTACCTGTGGCCAATTTCGTGAGCAATGGTGATGCCCAGGTCGAAGCCTGTGTCCTCTGTGATCACGCAGCTCCAGTCGCTGGAGCAAGCTCCTCCCAGCTGTGCCACGCCCCTCACCTGCTTATTCCCATCAGGCAGCACCAGGTCATACCTGTTTGTGATTGAGGATGCTATTGTAAAACAAGGCAGGTTTATCAATAAAATACTACATTATCTACTCACAGTAAATCCCACCTACATGCGGCATACCTTGTAATGTACAGCAGAATATCAGCATGTAAGGGGTCTGTGTCATTGGGGGGGTTGATTCTTCTGCCCCAGTCACACACACTTCTAAGAGAAGACGTGATGTTGGTAGACATTTGGATCTCTGGCTAGAAGAGAGAGCACAATAATGAGTGGTGGTAGGGCATTGCTCAGAATTTCAAGTTGGCGACAATATCAACAGATAAAATCGTTGCCCTATTGACCTTTAATCCAAAGATCCCAAGTATGATTGTTGTCACTTTCATATTTTTCAACTCAGCTCTAATATTGTAGGTAAGTATTGATATATTGGTGTTCTAATGTACAGTTTCTTGCATCTTGTCATTTCAAAACTTGCTTTTAGATTATTTATTTTAAGTCGTAGAGCATGAGGCGACTGACCTCTGGCTCTGACAGGATGATCATGCGGACCAGGTGCACCCTCATGTTGGCCCCCAGCGTCATGTCCCTCAACAGCTCTGACGCCTGAGAGAAAATTACAGATCCAATGCATATTTCAGAAAATATCCAGAAATCAGTGGGACTGTAGCATTGCAGTACACTCTGTGGATCATTTGACACATTTCTTTCTTTTTTTCTTGTCATTATGTATGGATCAATGCTTATTCCAATCACATTATGCTGATCTTAATGTTGTCTTCGTGTTATGTGTAGTGACCCGAAATTCCCCTGGATGTATTTTTAATACCCAGAAATGGCAATCGCCATGTAACACAACCAGAAAACTTCAGCCATAAAACAGCTATTTACAATACTAGGTGTGTGATTGTGCTCACAATATTGAGGTTGGTGAGGATATATCTTTCAGTGTCCTGTTTGTGGACCTGCTGGACATCAAGTCCCACCACTACCAGCAGTTCCAGATGGGTGATGTCAGGCATTAGAGCTGACCGACGCAGCCTCCCAGTGCCTGTGGATAGAGAAAAAAACACAGTATATGGACATGAAGGGCAGAGCCTACACCACAGAGATACAGAGATGATCTGTGTATGACTGCAATTTTTATTTTTGAAGCTAATCTCAAACTTCCTAAGTTTATGTTGATCATATCACTCCTCTATGTGCGATAAAAATGAGAGGATACTCCTCACTGTGCCATATAGGAAATGAAAGAGTTGTTACTGCTCATTCATTGACATACCTGAGCCAGCAGAATCAGAACCAGGATAGAACATCATGTCCCTTTGATTGGGGGCATGGTGAAAAACCTTTGGAGAACATAAAACAATAAATTCATGTTTAGGCCTCTTAGAAAACAACAGCTTGTGACCCATATACTAAACGATACTACAGGGTATTTTAAGGCTTTCACGGTTGAATAATCTTAATATAAATCCAATAAAAACATAGTTACGACTCTCTGCGGAGCCAGGTTTCAAGAGGATGATTAACAGTTTAAAGTTGAAGAGTTCAATGTACTTTACAGATGTCCTGAGCAAAGGAATCACTAACCATGGCGCTTCTATTTCACCCTGTATTTTCCACCTACCTCCTTCAATGGAGATCTCATCAGGGCAGTGGAGCCAGGCGGCAGGAACAGAAGATAGAGCAGCGTCATAAATACCATGTTTCCCTTCCTCCTGTAGATCTTACTTACTGTGATATGTGGTCCTCCTACTAGGTTGGTTAGGGCCCTGCCAAGAGGGAAAGAGTGGGGAGTGTTTACATAAACAGCAGGGACAAAGTTGATCAGTGACACACGTCATTTGCGAGGACATTTTTTCCCTGTGGGAGTAAGGGGAAAGATCAATACCATTCAACTGGCTGTTCTGTTGGCGTTCTGACTAATTCATTGGTCATCCTCTGCATGATTTTATTATTGAGGAATTACAATTACTCTTCGGTGACACAAACCCAGCGTATATCAGCTTTTAGGTCATTTCTTGTTTATCTTTTTTGGCACAGTGAAAGCTATAGCAATCTGTGAGGACTTTGCTGTGTATGTTGAGAGAGAATCAGTGATAGCCTCAGCTGCATGAAGAGTCCAACGTTTGGATCCTGTCCATATCCATTTCAGTTAGGGCCTTTTACAGCCATGGTGAATGATGAATTGAATTAATGTTCATTATCATGAGTACGCTTCTGTGTTGGTGCCTTTTACAGCCATTAGAGGGCAGGCATGGCTTTCTTTCTGTCAAGCTGCAGCAGAACGAGGTGAAAAAGACTGGGAGGGGACAGAAGCTGGCTCTCCAACTCACCACGCTGAGGTGTCCTCGTGAAAAAATGACATCCCTTGTATCCATTATACCTCATCTAACATCAAATTTCGTATCGAAAAGGTGCAAGATATGCACTGGAAAATAATGCCAACAATAAAACCGTAACATTAAAGCAGTGAAATTAACTTGCCTTTTCCTTTAGACCATGGCCATTATAATTTTCCTGTATTGTCTTTTGTCTAAATTGGGTCAGATGAAATAGAGTCTTATTCCTTCATTTGTCCAATATTAAGTGTATTTTCTTAAAGATCTGGAGGCTGGAAAGTAATTTCAAACCTACCCCACATCTCATGATTCACTGTGGCTTTACTTTCCCTTTGATGATATAAAAGGGTAAAATACAACAGACTAAAGAAGCTCTCAGAGAAATTGCCTTTTGAGATGTTTTCAGACAAGGCTGGATGATATAGTTAGCTATATAAATAAGCCATTTTTTAATTTGTCATGCAGCAGCCACAATGCTACTGTGTTTCCACTGTAAGCCTTAAAATGTGTTGGGAAAATTAGTTGACACCCCTCCCTTCCTCTCTCCCTGCTTCCCTCCATCCTCTCCTTCCTGAGGGTGTATAGTTTATCTCCATAAAGCTGGGATTCAAGCCCCATCTGCCATTAGTCTGCCAGATATCTGGCTGTTGTCAGTCCGAATTAACAGCTGGGTGTCACAGGCATTACACCAGCATCACTGCTCCACTAAAATCTCACCGCTCTGCTGGAGTTCCATAGCACTGCAGAGATGAGTATTGCTGGAACCACATACCCATGACTGTTCAGAGAAGGGCAGGGATTGTATATTTATGACAGCTTAAATTATACATGTACAGCCATATGGGATACTCAAGTGGGCCCAACAGATGACGCCTTAGGAACATGTTGGGTTGCAGGGATTGAAAAGGGAGGAAATTGTTGTTGGATCGAAGTTAATCACAGTTAACTCTTATTGTTCTCTCAACATACCACAAGAGCATAGATGTGCATTTGAAGCCCGAATGGCAGGAATCACATTTCTGGATAATTTTGAGGCAGCTTTATGTACATTATATGAGTTATCACTAATATTAAAGGTTATTAATAACACGCCAAAAGGTCTGTGACTCATCTACAGACGTTGACTAAAGAGGATTGTGCTGAAGCCCATTCTTTCATGCTCCCATTTACGTATAGTGGGTTTGGTTTGTACATGAGATGATTTTCGTTCATCTGCTGCCCTTTTTTTGCTGCCTCCATCTGTCACTCTCTTGTGGAAGATTCATGTTTCCAGAGACTCTTAGTGTGCAGTTACTTCTATAGATGACAGGGCTGTTTACTGTATAATGATTAGTATTATTATGCTAGGACAAAATGAATTGGTCTATGTGCAAAGTGATTTTAGAAAACACTATAAGGGCATTCATTTGACCAGCTGACATGGAAATCCTGCCTGCGAAGCAGAGTAATGAGACAGTTTGAGTAACAAACAGTAAAGCGATCAAAGCCCTTGGCCTGACCCTGCTATTTTTGATTTAACTTATTTTCAGTTGTTACTACCGGGAGATATTGCTTAAATCAGGCACACCTTTCATGTCTGACTCATTAAAGCTACATTATTGTTGAAAGTTGCTTGCCTGGCTATTTATAAAACTGTCACAATGACTGATCAGATGTTGAACAAAAGCTGCAGGTACGCATAAAAATATCATCACCAAATAGCCTCATAACATCGGCTTCACAAATATATGGATGTTGCACTAAATTGTTATTGGCTTTGTTTATGTATGAGGCACTCTCTCAGCAAGTTGTAATGTAAAAGCACATCTGTAAAATCAAGCTGCAGAGGGAATCTGTGCAATATTTGCTCCTGTTGATGGACATTTTATTACCTGCTTGTGTTCTCTGCGCTAATTAAGACAAATACAGTGTTGACAGTATATCTGCCCTGGGACGGCTGCTTTCCAGGCTGTAATGCCATACCCAGGGTGTTGAAAGTGATAGCAAAGGATATTCTGATTTTCCAAACAGTAATTTTCCTCGGTCAGTCCTGAAGTTGTTTTAGCATATGTCAGCATACGATAGTTATACATAGTGAGAACAGAAGAGCCCTCAGGGAGGCTGTATGCTGTGTAATGGATGGACACATATCTGCGGCTAAGTACAGGGAGTAGTAGCAGTTCAAATGTATTTTCTTTTATATGTTGTGTTTGTAGAATACAAAAGTCAGACAAAGAGACAGACAGAGGAGTAAGGTGGGTGACTTTGTTAGTATCTGCCATTTTTTTATGTACCAGACTATCAAAATGGTTTGTTGCCCTGACAATAGTCAAATGAAAGAAACAATGAAAGAAATGAGCAAAACGGGAATATGAGTCACGGTGGCAGTTGTGACCTGTTTCAACCTGTAATTCTTGGTTAAATTACACCATGAATGTGTATCTTTTCCTTTAAAAATGCCCCACATCGCTTGTAACTTACATCAGTTTGATGTTGATGATGTATGAAGTGTATTTAGAATACAAAAAATACAGATTTATTTTATAGGCATCAGCCTGTACACTTCATTTTGCAAATATAAAGCAGGTAAACTGTGTTTGGGAATTATCCTCCTCTCTAATCTCTGCCAACTGTTCATTTAGCCATAGCTGTAGCTGACTGTTGCTGCTGTTTGTGAGGCACTGCCTAAAGAACCGAGCTATTCCCTCCAGTTTCATCTGGGTCTAAGACTACTTTCAGGGCTGTCACGTGAAAAAGATTAGGAATTTTCCTTTAATTTACCCCATTTTTTGCTTGGCCTCTTTCTTCCATGCTCAGTCTTGCTCATCCTATTCCTGTGAGACAACTGTAACTGCAGTTGACTGCAATAAGGGACTGCAGAGAAGGGCAGTGAATACTAAGCTGGCCAAGTCAGGCACACTACATTTAGATCCCTAACATCCACTTTTCACCCTCCCTTGAATGGCCAGAGAGATCCTTTTGGGGCTATAGGCTTATAATGTGGCAGTTGTCAATGGGCAAATCCTATAACTGAACATCTGTTGGCATCATGTATTTGACTCCATGATGGAACTAGAATGCTAATAAGCAATGCTCATGATTGCAAAATTAGACCACAACTGTTATGAACTCAGACGGCAATCTCAATTTGTCACAACACTGGACTTCAATCCCTCATGTAATACAGGCAATCAAGATAATGTTTGACGTGATGTGAAGCCTTAAAAAAGAACATGAAACTCCATTTCTGGGTATTTACAAATTATTTATTTATTAACTTTTTTTTTTTTTTTTTTTTAAGTCCCCATAGGAGTTGGGATCGTATAGCCTAGCAATTAGTAGGGATCTTATGGGGATTATTAGGTGCTGCAATTGCTTTTTCCGGTTCATTGGCTTGGTTTATTTGAAAAAAAAAAAAAAAAAAAAAAAAAAAAAAAAAAGGCCACATTTGACTAAGGTAGTAATAGGATCCCCAGTTGTTGATCATCATTAAGCAGCCGCACAGCAAGCAAAATAATCAAAACCGCTAACACCCGTTTTTTCCCCCCTAAACAAGGCAGTCAGTGATGGGTAACCTACTAAACATAAACATATAAAATATGGGTATTAAAAGGTCAACAACTGAGCTGAGGCGGGTTCACCCTCCACTACACCCCTGATGACACGTGAAATACCCAGTGAAGCCTACGGAGAGAAAAAAAGTAGTGTGCCCTGTGGTGGCGCGACGTCAGTCTCTCTTGCACCGAGTTGAATTGGTCGTGGCCAGCAACGTCACTCCCTGACGGCGGCATCAGAGCAGCGCGGACGGCCATCCACATCCAGGCAGCAGCCAGTCGCTCCGGAACTCGGCGGAAGACAACGTTGGACACCCGCTCCCCGCTTCGGGACCCACGGGACGGCTACTTTCCAGCTTCAAAACACAGGTAAAACAGAAGCTTAGCGTCCCCCTGAAACACGTCTAGTAAGTTTCTCAAGTAATTTTTGTGTCTTTGTTTAGTCCGTAGCCAGGAAACGGCGTGGACATGTAGCCGTTCCTGCGGCTACAGTGAGCAGCGAGCTTTCTGTACTGTAGCTGCCGTACAGTAGCCATATAAACTGTGTGTTGCTATGGCACTGCAAGGCAACATCCCACCTGCTGCTGCCGCCACTGCATGCGTCTCCCATTGTGGACATGGGAACAAAGCAATGCACTTTGTGTCGCAGTTCACTCTTGCATTTATTGTACATTTAGCAGATAAGTGTGTGTCTGTTTTGTTTTTCCTCTCCTCTTGTACTTCAGTTTTTTTTTTTTTTTTATCAGGGTTGTTTGCCACCTGTTTCTAGTTGGATTCACTGATCTGTTAGTATTATCATAATTTATTATTATTATTATTATTATTATTATTATTGATTTTGTTGTTGATGATGTTGATGTTAGTAGTGGTAGTATTACCAATTTCATAACTAAATTCCTAACTAATTTAAGAAGATTTTTTTGAGAGACATGCCGTTAATTCGCCTGTCATTTCAAACTGTGCTCACTTGGAGCTGCTCAGTTCAATTCAAAGCACTTTATTTACCCCCTGAGGGGCAATTAGATTAAAAGCAAATAGTGATGTACCTTACATACACACTCACATCAGACACACAAAAAGGAGCTCGGGAGTGGGAGTCTGACATGTAAAAAGCATTAGAGGCAATGAGCTTAGCACGAGTTAAAGGGCAAATAAGGAATTGTAAAATACAGATATAAATAAGAACATCACATTCAGTTTGGCTTAAGAGAGTGCTTCCGCACTTACCCAGCTGTGGCACAACCATCACTCTTGCTGTAATTTCTGCCTTGCCTGTTGGCCACAGAGCTCAGTGCAGACAAAAAAAGGTCACTTGTTTGTTTTGAGTATATTGCCAGTGTAGTGCTCTTGTTGCTGTGGTTCTAGGTTAGGGCACACACAGGCCATGTCCACAAGAGCTTAAGGCGCCGTTGCCATCCCACCTTTGTATAACTGCTGTTTGTTTGTTTTCATAGTGTCTGAGCATTACCCAGGGACAGCAGGACACAAGATGCTGAGTACCAGCGTGGCATGCCTGAGAAGGACAGCGTTGGCCGCAGACACAGAAAACAGCAGATGTTTGGAGTGAAGGTGCCTAGTACATACTTTCCTACTCTGTGGCTCACTCAGTCAGCGTGGTTCAGCATCAGGGCATGCCGACACCAGGCCGGTGACACAAAGAAATTCCATTATCCCTCATCTCCTGTCCGCTGTGACAGAGAGGAGGAAATCACCATGCCGTGCTGCCGTGAGGCCAGGAAGGAGGGCGAATTATGAGTCAGAATGGAGGAGAAAAGAGAACTGTCAGTCTTTAAATCCCTCCGCCTATAAGCGTGGTAGACAGCTCACATGCTTATTTTAAGAGCAGGACCAGATCTGCTTTCCTCTATTTGGCTTACATGTACCGCTACAGCTGTAGAACTGCGCAGACTGGCTTGTTTTTGCGCTTCATAAATTATTACGCAAACCTGCTCCTTTTTGCCTTCCTTAAATTGTAATGTCTGTATAAATTCCAGGGATTAGAGTTCACGCTTGGAGGGAGTGCAGGGTGCAAAAGGGCGTATCCGAGGCAAGCTGTGTTCATTGTATTTTACTTTACACACCTCCTTATCTCAGCTGTCAAGAGGGAGGATTCTTTTCTACAGTAAGTTACCCAGAGCACTACAGATAGCGATGGCAAAGGAGGGGTAGGACAGAGAGAAAGGAGGAGAAAGGAGGAGTGAGAAGCACAGAGAGTGACTGTGAGGCAGTGAGCATGCTTTACCCAGCTACTGAGTGACTCCCGTATCCAAGGACGTGTAGCAACGCATCCAAACGCCACTCGTCGCCCATGGACTGGTGTGAAGAAAATGAGGCAGACAGACAGGCACTCATATAGCCTCAACAACCTGCTGGCTCTTCTTCATAAGGCCCCTGGGGTTTGACTTGACTGTCTGGAGTGTCAAGGCTGACGACTGAGCACATCATGAGCACATCCCGAGTGGACTATTAAACTGAATGACTAGACTTACTTAGCTTGAGCAGGGATCACATTTTTTACCGCCCGAAGCCAAATAAAAACAAGGGCTTTTCTCTTAAATCACTGTTGTCATTGCGCCTATACTGGCCCACGTTTGTGTATGTGTTTGGCAGAGAAACAAACTGGAGAGGAGGTAGTAACAGGTGCTGCGTGCCAAGGTGGAGCCGGAGGTGTGGAGGAGAGGTGTCAATCATGGGGAAATCAAACAGCAAGCTCAAACCAGAGGTGGTGGAGGAGTTGACACGGAAAACCTACTGTGAGTACCTTCATGTCTTTTCCTTTTTACAATTCTATAGATTGGAGCAAGTAGTACTCACACTTTCAGCAGGTCTATGCGAGGTTTAAGAAAACAGTCTTTCCACAGCTAAAAATCATTATTACATGAGGAGAATGTGTGACATGAATAAACAGCATATTTTCAGGCGTTGCAATTTCTGTGCCCTCTGTGTTCCACATTGACAGTGTAGTCAATAGTCCTGCCTGCTGGTACGAATTGAGATTCAGAGACGGATTCTCATTATCTGCAGAACAGTGCTACAAACTAAATGTCAGCTGGGAGTAGGCTGCCCGTTTGATTTAAAATTATGTTTCGATGTTGTGTAACAAATTGTGACTGGTTCAGGTCTGGCAGAAGTTGTAATCAGCATCTTTAAATCAAGCTGAAGGGATTTATGAACATCGAGATGCTGGAGATTTTGAATAAGCTATCAAGCTGGGGATTTGCTTTGGATCACAGTCTCAGTTTTCATATGCAGTTCAGTTTATGAGCTCTTAAACAATTTGACTATCTATCTATCTATCTATATCTATCTATCTAAATAAAGAGGTGGAAGAGGGATTGGTACTGTACATGCTGTATAACAAGTGGCAGAATCAATTCATGCTGTGTTCCACATACTGTGATGGCATATACTGTATGTGGCCTTTCTGCATTGTGGTACAGCATATCTTTGAGGGTGACAGGGAAGGTGGGCTGGAGAGAGGGAATGACTCAGGTCTTATTCATGACATCAACATGTACATGGACTTTGTTGTTCCTGTTGACTCGGCAAGACATCGCAGATTGACCACGGTTTTATTGAACCGTTTATGACAATTTCCTCCAACAATACTGCCCCCTCCCTCCCACTGTTTTTTTAGTTTTCATTATATCTGAACAGGCGTCACATTGATTGTTACCCAGATGTCTGCTCAAGAAACAATATATTAATCATGCGTGTGTTATTCCTGGAGCACAATATTAGTATTTGAGCAGTACAGTGTGCAGGTGTGGGTGGAGGTTGACAGCCAATGGCTGCTTAATGACAGTGTTATTTGTGTAGTGGGTCTCTCCATGGCAGAACCAAGGAAGGCTGTTGTGGCAGGAAATTGCTGTGGAGGAAGATTGGGCTTCATGCTGGGCTTGGCTGTTTGCTGCTGTCCTTTACTCTCTCTTTCTCTGGCTCTCTCTCTCCCTCTCTCTCTCTCTCTCTCTCTCTCTCTCCCTCCCTCTCTCAGTACCTCCCTCACACCCTCCCCCTCTCTCTCTCTTACCCTTTCACCCTCTCTCTCCGTCTTTATCCCCTAATTGCCCTCTTTGAGCAAGGAATGGAATAGTATAATTAGGATCTTATCTGGTTAGCATCACTGAGAGGGGCACCAAGCCTTCTCTCCCAGCATGATCATTCTCCCTTGTTCCTTGTTCTGCTCATGCTTGACGGGGACTCTTTATAATTTCTGCCTTCATCCTATTGCCTCTTTCCCTTGCTCTCCCATGAGAAGGTTTGTCTTCCGTTTTAGTCAAGTGTTTCTTTTGGTACTTGACAGATTGGGGACTTGGTAAATGTCTCAATGCCTCTGTGCCTCGTTGTTTTAGTGGTAAGACAAGTAGGGTCAATTTTTTTTCCCTGGCAAATGAGGCCCTCTGTTAACAGGGAGCCAACAAGGCCAGGCAAAAGAAACTGGGCCTGTTAGGCTTGCCGGAGTTCAGATGTCCTTTTATTTTCTCTGTAGACAATGGACTTCCCAAAGTGCTGAAACATCTTTATAAGCTAATCATTATTACTTTGTCTATTAATCATTGCAAACACTTAGCCTTGCCTGGCTCAAAACAACACTAAGCTAAGCAAAGACTGCAGCTATGAAGTGTTGGATATCTTTGGAATATTACCTGTGCTTAAAGAGAGACTAAACTCAACCCAGAAATGTTTTTTTTCCGAATGACTGCTCCAGCCCCACAAGGAATGAAGACCAGCAATTCTATTAAAATGACTGCAGGATGCTCATTAGGCCTATGTATTAGCATGATGACTTTGTAAGCTGTGGAGGAGGCTCACAGTGACAGAGTGCAAGCTGGATGTGCTCCTGCAGACCCTGCAGGGCCAACAGGCAGAGAGCGGGCCCTGCTCCCTTCCTGCATAGGCTGATTGCATTACTGCCCATTGCATCTGACAGAGTTATGTAATAAATTTTTATTAAACCGTAGCCATGGTAAATTGCCTCAATTTTTGACTGCATTGACTTTTCAGGCCAATTTAATGGTAGCTTGGCTTGGCTGACAGTCGTGAGATTGACCCTGACATTTATTGCCTAGGAATGGGTCACATGATGGCTTTCTTGGTGAAACGCTGAGCAAAGCAAATTTAGGCCAGGATGTATGCAGGCATAGGCTACCTGGCATGGCTACTCTATTGTATAGCCTCTGTATTATTCTGCTCCAGAGCTGCAATAGTAACACATAATATATGAAAGTGTTTTGTAAATGAGCTTACTTGGTCAAAGGCTTGATGATGCACCTTTTATCGCTCTTATCACCCAAGTAGTATGTCAGCTAAAGGGGATCAATGTACTGTGTTTTCCTGTCTCCTTGGATTCAGCTGTAATTTTCCACAGAAAATGGCCTTTACTTGTTTGTCGTGAGCAGAAGTCTAGGCCTGAACTTGTACCATTATAGTAACCATGACTACGAGGTTCTCCGCAGTTAAACATTACAATATTGATGAACCGTAGATTAGTCTTCTGTTGTTGTATTTATGGCTACAAAAGCCCCTTGTTTTACCCCAGGCTCAACAGAGGGGGTTATGGAAGGCCTCTATCCTCAGACTTATAACAGCAGGCATTCAGAAAGCCTCTCAGAGGACCACCTGGTTAAACTAATGCCATTGATTTCCAGCCCTTGTTTTCAGTAGAAACCCCAGGGGTTGAGAGGACGAAAATTGCTTTGGTTACTTGAGAGAGAGTAAAGAGGCAAGCGGGAGCCATGAGGGATTGGTTGATTAGATACTGGCAGAGAATAATGCTTGTGTGGGCATGATAACACATCCTGCCTCCCAAACTGTTCTCTTACTTAAATCTGTTGCTGACCTTCATTCCCTCAACCTTGCTTGTCTTTTTGTTGTTCCCTGTGGTTTAATCACACTTGTCCACTACTATACTCAGTAAGATAAATTATTAGCTCGCCTTCTTTGAGAGTATCTTGCAATTGTTCTTGGTGAATCATAAACTCAACTAAATGTAGGGCATTTTCTTTTGATTGCATATTGATGCTGTTTCATGTTTTGGGTCAAGTTAGAAAATAGCTGTAAGAAAGGATTAGGCCAAGATGATCAACGATGTTGTTACTTGGTACTTAATCTTGCATCTAACAATAGCAAGCTTTCTCTAGGCAAGCAAAAGTTTTTAATCTAAACTAATGTCACTTTGTATTTCTTTTACAGTTACAGAGAAAGAGGTACAGCAGTGGTAAGTTGAGAGCATTCATTTTTCATGATAATTCTTTCATCTCTGATGTGAAGCTCGTCATAGCCCAGGATATGTATCTTCTCAGGCAAACCTCACAAGATGCAAGGGCCTTATCTTGACCCACTTGCAAAAACCCACTTTGATATTTGTTGCCCAGGATTTAGTTTAAGAAATCCACGGATAGATTATTTCATGTTTGTTTGATAGTTTATTTGAAGCCGGCAGTCATCTTCCTTACACTGCCCTGAAGACAGATGAGCTCTGAAAATAGAACTTTGACTTTGAAGGCTGATGATACTGAGACTGAGTGACTTTGAAGGCTGATAACACTGATACAAACACGTCCATGATGCATTCCTCAACAACCTTTTTGCTGTATTTGCAAGAGGACTGATTCCGATAACAGAGGGATGGAGGGGGCAAAAGGTTGCCTTACTCTCAGGCACTTAATGACTACAAGGCGGCTGAGCCTCCGTAATGCTGTCAATTAGTGATCCTAGCTGTCAGATAGCTATTGACACCATGAATTTGTGTGAGCCGCACTAGCATCATCTTGCAAAGGTCTCTCCCTTTTCTGATCTGAGCCTGTACTTACTGTAATATGTATTTATGTCAAGATTAAACACATTAATGTAAGTGAGACACCTCAAGCTAGGGCAAGTGACAGAGCAGGGGCTGCTCAGGGACTGATCACTGATTAGGTATGCATTTCTCCATGTTTTCCCAAAGGCATAATTTGTCAGCCACAGGCACATGGATAAAGTAAGAGGCAATGCATCTTCATTAAAGAGATGATTCAAGCTTGAGTGCAGTACTCCTTTTTGTTCAGTGTACATTGCTTCTAGGCTATTGTTTCTTTGCTAATGAAAAAAGAATAGCCTGTATCAGAAGAAAGGAGCACTGTAATACAGTGATCACTCTCCCCTGTTCACACTTCAGCTCTCCAGCTTTGGCTTTGCCTTTCATGACCTAATTCTGCATGCATGAAAAGAGCAGTGCCTCTTGAGCTCGTTGCTGTTCATGCCCCCAGTTAGAGGGTTATGGGGGGAAGGAGCCAGGGCACGTTCACAGCTATATACAGCAGCAGCAGCAGCAGCAGTGGCAGCAGCAGCAGCAGCAGCAGCAGCATTAGAGACCGCTGGGCATTGGCAGGTCCAGAGCCTCTGAGCCGGCCTGTCTCTGGGGCTGCTGGAGTGTACTGGGGCGGAATACCCCCCACCGCCTCCGGCTGTGCAGCCAGCTCGCCATCACACTGTCACCGTCTTTCACACAAAGGAAACTTTGCATGAGTCCTCACTTGAAGATCATCAGCAGTCAACAAGGCTGAGTGTGAGGGATGAGAGGGAATTTTACCAGGGGAAATGCCAGATGGCGTGTAATTAGAGCACAGGCACATACACAGAAGTATTAGCAGGGTTAGATAAATGCCTGTGTTGTGCATTAAATTTGTTCTCCATTCTAATTCTCTTCTAAGGGAACATCATTAGTATGCTAGGGGCTCACCTGAAATCAATAACAAAATGCCATAGCGCAGTGATGTTCCTGCCAACTAGACAGGAGCAAGAGAAACATCCTGCACAACTCTTTAGCAACCACCATGATTGATGCCAAGTTGTAGAAGCTATTGCCAGTAATAAATACTTTATCTTCATGCTGGCTCCCTAGTGAGGTCTGATGCACAGTATCACAGGTCTGCTGTGTCCGTGTGAGTGCAGTGGGCAGAGTAGTTACATTAAGCCTACAGTTAGATGACACTTAGCAAGCATTTTTGGATGGGTAACAGCACCCGCTACAGTGTGTGCCTACTGCGTGTGCTACTCCACATGCAGTATATTAAAGGCAGACTACGCAGATTCAAAGGGGAGGGCACAGCACATTGTTGTGATGAGTAAGAACAACTCTTTACCCCATCATAACCCAAAATATTAGAGCATTTTGCTGCATTATTAATGTTTTTGTGTACATTTACATCAAAATGTTAGAGTCATGACAGGCATTTAAAAGTTTTACATGAATTCTACGGGTTAATAGTCTTGACGTTAAGGGGTTTTAATTATCCCTGCTCAGCTTCATTTTTATCAGTAGTAAACAAAATGGTGTGCCCTCCTGTTTTAAACTGCATAGTCTGCTTTTACACACAGTTTAAGTCAGCATTGTAAGCACCTGTCACCATGGTCAGTATAAATAAGAAGAAAGAAAAAAAAAACAAGGAAGGGTCAAACTACTAGAAAAATAGATGCATTTCAGTGAAGGTCCTAAAGAAATCATGTGACCCGTAGGACTGGCTAACATGAAAGATTATCATTTGGGTGATGGGAATTTAGGGAAGCACTTCATAAATCAAATGACAAAATGGATGTGGAAGTTTTTAACCCACATCAAATTGCTAAATAGGAGCTGGACACTGACTATTTGTGAGTCTGCTAGTTGGCAGATGACATATTTATTACAAATGTTAAGACCTTACTATTTGATGACACATTTCCTATTCAGCATGGCTACAATTCTGGTTACCAGAAAGGGTCACTTCGAATTGTGCATTAAAATTGTATTACACATAATGTATTGGCTTCCTGATGGGATGTTCCATGTTCGCATGGAGAAAAGGTCTAAAAAATCAGGTGAAATGGGTCATCTTTGGATTATGATATGCATTGTGTGTTTTGAACTTCGAATACCAATTAGTTTGAATTCCTCATTGTAGTGAGCTTGGCTTTCATTTCCCAGCGTATCTCCAGATAATGGAAATGTAAGAATTACATGGTTCTTTTCTCCTCTCACTGTACTTGGAGAGAGGCTCTGAGCTGGTCTTTAGAGCTTCTCTCCATCTCTTTGACTGTGGAGCATGGCTTCATTATCTATGAGGCAGATTAAAAGTAAAACGTTGAAGAAGTGAGGAGCCAAAGTGTGAGCGGAGGAGATCTGTCCTAGGCTCCATTGTTCATGCCAGTACTGTCTCTAAGGCGTTTATTACAGCCTTGCCTTATTTTCAACAGCCTTGACTCAATCACAGACAAACAAGTAATGCTCCCAATGTGAGTATACATCACGTTCGCTGGTGATAAAGAGGAAATATTGTTTTTTGTTTTGTTATGGTTTTTTTTTTAATAACTTTGGGGTTATTTCTCTGGCTATCTCGTCTTTCTTCCTCAACAGCTCATCTAGCATTTCTTTTCATTTTCACTAACACTCTCCTCCTCACTCCCCGAACCATTACAGTCTTGTTAGAAGACTCTAATGCAGTGTTTCTTTATTTAGGCACACAAGGAAATTGCCTACCTTGGAGTGACTGCACTTCAAATTGCTTATGAAAGGCTTCTATTTTTAGGCTAACTGAGATGTTAAGTCACTCTCTAGATATGTCATTTCCAGGGGCCAGAGGAAGCTCAGAGACTTATCTATCAGCTATGCATATTATCAAAAGAGGGCTGGAGACTAATTTGATTAGAGTTAAACACTCTCTGGGCCTGGTATTGGATTAGGGCAATCGTCTTATCTGCTAACGAGACAAATAGCTTTGCACTGTACCTTTTTGATCATAATATACCCTATCAGACTGAATCAGTAATGCCTACTGTGCAAGTGAGGGAGTGAGTGGAGTGAAAGTCATCAATTTATCACTAACTGATCTCCAGTTTTGTCTTGATTCTAAATACTCTTTTCTTTATGAATGAAACATTTTTTTAACCCTTGAATGAATTTTCTTCTATGTCTGTGTCACTATTTTTAGGTACAAAGGCTTTATTAAGGATTGTCCAAGCGGACAGCTTGACGCTGTGGGCTTCCAGAAGATATATAAGCAGTTTTTCCCTTTTGGAGATCCGACCAAGTTTGCCTCCTTTGTCTTCAACGTCTTTGATGAAAATAAGGTTTTTAATCTAATTCTGTTCACTTTTCCTGTACGATATTGCAAGATATGCACCTTCCTCTGTTATGTAAAGTTGATAAAAACATGGTTTTCAGATTGGCTTGTTACCTGGGGCTGTCGCTAGATAAGGGAAGTTATGTGACAGTGTCTGTAAAGCCTCGTCGTCAGGCCAGTGCATGAGAACAAGAGCGACGTCTTTCTGGCTGGCGGGAGGTTGCACACAATGAAAGGATGACATGATGCTTTGCTCCAAATCTTGCTCAAAACAAGCATAGAAAGCCTATTCATTGTGCTGCTTAAATTATTTTAAAGTTTGGGCATTTTTACTCTTTGCTTTTGTGAATTGCATGCTTTCCCATTTGTGTACAGTAGAACCTTATTCATCCAAACCTCTTGAGATGAAAGGCTGTTTAGAAAAATGAAGTGTTTTGTACACTCAAACATGTTGAAATTCTAGACCGCAGCTTAATGGAACTATAATAAGCAGATGCATAAACACATGGACGTGTGTTGTGCAGTCTAATTTGCTGTTTGAATTTTTTTTTTTAATTACATGCATCATGCATAATGTATTCCAAAATGAAAATATATTGCAGCATCTTTGTGTTTGTTTAGAGGACTGATTGTTTCGTAAGTATAAGGTTAAGATAAACAAGAATCTGCTGTTTTTCTGACCAACAAGAAAGCTCTGCGTGCATTTGAAGGCTTTCAATAAAGACACCAGATACACATTTGAGAAACATTCTGCTGCCTTAAAATCATCACTCAGTATTTCAAATACAGAGATGATGCTGTCTTCAAAAAGGACAAATTTACAAGCAATGATGTGCATATGATTCTTATCTTCAATAGTTGGAATAATAGTATGGCATACATTCATGCCGGCAAATCAATTTGTAAGAGCATGTGCCTCGATTTTCAAAAGGTGCATATCTTACATGGAAATGAAACTCTTCCTTGTCGTCTCCTTAGCAGGATTTGAGGATATTATGATAAAGCACAGCTTAACTAGGCTTAAGAAGAGGAACCCCACACAACTGCAATTGTACAGGATAATTCAAATTCTGTTGTGGAAGATAAGCTGTAGATGAACAGCTACTGGTAGGTCGGTGAGCACCCCAGTGGTTTATTGACTTTGGTTAAGAGGCTTTGACTTCAGGAGATCACACAACCCTTCTATCTGATGTTTATCTATGACCCTCTGTAGTGTTAGGCACCCTATAGTTAGAGAACTCTATGATCTTAATTGTTTTTCTGACTTTTTAGTTTCTTTTTAGCACTGGTCAGATGTCTGGTAGAGATAAAGTTAGCTGACCCTGAGGCCCTTAAGAGCATTTGGTAAGAGTTGTGTTGTTTCTCAGGTGTAGTGCTTCCAGGTTGGCTGTTGTGCCAGTAGGATGCAGGCAAAAAACCTTTGTCAGGCAATCCCAGCCCATACGGGGAATATGAATTTATTAACTTGCAATTATTGCAATACCACAAAGTCATTTTGCATGCTAAATAATCCAGCTAAAAACTGTAGTTTCCACTTATCATATGAATCTCATTTTTGAGTTCATACCATGATGAGTTTATCTGAAATAGCAGTTTTTGTAAGGGTTTTTCATTTTGTATGTATTTTTCTGTTTCAGTTCATGTCTATTTGCTGTACAATTCAAGGCCTCACACCAAAACACTGCTGGCAACAACTTTGGCAGGGTAATTTTTTAAATGTTGATCTGCTGTGGTAGGATGCTGTGTGTGCTATTCTAACAAAGATTAGAGGAAGCGTCAGGATAAAATATTGTTATTACAGTAGTGAACAAAGTTATCTCAGAAGACTGTTCATGATGTAGAATCATCGGAAAAGGGTGAAACATCTTTGGCCCAAATATACCGTGGCTGTATATTTGTGCAGTATAACTTTCAAACTATGAACCAGTTGCATCCATCTTACTAATGACCAGAGGTGACATATTTCAGCCTCAGGAGAGAGCCAGGTGTAGGGCAGAAAATAGCAGCTGACTTGGAGCAAACGTCTGGCCCCGTTTTCAGCAGAATACAGAAAAGGAGTTTATGAAAGAGCAAGGAGTTCTTGAAAGTACAGCAAGTGTGAAGTGAGAGGTTCAGCTTGTCTCAGGGCCATTCTCTGTCTCTGTCTCTGTCTCTCTCTTTGTTTCTCTCTGTCGGTCTCCCTGCCTGCCAATCTGTAGGATGGACGCATCGAGTTCTCCGAGTTCATCCAGGCCTTGTCAGTTACCTCTCGGGGAACTCTGGATGAGAAGTTGAGGTGTAAGTAAATGACCCCCCCCCCCCTCCCCCAAGTGCATTTCGACACTTGAATGACAGGATTTAGGGTTAATTGTTATGCATTGCATAACAAAGACAGTCGGTGGGCTCCTAGAGGACAGCAAATAAAAGATTGTTAGACAAGCAGGTTTTTGCAAACTTGAGGTCAGGACCCCATATGGGGCTGAGCTTTCTTTAAAATGGTGTCTCTAGAAAAAACTTGTGGTCAAACTAAACTGTCTGTAGCAATGTCTGATTGCTGTATTGAAATGAACAGTCACCATCACCATTGAGCAGACACACAGTCACTCAAAGCCATGCTGCCTGCCTGTATATTGTTGCTGTTACTGAGAGTTTCAAAAGAGTGGCTTGATTTCTGTAGCTTTTAGAAATAAAACATTGTCTGAGCACATTGTAATTAGTGTGAACAGATAATGCTGGGGTCACAGGAACTTTCTGAGGGTATTGTCAGTATTGTGCCACCTACCAAAAAAGGCTTTAAAGATTGAAGCCACAATTAATGGGTAAAACTCATCTTTTTTTCAATGATTTTCTCCATACAGGGGCTTTTAAATTATATGACCTTGATAACGATGGCTACATCACTCGTGATGAGATGTTGAACATTGTAGATGCCATTTATCAGATGGTGGTAAGTTACAATAAACAATTTGATATTTGAGACATGAATGAATGAAAAGCTGTTTATTGTAATGTTTTGGTTTTGTTTTTTCTCTCAGGGGAACACTGTGGAGTTGCCAGAGGAAGAGAACACACCAGAAAAGCGGGTGGACCGTATTTTTGCGATGATGGACAAGGTTAGTGTGTGCAATGTCTAAATCGTAACACACAAGGTTATAGTAATAAACACACTGACAATTGCAGTTGCTACAGAACTGCTTCCTTGTTATTTTCCATAGTTCAACATTCACTCTCCAATAATACGCTGATTCTAGTGCGTTAGCGGCTATTAGTTTACCGTTGAGGAAGACTGAATGTGCCTTTGTTGCCACCCTTGGGGCTCTGATGCAGACAATGTTAAGTTTAGAGCTGTTAGCTGTAGCCATCGCAGCGTCACTAACAGTGCCTGCAGTCTATAAACATCATAGATAGTCTCCTCCACCACCAAAGCGCAGCTCTAATGCCTAGTCCCTCAGCTCTCAGAACCCACTTGGCTTTAGTGAAAGATGAGACAGAGCCTGCTTGGGTGTGTTTGTCAGCTGCATGCCAACTAGTGCCAAGATCAGCCCATTGGACTAGGCGTACAACACAGCAGTACTCAGTCATTTGTATTTGTGAAGGAGAAGGGCTACCGTCCAAGTGCATTGAACCAGATCAGTCCAACAGTGTGGAACAGAAGTGACACATCATTTTACTTGACAACCACGTTTGCCCCCTGCTGGTGAAACAGTGTAAAAGCCTTCCAATCAGCTAATGGGCTTCATTCTCATTTGTGTCCTCTGTTGTTCTTCCAGAATGCAGATGGCAAGCTAACTCTGCAGGAGTTTCAAGAGGGTTCAAAGGCAGATCCCTCTATTGTTCAGGCATTGTCACTCTATGATGGACTTGTGTAGTGAGGCAAGGTGAGTGTGGGTACAAATGATATAGTGACTGATTATTTCCAATTTGAGGCCATGCTTCTACTCTAAGATGATACTGAATGATTCTTGTTTTGCCTGAGGAACATTTAGAAGAAAGCAAATTCAGCCTGTGGGCTGAAAACATAAGTGAAGAAGGCATTGTCATCTCCCAGTTTGTTCTAATGAATTATTCAAAAGGCCTGCTTGATTGCTGGCAATCAAATAGTCTTGCAAAGCTGAGTGTCTGTCTCCTCCCACCACCTAATAATTTATTGCACTGGCCACTGCCAATTGTTGCTGCTGTCCCGCTCAACGTGTTGTCAACTGTGAAGTGAACTTGTGAAGACGTGTTTTTACAATGCAGTAGCACTGTTTAGAAAATGACTTGCATGTTATGAGAGTGCACGAGAGACACCACTTGTCATAATCTGCTCAATGGGATTGTTATTATAATTCCTCAGATGCATCCGACTCGGCATTCTCCAGTGCATAAAATGCCAATCCAGCACCATCTCACCTGTAATGGGAGGAACTCACATGGTCTCCCGTGTAACTGCTCACCTGGAAGTTGACTGCGTGAAGTTTTTGTCGCACGCCCGTATGGCATTTGTGTCAGTAGCTGCACATCTACATTTCTACTAAGGATTGTGAACAAATCTATATCCTCTGGTGTGAGAGAGAAGTAAAATATGTCAGCAATCCCTCTGTCATTATATGTGCTTCTAAAACAACGTGGCACTGCGTACGCCCTTAAATGTTGTGGACTGCGTATTAAGAGCATTCCTGCAAGCGAGGAGTTGTGGTTATACCATGGACAATCCAAGGAACTGAACTGCCTTGGCGATGGTGTCGTGTGTCTTGTTCACATTCAACTGGAGATGCATATGAACTGCTCAGAAGAACTGTGCTGTGCTGTGCTGCTTCATTGCCACTTGAAGAGACTCTAAAGCTGGGAGCATCTGGAAAAAAAAAATGTGTTACTTGCTGAGAGTGTGAACACTAACTTATGTTACAAAGCCGTATAGTGTATATTGTATAATGTAAATATGATTGTAATATTTTATTTTATGCTTTGCTGCGTTTATTGGAATTTCTTCATAAAAATGGAATGAGACTTGGAGTTTTATTTTTTATCAAAGGTGTTAAAATGTATTGCACTGTATTTTTCAGCATTAATGTAAGGGATTGCTTTTTCTTCTCACATTCTGAAGTTTCCTTTCCCTGAGAGAACAGCTTTTTTATTATTATTTGAAGAAAGTTGAAGGAGTGGGCATTTTGTATGGATTCTTTTACTATGTTTGCAGTCTGTGCATCCTATTGTGTTTTCACTTCCAGCGTCTAGTGTCTGCAGTGTTGCACAGCCACATCCTGAATGACATGACCAAGCAACACAGCAAATCCTCACAGTTGACATCTGGATTGAGGCTCATTATTTCTTTAGAGAGCATCATACCCCACCCTCTGTACACACAAAGCCTTGGTCATTGAGAGGCACAAACAGACATCAATTCTGGTTGTAAAGCTTTTGCGAGCTGTGTGGTTGCAACTGTCCACTTAGTATTTGTCCTGTGTGTTTTAAACAAGCCAGAGCATGTGATGCTGCCTTTTTTTCTCTACTTTTGGTCATTTCTGTCTGAGCATCAAGATGTTTTTATCAGCTTCACGGATTTTGCCTTATGCAAATGATAATTTACTAAATGATAAATGTCATTTACCTGTTGATTAACAGTATAAGAGCACAGAATAAAATGCATTTAAGTGGCTAACTTTTTGATTATTCTTAATCTTTACTTTGTATTTGAAAAAATTGTGTTTAATTAACAAAAATCTATCTATTTATCTATATATCTATAGAAATATATAGATACAGATATGTACATATAGATACGTAGACATATAATTGTTAAATAATTTCAAGGAACTGTTTTGTTTTAATGCATCAGTGGAATGGCTATGGCTCGAATGTCTATTTGTAAAATTATCAAACGCCTCAGTGACACAGTTAAAGTAATTAATTCAAGACTGCCTTTGTATTTAAATGGGACTGTGTTGTTGCTGAGGCATTGTACTGAGTGACTGCACTCACAAGGAGCAATGTCAGGTTGAGCTTTAATACATATTCCATTTTATGAAAACACAGTGTTTAAATGGCAGCTGGGTCTACGGTGTGGGCTTGCACTGTATGGTTGTATAAGGAACACTGGACTGTATAAAATTTTCATGTCTGGGCATGGATAAAATGGACGAGGCCATCCTCCTGGAGCTTAGTGGCTTTGTATAGAAGCTGCCGGGTGTGTTGGTTCACTGAGGCCATTAGCCTGCACAGCCCTGCACTTCTCTTCGTTCTTATCATGGATGGGCGCATGTGATATCTGGAGCTGTTTGGAGGGCCTGGAGTGACAGGGCTCACCAGGTCCACAGCTTTTAACTGTTTTAGAGCATCTTAATCTTTCTGTTGGGTGATATTACCATACAGTGCCGGGATCCTTGATTCACCACGTTAATATTTGATTGCTGTGAAAGTTCAGGTTGTATTTTCTTGTTTAATTCACATACAATCTGTGAGGGTGATGCAATTGACCCCCACCCTCATTTGTAACCCAGAGCAGTCAAAGAATGTGTTTGATAAGTGGGCCGTGAATTGGACAACAAACAGCATATTAAAACAAACTCTTGTCTCAGAATTATTCTGGCCGCCAGCAGCCTGTGGAGGTGGACACTGAATTATTTACATTCATAAGAGCAGGCCCTGCTTCCTCTTTTGAAGTTCAGCCTCCTCAGACATCCAGACTTGTCTGCACTCGCAACGAAATGCATATGAATATCCTCAGAAATATCAACAATGTGAACTACAATGCTTATCCGGATCAACAATCAAACAAGGGAGGACACTGACATTTCTCCGTGGCACGCCAAGCCTTTCCATCCATTCATATGCCAAAGGGATATTTCTCAGTGTGGGCTATGTATAAAATTAGATGTGTGTCAGCTGAATATAAACGATGGCTATTTATAAAAGCGAGAGTGTTACTGAGACAATGTTCGGGCCGCATGACCAAAATACACACTGCAGGCTCCGCCGGTAATGTGCGTAAAGTTGCTAAGAAATAGGTCTCCTGGGGCCGTCCTCGATTGTGAAGCAGGAGAATGTTGAATAGGGTTAAAGCTGGAAGTCACAGTGGGGTCAAGTTACACACGCACACTCACACACAAAAAAAATCAGGTTGGTTCTCGGGACCCTTTTAATACCCATCTCCGCCCCCGTTTGAAGCGTCAGCGCACCAGATCTCAAGGGGCTCTCCAACACACAGCCAGTCCACACGCTCCAGTCCCTCCAAACTTTACGCACGGATGTATTTCTGTGGAAGTATCTCACACTGGATTTTACTGGGTTTCAGCTGAGGCGGTTGTTCCAACATCTCTTTCTTGCGGATTTGGGAGCGTTCCCAGACTTAACTTACTTCCAGTGACTTTGAATCCCCACTTTTACTTTTACTTTTGATTTTTTGTCTTTCTTCTTCTTTTTTGTGTGAATCGTCTAATTCCAACATACAGATGCAGTAAATTGATTAAAAATGAGCGTCATATCAAATTGTTTAGTGTTGGCGCTGTGTATCAGCGCGCACAGGGTCTTGGCAGTCCCCCGGGTTGAGGAGGATGTTGGATCCGGTGACAGCGCCTCGACCCTGGCCTTTGTGTTCGATGTTACCGGCTCCATGTACGACGACTTGAAACAGGTGATAGAGGGCGCCTCACGGATTCTGGAAAAGACCCTCAACCGGAGGACCAGACCCATCAAAAACTTTGTCCTGGTCCCATTCCATGACCCAGGTAGCCTTTTGTCACAACACATCACCTCCTTTTTAAAATGTAAATTAAATTCCTGACACACTTAGTCGACATCAACCCCGAGAAACATTTTTGTGAGTAATTCTGCTTAAAACACATAGGCTAATTAAGCTTTATTGTAGCACTTAACTAAAGACTGCAGCCAAAGCCCATTAGCTAATTGCCTCTGACTGCCTGGTTTGGCCTAAGCAACATTTCTACATTCTCATTATTCCAAACTGAGCATAACAAATGTAGCCTCTGTTTTGATGTACTTTTCTGTGGGTGCCATCTACATAGGTTTAGGTTGAGGAAGATCAATGAAACATCAGGGGGCAACACATCTGCAACCTTGTGTTACATGCTGCATACCAAGAGGTAACTGCTTCAGTAGAGGCTCAACTGCATGGGGCAGCATACAATGACTAGTACAAAGGCTAAGCCACTGATGCAGGCATATGTGAGGATCCAGTGGCAACAGGTTACGCTCTCCCCCGGTATCTGTCTTCTGCTGGGCTATATGGGAAAGCCGGAGCTTGAAAATAAGAGTTCTCTAATGGGGGAGGGTGTTTGAGCACTGATGAGAAGCATATGCTGTCTGCTTGTGTGTAATTACCCCAATCACCCCCCCATCCAAGCCTCCGGAAAGCTCTTGCAGCCCCCAGTTAGCCAGCCAGGGGGGATGGTGGGCTGCACTAACACCACACATTCTGTCTGTGTTTAATGTGCCCTGCCCTTGGGGACCTTGTAAACTTCCAAGATTGCAAGAGAAGTTGTGTGACTGACAAAAAGGCGTGACAGTGCTGTCAGTGTTTTACAGGCTCTCATGAAGAGGAGACAAGGACTTGAAAGCCTTTACTGTAGGAAAATAGATTGAGAATGAGTAAGAAATGTCACCAGCTTGACACATGTCTGCAAGTCCTCTATCATTAGTTTGGCGAGGACTTTGCGAGTCTTCAGAATTGTATTTCAGCAGTTAACATCACATGCACAGGCACACACAGGAACGCAAACACAGAAGTCGTGCAGCTCCACCCTACCTGATGGGGGTCTGCTTTGTAACGATAATGAAAGACTTTTGTTTATGTCCAGCAGGGTTCTACGGCAAAAACAATATGTTCTCTGTGCATTGGTTAATGTTTACTGCTCCATCGATCAGCCACAGAAGGCGTCCAAATAAGTGTCAGCTCCTGACAGGCTCTTATTTGTCATGCTTGGGTCCACTGCTGCTTGAGACATGAGGAGGTCACCCAGCAGAAAGTGCTGACTGCGGCTGTAGACGCAGATAATGGTAGTCCCGTCATCATCAAAACGTTGCCTGTACGAGAATTTTGTGCCATTGAAACAGTATGTGTTAAACAAAAGCCGAACAATATCATAGGTCTTTCACCGCACGAATGCAGCATCACTGCTACTGTATGGGATGCATGATTGATATTCATGTCTTACACAAAAAGCTATGGGGCATCACTCTGGTGCTGACAGATTAGACTGTTGCTTAGCAGGGATTTGGATTCAGTAGATGTTCTTGTTTTTCTCTGTTTACAGACACCAAACTGCCGACAGGCAACAACAAAATCCTTTGTTCTGATATTTTCTTTTGTTGAGTTATGAAGATAGATACAAATTAGACTTGTGTTGGCATAAATGATTATAAAACAGATCAAACCCCTCCTATTAAGCTGTCCTGATTTGATGTTTTCTCTAAAGTCTCTGTTGATGCTCTTTGATGATGCACAATGGGAATATTCATCCACATCACGTTTCCTCTTAGATATCGGCCCCGTGTCTATAACTACTGATCCAGAAAAGTTCCAGCAGGATCTGCAAGAGCTGTTTGTCCAGGTATGGCCATAATACATGCAAAACTTACTCTATGGGACTGGGATTTTGTGTGCAGGTCTACATTGACACAGATAATGGGTAATTAGTATGACTAGTGCATGTTCCAATTTAGGCTGATGTTGCTTAACAAGTTTTGAGTTTTCCCCATTTTTCTGTAAAGTTTGGTGTGATGCCACTGTGTTAAAAGCACTTCTTAATCACTCTTAGGGAATCTCCAAATTCTACCAGGAGAACTATAGCTTCGCGTATTAAAAATTAATAAATAATAAATCAGTTGATCAGTCAAGTGAAAAAAAGTCAAGTCAAATTCATTTTGAATACATTTCATACAGCAGCACTTGGCCAGGCTGATTTGATCAGTAACATGTGCGATTCTTTCTCTCAGGGTGGGGGAGACTGTCCTGAGATGAGTATAGGAGCCATAAAGAAAGCCCTGGAGGTTTCCCTGCCTGGATCGTTCATCTATGTCTTCACTGATGCCAGAGCCAAAGACTACCGCCTCAAACGTGATGTGCTGCAGCTGGTGCAGCTCCGTCAGTCACAGGTACAGCGCCGCAAAGTGTAGAGGATTGCACAGGATAGTACAGACTATTGTTAGGCTGACACCTAGGTTTGCCATCTCACCTGGATCATTTATTATTTAAATTTTATGTTTTTTTCGACGAGTGAGGTAATAAATTCAAATGTGCTGATCTAAAAAATTTACATTGACTGAAATTGCCCTGTGTTCAGCATAGACAGGGAAACTTGTTTAACAATTACCCGGTCACAGCTTGTAAATGAAACATGACAACAAGCATTAATGCCACATTCAAGTTGACTTAAAGCAAGACTGTAGGAAGTAAACAGAATATTAGTAATCCTCTTAACCCCCCCCCCCCCCGCCATTCCCAGGTGGTATTTGTGTTGACTGGGGACTGTGGGGACCGCTCTCAGCCTGGCTACAGAGCCTATGAGGAGATTGCCGCCACTTCCTCCGGACAAATCTTTCATCTGGACAAGCAGCAAGTCAATGAGGTGAGAATGATGAAGAGCTGCATTAGTGTGCATTGCAGTGTGCTGAGGCCACTGCAATGACACTTACTGCCATCACACCTTTATTCATCAGCATTATATCACAATTCAGTGGTTCGTGTGAATAAGAAAAGGTTTATTTTTCATAATAATATTGAATAACAGCGGCAGGAAAAGAACAAACCAGATATGACCTGTTGATGTAATTACAGGGGTTCTATATACTCTAATAAAAATGATTCAAAAGCTGATATTAAACTCAGCAGTAATATGATATGAAGGAGCGACTCTTTTACATCTGAAGCAGCATGTGCTCTAACAGAAACCCTCTCTGAGAAGCCAAAGACAGCGGGGCTCACTAATTCCCAAGCAGACTTAAAAGAAGCCAGAGTTTCCTCTGAAAGAGACACTGGTATCCTGCATGTCAACACAGGAGATGGCTGGGCTGAGGAGAGGGCAGTGCTGGACTGGAGCCAAGTTGTACTGCTCACTGGTGGCCCAGTGAACCTCTGAACTCAGATGTGTATGTGTGTATGGGTGGTGTGTGTGTGTGCGAGCCTGTTTCGTCTCAAGTCATGCTTGTATGTAGCTAAACATATATACAATGCATGCGTGTGGGGCAGCTAGGTTCATTAACACTCCATAATCCGCACAGCTCTTTAGAGTGTGTTTGAAAGCCATGCTTGTGTGACAGTACAGCACTATCCTTTAAAGAAAATAAAAACACAAACTTTGCTCTAGCCTTCACACTTCAAGCCCAGATGGCTGACGTGTGGTTTGTGCTAGACAAGCCTGAAGTGTACTGTGTTACATACAGACACATATTCTTGCCAGCAAGCTTTCTATTCATTTTTCCCATTTCTTATCTGTTTAGCTTAGTTTTTACAATCCCTAAGAATAATCAGCACCTACCTGGTGTTTGTAAAAATAAAATGCTTACACAAAGGTAAATAAAATGGAAAAAGAACAAAATCTAATATTAACGTATGAGATAATACACTGCCATCTTTTGTAGAAATTTGCAGTTGGAGTATTTTGCCTTTTCTGATGACAAAAAAGACATAAAATCATTTAGCCAGGACGTAGAAGGTTGATTTAGGCTTTTCCTGTGTAACACAATATGTCTATGGGCTATGAGTGAGGCAAAAGCAGCAACATCAGAATCCTTCCTAGTGAGACTGGCTGGTATGAGGGGTACCCCATAGATGGTTGTCAAGACACAGTTTTAGTGTAATAAAACATTAATGAAACAAGACCAGAACTCAGCTAACTTTGGTAAAGTTCAGCTTTTATATAGTGAACACTATACAGGACCTAAAACTGAAATAATCTTAGACATGCACATGAATATGTAGAGCTGACCCCGACTAATGCTTATTCCCACCATTCATCTGTCACATCGAACTCAAGCACCTTTTCCCAATTACCCTAAACCCGGGCAAGAGAGGCCACACCTGAGGACGATGTTAGGAACATGTAAAGTTGAGATATTACTACATGCCTTTGGGAGAAAAAACAACTTAGTGGCAAGAGTACCCACTGGAAGCTGAGGGGAGGATGGAGAATATGTGCGAGCATAATTATGAGCTTGAAAATACCGGAACAAATGAGATTGGGGTAAATTAAACTTAACATGGAGATCATTAGAAGTAGCAAATAAGCCCTCTATATGTAAGTCTGAGAAACACGCTAGGCCACTCTCTCTCCACAAAGTGAAAGCTGTATTTAAATTAGAGGGAAGAAACAGAGAGATTACAACTGGATTTCTAATTTATTTGGGACTACAAGATGTCAGAGGGGCACACATCAGAGCCACCAGGGATGATGTATGGGAAGAATTGTCCTCCATTATACACCAATCAGGGTTGGAAGAGTTACACCAGGCATGAATTTTTGGAAGATTGGCTGCCCAGTATAAAAATAGAAGGTTAAGTAATGCAAAGCCCCCGTTCAGTTTGCTTCTCTGCAGTACTCCTCTACGTGCTCTTGGATTCTTGCCAGCAAAAATAACTTTGAAATTGTTTTGTCTAACATTCGAATAAATGATTTTGGTAGGAATATTGGAAGACACTGGAAAAAAAACAAGAGTCTCGGCAGAATGGTTTAATACAATTGTGATTCTGCCCAGAAGAGAGAGCGAGAGGGAGACAGTCCCAGCACTGCAGATCAGATTTAATTTCCATAACCAACTTTGTAAAATTAGTTTTACAGACAGAGGATGAGGAGGAGAGGAGAGTGAGCAATGTTAACACCTAAATAACAGAAACTACTGTGGGCCAATTAGAATTGAAGGGACCGAAATGGAATTTGCTTAGCTGCCACATTAATGGGGAAACTCTTGCTTTTAGTCATTTTTAACTTGTAGTCTGAAAACAATCCAAAGGTTGTCAAGATTTGTAAAATATTTTCAACACAACTACCCAGGACTGTGACATATAGCAAAAAGTCATCAGCATAGAGAGATACCTGATGTTTCACTTCATCTCTATACTAGTGAAGAGCGGGGTGGATTTGAGAGCCGTGGAAAAAGGTTCTATCGCTACAACAAAGAGTGGGGTGGAAATTGGGCAACCTTGTCATATACCTCTTGTTAGAGGGACGTAGTCAGACCTTTGAGAATTAGCTATCACACAAGCATTAGGGGCAGAGTGTAGAAGTTGTATCGAAGAAATACATTTAGGCCCAAACCAAACGTCCTCAGAATAAAGAAAATAAATCCCACTCAAACCAAAAACTTTCTCCGCATCTAATGATGAAACCATTTCAGCTGCTTGAAAGGTGTTAGGAGAAAGCACAATATTTAAAAGTCTTCTAATGTTAGACGATAATTACCATCCACTAACAAACCCTGTTTCATCCTCAAAAATTATTTGTGTCTGGCAAGTGTCCAAATGGAGTGCTAAGACCTCGGCTAGGAGCTTTACATCCCAAATTAACAAACTTAGTTGTCTCCAGCTGCTACAATCTTCAGGTTTCTTATATTTCTTAATATCTCATCGTAACTGCAAGCGTAGTGAACACTGCTGATGCTGTCTACACTATAAGCATCAAGTCTGTGTGTCATCCCAGAACATACATACAAGGGTTATAGGGGAGAGTATATACAGGGTAGAGTGAAACAAGCGGCGTGACGCATCAAATATAGACACTGGGCATCCATTGATGTTTTAAGGAAAGGTGTTATGGAGACATCGCAGCCTGTCTAGACAGCCTCCTTGATTATATTGGGAGCGATCTGTTTTTTCATTGACAGTCACTCACCATGCTTGCAGTAAGGATGAAGTGTGAGAATAACTGAAATTGAAGATTGCTTTAAATTTGGAGGGAGGGACCCTTGTTCCAAGGAATCATTAAACATGTCTAATAATAAAGGGGCAAGTAGGTGGAATTTCTTTTCATTTTTCTGGGATCCACATTGATTCAGTATATTTCATCTGTATTTAGACCTGTGTGGCTCTAGCTCTTGGGTGGTGTGCTCTTACAGAATTAATGCAAATCCTTTAATCCTTAAAGACCTCAGAAGTACTACACATCTAACCAAAATATTCCCTCTTAATAGCAGTTTAATAAAGTGCGGCCAAATCAAATATACACAGTCTTTTTGTGGTCTCCGGGGGAAGAGTGGAGAGAAAACAGACTGCTTATTTTACTCTCTAATCCCAGGATATGATCTGTCATGGCTTCCCTCCTTCCAACACAGCTGCCCTGTGGAGCTGGCTCCAAGTCCTCACACAACAGCTCATTGTCAGGCCTCTGTATCACACTCCTTACACTCTTTAATTTGACTGGTTATAATCAACAAGAGAATAGGCTGACAAGCGCCAGAGCAGAGAACAACACTTATGTACTGTCAAACTTGACCATGATCTCAGTGTTCTTCTTGTTAGTGTGTAACATCTATAGTCATCAGTATTCTGAAGTGCTGATCAAAATAAGAGTTGTGAAATTTGTTAGCTCCTAGAGAATGTCCACTGTGACCTGAGCTTACAGACTAAGACTGGGTGAAAAAGAAACATGAGAATTTTTTTTGTGCAAGATTTAGCCTGCATCCTGTTTATATCCACATGGGCATGCCAAATGATGTAGCAGGTTTCGCCCCAACACACTGCACATAAACTTAACTCAAATGCCTTCAACAGTCATTTGTAACACTGAATGTCCTAATGCTTTCCTCATTAGGTGTAGCAGATCCAGTAGTGAGTTAAAGGGCTGGAAGTTGGTGTCAAAATGAAACATAGTTGACCTATATCCACTTATCTTCCAAAATCTGCTGAGCAAAGCTAAAATGTATGGTCTCACTACTTCCCTCAGATACAGGAAGACAGAAATGGGGGACTCCAGTCGGTTCTTGTGACGGGTGAGGCCCAAGCAGGTGTTTTGAAACCCCTACTGAGAAGGAGTCGGGGGTCCATCTGGGACTCATTTACCCTAGTAACCTTTATTTGTAGCACAGTATATACCTGCAAATGTTGCTTGTCGTGTTTTAACCTGGGTAAGGGCTAAGGGAACACCTGCCTGCTGGGAGGTCTCTTGATCAGCTGTCCTGGCAAACCCCAGTGGGATCACCTATTTTTTATGCTGCCTGTCAGCTACATGGATGGATGAGAAGTGGCGAGCATCTGCCCTGCCTTAGCTAACCTCGCCTCTCGGACCATCGTTCTTTCATGCTTCTAAGAATAGCGGAGGGGGTTCTTCCTGAAACACCCACGTAAGCCTTTTTAACTGAGACACGCCAGATGAGGTTTCACAGGACTTTCAGATCCTGTGCATTCCCCATGGCTTACTCAGGGAGCGGCTGCAGAACTCGGCATGTTCCTTGGGATCCACCTTGGCTCAGACAGCAGCAGTCCCATCTCTGTGCCTCTCTCCCTTTTATCTGAGGTCTGAGGGCAGATTAATGCCCACTCCTCTTTGTATGTCTCAGATGAAATAGACACCACTGTGGGGTAGATGTAGGTCACCTCTTAGCAGTTTCCTGCTCTGCTGGGGATGGCTGCACATGTGGCAGACATTACAGCTGTTTCCAGTTGTAAACGGCAAGAGGAACCAGCTGCTGTCAGCACCCAGTGGACCTGATACACATAGAGTGGAGGCCTGCTAATTAAATTATCAAAGGCTTTACTTTCCTAAATATATTAAAATGTGTTGCCGTTGGCCCCATCTCTGAGCGTCCACTGAAGAAATGTTTTCAGTTTGTTTTATTGTGGACACGGCGCACCGATAATGCTTGCACTCTCAATACGAGGTCAGAATAAATACTAGACAGCAGTTGCTTGTTAAGCCTTTGGAAGATGGAAGACATTTGGTCCAGTGTGGCCACTGAAATGAGTCTGTGAAACATCAGTGGGTTTGCTGCTCCTATTTTCTTCTCAGAGAAAACAAAAGGAAGACTTTGTATTCTTTGTCAATACCATAATAATGGTTTTACCCAGGGGGTCAAGCACCTGAGAAAACTGAAATCCTATAGAGTAAAATATTTCTCCCTAATAGCTACTGGGGCAAATTATACTCTATGTGATGACTGCTTTTGCCATTAAATATAATCAAGCTGTCCACCATTATTTTAGGCTTTGGGTAATCTTTTCCCTGAGTAGTAGAATGGGTCTCATTTGGAAGTAAGCCTCTTTCAGTGCTAACATGTAACCTTCTCTGGCCTCATCTGGCATTCAGGCTCAACCATTTCAACAGATAGTACAATGGGAAATAGCCTGACATTTCTGTCCTTAATTGATCTTGCATACTGGTCTGGTTGACAGTGTGTAATATATAAGGATATGACTAATACAAAGGCATACCCTCCTCACACACACACATCCACCACTGCTTTCTATTCTGAGGAACAGGCCTTATGATTCATGAACGCTGTGTTGCAAGAGGGAGGCTGCTGCCTGACAGACTTCCACTGTGAGAGACACTCTTCTGGGAATACATGCTTGAGAGTGCAGAAAACTGTATGTTATCATTTTGACAGTTGAGCTGTTTCACTTTCCTTTTGTTTAGGCAAAATCCCCAGAGGAATACTTCAGCAATGAAAGAATAGTCCAAAGACAAAGAGCAGCACACTAGTTGGGGGCGGATGGGGGCGGGCATTGCAGGAAAAGGTCACAGTGATGTCTTTCCTGTCCTGATCCGGTCTTAGGTTGCTGACAGTTTGTGCTCGACAGGTCCCAGCCTCATCCACCAACCAGTATATGACCTCCAGCTGTGAGTTGAATAATGTTGCTCGGGTACGGTGTTTACGGTGTTATGATGTTTTTTCTGCCTTTGCCAGGTTTTGAAGTGGGTAGAGGAGACAGTTCAGGCTTTGAAGGTCCACCTACTGTCCTCCAACCATGACAGTGCCCAAGAGAACCAGTGGGAGGTGCCGTTTGACCCCAGCCTCAGAGAGGTCACTGTGTCACTCAGCGGACCAGCGCCACAGATCGAACTCAGAGATCCCTTTGGTAGACAAGACATTCCCACTATGTTTCCTTTTTTTCTAGATGTTTTCGGAAGATTAACTATGTCAGCGTGCAAGTGATGATGCATATTTTAAATTGAAAAGGTGGTTTCCTGTCCTTTTGTTTTTCTTTTTTCACTAGGGCGGCTTGTTGGTGTTGAGCAGGGCCTTACAGAGCTGTTGAACATCCCTAACTCAGCCCGTGTTGTCAACCTGAAGTTTCCTAGACCTGGAGCTTGGAATCTGAAGGTATTGCTGTGTAATCTACTAATAGTGCTGTTTTGACAGATTTTTACAGAGGAGCTGATGATAGCGGGGAAACTAAATGCTATTTCTTTATTTGTTCAGGTGAGCTGCAGTGGACGCCATACTCTGAGGGTCACAGGAGTCAGCAATCTAGACTTCCGGGCTGGCTTCTCAAGTGTACCCGTTTCTGAGTTCAACCACACCAAGGGGAGGCCAGTAAAAGGTACTTTGCATTGATTGATCTCTGTTTGTGGCTTTTTTTGACTGAGATCATGTCCAGAAGATGACTGGATGATGATTTTTCACTCTAACACTCTCTCAGGAGTTCCAGCCCACGTTTTGCTGAAATGTACAGGCCTTAAGCCTCCAGGCCAGCTGAACCATGTGGAGCTGATGTCAGGTTCAGGCCGCTCTTTACGCACTATCCCTGTCCCTTTGCCCTCCGACCTGGGCAGCCGAGGATTGTGGAGTCTCCCTGAGTTCCGCACCCCTTCCCAAAGCTTCTTTATCAAGGTGGTTGGGAAGGATGAGGAGGGCTACCGCTTCCAGAGACTGTCCAGTGTTTCGTACACCAACATAATTCCAGGCAAGACAACCACCCACACACCTCAGCAAATTCATTCTGCAGTTGCTCTAACACATCATCAATCTTTCTTGTGACCTTTGACCATTGTGTCCCCCCTTGTGTAGATCCCCCGGCTGTGAGCATGCCTGATGTGGTAAAAGGCTTCTATATGCAGCCTGCTGTGATCGACTGCTCAGTGGAGAGTGACATCCCCTATAGGCTAAGATTCACCAGAAGTGGGATTACACTGGGAGAGGAAAAGTTCTTTCAGTGAGTGTGTCCTCCCCTTACTCAGCACTCTGTAACACTTGGCTAACCCTCTTTTGGATGTTACAGCTTTATGCACCCATTAATTGCTGTAAAAACCACTAATTAAGTCACTCACTTGTTGCACATACTTACCATTTAGCATGTCTGCAATGCATTAGTGTCGATAAACCCTGCTGAATTTTATTAGTTCATCTGTCAGGAAACAGGTATACACAGTCAGCATTGTGAACGTTACGCATTCGATTGTGTCATCTTCAAAAACGAACAAAGCGCCTTTTCTTTTTCAGTGGTGTTGTTCTGCTTTGAATTACATTCATGGAGTGAAGCTGACTTGTGGGGAAAAATATTCCTAGAGTGTTTGCCAGCGATACTAATTGCATGTGATGTAAATTCGTATCTTGTTTCTATTGTTATCCACCAGCCATCTGACTGAGCTTGTCTTTATATCAGGAATTCTGCCAAAGTATCATGGGAGATTGCCCATGCATCAGGTGAGGATGAAGATCTGTATGAGTGCATAGCACAGAGCAGCGCAGGACAGGGACGTGCCTTAACACAGCTGACTGTTAGAGGTATGCCACACACACACAAACACACACACATATACACACACTCTTCCTCAGTGTCCTCATGCATTCATACATCACAGTCTTTGTAAGGCTTTGAAATATGTTCCAACATTTTTTGCCTCAGATTTATGGCTAAAACATCAACTTGATACAAAGCATGCCAGTACAAACATTTGTGTTTAGAGTAAGCTATTTCAGCACTGTTTGTTCATTGCTGATAGCGCCCCTTTGATATTTTGGTTGTGTTTTCAATGAGACAGAGCCACCTCCTGTCCTGAAGGCCCCTGTCAATGTGAGTTCATCTGTGGGCGCCGTGGCTGTGCTGTCCTGCCAGGTGGAGGGTACCATGCGCCACAATCTAACGTGGCACAGGGCAGGTCGTATCATCTTGGCCCATGCAGGGAGGGTGAGGTTGCTCTCTGACTCATCCCTGCAGATCAGTGGGGTGCAGCCTCAGGATGCTGGGGAGTACCACTGTGTGGCCGCCAACGCCCACGGACACAGCAGAATCACTGTGTGGCTTCTCGTCCCAGGTATGGTAGGATGAGACCCAGAGGTCATCTGCTTAAATACTTAACACACTGGGGCCTCTTACCTCTTCCATCATCTGGTTTCCATTACTGGCCTAACCCCTCTCCAGTTGGATTGAGCCACTTCCTCGTCAGAACATGTTTCACATCAGCCAAAATTGATGCGTGCTGAAAATTGTGGCTTCTATTGTGGGCATGGCCTCAGATGTTTGTAATGCATTTTAGAAACAGCCAGACAAATACAAAACATGTCACTCGCTGTGATCCACCATTCATGATGTCAGAACGCTCAGTTGGTAATTGCATTCTTGCCCCGACCAACAGAGGTTTACTGTTGTTGGGCTTGCGATAGGAGAGGCATGTTATAAATGACATCATATAGCGGTGGCAAGCCCCTGAGTCATCGACGGTCTTTCTTCCTCTGATTTCTCTGTAGAGGCTCCTTCTGTGGTAGTCAGCCCCCAGAGCCAGGCCTTCTCCCGAGGGGATGAAATCCGCCTTGTCTGCTCGGCGTCCGGCTCTCCCCCTCCTCAGCTCTTCTGGAGCCATGGAAACATGTTTCTCACTAATCGGCCGAGGTAAAGGAACTCTCTGCCCACTCAACACCTCCGACACAGAGGCCTCAGAGAGTCATTAGTTTCCACTTAAACTGCATGCTGGAAATGCACAGTTGCCACATCTTGTTTGCATCACTTTGGAGATTTACATCTAACAATATAGAGTGTCTTTCCAAACCACAAGTGCTTAATGTGACTGTTTAAATGCATATTCAAATAAAATCTGTCTGACGCGATCCAAGAGGGGGTTATGAGAGGAATTTCACCAATACATCTGCACATGTAATCACGAAGAATCAACAAACATGCATTCCTATGGATGTTTTCTCTTTTTACATGATACAGATTGAGCTTAAACCAAAATGGACTCCTGATCATTAGAGGGGCCATGTCAGAGGATGCGGGGAACTACACATGTCTGGCAACAAATGAAGCTGGAACTGCCTCACAGTCTGTGTCTCTCACTTATGCAGGTATGACTGTAGATTTAAGTTGATGTTGATTGTAGGTTGAGGCTGTCATTTTGGGGACAGGCTATTATTTAAATTTGAAGTATCTGCCCTACCTTTTGAAGCTTGCTAGTTCATAGAAGTTTTCTTTGACTGTTCAAGAGCATGTGATTAGAATGAATTTGTCAATGACCCCATGTCAGATGTGCTGTAGCTTTGAGAAAGGTGCAGGTGGATCTAACCATGTTTCCCTGTCTTACAAAAGGATGTTTAGGGCTGACAGTCATGGGCATGAAATCTTGTCTAGCCTGTCAGTTAGGGAGTGACAGAAACCTCAACGCTGATGGGCTATGGCAGCCGCTTCCCGGGGCGTGCTGGTATTGCACACACTTTTGTCTCTGAATGTCATTTTAACAACATTGATCTGTCAAGACAGCAAGAGCCTGGTAAAATACATCATCTCATCCTTTCAGCTCAGCTGTCTTTGCTCTCCAAAAGCATGTATCCCTGCTCTGTTGACACACAAAGTGTGTGAAATGTCAGCTTAGCTTCTATATTTACCTCAGGTCTATGCTGCAGCCCAGTCAATTTACTAATTTAAACTGACATTAGTTTATTATTATTGCCACATATATAGCATCATCGTGGGAAAGTCTGGTAGAAATCTATTAAAAATGTAAATTATTTCCCGCCCTCCAGAGGTACCTAGAATTACAGTGGTCCAGCCGGCTGTGTTTGTGGCTGTTGGAGGCAATGCTACTCTGCAGTGTCAAGCCATAGGTGTCCCACCACCACTTGTCCAGTGGTACAAAGGTAAACAATGGTAAAACACAGAATATGCACTAAAAAGGTGACAGATATACCCTTTTAAGAGCAACCAACATGTATTTTCTGTGTGTGTGTTTTCAGGTGATCTTGAGGTAGGGTCTGCCCCTTTTGCTGAGCAGGATGTATACCGTGGCACCCTGCAGATTCGAGGGGTGCAGGAGGTGGATGCTGGCGAGTATCGCTGTTTGGCCAGCAGCCCTGCGGGATCTTCCTCTGGCACTGTCATTCTGGAGGTCGGAGGTGAGAGCAGCTGCGTTAAGCTCACATAAGCGATGACAGGAAAGTTACAAGCAGATACAGTGCAGCATAAGGGGTCATGTTTCGTTGCATATTTCAGTGTTATGCATTCACTCTTTATTTTGTTCTCACATTTCAATACGTGTTGCAAATGAAACTTCTCATTTTGCTGCTCCTACCACCACAGCGGGGCCATTGTTCTCTGAGGCACCAGCTGACATGACAGCCAATGTAGGGGAGAATATCACACTCCCCTGTGCTGCCCGAGGTTTCCCATTGCCAACAGTGACCTGGCGCAGAGAGAACAGCAGACAGATTTTTACTGGGACAGACAGCCAAAGTAGAACAATGCAGCTGGAGAATGGACATCTTCTAATCCAGAGTGAGTAATTAGTCAAACACTATCACAACACTAATCTTTGGCCCGCACAAGAACATTATACAGCTTAATGGTTGCCTTCCACATCTGACGGGCATGACTGAAATTCTCTGAGTGATTATATATAGAAGAGGTGCAGCCGCTCATATCAGATTCAGGGACCGTTTTCTTAAGAGAGGGGATGCAACAAGATATCCTGGTACTAGTAAAGTAATATCATATTTGAATAGCTCTGTTTCAAAACATTGCAAAAGCAAATTCTTATGTGAGGCCTACCTTTCAGTGTCTCTTAAATATGGAGGATCTGCAAAACTCCTCTCACAACTTAGGTTTCCGAAAGGTGCCGCACATTAACTTTAAAATCATGCAATCTGTTGTTTGGCAAGAGCAGGTGTCCCTTTGTTCAAATGGTGGATATTTCATATTTGAATACAACTGTTCATTTCTGCCGCAGTGGAAGGAAAGAGGCTGTATCGGCTTCCATTCAAATCAGGGTGAAGAGAATTTTAGCTGTGAACTCTGGCAGCTATTCAGCCTACAATATGAGTAATGTTGGCCACTAAAGGGGACCTTTTGTGCTCCTCAGACTAAATGTTTATAGTGTGCGTAATATTATATTGGTGAAGAAAAGAAGCATTTGCATGGACCGCTGAAGTGGACTGCTTCCATCTCTGCTCCCATTTGTGGTTGCAGTCTGACCTAATTAACTCAATCTGTTGCATATGGCTTTATTTTTACCTGCCAGTGTTTGAGCTTGGTATTTTGTCACACGCAAACCTCCCACCCTTCTTCTCCTCACTTTTTACTTTAATGCTTACATGAACTGTCATCACCCATTTAAACATACGCTTGCCTATCTAAACAATAGAATTGAATCATATGTTGATCTCCCAACATATGATCTCCAGAGAATTCACTGAGCGGGACATGTGTGTCAGCGGGCTGACAGCTGAGCCAAACCCATTAATCCCATTATCATCTATTTTTAACTCTAATTACAGCACAGTGAAACCTCTAATACCACTTGTTATTGAGTGGTGGGTTTATCTCCAGAATGACATCTCTGTTGTTAGCGTGCATTTGTCGTTCAATCTAAATAATCATGTTCCAAACATTTCTGAATGAGTCTGTCTGTGTTTGGTAGTCCATGTGTAAATCAGCGATCTCTGTGCTGTTTTATTGTGTTTGACTTTAGGTGTCTGGCTGGATGATGAAGGACTGTACATTTGTGAGGCCAAGAACCAGTTTGGAACCATCAAAACTGAGGCCAGAGTCAGTGTCACAGGACTGGGTAGGCTTGTCTAGTCTCTCTTTCTCTTGGGACTTGCATAGTCACTAAGGAACATTGGCAGCAACCATAAATCTGTCTGCATCTATAAAATTGTTTCAAATTCTCTTGCAGCTGTTTAGTATTTATCTGTCACTGTTCATTGTTCATGGCATGGCATCCCTGCTTTCATCTGCAGAGCCCCCTCTCTTGGCCCAAGGTGCCCCTGTTATCACTACAGGGATTGGTCAGTCCCTCAGTATTCCTTGCATGCTGCTGGATGGGATACCTCTTCCAGAGAGACACTGGTCCCAAAATGGAAAACCGGCAAGTTGGCCAGAACTAAACACTCACACATGTCTATCACATAGATAATCTGCCTGCTGTTGTTTGACAGCTGAAGTCCTGTCTTTGTCATAGGTGCAGCGGAACAGCAGAACGTTCCTGAGAAGTGACGGCAGCCTGTACATTGAAAGAACCGTCCCAGAGGATGCTGGGACGTACGTCTGCACGGCGGTGAATGTAGCGGGCACCACAAACATCACGGTCAGCCTGGAGGTTCACGGTAAGAGGGCAGATGCAGCCCTAACTCTCTTTATGCTTTGTTCATATTAGAGACACTGTTAGTTCAAGAATGTGCTGACTCAGCGTGGAAAACAAATAAGCATCATAAATTGACCACCTGCTTTCGTCGTAGTGAGAGGGTCCCACTTACCACATGCTTTGATGAACGAGGTCAGTCTGTTCATGGGCCTGTAGTGACAGACAGGCCAGATTACGGTTCATCATCAGCTTGTAATGAAGAAATGCCTTGAACACTGATGCTGCTGACTAGCTAAGGCCAGCGATAATTCTAAGGGCCTGCTTGTTCATGGTCAAGTCCGACAGCTGTATTTTGTGAACCGTGTCTTCCACAGTGCCCCCTGAGATCAACGCTGGTCCTTACCACTACATAGCCAACGAGGGTGTAGCCATCACACTGTCATGTGAGGCCAGTGGTGTTCCCAAGCCAACGGTTGTCTGGTCCAAGGTAGGATGTCACGCTTTTAGTCCAAATCTACTTTTCTTAATCACTGTTCTGGCCTCATCCCATGAATCTATGCATGACTAATGGACTAGCTCTGATTCCCACAACGCAGCATAGTGATGATCACACTTGGCATCCCCTCATCTTCAGATTAATCACCATTAAGAGATAAATCATTTTTTTAAAAAAAAAAAGTAATAATAGTTATATCGTGCAGGTTACAGTCAAAACAAAAGCAAACAGCCACATACAGCAACACCACAGTGATGGGGCCTGGTAGTTTTGTTAAGGTATGAATGGCTAAACTGGTCATTGCTAAGAGGGATAGGAAAATTTGCTACTAGGATCATGATTATGACTAGTCATTTTCATCCAGTAAGTTTTTTTTTTTTTTTTTTTTTTTGATGGATGGAGTATGAGGAATGGAGAATGCTGTCTTGGAATGTCATTTTGAGTCCAGAACCAGCTAATGACATGTTGTGCCCACAAAGAATGACAAAATGACAAAGAATGAGTCATACTGCTGCTCTGCTTTGCTGAGTGTGACATAGTGACCACTCCTGGTTCAGTAATGGTGTCTTCCAGAAACAATGCAGTAGTGGCCAGTGAATTGTTTCAATAGTAATGTTAAGCACAGTGAAATGCCTTTTTCATAGGTAGATGTGATCCCAAATGGCCTTTTGTGGCCTTTTGCATGAAATGGATTAATACACCACCTCCGTAAAGTTTAAAATCATTATGCTAGTAGTGATTTGATCTTGCCCTTTATGTGACAGGTGGACCAAAACAATGGCAGAAAAAACACTATCACACAGCCAGTATTACTGAAGGAGGTGCACATGCTGTTATTTTTTTAGCTTTAACTCTACATATTATTGAACTACATCAGGATCTTTTTTTCCATGTTGTCGTTTCCCAAGTATTTTCTTATAAGTGCTCTAGAGTCAAGTAAATTTCTACTCTTGTCAGATAAAAGTGAATCTGCAAAAGCAATTTTGTGTTCAAAGGAAGTGTGTCTGTGTAGCAAGCTGCGGTACCGTGTGTGTTGGGGAGAGAGGCGATTTAGCAGTGGAGGGGATGGGGTGGGGATAGGGTGGGGGGAAGGTGGCCTGTAATCGTATTAGGCATCAAAAGTTGTGCTCTAAAGCTCAAGCTCAGTTTAGTGTCCCTGTGCTGTCGTGTGCACCACTTTTATATGCAGTACATATTCTGCTTTTTTGCCTGCTGCGTCCCTAGGGGAGACAGCCCTTGCCCAGAGACCGTGTGTCTCTTCAGTCCAACCCTGATGGACATCTCCACATCCTCCGCCCCACCGCCGACGATGCAGGCATCTACATCTGCACCGCCACCAGTCCTGTTGGCTACGCCAGCCGAGAGATCCAGCTCAGTGTCAACAGTAAGGCAGATAAATATTCAACCACATTCGCCCAAACATAGAAATGTTTTCCATTCTTTGGCATAACAATGAGTAACCTTTGTCTTTAGCTGACTTTCTGAGTCAGACTTTCCCCCTTTTGAAATATGTAGCAGAATGACACAGAGCCTACATGATGTGGTTACAACTGGTTTCCCTTTCCCTAGCCATGCCTAAGATAATGGGTATTAGCGGCCATAACAACACAGTGAAGATGGCTGCTGAGGTGGGGACAGAGGTCATTCTACCTTGTGAGGTCCAGGGTAGTCCCTCTCCACTGGTCACATGGAGCCGAAATGGACAGCCCATCCCCCCCGTCACAGCCTGGTAAGAGGAAGTCTCTTCTCACAATGTAGCAATTATGTAGTAAATTAGGCAGACAGGCCACGGAGGACACAGTTCTTACCATACCTTACTCCTGACTTCACTAACGCATTCCCTTTACAAGGGGCTCTGATTGGAGCCGGCTGCCATCCAGAGCTGCTGTTAACGGTTTGAGTTCATTTAGTGGTTCCTTCTGAAGGCAGGCAGAGGCAGTGAAAGCAACAGTATGACCGAGAGCTGTGCGCAGGCTTGACTGTTGTCTAAACTGAGGAGGAACATCTGGTCCCACATGACTCGCTGCTTCCCGGCTCTCTGGTGTGGTCACTCTGGGTGCAGACAGGCAGGCTGACTCGGGACACAAGCTGGATAGATGACAGACGGACCCTCTGGGCCAGACACCAGACCGAATGGTTTTGGGAAGATAGAAGCTGATGGAGAGGGGTTGAAAGCTGTGGTGGTGACTGAAGCAGATATGCACGTGTGGGGCCAGGAAGGAGGAAATGTGGGGGAGGGAAGTGCCAGCAAGAAGGGAGGAAAACTGACTGACAGAGGAAGCGATACAAGTTCTGTCTGCCTGATGTTCGGATTCCCTGGGGCGCTTCAGCCATAAAACAACATGCTGACTCTTTACTAGTCCTGTCTGATGAGAATAACACATCTCTGTGAACAACCCCCACAACAGCCCATGCTTTACATATACAGGACCTGCGGAAACTGGCAAGCTGTGTAAAGGGAGATTTGTTTTCTCCAGCTATGAATAAGTTAGCTACTCTCCCTCCATTCTTTGGGTCAGATGAAATGACCAGGGGGCGCTGATTGTTGAAATAACTCAATCAGCGGGAGAGCAGAGTTCTGCTTTAAGTGCGCATCTTAAGAGAGAGAGAGAGAGAGAGGGACAGAGATTGTGAGTGAGACATAGAGATATAGAGACACAGAGAAAAGCAAGACAGAGAACCAACCTACGCTGGGTCAGCAAATCTGTTCTATCTAGGCTTACCCTGATGAGGCCAATTTGTCCCAGTTAGCCTTTGTGTCAGGCTGTGTACACAGATGACTTGACACCAATGTGGGGAGCGATGGGGGGTAGATGGATGGGCAAAGGGGTAGCTTATTTCTTGTGTGCTGGAGCTTGTATTAGTTTTTACCAAGGTATGGCCGAGCAGTAACTGCTATCTGAGCCAGACTGACCACTGCAGAGGCAGTCATTTGGTTCCAATGATGGATAATCCTAAGGCTGTCTAAGAAGGTGGGGGAGAGGCATTAAGCCACATGTGCAGTTGAAATAGAGAGCTCTTTGTGCTTTCAGCTCGTTTCCACTTAAATGAACATGTTATTGTTATAATTCAGTTGCTTAGCAGACACATTTATCTCAGATAAATCACAGAGGTTTGTTTACATTTGTGCATTATGCATTTATTCAGCTGGATAGCTTCTGGTGCAGTGGAGGTTGTGGTTGTCTACTCAAGATTTTGAATTGCAGCACAATAACTGATATTTTATTATGACTCTTTTTTATAATCATCATATGCTGGTCACCCACCTTACCCTTTAAAATTTCTGCCTTGTTCATTGAACTATTTACATCCATTAACCATCAAAAGATTCATAAAGGGTTGGAATTGTCTTATGGAAAATCACTTAGCACCTTAATCTAACAAATTAGAGCTGTATAACACTGACAGTGGTGTAAAAGTAATTTCATGAGCGACAGCATGCTGTAATTTGGATTAAACCTTTGATGAATATTTAAGTTTTGCAGGACAGCAGCATTTTTTAACTTGCATACGACCAGTTCATCAACAGGCAGCCTCTGGCTTTCGCTGCACTGGGAATTCAGTATGCAGTGGTGAACAGATTTTTTTGCATCAACTCATTTTCCATTAATAGTTGCAAATTGGCAAAATTTCTCTCATAGACACAAAACACATATTATTGAGGTTGACATCAAGTACTGTGTGTGTTAGTGACATTATATATCAGTATCTTATACGTGATTATATTTTTAAGACCACTTCAACACACAATGAGTGACATCACTGCGGATACTCTGAGCAGCCACTATTGGTGTTTGACCAAGGATGTATGCAGGCTGACTGAATTGGACTAGAGTGAAATATCACCTCAAAACACGCATATACACCCAAACCAAGGATTCTTGTAGATCTTCAGTGACTCATGAAGTGTTTTGTTTTCTCCATGTATTCACCCTTGACCCATAACCATTCCCCAGGTTCACTGTTTTGCCTTCAGGCTCCCTGAAGATCACTGATGTGCGCCTGATTGATAGTAAACTGTACACCTGCACTGCAGTAAACCCAGCAGGCAACGTGTCCCTAAGCTACAATTTACACATTCAAGGTAACTCTGCAAGGCTCCATTAGGAAGTTGAACTCCTCTGAAACCTTTTTCCTTTTCAAGATGCTTCCATGTTGATAGATTCTAGGGAGATGCATGACTTCCGAAATATGTAAAATATTCCAACCCAATAGGTAAACAGATATGGTGAGACGTGTCGGGTATGTGTTTGTCTTCAGCCAAGCCTCGGATTCAGGTGGCTCCGTCCCTGCTGAAAGCCCTGATTGGACAAACAGTGACTCTGCCCTGTGTGGTCCAGGGGGAGCCAAGCCCCGAGGTCACTTGGTTCCACAATGGGGTCCCTGTTGGGGTCAGGGACACTGTGGCCCTCAGGATCCAGCACGTCAGCCTCACTGACCAGGGCACCTACCAGTGTGTGGCCAAGAACAACGCTGGACAAGACACCTTGGAGATCAAACTGGAAGTTCTCGGTGAGATCTATTTAAATGACCTTTTCCCAGTACAGGCACTTTGAGCAGTTACATATAAATGTAGTGTGTCCTAGTTTTAGGCTCTGCTGGAGTCTTTAGAGGTGCATTCTCTTGAGGTAGCTCCACACTGCAAGAGGAAAGGCAGCCCTTTATACCACTCTCACTGTGGCTGTGTAAGGGTCAGACTGGCTGTAGGTATTAGAGGTTGATTGGGGTGCTCTCTGACCCTCAAAGGTCAATCTGTTCGCTGAGGGATTGGTTGGAGGAAGGCCGAGCTTAAGGTTAACGAGATAGTGGGGAGCACAGGAGTCAGGACTCATGACTCACACTGTCAGCACAAATAGGGCATAATTTTCCCTTAACCCCACAGATTAACCTTTTCATGAAAGCTTAGCCTAAGGTTTGGTTTTCACTGCAGTTAGACAAGCTTGATTTGGAGGTCTCAACTCTTACACCTACAACCAACTCAGAGATGCCCTAAGGGAGCCTTTACTCACATCTTTACCTACACTGGACCTTCCACTGTTATACAACCAGCGTGACTGATCCTCATTACAATTTCAATTTGATATTGACTGTATCAACTGCCTTCACACTACCCCCTGCTTTTCTGTCCTCACAGAGGCCCCAACCTTTCCAGAGCCTGGAGATGCCATCATGGAGAAAGTAGCGAAAAGCAAGGTCATCATTCCGTGCCCTGCTGAAGGTACGAAATGATTCCCAGCTGAGTCAGCCTTAAACAAACAGACAGACAAAAACAGGTTAAGGAAAGCTCTGGCCTTTTGAAAAATTGCAATTTTTCAGAGTGGGACAAACATAAATAGTTGCAGCGGTTCCTTTTTCAGGTATGTCTTTAGGACTCGGTTTCTTTATTGCCAAAGCAAATTCCACTTTAAATGCAGAATAGATATGTGTGCTTGTGCACCGTCAGAGGGATGCTCCTTTGTTGCCATAGACTTTCAGTTGTCAAACCAAATAAATGGATTCAGTATCCTTGCCATCTTAAAAAGTACACTTTCTCTCTATTGCAACATCCAGAGACACAATGTTGTCTGTTTATTTTAACATCTCTGTGAAGTAGCGGCTTCTCAGAGGGGTTGGAGCACTTGCTTTTTTATCACAGACAAAAAGAATATCAGTGTATGTCTGTGAATGCATCGATGGATATCTGTGTATGTGTTTTGGTTCCCAAGTTACAATCTATTGAATCTGACTCTGACAGGTCTTGCAAATAGGTATTGTTTATATAGAGCCATGCCATGGTAACAGGCTGTGTTAGAGAAGGTGAGGGCTGGGACTAATGTGGAGCAACAGCTGGAACATCAGTCTGCCTGCTGCCTCAGTGAGCCACATCTGCTTTCCTCTGCGACGGGGCCTGCTGGGAGAGGAATCCTAATTACAGGCTGCTGCTGGCAGATAATGTACAGAGATGTCTGAGGTCCGCCGTGGAGCACAGGAAGAGTAAGAAGAGCTACACTAGCCCTCCCTACATCCAAGTCAGATGGGCAGGCGGGCTGGCTGAGAGACGGTACCAGGCTCCTTCAGAGGGCTCACACAGGAATGCGTAAAGTTCTTGACACCCCAGAGACCCATGAAATAAGACTTGCCTCATCGACTGCTGGAGATTTATCTATATGAGGGAGATAAAAAGCGGTCTCTGCTGGAAGGGTATTACTAATTTACCAACTAGAACATTGCATTTGGTAGAGGTAATTAATTGAGTAACACATGGAAGAGATGATCTTAGACTTCGTCAGCCCCAGTAAATAAATTCAAAGTCTTCTAATGAGATCTGTTAACATCTAAAACAGAACATCTGTACGCATTTCCTCTCAGCAATGAGATAATGAATTTGCTTCAGAGCTCCTAAACTGTAAACATGTGTTCAGAGAGGGAATGGATGATAACATCACCTTTGGTTCTCCTGCGTCTCCTGTGTTTAGTATTTTTTGGATCGGGGATAGATGCTGTGTTTGATTTCCACTGCCGTCTCTTTGGTGTTTGGATATGTAACACCTCTGTAAATAGACAGAGCCATGGCATTTGAATCATTTCTCTGCACGGTGCTCTTTCATTGTGACTTCTTGCTGCGCGGGATAGTCACGCTGTAGCCTTCTCCTTCTTGTCCTGGAAGTCGGCTCTGTGGGGAACAATAGCTTCCCCTTTTTACCTTTTCCCTTTCCCCGTTGCATCCTTCCCCTCTTCCCCATTTGCACTCTTTTCCACAGTTATCCCCAGAACACATCTGTTTTAGGCGCCTGAGTGTATGCAGCAGTCCCTTTGAACTGAGTCTAACCACTCCTGTTCTTACTGCTCAAGAACCTCACCTCAGGTTCCAGAAATAAATCTTGATGCTAGCTTTTTAAGTCTTACATCTACCCACTATATTGTGAGTCTGACCTTGAAGTCTTCAGCATACAGGCTGAAAGGACTCTCTGACCATTTTGGCAAGGTTTCCCCTGCTGTCCTGCTGTCCAACAGATAAATGTAGAGCCTGCTTTTTCTAGTCTGGGCCGCTTGCCCATTAAGTTCTCCTGTAGAGAAGCAGAGAGATGGAAGTAACTTTTCTTTCTGTCAGACATGATTGATAAAGCTAATTTAAAGCTTTACTATTTACTCTGAACTCCATTGTCACTCCGCCTACAGGTTCACCACCTCCCAAAGTACGGTGGTTCAAGAATGGCCTGGAGATAAACTCTGATCAGTCAGAGCTTTCTTTGGCACAGGACGGATCTCTTGTGATCAGCGCAGCATCTGCCAGCCACAGTGGGGATTTCAAATGTGTGGCAAGCAATGAGGCAGGCTCTGTTGAAAGAAAGACAAGGTTGAAAGTGAATGGTAAGACTTTATTTATTTTGAACTTTTTTTGTAATCCTTGTCAAGTGATAAATTGTACTGTGAAATGTCTGATAGGGACAACTAACAAATCTTTCCTCTTTGTCCTCTTCCACTCTAGTTCCCCCTGAGATCCAGGATGACAGCCAGCCCCTGAACCTTACTGTCACCTTGAAGCAGCCTCTCACTCTTGGCTGTGATGCCTTTGGGATCCCCTCACCATCAATCACCTGGACTAAAGACGGTCATCCTGTTAGTTTCTCTCTCTATTTTACCCTACGTATTTCCAACTTATGGTACATGTTTATATACAGTATCTTGATCATATGTAGCTGTGCAATGCCACCAAGTGGTCACCAAGATTATTACAGTGTAACACTTGGAAATCCCTATTTTGGATTGTGTGTAGGTGGACACTCCTGGAGTATACCTACAGAATGGGCAAAGACTACTGAGAATCTACAGGGTTCAGTCAGAGCATGCAGGCCAGTTCACCTGCACAGCCCGCAACTCAGCTGGAGAGGCCCGGAGAGAATATAACATAGTGGTGCAAGGTGAGCATATAGACACTTTAAATAATGTTTAAAAAATGATGTAGTGTGTGTCTTTTGTCATTTTTCCTCATCTGACATGTTTTATCACAGCTCCACCAGTGATCTCAGGAACATCCCGACTGCAGGAGGTGTCTGTGGTACTGGGGCAGGAAGTGCAATTTCAGTGCCGGGTCAGCGGGAGACCAGCACCCAGGGTGGAATGGAGCCGTGATGGAGAGTAGGCACAAGATCTACTCTGTTGATGTAACTGTCACCATTAATGCATAGTAAACATTTTACTGATCGGACCCACTGCTCTGTCCCCTCTCCAGGGTTCTGTCCCGTGATGGAGACCCCCATGTGGAGTTTCTTGAAGATGGCCAGGTGTTGAAGGTGAAGTCAGTTAGACTGAGGGACCAGGGACTTTACCAGTGTCTGGCCACTAACAACGCAGGAACTCAGATGCGCCAGTTCAGACTGACTGTGCAAGGTTAAGCTGCTTTCCTTCCTCTTTCTCCAGACACAATTTGATTAGCATCACACCTTGTGTCACGATGACTCAGTGGGCACATTCCATGCACTCACAACATTATACTACAGTACATAAGTCTCACAGCCCCCACTTCATACCCATCTTCTGTCCTCTCTTGTCCCTTTGAATTATAGTATCCTATAGAAATGAGCAGGCTAACTAATTAGAGCAAGATATCCAACAGGAACAGAACAGCTAGTGAGGAGGTAATGTATTGCAGTGTAAAAATGTCTTGCAGCACAAATCACTCCCTCGTAGCAGCACTGTAACCATCACTTAGCTGAAAATTCAAGTAAGTGGGTGGAGTGAGTTTTTCTTTGTGAATTGTGAGTTGTTTGGAAATAGCTTTCCATGCGCTTTGTTGGAGGGGTGTGGTGGCAGTTGTGCAGATGAAACTATGATGGCACTGTAAACTCCAGCTGTTAATGCCAAAGTGCTGTGGTGTCACAGTGTTGTTGTAACTAAGAGAACTACTCAACAGTTATTTACTGCATATGTTGACTTAGCCATCAATTAGAAAATCACTATGTAGCGTCCTGTCATTTGAATGTCCCACATGCCAACATAGTGCTGGCAGTTTATTTGTTTGACTTGCACCATACTGCCTGATGTGCAAGCACAGTGGAATGCAGGAATCTCTGGGTCTAAAGACTTGCATCATATAATTTCCCTAAGCACTGTGCACTGCAGCAAATTCTGGCTATGGACCAGAACACACAACACAACATATGGAGCCTGGCACATTTTGAGGGGTTCCTCCTGAGCAACTAATAACCCCATTCAACCCCCTGCACATATGGTCTTTTTTGCTATGGGAGGGTGGAAATCTTACTTATTGCCCTTTGAAAAATGAATTTTAAAGAATTGTAAACTTGCATTTTAAACATGAACCACCTGCCTTTCCTTCTTTCTTCAGCTCCCCCGACCATCAAGGGCCCCAGTGAGACCTCGGAGGTGTCAGTGGTGCTGGGATTCCCCACAGTCTTACCCTGTGATGTTGAGGGCTCTCCCTCACCAAGCATCACCTGGTTGAAGGACAACCACCCCATCGTGTCCAGTGCCCAGCTGACCTACACCCGTGGCGGCCAGGCTCTTCGACTGGGATCAGCACAGGGAGACAGTGCTGGCCTCTATACATGCCGGGCCACCAACCCCGCTGGCACCGCTCTCAAACACTATTCCCTCAGCGTCCTGGGTAAGATATACCCCATGGAGTCTGAATTGATCTGACGCACATCACGTACACATGAATGAATTAGAGATCTCTGTTATGCTATGCCTGTTCTCTTCTTCTTCTTATCAGTCCCACCACAGATAGAAGGAGATTCAACATCCTTGACATTTGGTAGCCGGGAAGAGAAAGTACGGATCAATGGCACTTTAACTCTGTCCTGCTTAGCCAAGGGTTTCCCTGAGCCTAAGACTCAATGGTTCAAAGATGGACAGGTTGGTGTGATCTGAAGTGGTTTTAAAGGGGCATTTAGGAATATTTGACCTCCACTGACCTCTATTGTGGACCATTAGGATTTCAAACAATATCCTATTACACAGCTCACCCCATCCCTTCCACCCCCTTGAGATATGACTCCATATAAGTGACAAAAATAATAAAGTCTCATTTTCTCAAATGAGTAAGCTAGTTAAATCCAACATATTTCCAGCAGATTAATTTATTGAAGCAGTAATATATCATGATGTAAAGTACTATAATAATAATAATGCTTTGTCATTTACTTGTTATGGCTTGAGAATTTTAGTCTTTTGAGCTTTTGTAGCTGAAATGGCAACACTGGTTGCTCATTGTGCAGCTCAAATTGCCTGAGGAGTAGGCGGGGGAGGAAATTATCTGTGTCTTGAAATTTGAATTCAGCTTGAGCTCGAGCTGTGGCTGGAAATTGAGTTTTGAAAGCCAGAAATCTCAGCACCTGTTCTTGTAATCAATGGCTCATTGGTACAGATCAACAAACTTATCAGCCCCCTACAGATATATTATGCCCATTTGTGCAATGAGGTTGTAAAATTGTGCTTATTGTCCCTTTAAGAAAAAAGGTTTAGCACAAAGTGTCTCACAGAAAATGAACATAATATTTTATCACCTAATGTGTTTCTTGTTTAGCTGCTGAGTGGAAACTTTCATGCTGGTATTCGAGAGAGTGGCCACTTCCTCCACATAGAGAATGCCATGCTGTCCCATGAGGGGCAGTACACCTGTGTGGTCACCAACTCTGCAGGAGAGGACAAGAGGGATTTTCGAATCACCATCCAGGGTGTGTTACCAGCCAGAGTTCCAGCAAAACACTTTCAATACACCCAGTAGCAGGGTTGGAATTATTATTCGAATTGCCCTGTTCAAAATGTAAATCCAGACTTCTATTTGCATGACAATGATAGAGCCTTCATTCTCAATGACTTTCTGATTTTTGTAACAGTATTATGTTTAAAGATTTGTAGTTTTTGAACTTTTCTTGAATTGAATTGAGTTTTAAAGTGAACTGACCTCAACCCTGCCCTGTCCACACATCACATGATACTCACTTTCATTATTGTCTCACCAGTTCCTCCAGTCTTCCAGCGGGTGACTAACAGGGAGGCAGCCTGGGGTCTGGGAGAGGATAAGGAGGATGCCAGTGAAGACAAGACAGAAAAAAGGGAGGTAGTCCTGGGCCATCCCATCACCCTGTCCTGTGAGAGTAACGCCATCCCCCCACCCAAACTCAGCTGGTACAGAGAAGGACATAAACTTAGCACTGCTGATGGAGTGGTACTGCTTCCAGGTCAGGACAAATTCCTTCCTGATACCAGTTAAACCAGATATGCTGTGGTTTTGCACCACTGAGGCATTACTTATGCATGAAGAAATGGACTGTTGTGTTGATTTGTCCTAGGTGGACAGGTGCTACAGATCTCGCGAGTGCAGAAAGAAGATGCTGGAAAGTACACGTGTCAGGCTGTCAATGAGGCAGGGGAGGACCGTATGCACTTTGACCTGGAGGTCCTGGGTAAGCATCTACATTTTCCATGAGTACTTTAAATGTCCACATATTAAAAACTGAATATGGGTAGCTGTCAGTTCTGAGAGTGATCATTCTTGTGTTTCATTTGTCCAGTCCCTCCTGTGATCACGGGGGCGTCAGATGAATTCATGGAGGAAATAGGAGCAGTGGTCAACAGCACTGTGGTTCTCCATTGTGATGTGATGGGTCACCCGGCACCAGTCGTCTCCTGGCTCAGGAACGGGCAGCCAGTGCGCCCGGACACTCAGCACCACATCAGTGAGGATGGGACACAACTCCAGGTTAGTCATTATTAGACAAATACCACAAATGCCACAGTGTGAAAGACCAAGGGTCACATGTTGTATTGAGGAATATAACTGCTGCCCCTCATCTTTCAGCTCCTCAGTGTCCAGGTGTCAGACATGGACGGGTACCTGTGTGTGGCTGAGAACAAGGTCGGGTCAGTTGAGAAACTCTTCAGTCTGACAGTGCAAGGTTAGAAAAACCCCAAAACCTCAAAATTCTTTTAAGGTTTCCTCACAATTCCCTCAGCTAATCATACGGACTGTGATACTTCTTTGCTATCGCTTCCTTTTTGTCCTTTTGTTAAATTAAATGTATGTTCTTTCGCGAGGGCAGACACCCTGGCTGATGCCCTGACATTGTGTGATAAAGCCATGTTCCTCTCCTCCAGTGCCTCCCAGGATAATTGGCCAGAAGGAGGAAGAGGTTAGCGTGATTGAGGGCCACATGGTGTCGTTGCTGTGTGACGTCCAGGCCTATCCTCCACCAGAGATCACGTGGACCAGAGATGGTCAAATCCTGCAGTTCAGCACTGGCATTCACATCCTGCCAGGTCAGATTTAGGTCATCCCATCTGACCAAATAATATCCAGTACCTAAATAATACGTATATATCTTGTTTCTGTCATCCTCTGCCCTTTGACCACAATGTGACAGGAGTATTCACTTTGTTTCAATTGAATTCTGGCACAGATATTACATTTCATAGTAGCCTTTTATTGCTGTTTATTACTGTAGGCGGCCAGATGCTGCAGCTGCCCCGAGTGCGAGTGGAGGATGCAGGTCAATATGTGTGCACAGCCACCAACTCAGCTGGCCAGGATCAGAAGAGCATCCTACTCAGTGTTTATGGTGAGGAAACACACGGTGATCTCATCTGCACAATTCATCAACATGTACAGATGATCAAATCTCAAAACATTGCCTTGGAAAAAGTTGTATCATCTAATGGGCTCACACCTGGTGGGGGAACACACTTCCTAGGTCTGTTTACCACAAACCAGCTGTAACAGTTGATAGTGCAGGAGTGAGTCATCCCAATTACAAATGAATCATGCTGAGGTCACGCTCTTTTTCTGTGTGCAAACCAACAGTCTTGCCAACCTTGAAGCCCCGTCTTGACTCTGAGTCAGAGGTGGTGACCCCTCAGGTGGGCTCGTCCGTCACGCTGAGATGTGAGGCCCAGGGTGCGCCTGAGCCTGAGGTCACATGGTACAAAAATGGACTGCAGCTGCTGCCAGGAAATGGACTGAAGATGGATCATCACCAGCTTGAGATCATAGGAGTTCAGGTCACTAACATGTGTTAATTTATTTATATTAATATTTGCACGCTTTAGAATAGTGTAAGACTGAACTAAAGCATTTTACTCTGTCTTTTTCTAAAATTCCATTCCCAGATAGCAGACGGTGGCACCTACACCTGCAAAGTTTCAAATGTAGCTGGACAGGTGGACAGGACATTCAGGTTGTCAGTTCATGGTGAGAATGTTTCTTAGTATCAGTATTCTTACATATGGTAGCTAACAACAAAGACATTTTTTTTCTATTGTAATAACACGGTTAACTTCCACAGTTCCTCCTGTCCTGGACGGGCCTCTCCAGGAGTCCCTGACACAGACCCTGGGCTCCCATGTTACCCTAATGTGTGAGGCCTCAGGGGTTCCTGTGCCCAGCATCTCCTGGCTTAAGGATGGCACCCCTATCGGTGAGAGGAAGGGAACGATGGGGGAAATGAGATATAATATGTACTTGTCGTGTGTGGAAGCTGACGTAACGCCATATTTTTGCTGTCCAGAGAGCAGTCTGCAATGGCAGTGGTCAATTCGAGGCAACAGGCTGGAGCTGGGGCCTCTCATGCTGTCTCATGCCGGGACATACACCTGTGTGGCCAAGAACAGCGAGGGAGTAACACAGAAGGACTACATGCTCACAGTGCAGGGTACAGAGTTATTTGCAATCTGAACAATAAGAGGCACACACAACCTGCAAATTCATTTGAGGAGTGTTTAACAGCAATCTTTGTCCCATGGTACGCACTACTCAGTATCCCCCACCATCCTGGACTCTGGCCACCCTTCTGACTTAAGTGCTCCCATGGGAGAGGAGCTGACCCTCGAGTGCAGAGCGAGTGGGATCCCTGCACCAAAACTTAGCTGGCTGAAGGATGGAGTGACTCTAGAGGGATCAGATACCCAGCACATAGAGTAAGTTTTTCTCATCGAGAGGCTAGTAAAGCAGGATTCAGAGACAGAGCAAAGGAAACAGATCAATGATTGGCAAGAGAACAAAAATAAATAAAAACAGCTTTGCAGTAGCTTATAGGCTCAATGGAACTACAGCATCCGCTAGAGAAAGTTTGTGTGTGCATGAGGATATGGTGATGGGATAAGAACCCTGGTTAGGGTGGGGAGTGAGGCTGGAGCTGATATTGAATGTACAAATGTACCCTGGTTTGGTGACCTTTTTCATGTGAGAGTGACCTTTATATGTGACGTTTGGCAGTATGACCTCAGATGGCAGCACCTTAACCTTATTGAGGCTGAGTCCTGAGGATTCTGGGACATACACCTGTCTGGCTGTCAGCCCCGCTGGCCAGGAGAGCAAAATCTACACCCTCTTCGTACTAGGTAAGTTTAAATCTGTAATGGTGTATTTGAGCAACTTTTTGAGTGTTTTCATCTGATTTTGCATCATTTCGTTTGATTTGTCGCAGTCCCACCATCTATCTCTGGTGAGACCACTGTTCCGAAAGAGGTGCAGACCACGCAGGACAGCATTGTGACGCTGGAGTGCCAGACAGCAGGAAACCCCCCACCCCAGATCAGCTGGCTGAAGAATGGGCGCCCCCTGCTCCTTTCTCCCCGTACTCGCCTCCTCTCCGGTGACTCTGTTCTTAGGTCAGCTTAGATCTAAAAAGCTCAATTAAAACCAGATCTATCATTAAGAGGGTGACGTTTCAAAAGGTGATGTTGAGTGTGTTTCCCTTTCTTCCTGATGTATTAGGATTTCTCCTGTCCAGTTGTCTGATTCTGGAGTTTACACATGTGTGGCACGTAGTCGAGCTGGTCTTGCTGAGCTCAGTTATGATGTCCAAGTCCAAGGTAAATAACATCTACTTTACACACCTCCTAGTCATAATCTTGTCATTAGGAAATGAATCATATTGATGTATTATCTGGCACACGTGCTCTGCAGTGCCCCCCGGTGTGGATCATGTTGAACCAGTGGAGCCGGTCACAGTGGTTCAGGGGTCCCTGGTGACACTGACCTGTGAAGCGCGGGGTGTGCCCCCTCCCACTTTGACTTGGATGAAAGATGGCCAGCCGCTGTCGCTTCACCGCAACCTGCTGCTGGATGGACAGGAGACACGGCTGCAGCTGCCGGATGTGGCGCCCTCAGACAGAGGGCTCTACAGCTGTGTGGCCAGTAACCAGGCTGGAAGCAGTACAAAGAGCTTTAACCTCACTGTGCTAGGTAATCACAAGACCTTTAATTAATGTGATAAAACTATGTCATTTTGAAGGCATGAGACAAATACATTACGTTTTCTATTCCAGAGCCCCCAAAGATATCCAGCTCCAGCTCCCCAGATGAGCTGACCATAGCAGTAAACAGTCCTCTTGAACTAGAGTGCTCTGCTGTGGGTGTTCCCCCTCCTACCCTCACCTGGCTCAAGGATGGTCGCCCCTTGGAGGGGGCTGACATCATCCAGCAGGATGGACATTTTCTCAGGATTAGCAAAGTTCAGGTAAACATTTTGTAATATCTGTGAGATTCAGCTGCACAGGACAAGACTTCCTGTGTAAAAATTCCATCCGTCTTACTGCATCAGCCTGAATCCCAACTTCTGGAGAGGAGGTGTCCCATAAGGCTTGAAATTCTGTAGTTTGACCTTATTAATTTCAGGTGCCAATTATGGTCACTGAAGTGATGATCTTAAACTTATAGTGAGTTATAGACTGTCTGGTCTAAGAAGAAGTGGTTCATTTCCAAGCAGTGTGTAACTTGCTGACGTCTTCTTACGTGATTTTTGGGTTAAGTCATCTCTGGTTAAGTTGTTCATTTTCAAAAAAACGTTATCACTCCCCTGCCACTTGGAGCAGCCAAAGTGAGAACTTGCCAATGCAGCTTGAGCATGTGTTAAAGACTCTATCATGTGCCATAACTGGTTTTGATTATAGTGATTCATTGGACTGAATGATTTTTCACTGAGAAATTTACTGCCAGAGCTTTTTTTCATACAAGACTAGCACAATGTGACAGCTAGACATGAGGTTTATTTGTATTTTGAGACTGTCGAGCATTTGTTTATATTTATAACATATGGAACCTTTTGGTGTGAAACAGACATTCTGAGCTTAGTTATGAGGCTGACTAAAGTTGCAGAAAATAGCTCCTCAAGAACATTTATCAGTATACCCAAAATACAGCTAGCCAAAAGAAACAAAGCACTGAAGCTGTAGCAGCGTCAGCCCATGCTGTAGCATTGTTATGCGAGAACCACTCAAGATGATTAATGTTGTCTTTTGAAAGGTTGAGGACGCAGGTCTGTACACCTGTTTGGCCAGCAGCCTAGCTGGAGAGGATGGAAAAAACCACTGGGTCCGAGTTCAAGGTGACACATAGTGTTCTGGTGTGTTGTTCATTGTTCATCATAGAGGAAATACGCCACTTCTCCCTCTCCTCTACCTTCCTCCTATACTTACACCTGATCTCCCCTCTGTCTTCACCTTTTCCACCTGGCCCTCATTTCTTTACTTAGCTCTTCTCTGTTTAAATTTAGAACTGAAGGTACACAGGGACATTTTGTCGCCTAAATTATCTGGGTGGTATAACTTTGAAGCGTGCATTCCTTACTACTCGCAATGCTGGTGTGTGTAATATCACCTAAATAAAGTCCCCATAATAATCAATGGTTGTATTACTTTGTTCCAGTGCCGCCAACCCTCCTTGGCTCAGGTGATGTGAGGACAGTGAACGTGCCATTTAAGGGACACCTCACCTTGGAGTGCCTGGCTGATAGCGACCCTCCTCCTGATATAGAGTGGTACAAAGACGAGGTCAAACTGCAGGTATGGTGCAGGAAAAAGAACAAAGCCGAGAATGCATTATGTGTATGCCACCTCATCTTACTTACCTACCATCCCTCTTTCTCTTTTCCTTCCCTGCTCCTGTTCTGACAGCTGGGGGGTCGTATCCAGCGGCTGGCAGGGGGTCAGTACCTGGAGATACAGGAGGTCCGACCTGAGGACAGTGGTCAGTACAGCTGTGTGGTCACCAACATAGCTGGAAGCACCAGCCTGTTTTTCACTGTGGAGATCCTCTGTAAGTCAATATAATCAAATGAAATTGCATAGAGATCACATGGAATAAAAAGAGTTGAATTGAAATAACTTTGTGAAACAGCTCTGCATGGTAGACCCAAGTCTCACTTTGTTCTTTTCCAGTGCCCCCGGTCATAAAGGAGAGCAGTTCAGTGGTGACAGCGCATGTTGGCCAGGATGCAGTTTTGCCTTGTGAAATTGAAGGAGACTCTTCTCCTACAGTCATGTGGAGAAAAGATGGCTTCCCTGTGATTCAGGATAACAACAAGTATGTCCCGGCTTTTTGTATTTTGTTTCAAGTTAACACAGCTTAGTGTCAGTCTGTTTTATGCCAGAGATTAAGAGTCTAAACTGTGAGATAATCCACAGAATATCTGAGGCCAGCTCCAGGGGTCGAGTTTGAATGCTAAAACTGGGCTAAACAGTGTAAAATGAACAAGTGGTCAATGGAATTTTAAGCTATTTTAAAAGATAGCGTTTTTATTGTGAATGGGAGAAAATGATCACATGATGGTTAAATTTCTGGGGAGCCCTGGTGACTCACCTTGTACAATACATACCGTGTATTGTCGTCGTTGCGTCTCCGGTTCGATTTCAGCTCAGTTCCTTTGCTGCATGTTGTAATCTCTCTCTCTTACTTGTCTATCTCTACTGTCACTGTCAAATAAAGCAGAGTAAATAACAAAATTTTGGGCCATTTCTATGAACTTAGATAAATGAAATTTCATATCATTTAGGAGGTAAATGTTCTCTTCACCTGGTTATGAAAATGTTCAACATCACACAGTTTCAATGCTACTGGAAAACTTTTGAAGGTGTCAGAATTATACAACCACTGAAAGAATATTGGCTATCTTGGGCTGAGTAACAATTACAGCAATAATATAGGTACTTATAAATATTTGAAATTAACTGCCATGATCATTATAGAATTTGACCCCTTTAAGTGCAATTTACTATACACTGGCAAATGCTCAACACTGCCCCTTGGAGTTCAAAAGACTGTACTGCACTTTTTTTTTTGTCTTACTCCAGTCAATGGCTGTGATTTGATTCTTTCTGTCTATAGGCCTTGGTCAAACTCTCCAAAATATCAGCAAGTACAGTGAATCCAAATTGGCGTTGTTAGGAACAGTTTAGATAAATCTTGGAAGAATGATGCATTTTGGCACTGGGTTCTTATGTTTAAAAAAAGGCACTGATTGACTTGATGGGGGCAATATGATTAGAAGTCAAAAATACCGAACTTCGATGAAACTGCATTTTGTGTCTGACTAGGCAAAGGGCTGTCTGTATCATTATACTGCATTATTTGTGAGTGTATTTGCAATAAGGTATCATTGCTTTTACTGGGTCTTATGGGGAGAGCAGGTGTTACTGTTATTTTTGTGCAACCAGTATATTGTGTATGTGTTTCAGGTATACTATGTTATCAGAGGGCTCCTTGCGTGTACATGGGGTTCAACTGAGTGATGCTGGTCGCTACTACTGCACTGTGTCTAACCAGGCTGGCTCAGATCACAGGGGAATGGATCTACGCGTGTTTGGTGAATACAGCACATATAAATATAAATATCGTACTTATTTTTTTCAAACAGCAATGATGGTATTCTTGCTGTGGTGAAGAACTAAGCAAGAACAGCGAAAATACAGACTGACATCATACAATGACATACTGTGTGGTTCACATGTCTGCCCAACTGAGACTGTGCTGTCTTCCATTAGTGGGTCCTTCGATCAGCCCGGGTCCATTCAATGTGACAGTAACCATGGGGATCAGAGCAGTGCTGAGCTGCGACACCACAGGCATCCCTGCACCGAAAGTGACCTGGAAAAGGAATGGCACTCCACTGGATATGAACCAGCAGCCTGGTGCTTACAGGTAAAGATGGACCTCTGGATTTACATCCTTTGAATTGATGCTGTGCATGTGCTGCACATCCTGGAGCAGACAGCCATAAATAAATAAAGTTTCTTAAGACAAATAAAACTTTTCTGCCCAGGTTACTGTCCTCTGGGTCGCTGGTCCTCTCCTCACCGTCCAGTGAGGATGAAGGTTACTTTGAGTGTACTGCTGTCAATGATGTCGGAGAGGAGCGCAGGGTCATTGAGGTCATCCTGCAAGGTATCTAAGATGTGCTTCGTATTGTGCACAGACTGTCACAATTCATTTCCAATGATTGAACTGATTGATTGATATTTTTATTGTAGTTCCACCATCGATTGAAGATGATGTCACTGCAGTCACTGCTGTGAAAATGTCTGCTGTAGTGCTACCCTGTCATGTACAGGGACGCCCTCAGCCCACTGTCACCTGGACCAAGGGTGGAGCCAAACTGGGCTCCAGGGGAGGGAGTTATCGTGTCCTGCCCACTGGTAAGACAAGCTGCCCAGGGAACTGACATCCTTTTGATTGAGTTCTACAACATGGTCTGATAAAGCAGTGCCACTGGACCAGGAATAGGGTTTTCACAATCAAATATGATATTAAACAATACAGTTTTGTTCTCATTTCTGTTTAGGGGTGTTGGAGATAACTGCTGCTCTTCCAAGTCATGCTGGCAGGTATACTTGTTCAGCCCGTAACCCAGCTGGAGTTGCCCACAAACACATCTCTCTCACTGTGCAAGGTGGGTGCAAGTTGAATGTTGGAATGTTTATGGTAAACCATGGACTTGTATAACTTAAGCATTTTTCTTTGTCTGCACTTAGAGCCCCCAGAGATTAGGCCAATGGCAGAGGAAGTACAAGTGGTGTTGCATCATGGGACTGTTCTACCTTGTGAGGTTCAAGGTTTCCCCAGACCTACTGTCACGTGGCAAAGAGAGGGAGTTCCCATAGCAGCAGGTAACTATATGAAGTAGTAGTATAATCTTGTAATACTATTATACATGCTTTATCAAACATATTAGTACAGTCATGCTACTGTACCATAGATGCTGCTGCTGACTGAAATGTTACGGTTGCATCACAGGTCACAGACTGGCTGTGCTTTCGAATGGAGCTCTGAAGTTCTCTCGTGTCACGCTGGGTGATGCTGGCACCTACCAGTGCCTGGCACAGAATGAAGCTGGCGTAGCTGTTGGCAGGACTAAACTAGTCCTTCAAGGTAACACAGTCTGATTTAATCTCATGGAAGGGAAGAAAACTGTGAATACTGAGTTCATTTTTCACGGTGTCAGTGTGGTAACAGAAAGCAAGACAAAACCAAAAGGTTACAGGTTCGATCCTTGTAACAACTAATGCCTTGTGCTCTGGTGAATAGTCCCTTAGTAAGACAGTGAACTCTTACCTGAATCAATGTTTGACATTTTTTTAATAACTAAATGTGTGCTGCTTGGATGTTTTTCCAGTGCCACCAGTGCTGAGTGTACCTCGTGTGGAGTACACTACTGTACTGGGCCAGCCAGTCAGTCTGGAGTGTGCAGCTGATGGGCAGCCTCAGCCTGAAGTTACTTGGTACAAGGAGAGGAGGCCTGTGCTGGATGGCGCTCACATACGTATTTTTGGCAATGGAACCCTGACAATCACTGCTACCCAGCGCAGTGATGCAGGCCTGTACACATGTACTGCCAAGAACCTCGCTGGCAGAGCCAGCCATGACATGAGGCTGGCTATTCAAGGTTAGTGGATACTCTTTAAAGGAGTAGTTCCCCCGCAATCCAAAAAGAGAGGGAGATTTTCCCACCTACCTCTAGTGCAGTTGGTTAATCCAGATAGTTTATGTGTGATTTGGTGAGAACTCCAGTCTGTTGTGCTCTTCCCTGGGCTGGATGAGAATTGTTAGCTGGGGCTCAAACCATCAAAATTTGCATGTTAAAAACTCCATCACCACAGCTTTTTCCAAAAACAATGACACAGATACCCAGCCCTGCACAGCCCTTTGGAGTGAATAGTTTAATTGGGAACTATTTCCTGCCAAACAGGAAAATATATCCACATGCCCCCAAAGAGTACAAATTAGAGATAGATAATTACAGTTTGCCAGTGTTCTGATGCAGTGAATCTTCAGCAGACTGGAAACCTTCCCGAATCGCACATAAATTATGTGGATGGATAACACTAGCATTGCACGAGGGGCAAGTGGGAAAATATCTTTGTATCAACAGTTCCTTTAAAACTCAAGTTCAAATTGTCTAAGGGTTGAACATGACAGATTCATATGGAATGGTTCAATTCATTAACCACTAATGATCTCCCTGTTTTAGTTCCACCCATGATTCCTGCTGGGCAGATGGAGCTGTCAGTCATCCAGGGATTTCAGGCCTTGCTGCCATGTGTCGCTCAGGGTTCACCAGAACCCAAAATATCATGGGAGAAAGATGGAGCCATTGTGCCCAACCTTCCTGGCAAATTCACCGTCCTGCGATCAGGGGAACTGATCATTGAGAGGGCTGAGGTTAGACAAACCGTAATTCATATTCATCACTTGAGTGTAAAATGCAATGTTTGTCTAGATGCGGGCATAAGAATGTGTTGTGATTATTTCCCTCACACAGCCAGGGGACGGTGGTGTGTTCACATGTGTAGCCACCAACGCAGCAGGGTCTGTGAGACAAGACATACGCCTGTCCATCAACATGAGGCCTGCCTTCAAGGAGTTACCAGGTGATGTAACCTTGAACAAGGGTCAGAGTCTGGCCTTGTCCTGCCACGCTCAGGGAACACCCACTCCTGTCATCTCCTGGACTGCCAACAACACTCCCCACCCAGGTACTCTATTAATTTCTCTTACAGAATTGCACAATGCTTAAATCCTACTTAAGGGTTTGGCAATAAGTATCGGAGTACCAAACCCCTCTTTTGGTGCTGTTACCAATGATTTTAGTGTTACTTTCAAGATGCAGGCTCCATTCAGGTTATCAGCTTGTGTTCATCACCTTGTAGGAGAAAAAAAAATCAAACATCCATATTGTTACTGCTACAAAACAGAACTTTTAAATATAAATAAACATTCATTATGTTCAGTCTAATACCAAATGAGTTTACACAGTGATGATTGTAGCATGGCTAATTTCCTGGTCTGAGAATTCAATGAGATTCTCAGTTTTCTCCCTTCTTTTTTTTTTTTTTCTTTGATGATTAAGTCAGAAGTGTGCTTTTTGAGCAGCATTTCATTTACTGCCACAAGAGGGAGACAAATCATACAGAGCTCAAAAGTTCCGTACTACATGTTTAAGACAGTTTCTGCTTTTAGTTTACTTCTGTGCCTAGGATTATTCCAACCATTGAGTTTACACTGTTCTTTAGTATGGATTGCAGTACTTTGGCTCTCCTAGATATTGTGATACTTCAGCTGATATAGTATGGTAAAACTGTTATTGTGACAACTTCTGATTACCAAGTTTAATATGAACCATGTTAAGCATTGATTCATCTTACACTGTTGATTGAATGGTTTTTCTTCCAGGTGCCACTGTAGACGAGGCTGGCAGGAGCTCCTTGATCATTGACAACGTGACTATGAGTGATGCTGGAACCTATGTGTGCATAGCAGAAAACAGTGTGGGCTCCATCAGAGCACTTTCTTTTGTCCGCATCAGAGGTGAGCAGTCAGCATACTGTCAGTGATCAGCAAAGGCCACTCATCTTTCCACATCCTCTGACAGCATTATTATATGGATTGTAAATGTTTGTCATGGATTATTTCTCCAGAACCACCAGTGTTGAAGGGTGAGGCCCACATGTCTCAGACAGTCACCCAAGGTGGCACTGCTATGCTAGACTGCCCAGTCCATGGAGACCCCAGCCCTGTCCTCCGCTGGCTTCGGGATGGAAGACCCCTCCTCCGCTCCCTTCGACTGCAAACCCTTCACAACGGCTCCCTAGTCATCTACAGCATCACTGTAAATAAAAAGCTCACTTAGCTCTGTTTTTACAAACAGTTGTTCTAGATGTAGATGCTATGTAGAAGTCAGGTCTGTCAAATTCTGAATGTTTAAGCTTCATGGTAAATAAAGGCTCTACGTCTTGGAGAACAAAGAACCAGGAGTCAGGTGAACACAAAAGCCTATCCAAGTTTCATCTGCAGTCCCCTTGGGTGGAGGAACAGTGTGTGACTGTCCTATGGCGTCCTGCTCTCACCTAAATCAGATTGGAAGCAGTTCAGTCAGAGAGGCTAACAGCATTAGCAGCAGAAGGAGAGGAGGAACAGAGAGCTGGATGTTCCCAGACTCTGGCCCTCTTTCCTTAGCCTGTAACCTTGTTAAGTCTCTAACTGGTGCTGTAATTGCACACCCTGCAGCTGAGGCTTTCTCACAGACAGATGACTCTCCTTCCCACAGAGTGCTCTAATGTGAAATTTCCTCTCTCTCTGGCCCAATAATGACCATTATGACAAACAATTTAATGGAATAAAGTCCCAGTTGCTCTGAAGAAAATGTCAGCTCTTAAGCATGAAAATGTTAAGAAAGTACGTGTACGTTCTTAGACACTCTGTTCTCCCACAGGTCTATGAGTCTATCAGAGGGATAATGATAATTGTTCCTCAAAGTGTGAATGAACTCTTAAAGTGTCAATCTCCTTGTTTTTTTATAGGCTGGAGATGCAGGGGCGTACCAGTGTTTGGCTGAGAGCGAAGCTGGAACGGCTGAGAGGACTATCACCCTCAAAGTCCAGAGTCAGTTTCATGCCTAGAGATGTACTCTGAAAATAGAATATGAAATGAATAAAACAATACTCACACACACACTGGCACAATATATAAACCAATAATAGAACACACACACACACACACACACTGAATGACTGCCACATGCTTACTTTCCCTTCTATGTGCTTGTTCAGATAGTTATTTACACATTTTGCTGTTTTTGTCCCCTTCTCTATTCCCTTTTGCTGTTGCCTGATTCCTGTAATCATTTCTACTCGTCTTTACTTATTACTTTGATTTTTGGCTACTAGTGTTTTTTTTTTTTTCCTTTTCAGCAAACATAAACCCCTCCAGGTGTTTTTTTCTGACTCACACTGTTTGTATTTATTCTCTTTTTCCACTTTCTATGAGTGTTACTGTGCAAATGAACAAATCATAAAACCCTGTAATAATTCTCCCTCCATCTCTCTTTTTCTCTCTTTCTTTCTTTCTCTCTGGCCCAGTCAATGGAGGCTACTCTAACTGGGAGGAGTGGGGTCCGTGCAGCAGCACCTGTGGACAAGGGTTCCAAGAACGAATCAGATTATGCAACAACCCAGAACCAGCCAATGGGGGCCGCTCATGTGACGGCCCCAGTATTGACTCGAGGAAGTGTCAGACTGGTCTCTGCCCAGGTATGGCTGATGTTGTGTCTGCCGTTCTTCCCCCTTCAGACATTTGTTAATGTCATTGCTTCAGTGGTTGATAATCAGTGCAGTGTATTACGAATGCTCGCTGATATCCTGTGCAAAGTCAAACTGGGGATAAGCTATTTATATGCATCATCACATCCTGTGAGACACCAAATGTCCTTGTATGCGTAAATGAGCGTACTTAAGTTTGTTTGCCTCAGTGCCCTGGCTAATACTGATATTGATAAATCTTAGCAAGTGCATTTCCCACAGTCACATGAGCTTATTGATATTATTATAGAACGGAATAGGATATGCCAGTTACTGAACAAGCACCGACTAAAAATGCAAAAATTGGGTATTATTAGTAAAAATGCAGTATTAGTGTGAAGTTATTCAGTATGTGACTGTGCTGAACATTCCTGTTTCTTTGTTGTGTTTGGTGGTGAAAGGTGAGGCTCCCCGCAAGGCCCGAGGGAGCCTGATAGGCATGGTGAACGAGAGGGAGTTCGGTGTGTCTTTCCTGGAGGCCAACATTACAGACAATGAGGACGAGGGTACCAGCACCCTGCAGGCACACCTGGACAATGTCCCTCCCAGTGTGGGTGAGTATACACAAGTGTCCAGTTACTAAAATTTCTAAATAGTGTACCCTGATGTAAATACAATCAAGAACGTATGTACATTTCTATATCATTTATTGTCAAATTTCAAATTTCAATTGTTTTCAAGTGTTTTCAAAGTAATATACTTTTAACATACCGATAACTCTGAACTTGTATGGCACTTGAATGGAAAACAATACTACAGTTGTCTTTCAAGTAACAGAAAACAGAGACTGATTTTCTCATCTCATCTCCTCTCTTCCGCTATTCTCTGGTGCTGAAACGTAAACAATTGATTTGATTGGCTTGGCTATTGATGACACTCCTGTCGTATTAGCTAGATTAGCTGTGCATGCAGTCTGTAGCCACGACCGTCAGAGAAAAAATAACAACGAATGATTTATTTATTAATATTAGAATTGTCACAGGTCTGGACAGAACTGTCACTGGGTCAGCCATGTGGTGATGCCCGCTCTGTGGTATGACAGAAAGCATGAAGCTCTAATATAGTTGTGTTCCAGGTCCGTTGCTGCGGGTGCTGGTGTCCGTATTTACTCCCATCTACTGGACCACTGTGCTGCAGAGTGAAGCAACCAGGAATGGCTACTCTTTCACCCAGGGCCAGTTCAGACAGGAGTCTCAGCTGGAGTTTGAGACTGGTCAGCATTACACCAAAGATTATCTTCATTATCTTCATAACATCCAGCATAGTAATATTAAATGCATTATTATTAAGAGTACACTAAGGCTCTGAGACATCTATAGTAAGTGATGATAACATAGACACTGAAAACATACATGTGTCCCCTGTAGATCACACCTCCATTTGTGGTCTGTACATTTCTTTTTAAATGAAAAGACATTAACTCAGTATAGGTGACAAAACCAGGCTTATTTTTAGAACTATCTCAGGTGACTAACCACATGTTCTTCTGCTGCTCAGTGTTTTTTAGCTGCACACAGTGTCACTTCTACTACCACTTTCACTTTCCACTGGCAGCAAATAGTATGCTATTTTATCCGATCTAATGTAAATTTTACCAGGCTCCTAAACAGATGTGGCCACATATTGTTTGCCATTATTTACTATTTAGCTTTTAGCCGCTGCAGGCTGTGGTTTCCTCACTTTTGAGATAATGTGACTGACTCTCCTGCTGTCACTCCACATAATCTATGTTAAAGAGTCAGCAAGGATCACCAGAGCAAACAATGCATGTGTGCCATCAAATGAATGATTTTGGTGTCTATTTTAACAGGCAAACAGACCAATGTGGCAAACTCCAAAGCCTGTGTGTTTTCTCTTATCTGTACTCTCTTCAAGAATGCTCCCTTACTTCTGTAGTTTACACAGTAACCAGCAGATGGCATTGTTTTCTGCCACTGCCTGCCAAGTGAGTTAAAAAATGACCATTTCTCTAGTTGCAACGTGTCATTCTGTGTTTGTGAATGAGTAATATGTCTATTACCATTTCTACATTCAAACAGGGGAGATTCTTCGTTTGACCCACGTTGCCAGAGGTCTTGATTCCGAGGGAGTTTTACTAATTGACATTGTAATCAATGGATTTGTCCCTCCTTCATTATCAGCTTCTCATCTCAGTCTGCAGGTGGGTGTGTTTGCTGTTGTCTTTGCAAAGGCATTTAAGGATCTCAAACATATTGTACTTGAAGAGGATGTCACTCGGGTCACTTCTCAGATTCACTGACCTAATTTCACTTTCTATCTTGTAGGAGTTTGATGAGTCATTTGTGCAGACAGGCCAAGGGCAGCTGTACTCTTGGTCGTCACAGGCCCACCAGAGAGGAGGAAACCCCATGGTACTGCGGTGTAACCACACTATTATTTATGAGGGCCAGGAGGAGCGCCAGGGGCCCCTATTGCAGCTGTTGAAAGTTTCTGGGTTGAATAGTGTCTACAACATGTTTACTCTTAGTTTGGACTTCCACATCACTGCCAGTCTTCTCATACCAGGTCAGGGGTTTACTGATTTAACAGTACACTATCAGCAGATCAACAGTATACGTTAGATCTGAATATTACAGCTAAACAGCTAATAAACTGAACATGGTGATCTTTGTTTTTGTAGATGGTAACGGAGAGACATGCCCCAAAGGCTTCATTGTAGACACAGCCTCCTACTGTGCTGGTATGTTTCTTTTTATCTGTTTCTTCTATCTTTTGGCAACACTTCAGCTTGAATCATGAATAGACCTGTTTTATCACACGATACTGAATGTGTTGTTGTTATCAGATGAGGATGAGTGTGCACTGCAGTCTCCCTGCTCTCATACGTGTAACAACATCATGGGAGGCTTTTCCTGCGCCTGCCCGTCTGGTTTCACCATCTCCACCGAGTCTAACACCTGCCAAGGTCAGACATCCACAATAGACCTGTTCAAGTTTTGCTTTCCAACTAAACTTGTTAAACTTTTTTTTTTGTAATCAACTGTTACACATTCAAATACATTCACATACTGTACATAGACATGCCTATATGTCCTCATTCACTGACTGAAAAACAGAAAGGCAAGAAAATGTACCATGTAAATGGGATGCTTTACTTCCAGCTGTCTGTAAGCCCCCAGTCTTGTTTCCGCTTATCCTAACTCCTGTCCGTATCGAAATGTGAATCTTGAATTAGGCCTCACATATGTGTCTCATGCAGATATTGATGAGTGTGCCCAGGGCTCCCACATGTGCCACTACAACCAGCAGTGCGTCAACACAGTGGGAACATACCGCTGCCAAGCAAAGTGTGGCCCAGGATTTAAACCCAGCGCCATGGGAACCAGCTGCGAAGGCAAGCCTGTTAATCACAATTAAGCCATCCAGTCAACATTTTGTATCAATACGTAACTTTTCTGCTGGAGCTGTGTGCTTACACTCTATTTCCCTCTCCCTGCTGATTCTTATTACTTTCTGCTGCAGCAACCTAATTTCCCAGCAGGGATCAATAAAGTTTCATCTTATCTCTTATCTCATAAATTCAGTGTCTGACAGTAGATCGATGAAGCCTGATTTGTCAATGATGTATTTCAGATGTGGATGAGTGCCAAGAGTCCTCTCTTTCCCCATGCCAGCATCAATGTCTCAACACCCTGGGCTCCTACCGCTGTATCTGCCACCCTGGATACCAGCTCTCAGGACACCGCTGCATTGGTCAGTTGCAAAGAACCTGCAAAAGCAAAGGAATTGGAAATGTCTGAAAAGGCCTGTTTCTTCATGTACATGTAGAAAAAAATACTAGTTACAAATCCTGGCTCATGAAGCAAATGTAAATGTTGTCTTAAGAAATATGACCTGAAAGAGCCATCAGTAAATGGAACAACTGTGTTGCAACCCTGTTTTAGTCCTTCAGTCTTGCCTTCTATTGGACCTCACATTGCCACCTCGATGCCGGGGAATAAGAGACAGTAGATGACTATTGCAATGGTTTTCCATTTACAGACATCAATGAGTGCATGAGAAATGTGTGCCCGGCTCACCAGCAGTGCCGCAACACAGAGGGAGGATACCAGTGTTTTGACAGTTGTCCAGCTGGCATGACCAAAGCAGAGAATGGAGCCTGCATGGGTTAGTGGCTGTCATACTTGAATATTTGTCCATTTTCTCTTTTTTAAAGCTGCTGCGTGTAGCACTTTAACATCAGTAACTCATTAGCACATTCATTTTGACATTAGCACCGTGGTGGGCAATCATGACTACGCCAGCTGTTTCCACTGATTAGTTCCCCCTCTCTGACTGATGGTACGCTAATTAGTACAGTCAATGTCAATGTAGTTTACATTAGCATAATTACCATAATCAAGCGAGATCGCTGCCCAGAAGGCTGGCAATCTCTAGCAGCCTCTACATTACATTTTAAATTGTGCACAAGCACAGATTTCACAGGATCTGCTGGATTGCCTGGCAGCACAAAAGTGGTGCAGGGTGCTGTTCCTGCAGTGCAAAAACATCAGTTGTGTTTTTTCAGTGGTAGATGGTGGAAAGAGTGAAAGGTAATGGAAAATCAGGTATAACATATCTTCTTAAGTAAAATCAAAGGGAAAAGCTTTGATCAGAGAGTTTGTTTATGGCAATTATGCCAGGTTGCACAATGCACAATTAATTTAGAATGACTGATTTTACAAATGCTACACCTAGCACCTTTAAAATCTGATAAACTTGATTAGGATAAATTGTGTCATGGTACAAATACAGTGCTATGATGGTTACATGTTTTAACGCTTAACCGCATATTTTCAGACATCGATGAGTGCCAGGATGGAAGCCATATGTGTCGCTATTCTCAGATCTGTCAGAACACCATCGGAGGTTATGGTTGTATATGTCCCAGAGGCTACCGAACCCAGGGAGTAGGCCTGCCGTGTTTGGGTAGGATGCCTACAGTGTCTCATAATGCAGTGAATCTTTGACACTGTAAATGGAGAGATTACCATTAGAACTTGAGTCTTGCTTTGCCTTTCAGACATCGATGAGTGCCTTCAGACGCCAAACCCTTGTGCCCACCAGTGCCGCAACGTGCCTGGCAGCTTTAGGTGCCTGTGCCCCCCAGGTACTGTCCTACTTGGGGATGGGCGGTCTTGTGCTGGGTTAGAGAGAGGACAGACCTTCACCAATGGGACCCGTGTCAGGGCAAGACTTCGCCCACAACTGGTGTCATCTTTAGGCAGACCCATCCTGTCCCGTACTCATGGTGTGTCCCGCATTACCAGACAGAGCTGTCCTGTGGGATACACTAATAGGGATGGCACCTGTGTTGGTGAGTGTTTATAAAAACTATACGTTAGATGATCATGGGCCATGTTTGCATGTTCCTGCCAGTTCGCTAGTGATACACCATGACTCATAAATAAAGGCTGACAAAATTACAAAATGTTTGTTTTCTTGTTGAATGGTCCCATCTAGATGGGTGATTTGTGAAAATCTCACAAATCTAGGTTTGAACTGTTCCAAGTGCAGTTAGGGTTAAGCTTCAGGGTTAACATTAGGGTTAAGGGCAGAGTCACCAACAATCTAGAAGTTTGTGATTTAACTTGGGAACCTAGACCTGGCATGAGTCTGGACCTTGCTTTTACCTTCCTTTCCTTCTTATCACTAATTTGTGCTTCTCTGTGTACATCTATAGTAAATCACACACCTTGTTGGTCCCTTCAGTTTCTCATTTATGTTCTCATGTTGGTGCCCTCAACACAGATGTGGACGAATGTGTGCTGAGGAAGCCCTGCCAACATGAGTGCCGAAACACCATTGGCAGTTTCCAGTGCCTCTGCCCTCCAGGTTACCAGCTGTTACCCAATGGCAGGAGCTGTAAAGGTAAGAATCTGGCTGCCTGTTAAATCAGCCTCCCTTTATATCATAGCAACTAAGACGTTGTATCTTCTTCCTCTAGACATAGATGAGTGTGCAGTACAAGGCATCCAGTGTGGACACAATCAGATGTGCTTTAATACCCGAGGGGGATACCAGTGCCTAGATACACCCTGCCCTGCATCCTATCAGAGAGGAGGAAGCCCAGGGTAAATTGCCTGACTGACAAGTGTGATACAGTGACAGTGATTTTAATGTGAAGATTGGAGATATATTGATATTTTATAGCTTCAGATATTTGTTATCTGCATGCAAATGTTGCGTAGCATGTTGTTGAATGCTATTGTAGTATGATGATGAGGGTGTGTTGGTGACTCTTTGCTTTTCTTGGTTGCCCTTTTACAGGACATGCTATAGGCCCTGCTCTCTGGACTGCGCTTCAGGAGGCTCTCCTCTGCTCCTGCAATATAAGCTGCTCACTCTCCCCTTTGGCATTCCAGCCAATCACAATGTGGTGCGACTGTCAGCTTTCTCGGAGTCAGGGATCCTGCAGGAACGTACGTCCTTCACCATCCTTGAGCAGGAAGGGGAGACGGGAATGATGGGCCAAGTGTTTGGCATAAGAGATGAGGCAGGCAGGGGCATCATCTTCACGCTGCGTGCCCTGGACAGGTCAGGACTAGTGCGGCTGAAGGTGCAGGCAACCACCCTCTCCGCACAGGGCCGAATCACCTACCAAAGCATCTTCATCATCTACATCTCCATCTCTATGTACCCGTACTGAGCCCACGTACATTTTACAACTGACTGTGCCCCTTAGTGGCCTCTGGGTACCTCTCACCCACCACGGCAAGCCTGGATGCTTGGGAAACAGTAGGCCACAGCAAGAAGCTCCAATAAATCAGAAGTCAAGGCAAACCATAATTATTCAGTGGACTTGTGGAGATGTGACCCCTGATCTGTGACTGAAATTAATTGTGGGAACAATTTCTAAAAGACCCCGTTCTTTAAAAAAGAATATTGCGTTTAATGGGTTTGGTTGAATTAATTTTACAGCAGAGCCTCATCTGTCTGAGACATCTGAACTGACTGATCAACCAAACAGCATTAATGAACAAAATATGAGTGTTAATTTCCAGAATAATATATACCCTTTTTTTAGGGGGAGAAAAAAACTGAAGCTCATCTTTCTGATCAGTATTTGTTGGATGCAGAAAATGAAGTCTGTATAAATATGTCAGCCAAGCACTGAACCTATCTACTAACCTTTCAAAAGTACCGTAGCTTGCTTTAATATTTTGCTATTTATCATGTTGTAAGAGTGTGTGTCACACTTTGAAATGGTGAACATCTCATTTCGGGATAGATTTCCTCATATATGAAAATCTATTTGCAGTCCATACTTGGAAATCCTCCGTAATTTCACATGCAGTGACACGATATTTAACTGCAAATTAAATTATACAGTCACCCATGTTTTTACACACATGCAGCTTACCAGTTAGTGTTTTAATTTATTTATGTCACCTGGACATTTGATTAATTCAGACAACCTTGAGTCCTGCAGGGTTTGAAATATTAATTTTCCTCTGTCACTGCCATGACAAAGCCTGCAGTGACATCATATTGTGCCAGTGGTTTGAAGCGAATTATGTTGTGAAAACGTAACAGGTGTGATAGTGTTTCATCTATCTGTATTAAGTGTTTTTATATTCTTTTCTTAACTATCATTTTTACCATGAAAAAAAAGCAAAGGTGCTATTCTGAATGTGCTTGAGTGCCTTTGAGTCAATGCCATTGACTTGAAGCAGTGATTCTGATACTACATGAAATAAAAAGGTACCAGGCAATTTTCTTGAACCTATCTTTACTGATCACAGCAGTAATTGATTGCACTTATTTGGCTGTGCAGTGTAGCAGTAGCCCTTAAATGGCTGTAGCAGAGTAAATGCAATGTCTGTCCTGTCTTTACTACTCCCAGGACTGTAGTATTGTAATTCCATCTTACTGAGTTGACCTCTTCTGCTTTTTTTGTTTTTATCAACCGGGGGAAGGAAGTGAAGCCATTCTGTGAGAAATAGTGTGAAAGCCACGCAACACCCACTGTGACTGCAGAGGGGCAGGTGATAATTAGGGCCCGAGCGCTGAAACAGTGCGAAGCCCTATTGTTATATTCACTCTACTCTTGTAGATAGAATGAAACATTTCAGTGTTGCTGTAAATGGATGTCTAATCTCTCTAGAAATAAAATGGACAACAAACAAAGAGGCTTTTTTTTTTTTTTTTTTTTTTTGTCACGGGCCTATCCTAATCCTAATTTATCTTGATTGTACTCTAATGTAGAACCTGCCATAACATTTCACAAACAGCATTTTCACAATCATATTTTCTGTGCAGCTGACAAACGCTATTACTGTGCCCATTTATTATTAACCCAAGAGGGAGCATACCAGCTCAGGCACAACAATTTGGAACCATAAATATGCAAAGAAACACTAACCCTAAAATCACTCCGAACAGCTGCAGTGAAAAGGATTTTTTCAGCATAATCTTTGTTGATCTGCACTGTTGCTTGCATAAATAATCTTTTAGGTCATTTTTACCCCCAGCTTACTTTGACTGATTATGTGCAGCTGCAGCAAGCCTAAAATAGGCTTGTTCGTGTTATGTTGAGATGCTTGTCTTGCTGCTCCACATACTGTTACTTACGTCTTCTTTTTTTTTTTTGATAGAAAAGGTTACTAGTAACTTCAGTGAAGTTGATAGATAAAATAGATAGACCATCTGCCCCAGCAACAAATACCATTTTATGTTTCATTTATTTATGAATTAATTAATTATCCAGTATCCTTTATTTGAGAGAAGGGAGAAGGGAGAATTAATTTCATATTTATAATTATATTATCTTAATTCGTCCACTTCCTCTGACTACTACTGCTAAGCCACTACTAATTATATACTGCAACCACTACTTTCACTTTTAGCAATAAAACAGGGCCCCTGAATCCACTGAACACAAATGAACTGAAAAAACAAAGATGTAAGAGATAGAAAATAGCTTTAACATTCAAAGTGAAAATGTAAACATGTTTGATACATCATAAACATAAAACTTTGGTCTGCCATCACAGTTACAAAAATAGCTCATTCAACTGAGGACCTTGCAAAAGAGATGCATTATCAGATAAGCAGACCCACATTTTGTAAAACTTTGTCAACCTTTGCAATGAGTTCAAAGTCCCACAGCCTCTTGTCCACTAGCAGCTGCTCCTTCGTCAGGCTCCCTTGTAGAGGGCCTCTGACGTGCACTATCCTGCACACCTCAGGATCCACAGTGACAGCCGATGTCCATGCCTTCAGGACACTGTGGACTGAGGTCTGCTCTACCTCTCTAGGGTTGATTAACAGCTTAGTAGGGTTGTAGACAGAATCCCTCGATGGCTCTCGGTATATGTGCTCCAGGATGTTTATCCCTGGGATGTTTTGCCACTGTGGCACCTTAAATCTCCCACTGTCATCAAACTGTGTTTTGGGGAAAACATGGTTCATGACGACAAAGACGCCCACTCCAGGATTCTCTTGCTCAAGTTTTTCCATCATTTGCTGCAGATTGGCATGTTTATAAGGCATGATGATTTCATCTAGGTCATTAAGTAGTAAGTACTTGGTCTGGTACATGTTCCTATAGATGCATTCATTCAGAGTGGCAAGCTGCCCGTAGTAATGGAGATCCCCTGGATGTTCTGGAAAATTCCAGCCTGCGGATGGCTTAAGGAAGTGGTCGATGGGCCACTGAACTATCTCCAGTGTGCCCTCATGCTTGTAGTGCAGCAGCACACGCTCCAACTCAGGACCGCAGCTAGTGTTATAGATGACCACTCTCTGCACACCCAACAGCTTGTACATCTCCATGGTTTGGACAAACTGCAGGACATTGTTGTAGTCGCCAAAAAGGTTTGAGATGCAGATGGTGAAGTTATAGGGGAACATTGCTGTGCTCTCTTTGTTTCGGATAGGAATGAACCTCTGGTCCTGGTTTTCTGTGATGCTAGCATGTGTTGAAATAGTGACATGTGTAGCATTTCTCAGAGGCTGATACTTGCATAGTACATCGGTAGTCACAAATGGGTAGCCAAAATGGTCACTGTGCATGTATGTATATGCTGTGTATCCCAGAGAGCAGCTATGCTGACAGCAGAAAATGCAGTAAAGTGATTGGAGCTCATCTCTCCTCATTATGCCTATGATCCGAGTTCTACCACTCAGTCTGTGGTCCTTGTAGGCAGAAATCATCAAATGCTTGGTATTTATGATTGGTGTTATTGTTTGCTCACTTAAAAGTACTGAACATGGTGTTATGGATGGGTAACTGCTTAAAAATGACCATGAAATGTACATGGACAAAGCAACGATAAATGTCAGTGCAACAAATGTCCGTTTCCAACTGTTCCTTGTCTGAATCCAGCTCAGGTGTATCGACATCTATGTAAGTGAGAGAGGAAAAAAACAAAATTCAAATTAGACTCCAGTGTTCAGTTTCATCTCCGCTGACTCTGATTATCAAACTGGCTACACATAAAGTCAGATGTCCAATTTCTGCTAACAGCCACACAGGTGTCATCTCAGGCAACGGATTTATTCACAAAGATACTGCACAAAAATCTGTCCCAAACTAGGGGGTTTTCACAGCAGCACATTTCCTGTTTCTTGAATATGCATCTGTCAGTTCTGTGGCTGTAGATTTAATACCCTGTTCTGTTTCACTTCTCTCTCTTTATCAAACACTGTACACCACTTGAGTTGAGAATACCAAGTCTGGATATGGTTTATCTTCGAAAGCAAGTTATGCAACATTCTCAGATTTATAAATATATATACAGTATTTGATTAAGTCTGGGCATTTCCGACTGAATTGGCCTTCACATATAGAAGAATAGTCATTGTGTGAAAGATAACAGAACATGAATGCATCAGGGGCTAAGATGGCTACATCTCAGGAGGAACAACAGCATGAACTCATTTAATCCCACCGGTCACAATAGTGACCATAAAAAAATGTTTCATTTCTAAGGCTATAAAAATGTTACTGAATGATCTATCAAATATTGAAATAAGAAAGGGTCTCAATGAAATATGTGCAGTGTCACATGTTTACTGTAAATTGTCACATGACCAGAGCTATTTACGTCCTGTTTGCACCAAGAGAAGAGGATGGCAGCAACAAAGCTCCCAAAGAAAAGCTTAGTAAAGTATGTTAACATAAAGATAGGATTTTTGGTACACATCATGTTTAAGGTGTCTAGTATTGATGTATGCATTTGCAATTACACAACTTTGTTCAGTGTGGTCATAGAACTCACAAGCATGTCACTGGCAACAACAGTGACCGGTGGGATAACCCATTGTATCTACATGCTAATACACATAGGCTAACTGTTCTACCTAACTTTCTGCTGCTACCGACCTTTCTGCTTAATTTTACACACACAGACACAGACACACACACACACACACACGGACCCCAGGAAGACTAGCTAGCTAACTACAGTTGTGTTCAAAATTATTTAACCCCCATTGCAGTAGCTAAAGGGTTTTAGGAAATTTAAATTTTTAATCTTGTTTATAACGAAATCTTACAAGGACTTGTAAATTAGTTAAATGCAACTAAAATTATAAAATGCTTTTTCTAATACACTAACAAATGTCATTTTTGTGATTTCCTCATTGACAAAATTATTCAACCCCTTAAAGATTACCACTCTTAAGAACAGAGGTCTCAATCAGGTGTTTTCAATCAGGTGTTGAAAACACCTGTAGATGTGAACAGAACCATAACGAGCAATTATTAAGCAGATTTAAAAGGACTGGTGAAGTCCAGGGGATGGTCAAAGAAGTCAAGAGAGGAGGTAATTTCTCTTCATTAGCAAGGATATGGATATAAAAAGATAGCAAAGACATTAAACATTTCAAGAGACACAATTGGAAGCATAATTCGCAAGTGTAAAGCTAAAGGCACAGTGGAAACGCTACCTGGGCGTGGCAGAAAGAGGATGCTGTCAGCGATTGCTGTCCGGTACCTGAAATGAAAGGTGGAGAAAAATCCTGGGCGACAGCTGAGGAACTGCGACAGGACTTGTCAGAGGGAGGAACTCAGGTTTCGGCCCAGACAATAAGGCGCACACTGCGGGATGGCAGCCTCCATGCCAGAACTCCCAGGTGCACCCCCCTGCTGACTCCAAAGCACAAGAAGAGTCGACTCCAGTATGCCAAAAACCACGTGGACAAACCACAAAGGTTTTGGGATACTGTTCTCTGGAGCGATGAGACAAAATTGGAAATCTTTGGGCCTATGGATCAACGATATGTCTGGAGGAGGAAGAACAAGGCCAATAAAGAAGAGAACACCTTGCCTACTGTGAAGCATGGTGGTGGGTCAGTTATGCTCTGGGGCTGTTTCGCTTCTTCAGGTACAGGGAATCTCCAGCGTGTGCAAGGTACCATGAATTCAGTTAACTACCAGGAGATCTTGGGTGCAAATTTCATGCAATCAGTGACAAAGCTGAAGCTTGGGAGACAGAAGAAGGGCTGGAAGATTCTGGAGTGGCCATCGCAATCGCCTGGCTTAAATCCCATAGAAAATCTCTGGTGGGACTTGAAGAAGGCAGTTGCAGCACGCAAGCCCAAGAATGTCAATGAACTGGAGGCCTTTGCCCTTGAGGAATGGGCTAAGATACCTACAGATCGCTGCAAGAAACTTGTGTCAAGCTATGTTTCACGTCTGAAGGGTCAAAGGGTGTTGTACTAAGTACTAAGGATGTATGTGACTGAAAGGTTGAATAATTTTGTCAATGAGGTAATCACAGAAAGGACAATTTTTGGTATAATAGAAAAAATATTGTTGTAATTTAAGTTGCATTTGCCTATTTTACAAGTCCTTATTTGATCCAATTATGAACAAGATAAAAAATAAATGTCAAACTTGCTAAAACACTTTACTGCAGTGGGGGTTGAATAATTTTGAACAGAGCTGTAATTCTACCTAACTTTCCAGACACACACACACACACACACACACACACACACACACACACACACACACACACACACAAACACAAACACAAACACAAACACAAACACAAACACAACACACACACAAACACACACACACACACAAACTGCATAGGTCAAATAGGCCTATATTCAGTCTGTCCAATGGTTGATACAACACATTATCCCACCGGTCACAATTGTGAAAAAACACTTTTTCACACACTTTTCCATGAAAATTTCTAAAAATATGATTGATTGTTTCAAAGGGCTACTAATGACACATGATTTGGATATTTTTGTGTCTGGGAAAAAAATGGGAATAAATGAGTTAACCATGCCATAATACTGTCCACAGCTGTTATGTTAGTACAATAGAATTAACAGTGCGATATAAATAACTGTTTAATATACACAATGGTGTAGGCCTACTCACCTTCACCGGTGTTTTAAGTCCTGATGCCTGTACAGAGTAGAAAAGACGTGTGTATCTCCTACAACTGCAGAAGTAGAAACGCTTTAGTTGAGCTAGTGAACTTGTGACACTAATTTCCTGCTTCCTGAACACTTGCATCACATCTTGTGTCACTACCTGTTAAGGCATGTTTTCTGACTCACATGGCCAAAAATGCATCTGATCAATCTTTAAAACCTAGTGCATCCTTGAAGCTGCACTGGGTAACTTTTTACAGTAATAAAAAATGGATTCTTTCATTTTGCAACAAATTACTGAGTGTATAAGGAGAAAAACTTCTTCAGCATCTCGACAGACTGAGATATAAGCCAGTGTGGTCTGGAACAACCATTGGTGGGAAGGATAGATTTTTTTTTCTCAGCATGGTGACAAAAGTTTTAATTGACTTTGGCTACAACAACACTGATGTGTCTTGGTTTTAAAATGCAGAACCTTTGCTATGTTTGTGCCTAACGTCCACAATATGGTGAGCACTTCTAACATTTAATCAGTGGTGGTAATAGCAATTGTAAATATCAACACCTGCTTTTTGACTAGCTAGAATTCCAAGCCAGTATATCCACAAAGTAATTTTGACAAAAAGCAATTCTAATTCAAGATATCTACAATTTGTTTCTCACGAGTCAAAATGTAACTATAACTCAGCTATAACTCAAAATGTAATTTGTATCTTAATTACAAGTCACCTTTTACCATTGACTTCCATTCAAAATCAATTACAGATATCTATAATTCTGTTTTGATGTGTTATAATTAGGGTTGCAAAGTGGTGGAAAATTTCTGGTAAATTTCTGTAAACTTTCCAGAAGCTTTGCATGGGTAGTTAGGCTGGGAAAACTTGGAAATATTCCAAGTTGGAAACTTTCCATGGGAATTAATGGGAATATATGGAAATTAACCAGGAATTAACTGGACATTTTGGGTAATTTATACAAACTGTGTCATATAAACACAAATATACATTTTGCTTTTGTCATATGCAGACATGATTGCAAACAAATATAAATTTAAAATATGACATTTTTAACTCAAAATTGAATTTTAGATATCAAAAAACTTCCACTAGTCAAAATGTCATTGCTGAAATGTCGGATGGATCTGAAATTCTTTCTAGATACATCGGACATATCAACAGTGAATATGCTAATATGGGCTACATATCTGAGATGAATATGCTAAATAAGCTACATATCCGAAATGCAATTTTTGATATATTGGACATATCCAAAGTGCATATTCGAAATGAATATACGAATTAGGCTAAATATAACTGCTAAAATACATTTATTGATATATCCAACATGTCTGAAATGAATATGCTAATTAGGCTTCATATCCAAAATGTAAATGTTGATATGTCGGACATATCCAAAAAGCAATTCTTGATATCTGGGAAATTACATTTTCACTATTTGCAATCCTTTTTTGACATGTGGAAATTCAATTGTAGATATTCGTAATAATTATTCTTACAAGTGAAAAAGGAATTACTGATATCTACATTTAAATAACAGATATCTTTTAAATCAGTATAAATAATATTTTGACTAGTTAAAATGTAATTACTACATTCATTCAACTCATGATTCATTTTCCAAGCTGTTTATCCTACTCTGGGTCTGGGGGTGCTGGAGCCTATCCCAGTTCTCACTGAGCTGGACCCTGCAGGTCATCCGGCCATGCAGGGCAGACACACAGACAGAGAGAGACACACAGACAGACAGACGCACAGACAGACACATTCAGGCACACATTCACACCTAGGGGCAATTTAGTAGCAGTGCACCTGACTTACATGTGTTTAGACTGTTAAAGCCATGCTCACTAAAAAAAAGATGTGCGTCCTGTCTGTGATGCAACGAGAATAGTTGTCTCTTAAAATGTACGTTTAAGTGATTCCACTATGTTTTAGTGCCATTTTTTAAAGTTTTTTAGAGTTGGCCAGGATAATCATAAATGTTCACGTTTCCTCATGCCTAGTTTGAACACTCTGTGGTTGCATAGCAGTGTGGATGACTGGATATGGAGGCGGATTAATACAATGATGCAGACAAAGCATGACAAGCAAAAATGTTTGAGGTAAGCCCACATACCTTTTGTGAGTTCATTCTTCGTGTTTGGATACTCCTTTCCCATCTCCAGAGGACGCTATGATAATGCTCCCATCTCCTAATCTGTCACATGCCCTAAGTTCCACCATCTGATGATAATTAACAGCTCAAGTCCCCACCTTAGCTTTCAGCCGCATCGTTTCGCCTCCCTGCCAGCTCTCATGGTGGTGAATCCAGGGATGTCCACCTTAGCACTGGGAGTGTTGCCACAGGTTTGCCAGGTTTCCATGAGACACAGTAGACCGCAGTCCCGGTAGCTCTTCTGATTTCGCACCAGAGCCACTTGCTCGTCAGTCTCCTCGGCCAACAAGTTCACATTCCACATCACCACTGAGGAAATAGATTGCCAACATCTCCTGTGTTTCTTCACTCTAGCCTTCAGCTTTGCACTGGCTCTGTCCCCTGTACCTGACAATCTGCTTCCTGTGGACACACACGCCCGGTGTATGTGAATGTTCATGTGATCTGCGTTTTCAGGCCCCTTAGTATGGACAGAGATGATTTCTGATCCAGTGCTAAAACACTCCTGTGGACACAAAGTGTGGATGTATAAATGTACATTCATCCTCAACACCTTACCCTAATGTTAGCCACAGGCAATGGATAACTAACCCTGAACGACCACTCAAAATGTGAAAACAGCCATTGCTTACCTGGGGTTAAAAAAAAGCCTGCTGTACTGCCAACTTATCACTTTAAATGCAATTTGTATGAATAACTCTATCTAGTCCAGATGATGGTTTCTCAGTCATTGCCATGTCAGTTCAGTTCACAGTTCAGAGGCTATGTTTAGCTAATGGCTCACATCCCAGTACATTTTCCAGTAAATGCTGTATCAAAACAAATTTGAATAGCGATGGCTGAGCATATGTGTATTCAAACAAGGATGAAAAGATTCTGCTTAGCCAGCATATGCCGTGTGATTGATGGTAAACTTGAGGATCAGCCAAGAGCACGGAGAGAGGGCTTTTGTCTCTGTCACTGAATGGGCGGGGAATCAGATGAGCGTAAACCTCATTCTTATCTGTTCCCTGAAACCAAATGTCCTTTGGCAATGGCAAGGGCATGCTTATTTATATAGCACCTTCCAGACCCCGAGGCAATTCAAAGTGCTTAACTTAGAGCAATAAAAGGCAGTAATATATTAGGACAAAAATATATGAAATGAAAAGAGAGAGTGTATATATATATATATATATATATATATATATATATATATATATATATATAATTAAACAATGAATAAATAAGAATTAAAAAAATGAAATTTAGTCCGTTTTTAATTTAGATTTAAAAGTAGATAAACAGGGTGCCCAGAATGGGAGTTGGTTCCACCTGTGAGCAGAATAATAATTAAACGCTGCTCCTCCACATTTTGTTGGTACCCTTGGTGCAACCAGCTAACATGTTAGTGAGGATCTAAGGGACCTTTTGCACTTACATATTACAAGCATATCAGTCATGTATTTTGGCCCTCAGTCATTTATAAACTAAAAGCAATGCCTCAAAATCAGTCCAATCTTTGCAGTGGAGTTCTGACATGTTATATTGGTGCTAGGCTGTGGGTTGTATAACATATCTCAAGATATGTAATAAACACCCTCAGCTTCTTAGGTTTTATGCCATCAACATTTCTCAATTTCATTCAAAAGGCATAAAAAATAAACCAAAATCTCATCAACTTCTGGAAACTGTTTGGAGCGCCAAAGATAGTTTTGTATGGCCAAATACCTTGGAGGCCTTGGCTACGATCCTGTAGCCCTTCTTTAATCCGCTTGGCGCTGCATGGTTGGAGTTAAACGCTCTTGTGAGACGAATAAAATGGAGGAGCTTGGGACAAGACTCTCAAGGCCTTGCCCTCATTTCACCTCCTCTGAACACTCACCATCCAGTTTACCATATTTGTTTTCAATATTCAACACATACAGTGCCTTCTTGGTGTTCCAGTATATTCTTAGAGAGCATGCATTTCACATTTTGTGGTCTGTCAGTTGGAGTCAGAAACCCAAAGAGGAAAGGAGGCACAAGACATACATGCTGTGACAAGAGTAGCACGTCACATAGGTGAAGGGGTTGTGACAATTTGGGTTGTCCCACCAGGATGAGGAGACTAGGAAAACAGTGATGAAAGGGTTAAGAAAAGGAAAGGATGATTACATTAAATACTTTGCAGCACATCAGTTAATATGAAAAATATGTGGTACAAAACGGATGGCTGCCACACTCTGGAGCCCAGTCTTTCCCCTGTATGTCATCAAAGTGCAGCAAAACGCCTGAGCTGCAACCATGAGAAGGCTTGAGAAAAGACTGCCCTCTTGTGTTATAAAGTGCCTGGTGTTTAAAATAAATGTTTTTAAGCTGGCCACTAGGTGGAGAGCTTCATTGTGTTCGTTGTCCATAAGGGGGACGACATACAGTATTGACTTCCATTTATTTTGAATAGCCATTCCTTTTCATTCACTGTTATCTGTTGCAGTTGACCTCCACTGCTCAGTGGGTCTCCAGAGCATTAAGCACACATCAGGTTGCTTTCCAAAACCTCTGAATGGACTCACCGTGGCATGTTTAGTGCGGTGTTGTAGTTGTTGTTCATGACTCGGCTATCACGCCTGTCATAAGCTGTGCCATCACTTATAATAAAAGAGTAGGAGAATCATCAATTGCTTCCACACTTATAAAGAAAGACATAATTATAGTGGCTACCAGGGGAGATTGATGGTTCCTCAGCCAAGTTTCCAGTAAGCCTTTCACTAGTGGCCAATACTAGCAATATGCACCAAATATACTATTAATAAGAAAGAATTCAAATAAATGAACTATTATTACCCAACACAAACCTAACTTCTGTTCTGCGTGAGACTGACTGGGCTCTTAATTTCCATATGTGTACCTGATGTGTTCCATAGGAGTACCTAACTCAAGGAGGACCTCCAGCAACTTCCTCCAAACTGTGCTTCTAAACAAACACCCATAAAACCTAATATATTCTTACTATGGTACATGTGAGCTTAATGAAAACAGTCTGTGCTGTCTGCTCTTTAATATCTCTGAACCATGGGCTGCAGCTAAAGGAGCAGCATCATTAGGATTTTAACAGTTACATCTGAACTGAGCTGGCAATAGAAAGCAATTAAAAATATAGCATCAAAAGGAAAGGAGCATTATTTTTGCAGAAAAACAGCGCGACCGCACATCCAGTTAGGTTACAAATTTATATCTAGTCATTTATTAAGGTTTTTATAAAGGGTAGAGAATTCCATGTAACATGTGCGATATACTGTAAGGCAGACTGGAGGCCTTTTTCCCCTTTGCTATAAAACACAAAGTATTAGTGGAAATGAATGCTTAGGGCTGAGCAATGGCTTCCAGTTCCATCTCCCCTACTGCTTTACACAGTCAGGATGTCAGGAAAACTGGGGACTCGCTGTGCTCCTTTCACTAATGAGCACAACGCTGGAGCCTATTAGTAGGTATAAGCAAACAAGGTCTGACCATAAGCATCATTACCAAATTAAACCTGCAAATAAAAGAATTCTTCGAGTCAGAGTCTTGTCTTACATTTCACAACGTCCGAGATCCCGCTTAAGCAGCTCTCGGCGCTGTCAAAGTTAACAGGCAGAGCTGAAGATTTGCAAACTCCAAACCCTGCCTGCACACCCCAAAAAGTCAGATGAAAACATTACATGACGCCATTTTTTGTTTACCCAAGATCTTGGATCATATTTCCCAGGACATTTTTCTCTGACACTGTGCAAAGAGGTGTTATTGAAAGGAATAAAACAAACTTTTTCAGCTGGAACCCAAACCAGTAATGCACATGAGTAATGCCCCAGCTTCAGACTGTCATAACTCTCCTGTCTGCAGTTAAGTGTGGGGAAATTGAGTAATACTATGATGTGGTGACAGAGAACGAATGGTGGAACTGTGGTGGAGGATGTGAACAGGGTGTCAAGTCTCCATGAGCAATGCCCCAGTTTGAGCCAGTATGCTGCATAAAACACCGAGGATACCTATGGAATGTTTACATCAGTGAATACGTCAGTGTTTGAGACTGATGGAAACTTGCCCAGCTTTATCCTGTTTGGCCCGCGTTCTCCAGTATACAATTGATAATTGTGGTTTCCCAAGTGATTTCTGCGTATTGGCTGAAACACTGGGTGGCCGAACGGCTCAGTGGTTAGATTGGCCATCTTATAATGGAAAGATCATGGGTTCAATCCCTTCAGCAGCCCTACGTTCCATCTGTCTCCTTCAGCATGACGCCGAGCCCCAACCTCTTCCCTGATTGTAAGTCATACTGGATAAAAGGGTCAGCCAAGTGCCGAAAATGCAAATGCAATCAGGCCCCACTGTGCAAGCGAGTGCGCATGAATATAAAGATGTTGGAAACACGTTTTTAGAACCATTAATTGGATTTGCTTGCATGCATTTTGTCAACACTGCACTCAAGTGTGGAGAAAGATTCATGAAGCCATAGTATATTTTCCAGATGACATATTTAGTTCCCCCCACGTCCTTTGACTATACTGCCAATAAACGTGATAATCAACATATGCAGCGTGGTCTTACCCAGAGCATTACTCTATCCCCTGCTGGCAATTACTTGTCCATAGATGAAAAGGATGAGATGGTAATATTTACTTGTCACCATGGTAGCAGTGAAATATATATGTAAAATAAAACCTTCTTAAGTAGGTCAATGAAAAAAGAAAACTTGAATGTGAAATACTGCAGATCCAGCACTCATACTGTAATTTTAAGTTGCAGATGTTTAAAATTAATGTGATAATCAACCTTCTGTTCTTCCTGAAAACTAAGCTACTGAAAGCGATATAAGGACATGTTGCTTTTTTTTTTTTTCTTTTTGCACTGTGGTGACTGTGTTGAATTTCTTTCCAATTTAACTTTTCAGGAGATCGTTTCCCCCTTTTTGCAGTCATCAGTGACAAAAAAGCCTGATCGCAGGTAGAGGTGAATGATTCCTGGGACATCAGTGTCAGAGGTTGACTGCTCGTGAGCTCATATCATGGTTTGCGTTTGAAAAAAAAGAAAAGAAAAAAGAAAGCTCTCACCAACATGAAATAAGACTTAAGTGGAGCGAGCACTCCCCTAAAGGATAAAGACAACCTCTCAGTGGGGCAATAAAAAAACGAGCACAATGTGTGGTATATTCCTTGACATCACTCTTCAGCTAGTTTGAGAAGATTTCCTGCAAACGTAAGGGGAATAGCTTGCCAATAACATCAATGAGTTTTGGGTCAGTGTTTACCTTTTACAGCCCTGTATAAGACCTCATATGGCTGCCTGTAGAATGAGTAGCCAGTGATATCATCACTGCCTGTTGTTGGGAAAGTCTTTCTCTGCCAGCCACCCAGCATGCTCCCTGCATTTTTTCACTCCCCTGTTGTTCCTTACGGTCTTTCCTGGGAAATGCTAAAAGACACCAAGTTGCCAATATTTAGGGATGCATTAGCTTCATGTGTTTTAAACATGTTGGCTTTTTTGGCTGTGATCTGGCTGCTGTATGAGTGCATGCGCCTGGGTGGGTTTTCATGTGGGCCAGACGCTGACTTCATCACCACAGCGCTTACCGCAGAAGTCCCATCCATCCTGCTTCCCAATCTGCCAGCCAACCCCTGCTTCCTACCATTACTCCCTGGGACTGCAGATGGAGGAAAAAGAGACTCATATCAAATCCTCACATTTTGTAGCTACGGGGGGAAAGAGGCGAAAAGACCACCACATGTTAAAAAAACACATTTCTCTGGTTTCGTTCCATAAACAGTCTCAAAGCTACTGTTCTGGGTTTGCTTCTATAGTTAATGTCAGTCATAATAGCTCAGGCATTACAGCAAATATACACATGCCAGACTTTTTTTTTCTCATGCTCAATGTTTTTCCAAGCAAACAGACTTTCCAGGTTCAATTGAATAAAAAATAATTTATGGTCATTTACAGACCAGACACCTGGCTCAAATAATAATAATAATAAAAAAAAAAGCCTCTAGTGGTAGTAGTAGCATTTAAGAGGGACATCCTGTACCAGATCAAACTATATCTAAACTAAATGCATGCAAATCTCAATAATGCAATCACTACAAATAACTACAGGAAATAAATTATCTAATGATTTTATGATTTATACCATCAGCTGCCACCAAATCTGTTTGCCCTGCTGCAGGTCTAGCAAAGCGAGAAAGTTTGCTGCCCCCTCAGGATATTTTGGACCTGCTCCATTAGTGAGAGCAAAGTTTTGGCCTTCCCGCCCCACAGTTGTTCAGTGATCACTCGGCTAAGATTTACTGCCCAGTTGGACAGCTAACTGTCAGTCCTGCAGTAAGGATTACTCTCATGCTGGTGAAAATAGCTACTTTCTCACACTATAGCCAAAGGTGAGAATAACCTTAGGCTAGCCACAAAAATTATACTGCAGTGGCATGCCACATGCCAAATTGCAAGTCAAAATAAGATTATATTTGAATACCAATGTACAAGACTCATACCACATCTACTTTTCCAAGATACAGAAATTCTATTATTATCTGCACTCCACAGGTGTAGAATCTAATGATCAGAGAGCCAATAAGGGCTACTTAATAAACTTTCTGTGTAAACTTTCTAAAAATACTGTGAAAATTTACTTCAAGATCAGTGCTGAGATTTGAAGCTGCATTATAAGAGTGCGCCTAGACCCATCTGTGAGAAACATGGCAAAGATGGAGGCCATGCACACTCTGCGACAACATGGCTACTAAACCACTCTTCCTTCCCTATGTTCAACCAGATGCCCAGCTAGTCCATGCCTGTAATCACACACTTGTAAAAAGAGCTTTTATAGTTCAGACTGTTCATGGTGAGTGTTTTTGACAGCTGTTCCCCAATTTGCAGAAGTTGCGAGACTCGTGTTTCACACCGTCAAGATAAGCTTTAATACATGAATACCTCCAAAACATCAACAGCAGCAAGTCATGACTTGGCTAAGAACATCGCTCCTAACACGCATGGGTCGCATGGTCTATAAAACCCAAGAGATTATCTGAAACAGAAACATGATCTTCATTGACACTGAAAATCAAAGCATTTACAGGGTCATTTCTTGTTTGTGAATGTAATAAAAACAATCTTTCAGAAGTGGCAAAGTGCAATGGTGAAAAAAAACCCCATAAACTGGAGGAATGAGAGTCACCAGTTTTACAATCCTGGTATGGGACAGACACCAGAGTCAAGGTGGAAACCTAATGGCCCCGTCACTGTCCTGACCGTCCCACACAGTCACTAAGGACTGACTGACCCTGAAAAACCTGTTGCATAATGCGTACACTTGAGGAAAATCAACTGCTGAATAACAGCTACAAAAGCAAGATTAGAAATAAAAAAGGAAAAAGTACCGCATGACTGTGAATGTTAAGTGGAAACAAAGGTCTTGCAAAACAATTTGATCCGGCAAACTTTTGGAATGGCGGTAGAGTTCAAAGTAATCGCTTTGGCAGATCTGGATAGCCACCCATTGTTCTCATTACTTTTTCAAGCAGAATCATGGCAGTTTGTGTTATTGATTATTTTCCACTTTTGATAAGAAGTCATACTGTACATGGACCATCATGAAGACAGTGAACATAAACAAGTAAAATATTCTACCAGTCAAAAAACAGGATGACATCATCATTTACACCCCCTCCATAATTGCAAACATAGAATTACTTCAGCATGAAAGAATGGGCCTTTCTTGTGAAACTAAAAAGGCGTCCAATAAAGACATGTTTTACCACTTCTAAGAGTTTGTCAGTGCAGTATATTTTTCAGCAAAAACTGGGTGGAAACCAACAGACAGCATCTCATGCTATGAGCACTGTTTGTTTTGGCAGAATCATCATTTAGTTATCACCAGTCCAACATTCACATTTTCTGCTTTTGGCTCCATTTGGGCTCCACTTTGACAGTTTATGAGTGTCTAGGATGTACTGAATCAGAGTTTTTCTTCCTGGAATTGGGAGTGCTGGTGGCTGGTTTCCAGAGAGACACGGCCTCCAGCAGTGTGACCCCAGGAAATGGCTGGGTACAGGGGGCTGACAGCCATCCATCACAGCCGGTGCCCTGGGACACAGCGTGGAGCACGGCTAGATTGCACTATCCTGGCCACTGACCATTACACACTACATGTTAATGCTTGTTGAAACCCAAGACACACTTATATTTAGCTTGTCCTATCTCGATTTTACAACATAGCCTGGGCCAAGAAATGCCCACGGCTTTGGTATGAAACACAGCAGTACATGACTGTTGCATGAAATACTACTGTGCATTGCAATAAAGTCTGGCTACTTTGCTGTTTCTTTGTTGCCGCTATTTAGTTCTTGGTGCCAAGTGTATTCTAACAAAAAAACACTCTTTTTTGAAGTGATGAATGGCAGACAGCTGTGGAATACAAACCAAGACACTTGGTAATGATTTTGGAATTTTATATTTTAAGGGAATGGATAACATGGCTATACGGCCTGGAGTCTTCCATCACATGGATCATATATCAAGGTCATCACACTGAGCTGTAACCACCAGAACATCTCTTGAAAAAGGAGAGGCTTTCCGTCAGACAGAGTGTCTGTATGTGTATAGTTGTCATGCATGCCCTTTTTTTTTTTTAACACAATGCGTCCATTTTCCCATGTATGAACTTTAAATATATTGATTTTTTGTGTTTTGGGGTACTTGATAGTTGTTTAGTAGTTACAAAAAATTAAGAAAGTCTCTGCTGCAATGACTAACACTGATTAATTATTATCAAAGAAAATGATGATGTTTTCTTATGGGAAAAAAAAGGTTTTGCTGCTTTTGATATACTGAAAAATATAGTGATGTGTGTACTCACCAAACTTACCAAAAGTGACGGGATTTTTGTTAACTTGTGAATGAAAAAGTGAGTGAAAAGAGTTTTTCATTAAAATTAATAGTTTGTGCTTTCATTAGAATATACTTTCATATATAAATAAATATAGCCATACATGGTTGGTGCCTGTACTGCAGTACACTGAAAAATACTGGGCACCGTTATATGGAAATATAGTATTTAATATACTGCACCTGCATGCAATCATTGCAAAGTCCTTTACAACACAGATAGGATAAATAAACAGACTGAAAGACCCGATAAAAGGTAGCAAAGACACTGAGAATAAAATATGACACAAAGGAGACAGACAAACTTAGGTCGGGGATAAAACAGCACATAAAAGGCCATTATAAAAAGCTTTCCTCAACAAGACATTTATCCTCTTACACATATTCATACCAGGGAGCTGCCCAATAGAACCACAGACCTCTACTTTTGGCCACTGAGCAGCTCGCTGGAGCAGCTGGGGGTCAAGCACTTTGCCCAAGTGCACTTCAACAAGACGGGAGAGACTCATTCATTTTCCCCTCCTGGTTTTTCCCGGCCAGTTCATGCATTTGGACACACGACCTTCCAGTCAAAACCTGGCTTCTTAAACCCTGCAGTTGAAGGCCCAAACAACTGTTACTGGTTAAGGTTTTTGACAGCCACTGAGTATGCTGAATCAGAGCAATGAACAGTATTTTTCAGGTTCTTGTTTTTGTGCTGCATTAGTGTAGCAATGAGAATACTCAATACTTTTTATAAGGCTGCCCAAAATTACACATAACCATCTATCAGTGTAAATTATGATGTTATCATAATTTAGAGACTGTTTTATGGGTCCTATACCTGGCTAGTGATTCAGGAACAGGCTGATAAGGTAAGCAGTATTTAGGCCAATACTTAAAAAAAATTGTGAACCTCTGCAGGGGGACACATCTAAGACTCTAAGGAATAGCATTATATCCCATATGGCTCATCACCAAGAATACAGAACTACAGAGGACACTGAATGCTAGTATAGTCCAGTAGATTACCAGTGATAAAAGGCCAGAGTTTTATATTATTATTATTATATTGAAAGAGAATCATGGAAATTGGCAGCCTTATGTGAGTCTATAAAACTTGATCCAGCGTTATTTCAGCCAAGGCTCACTGTACCATCCCCTACAAATCAGTGACTGAAACGTGCTAGCCTAATTGCTTTTCACTTTTGCAACCATGACGTCCCGTGAATTGGGTCGACTGTAGTCATTCATCTTATACCAAGCGTGGTGGAGCGGGAGACGACCGTACTTGTAGTAGTAGTGCTACTCGAGTTCCCCAAGTTTTGAGGCTGACAGTGAACAACTCCGAGCTCCTTTTCTGTATGCTTAAAGAAATGGAAAGTTTTAATGCAAGGCACAAAACAAACAGGTTAAATACTGTGACCTGACTTTTACTTTACTCTCTGGGACATTCCACCAAAATGACCTCATACGGGACAGCAGGCCTGGAAAGCAATAAAGTCTGTCTCACTGGAGATGGCTTTTCCATCAGTTCTCGGGCCTCATTGTCCGGGACAGTGGTTCACAACCTGGTCTCTGGGACCCCCCCTGCAGGAGTTTCAAAGATCTTAGGGAGGACTCAGCATGGTACTTTAGAAAATTTGAGGTAAAGCAGTCATATTTAAAAAAAAAAAAATCAAGAGTTGAGGGCAAAATCAATAGTCTGCTGTAATAATCCAGCCATTTTCAGTCTTTCTTTTGCAAAATAACTTAAAATGTCATTAAAACATGCTTTCATTGGCTTTTACTGGATTAAATTATGCATAATGTGACTCATGTTTGAAAATGATTGATGAGGCCCGTCCTACACTGGAGAGAGAGGTTTATGGACCGTATCACTGGTGAATTTGAAGACCTTGAAGAAAAACAGTCAACAACCCCTAATCTATGCGTATCCAATGATTCAGACCGCCTTTCCCTGCATGATCTGTGCGCTGTATTTTAAAGATATCGTCAGGTATCACAGGACTGACGATAAGGTGGATGTAAACAGGCAAGTTTAAATGTTGGCATATAAACACTTGTGAGTTTACATCACCTGGGCGCAGTGTCTGGACAGTCAGACTAGTGTTATAACGTCTGTCTCGGGCTCTGGTCTTTTAATGGGTACTGCTTAGCCTGGCCAGTGGAAAGAGCTGACTAAACATTGGCTGAATTGTTAAGACTAAATACTGGCTCTTAGTACATGGAAGTTATGACTGACAACCATTAAGTAACTGTGGGCCTTTTCTTTCAATTCACGCTACTTACAGTCAGAGAGTAACACAAGATCCTTGCTTGCATAATGATGGGCATTTGAATTAATCTTTCAAGTAGACCTGTTAACCTGTTATTGCAGCTCTCATTTAGTCCACCCAGTAATTAATATACTGCACTCTCTCTAAAGCTTTCTCTCTGAATAGGGCTGTAATATAGTATGGCATCCACTGTAAATAAAGCTGCTCAAATTAGAGCTTAGCTTTGATTGGGTATATGACTACAGCAACACACTGACCATGTGCAGAACAATAAAGCTTTTGAGTGAATGCTCGGCTAATTGCTACCTTAAGATCATCCAGGCAGTGGTACAGGAACATGCTCCTTGGAAAAGAAATCAGACTGCAGGATGGCTCTAGAGAAAGTGCTCACGTTATAAAGTCTTACCTATGGGAGAATTCAATCAACAGGCACCCTATTGTTCCAAAGTCAAGCTGCCTGCCAGGTTTGCTGAGGGAAACCAATAAAATATTTCATTTGAATACTGTTGCAGGATGAATATTGCTTTTGAGCAGTTTCAGGAGGCGTTTTATGCCCCGGCATCGAGTCCCCACCAACGACATGTGACATTTACAACGATCTGTCAAACGGAAAATCATTATGACTATGTGCTCTGCCACTTGTAGGAAATTAAACACTTGACACTCTTAAATGTGTGCTGCATGTACTGTATGCATCCATCTGCAGGGAGTCTGTGGAGAGGGGTAGCATTTCAACAGCAAACAGTGAACTTTTCAGAATCCAGTTGACCCCGGCTTCACATTATGTTCTGCACTGATGAATGGAGCTGAATTTGCCTGGGGCTGCCACCAGGGATGGGCAGGGGGCAACCAGGACAACTTTCTCAGGCCCTGTGTCAAGTGGTGGCCAAAAGATCAATCATTGCTCTCACAAATTACATAAATGACCCGTGATGTTGAGTTTTGCCTTTGTGTTTTGCTGGTGATGTGATCAGCTCGTATACTCTGGCTAGAAAAATGATATCCGGAGGTCACTACCTTCATAAGTCATCGCTACAACCGAAGAAGTGGAAGAAGTGAAAGATAGAGCTTACATACTCAGAAATGTTTCCAAGGTAAATTTCCAAACTAAACAGAAAAATGATTGTTGGTGTCCAAAGTGGGAGTGCAGGACCAGTCCTCTGTTGTAGTCTGGCCTTACAGCACAAAGAGCCTGCAGACACACAGCCAAATAATGAGCTCAACACTGGCCACTGAAGGCAGCCTGAGCTGAGAGGATACTAAGTGTATACATGTGTTCATTCAGACGTGTGGGGATATTAAGCTTGTCTAGTTTTGTGATGTGGTCCAGGAAATGCCTCACTGCTCCACTTAAGCCATGTTTAGGTTTACAGTTGTAAACATTGCATAGCCAGATTACTCCATGGCATTAGACACCCCTCCATTGAATCTTTCCAAAGATATCTACTCAAAAAATCAACAATGAAACTTATTACAATGATATTACACATCTTTAAACACACTATCTGATGAATGCAATGGTCCGTGAATGGAATTGCTCCATGAACAACGCAGAGAAAGAATTACACTATTTCAGACAACTTCCAAGGCTGATGTGATATTATTACATAAAACTGAATCTCATGCAGACGTTACTTGTCTCAGCAAATGACCTGTGAAAAATGGAAATAATGCCCTAGCTTGTTGGCAACTGAATCCAGGCAGAACACAATTCTTAACACATTATCTCATGTGCACTGGAAAAAGCAATTCCCATTTTGTGGTTCTGTTGGTTTCTCCTGTGAAATGGAGTCTGTCTGTGGAGTAAGGGCTAGGACCCTGCTTTAATCTGGAAAATATTACTGGGGGTGGAAGAACATGGGAAACAATAACACAAAGAGGATTCCTCTTCCATCCTCTGGGCTCTGTGATTTGGAGATATGCTGTAGTCTGCAATTTCAGACTACCACAGCTACCCACTTGGCCCCCATCCTCAGCTACTCTTTTTCCACCTCACACTAAAGTGGGCTTTTGTCTTTCCAGGCTTGTGAGGGAGGATGTCCGGAGATCTGCACGAGCACAGCACAAATCCCTCAGGTAACGGTTTCATCATCTGCTTCTCGGTAATAGGCTGGCCTCGCTCCAGACCATTTCAAAGACAAATGTTCAACTTTGAGCTTTCAGGTGATTCCACCATCATTCTGGCGGTGGAGTTGTAAAAGATGACACTGGTGTGTTACGAGGTCTTGTTGTGTTGCATGGAAAGCCTCTCGTCTTCAGTCAAGGACTTCCTCTTAACACATGGGGAAGTGATCAAGCCACTGGAGCTAATGGAGCGAGTAGTTCTTTCCTTCAAAGTGAAGCGATTCCTTTCTGTTTTTGACATTGAGACAGTCAAAGCCTTCCGGCAACTGATTAACTACTGTTTTCACAGAGGAAACCATAACAAATGATTTGTAAGCTGTTGTCTTGCAGAAAAACACAAAAGGGACACTGAAAGGAACATCTAATCGGCATTCTCTTCCTGCTGGGATGAATTATGGAAAATACCTCATAAAGATGCAAAGAGAGAAAAAAAATACAGCTTAAAAATACAAAGTGGTATTTTTTGAGTTCATCAGATAGACTGCTGGATTTCAGCTGCATAGTGATTGATGTGCTATACATAATTTGAACGTTTTGGGTTTTGGAGCAGTCATGAAGGTCCACACAGGACTTATTAACAGAGATTGCTTGTGCTACAAATCAGTATGTATATGGGAAGTTTGGATCAGATGCAGATGCTAAGGGATGGTGATGACAGTCTGGTTTGGGCTGAGACCTATGGTGAGAAGCTAAACAGAAAGGTGGCCTGAGAGTCCTCTAGCTTGCAAAGCTTTGGCTGTTTATTTGAGCTGTAATGATCCAAGACAAACAGTTTCAAAGAATGCCTGCGCTGAGTGTGTGGTCCGTGTCCCCCTATGTGACCGCAGTCGTGATGCCCATATTGTCCTCTTTCCACAAAGGCCTCTAATGTACACTGAATGCAAAGGGCACATGGACCAGCACTGACATCACACAACGGTGAAACCATTGGCTAGGTTTACACACACAGAGAATTACGCCCACAGCGTAGTTACTCCGGCTTTAGGTCAACATATGTGGAAGTCATAACACAGTTAGAATAACCTGGGCAAGCTCATGCTGCAATTATGAGAAACCAAGTTATGAAGCCTGGCTTACTCTGATGTTAAATGGGTTACTATGGTATGTAAAAAGCTTCCTCAACTCACACAGAGGTATGTGTGCATTTTGATGTCAACAAAAATCTGTATTTATTATCGTTATTACTATTGTACTCATCATGCCTTGCCCCTGTTTTGAAAGTAACCTGACTCAAACAGGAAGCGGGTGCGGTTTCAGGGTTTTTTTTTTGCTGGCAAACTGTTCAATCTGGTGTACAGCACAGTTTAGGAATATTGTGTTAATTGGTTTAGTCATATTTACAGCGAGACTCAATCACAAAGCATGTAAACACAATAACCAGACAGGAAATTATAAGCAGGTTACTCTGTGTATGCAAACGCAATAAATGTGGTTAACATGCCTCAACCTGCTGCTATGGAATTATTTTAGGAGTCTCAGGAAGGACACAAGCAAGCCACAATTTCCTTTACAACATGGAGGGATTTGATATTGTTCCTACCATTCACGTCAAAGTGTGAGTGTTGCAACTAAATAATTTGTTGGTGAATCATTAGAAGTCAAATTTCCCAAAGAGGGGATGATATATCAAATAACTCACACATGGCTGCTGGATGCAAAAATGTGGGTTTGCCAGTCTCAACAAACTCTTCACCATTACTCTTCAGGTTATCAGCTACATCAGTGTGGTTTTCTTAACCTTTTCACTTGAGAGAGTACGGAGCCTATGACCAGAGTAGCTGTTTAATGCATTTAGAGCCACAAGTTGCCAAGAACCTAAGTGTTCACAGCAGGTTCAATGTTCATGGTAGGGTCACGCAAATACACATCCCCTGTTCCAAACTTAGGGGAAGAAAAGGCCACACTTGACTGAATTTGGTCAAATAAACTGGAGCGAGTACTCCCTGGAGTTTCAGGTCAATGGCTTTCACTTGGAAACTTGCTCATTAAGTGGGAATTTTTGTACAATAGAAATCATAGATGGATAAAATTGAGGACAAAAGGCACAATTCATCAAGATATACCCATGGACAGTTAATGAGATAATGGAGACCTCGCTGCATGCCACAATTAAATTTGGGGGAGGTGGGAGGGGGCAGTGGATTGGTCTTTGATTATCTGTTTGCTTCTTTGTTTGTTCACTCATTTGATTTGCTTGTTCATTTATTTGTTTGTGTCGTTGTTAAATCAGTTATTTGTTTGCTTGTTTATTCATTAATGTGATTGCTTATTCATTTATTTATATTAAGACACTGCTGCTCAGATTTTGATGAAGCCCAGAGGAATTATCCATCCCACCCCAATTCTTTAGTCACCTTTAAAAAATGTACTGATTGGCCCAAGGGGTCACTATGATTAAAGGTAATATAAAATGACTGATTGGCCCAGCAACAGACTGCATCATTTGTGTGTGTGTGTGTTTTTTTTTTTACTGACTTCTTTGATTAATGCTGTTTTAAATTTCATCAGTAGAAAACAAGGTTACCATAAACTGTTGACTTTGAATGGCATAAATTGACTTGTCTGTAATGATTTCCATCGTATGCCTTGCATGAATGGCAGATGTTCCAGTGTTAATGAGAAGCAGCACAAGGCAGTAACGAAGACTTTACAAGTTGTGTAGGTGTCTCCTCCCAGAATTGGAATTCTACCAGACTCCTCATCAGCCACTTGGTTAAACGTTGCTGTACTTCCTATCTGTTTCCTCAAACAGGAAATTATAAAGCTGAGGCTTTCAGAATGGCCCAATGCTCTAGACAAATAAGACTCTAATGAGACTCATACTAGTGAGATTATACCGGCCTGTATGCTCTATAGCTTCTTCATGTGAACAGATCTACTCATTTTGGATGTACAGCATAAATACCATTCAAATTCTGCAGGCTGTGCATGAGTATTTCCACTGCAAACCTAATGCTTCTGTAGCACCACTAAGGTCAATATACCACAGCATATGTGTGTCAAGCATCAGCGTTTAATGTCAGATGGAGCTGGGGGCTTGCGGGCGTCCCTGCTGCCACTGGCAGTTCCATAAACATGTGGGAAATGAGCTATAGCCTTGCTTGAGTCAGGGTGCCGGTCTGATCATTCCCCTGGCTGCCCTTACCCCAGGACATCAGTCATTAAAGCTGGCAGACCTGAACCTAAATACACAGCAACAGAATGCACCTTGTTCTCCGTAGTCCAGCAGCTGAAACCAGAGGGGGTAACAGGCTCCGATTCCTGTGTTAACACAGCTTCGGTGCATGTCACACCTGGCTTGGAAGCCTGCATGCTCAAAAAATGATATTGCTCCCTTGTAAACATCCAACAGAATTTTACAGATCCCAAGAATGTGACGTTTAAAGGCTAATCATTACTGTTGTAAAAGAAACTTGTCACATAAACATGCTGTATGACTATATTATCATGACTCAGATCTAGGGTTCAGAAATTTGCTTGAGGTGTGGCTTGAAGATGTTAAATTCTATCACTAACCAGGCCCTACCTGGATGACACATACCTAACAAAATGTCACCTCCATGACACTGTAGCACACTGCAGGTGTAATATGCTGTTGTTTCCACAATATTGCAGCTTTGTGGAGGTATTCCTTTCTACTGGCATGGTAACACAGGTGATGGTCACTGAGCAGAAAAGTAGGTCAAGTATGGGGGTCTGACATAATCCACACTGAGAGCTGCACACTTCACGGAGAGCTACACTCTCTGAAACCTGAACTCTACCGCTGACAGCTTGCCCCTGAAGTCTGGGCTATATGTGTTTACCATGAAAACTTCAGGCCTGTGCTGTATTGCTACTCTGTCCTCATGACATGACGGCCATCAGGTCGCTGCCCGGAATTCGCCCATGTATAGTAGTCATACAGAGCAGCCGCCTTTGCCTTTCATCTGCTCATTAGATCGCACATCATTATCTTTTCAAGTGGAGCGATCCTCCTATAGGGCCCAGGCCTGTATTTGTTGTGCTGTCCTGCCCCTTTACCATGGATCCCAAGGCACAGCACCTGTTAGAAAGCCTGCAGCCAGTGACCATGTTCTCCTGGATTCTTTCCAATTGACGTAAAGAAGTTCCTCTTGTAAAACGTGTCTGGAAACCATACGGTCAATCTTTTAAATTCATGACAAATAGGTAATGCAGCCTTGATCTTTAAATTGCCTGGTACAAGGCATGATGTCAAATGTAATATATGATCTTCTGCTGGATTTCTTGTTGTCATAGGCTGCAGGGGGATGCGTAACAGGGAAGTATGAAATGAGAATTTTCCTGGATTTCCTGGAATTTCACTGGAATAAAAACTGGCCGTGTGATATGTTTGAGGCCAAATATCCTTAAAGTTGTTTGCAACTCCAGTGCTTTTAGTGATATACGGCTAAACCACTTTTTGAAGTTACGACTGAGTGATTTTCAGACGAGGCCACACACATGCAGCTCATGCATTCAGCAGCAGACTAACAAAGCCCTGAATGAAATCCCGTTCCACTGAATTCTCACACACTCCATATTTACTGGTCTCATTTGGTGGTTTCAGCAACAGTCGGGGTGAGTTTGACAAAATCCTGAGCCAGCCCCATTCTTTCCACTCAGATCATAAAACTCAACGGACTTTTTCTCCCAACAGAGCGGTCCTTGTGGGTCAAGCCACCAGGCACGGTATGTTCTACACAGCAAGGCCATGGAATAATTAACCAGACTCTTTCCATGCCACATCACTGAGGAAAATGTTAATATTTGTATTTTAATTAATTTGGAGGAGGAAGTCAGATTCAAGATGTATCCATACAGGAAAAGCTTGAGGGAACGAAAGCTCTATAGCGACAATTTGCCAAAGTGATTTCAAACTTTAACGGGCCTGTCAATCCAACATGCATAACAAACAATGAGCAATAGTGGGCCAGGGGTGATGAGGTCACCACAGGTTACCAGGGAACCATCCATCATGGCTGAGCAGACAGGGAGACATGCCGGCGTTGTACACAGCGATGTTTACACAGAGGTCGCTATGGTGGGCTCACACAGTAGAACGCTCATATTAGGTAAACACTCTGACAGCCAAACCACAGCCTTGTTAAATCTAATTCTGCTCATGAATTATTTGTTGTGTGTTAAAGGAGTAGTTCACCCAAAATCCAGGGGGAAAAAAAGCTATATAATAGTTTGTTATGTAATTTGGTGAGGTTTCCAGCCTGCAGAAATCTCCCCTGTCTCCCAGCGCCCCAGTACAATGGGCTTGGATGGGTACATGTTTGTGGAGCTTGAACCATTAAAAATTTACATGTGAAGAACTCAACACCAACAGCTCTTTCCAAAACTAATGTCATGGATAATTACCATAATCCACAATCCTTGACAGGAGAAATTTCACGGAATTATTTCCTGCCAAAAAACACTGTCAACACTGGATCTATATACGAACTGTTCCTTTAAGCGGAACATCATGTATATTAAAAATGAATAAATGAATATATACCAAGGCATGCAATTACATTACTATTAACTGTATCTCAATGAAACTCTCAGATGTTAAAGTTTACTTGGACAAAAATATATTTATTGGTTAAATGTCACCGTCATAGTGACCTTTTGACTTGTTGACATCATGGCACCCCCGTAATAGCGGGTAATTTTACATTTTCAGTTTTGAAACATTGGAGCCCTAGTGAACAGTCCTAATCTGAAAAAGCTGTTTTCGATATAAAAAAAAAAAAAAATTCTGCTTGGCATGTCATCTGTGTGACTCACATTATTAATTGACTTCCTCAGTGCTGTGTGTGCTTGTTTCCTAACACTTGGGCTTGTCCCACACATGTGAGGAACACGAAACATGATGATGTCAACATTCAGTCACAAAATGCCCTCTACAAACGCACGAAAATACTCAGTTGCTTAAGACTAAATGCAACAAATGGGTGACTTATAGCTCAGTATTGTGTGAATATTACCTACAATGCATGTCATTATGAAAACCCAATGTATTTCTTTTGAATCCTCATCGATGTGTCTTCAGTATTTACACATTAAAGCTATAAATGAACTCATCCTTTGCTTTGTTTGAGCCTTTTCTCCCACCCTAATTGTGCAATTTTTAATAATCATTTATCAGTTTATTAATTCAACAATAACTATGTGAATGTTGTTATTGTTTTTGTTGAATGGGAATTTCACTTAATCATACATTTGCTAAACAGATTAGCTGGTGTATCACTTTTTGGAATGACATCAAAGAAAAGATATGATTATAATTTTTATCATTAAGACTAAGTCATCCAGAATAAATGCCATTATTCTTATTAGACATGCGAACAAAACAAGTTGAGAATGTTTAGAGTCAATAAGGTTAAACACATGAAAAAGACATTTAGGTTTGATGAATATCCAGGAACCCATTCTTCAATCAGTTCAGGAATATTGTCCTGGCACGTATTGACTGCAATTTTCAAACACCACGGGTGGATCAAATAAGCACTTTATCCACTCTTAAAGCCATCTTTTAGTTTTTTATGGACCTGGTCATGAATGGTTATTCAGGCAGCAGATTTCCTCCTGGAGTTCCCAGATGAATTGGTTAACAACCAGACAAGGCTCCCAACATGCTCACTCATTTGCCAGTATAGAAGCCCATCTGTGAAACATTTCCAACGCGAACCCACTTTCCATGATCTCCCCCATGTGGTCCTAGCAGCTTTTAAATGCATTGATTGGTTACTATTTCAATATGGGAGTAACATTTTCCCCTGACATTTTTATGATCCGGTGTTCCTCCACCTGCTGAGGATTAGAGATGGAAAGAGAACTAATCACTGCAGCAACACCGTGGCTTTGGAAGAGACCCAATGAGTCACTCAAACACTCAGCATTCAGGACCAGCTCAGCTTCCCAGCCACTGAGTAAGAGCTTCATTCACCGGTTCCCCACAAACACAGCTGCAGGTGTCATTTAAATGAACAAAGAGCAGAGGAAGGTTAAAACCAGCAGTACATATATACCTGTGGGACACAGATCCACAACATATGGCGCATGTATGCTCATTTTAAATAACACGATCTGATCAAAGTTTGCCGTAAGAGGCTAGGTTGAGAAATGTGTGACCAATCCCTCAGTCTGACCTGAGCTCACATGTTATGAAATAAATTCGTCCAGTTCTTTTCTGTCCCGTGCCTCTTGCCAGGAACTTTGTTTCCGTCGAGCCAGCTGTATATTCTTGCTGTAGCATCGGGGGAAACATTTAGATGGTTCCATTCACTTAGGAGAGGGAAAAATGGGTTCAATCATGGAATAAATCAATAACTGTCTACTTTCAGATACGGAATCGTGCATGACCTTAACAGAGACTTCATAAGTCAAAAGGAAATGTCAAAATCCAAACCAAAACGCAAGACGTCATGTGATTTACACGTCGACTGCGGCGATGACGTTCTTCAACATAAATATTTCGCAATGACCTGTTGCTTTGCTGCTGAGGTTGGTGGTACACAGGTTTATCTGCAGTAGTTTGCAGGTTATAACATTTTCTTGTTATTAGAGCTATAATATAGTTTGAAGATGTCCCGTAAGAATCATCAGACAGTTGAAACGATACCTATTCCAAATTGCTTTTCCAGTCACACTATATTTGCTTAATAGTACGTAGGCTGGCCAAAAGTTGATGTCTGGCTTTTTTATGGGTATTACTTGATAAAAAAAAAAAAAAAAAAAAATAGGTAGAACTACATAAATGCAAGCTGTATAAAAGCCCGGAATAGGATTATTTCAGAGATGTAACTGTACCCGTATTAAAATCCTCAAGATTTTAAAAGGCATTCTCGATGGAAATTTAAATAGCTGTGCTGAAAATAAAATAAATACACAAATCTGGTTGAGCTTATTTTTAAAGCTGGTAGAAATGTCTGAATAGTTGCATACACAGTAGAAAACTGAAAAATGGGGTTCAGTCCTGAAATAAATCAAGAGCTGCCTGAGTTCAACTAATGGCTCATCCTTATGCCCTGCACTTCCTCAACTGTCTTTCTTCAGGCCGCCAGACGGCTGCTCCTGAAGTGCATGACATTTTACACCTTGATGAAAGCAACGTAGCCAAAACACCGGCACATTAATACCGCAGAGGCTGCAGCAAATGGAAGGAGGAGTGTCAAATGTTTTTCACACATTTATTGTTCCGCTATTCCCATTCCTTTCCTACTTCCGATACTACTGACACTTTTGGAGTCTCTTTTTAAAAAGCATAAAAGTTAGTCACCATCTGTAACGTATTTACTGTGAATGCTCCAGTAGGGGGGAATCACACATCTTGGCATTGTAAAACAAACTCCATAGCCTCTAACTTCGAAATTTTATTTACGCAAAGCCACAATAAAACCCTGTGAAGTAAGTATGCGCAGTCTTTTGGGATGTGTAATAACCCACAGTAGCATAGTAGTGCATAAATTAATTTTGTTTTGGAGACGTGCTGAAAACTACTAACAACAGCAAATCAGGCTTATAAAACATAATCTTACATATTGCACCCAGCAAATCTAATTTCAGCAGCAGGCAAAGCTTGAAAATGCCAGATAAAGACTACTTCATTAGTATCTGCTGAATTGCCCTCAGGAAAACACTCTTATGAAGTTTCTATCCACACTGGATGGAAAAAAAAAAAGTCTACTAAATAATGTCAGTAGATACAGGAAGCCTGGTGACATCACCAGCCAGACAAGAGCTATCTGTTATTGAAAACAGGAAAACAACATAAAAACAAGTGACACCAGCCAAGTGAACAGCATCACAACCAGTTCTCTGAGTGAGAAATTATAGAGCACTGGCAGGCTTATTGACTCTTTGACACATAGCTTTGCATCATCTCAGCACCATGTCTCATACCCCTTTGCAGATGTGATTTGGAAATGGTTTAATTACCCCCAGCAACATGCAGCTCGAGTGAGTTTCCCCCTGACAGAGTTCCAGTCTGTCTCAGACCAGACACAATTCATCTCCAGGCTATAAACCAGCACCCAGACCTGGTTTTGGTCAAACACCTGGAGCTGCTTCCTATCTGTAAGCCTGTCTAATTCTTTCCCCTGGGGGATTTTCATTCATGCTCAATTAGGATCTGATTACTGGAACATCACTGCTGTCCACTACCATGAAGCACCAAGTCCCCACCAGAAATAGTGCTGGTGGTGAACCAGGGGACAGAGGGGGCAGGGGCTGCGAAATCTGAGTAGTTGTGTGTATGTGTGTGTGTGTGTGTGTCTGTGTGTCTATGTGCGTGTGTATGTGGGGGAGTCGGCAGCTTGTGTCGTGCATGCTTGTGGATCTCTTTGTGCCATGGGGAGGAGGAAAGGAGAAAGAAGGCTGTTGCTTTAAATAAGAATCTGTTCGTTTTAAAGACGAGGGGGAGGCCCTATGCTCAATTTGTCTGCCTACTGCAACACTGTGCTAGAGGATTTTTCATCATTTAAAAAGCGCCAAGGAGGGGGAGAGAAAGAGAGAGAGAGAGAGAGAAAGAGAAAGAGAGAGAGAGAGGTGCAGCTGAGAGAGACAGCCTCTTAGAGCTGTGAAGCAGAAGTGATGGATTCAGCCCTCAGAAAGTGACAGTCTTCTCCTAACAGGCCACAGGCAGCACACAGCCTGCCCTCAGCTCTCACTCTTCATCAGGAAGCTCCCTCTATCTACAAACAAAACTTACCAACTCACTTTTCAAAGTGTTCCAACTTTTTTTTTTCTTTTAAGTGGATTTTTTTTTTGGAACAACCTGCTCAATGTTTACTGAAGACGTCCCAGCAAGTTGAGCTTCTGGCGGGCTAATGAAGGTCTTTTAATAACAGGGCTTTAAAACACAGTTACTTCAGCACTGCCGGAATGGACTCAGGTGACAAACAGTGAGTAAGAGTGCGGGAGCAGGGAAGAAGGACGCAGCGGAGCAGCTTTCACACTTGGGATGACTCTCTACCAGGAGAAACTTCAATCAGCTCTGCCAGGAGGGCAAGGCAACTGAAGGAACCTAATCAACAGTCTACAATTATCTTGTAAGCATTGCGTAGCCTCTGGCTTTCACTCCCTGCATTGATAATTTGTGTATATTTGTACGATATAATGCACTGTGCCAACGGATAAACTTTCTTGCTGTGACTCTTGCCACTGAGTAAACCTAATCTCTATCCATATCTGCTACTGCTTTCTGAAACTGAGTGGTATCTACAACTTTGGCTGTTTGTGTTTAATTTACCTCACTTCAAATAATGACTCGTTTTTATGTTAAATTCAGCAATCATCCCCTAGATTGCTGCTGTAAGAAATGACTGGGCAATTGTTGTTCTTTCTGGTGACATTAAGCAGATTGTAATAGACGTGGCTGAGAGGGGTCAGGTCAACATAGGGCAGAGTTGACTCTTCAGGCTAAGTGATCCTTAACTGCTGATAAAATTCTCAGCTTGTCAAAACATGGGACTCTCAGGACATCGCTAAACAAAGGACATGCAGGTAGCGAACAGGGACTGCAGAAGGTGGCAAGGTGTTTCAGCTTCAACCATTTAATATTCATGACAGACAGCAATCTTCACAATAACTGTTTGGAGCGTTGCATTCAAAGTGACACAGATTTTTTTTCCCTATAAATCGAGGCATTGAAAAAGCATCAGTTGCTTCTAAAAATGAAGAGGATAACCTGCATTTAGAACGACTGTGTCAAGCAGTCTACGGCCTCAGGATGTTCCCCTGGGCTCAACAGGACAGGGAAGCAGGCAGCTGAATCCCTGCTTTGTTTCTGTTGCCAGGGTAGTGTTTGGATAAGGGAGCTTTGAGGTAGAATGCTGGAGCTTATCGAAACAATTCCTGAGACCCCCTGCCTCCCTGTCTGTTTCAGATCACAAGTGGGGGGACGAAACAACACCCCGAAATCCACGAAACGGAGAGCAAAACCTAAATTTTCACCAAAACCTGAATTCTGCAGTTCCACAGAGAGTGAAAACAAATACTGTCCCGCACCGTCAAATTGAGCAGGTAGCTGAGGTTAATCATGTTCCAAATGTCATGTTACGGGCTTACAAGGATTACATGCTTGAGGAAAGAATGAGGTCACCCCCAAGGTAATGTAATAGTGCAGATTACCACGAGCAAATTGAATTTGACTCTGATCCAACACATATTGGGTGTCATGCAGGAGGCTCTGCCAGTTCTCGGCACAGTCGGCGATAATTTGAACATGCAAGTACAAAGCTGTCTCAAAGTGTCTGCTTCTTTTTGGCTACTGACAAATGAGGTGCTGTGTAGATGTGTTGTGATCTCCTGAGCCCAGTGATGATGATGTGATTATGAAGCATTCATTCAGAAAGTAGGATAACAGGGATGAATTGGGTCAGTGGATCTGTCTTATAGGTACAGCAGGGCTAAAGGAAGTGAACGCTACTGTGTCTGACTCTCTCTGTCTGCCACCACCATCGACTCTCCATGTGTGTCTATGGCAGCTCGCTCTAATGAGGTGACGAAGAATGTAAGGAATGCCATGCTCATGCTGAAATGAGAGGGGCTAGGGTGAGAGACATTACTGTAGCCAAGCTGAGAGGGGCTGCCCACCTTCTAATTACTATGTGCTGAGCATGACCAAAAAGGCTAGAGCACAGTGCTGGTCACCTACCCGCTGCACCGGCCCATCACACTTGATTTAGCACTGTGTAAAATCCTAGCAAAGAATTCCTCCCACCTGAAGACAATAAAACATTGTCAAGTTAAGGAGACTCTATAAAATTTCTCAAGTGAAGGAGCCGCCAATCAAAGAGCTTAGCGAGAGCATTTATGCACGGTGTCACTGTCATGCATCTCTAGGCACTGAGTGGTGACACAGCGTAGTGCAGCTAGTTTACGTGACACTTCTCAACACCTGCTAATCATTGGCGCTACAGGCCAGTCAATAGCAGCTTGTTAAAATGCACTGATGTTGGGACAATGCCGAGCTGTAGGGGCTGTAATGGTGGAGAAGGGGAGGAAGCTTGCTGTTGTTCCCTCTGGCAGACTGCAGATGGGTTAATAACAGGCTGTCTCTGTTGGGGCAGATGGGACTCTCTCCGGGTCCCTGGGAGCCTGGGCCCAGCAAGCGCTGTTACTTCAAAACACAAATTAGCAGAAAAGCACTCACATACACGCACATACCACATACGCTCACGCAAACACACACTTCATCACAAGCTGCAAACGTTTTCCCCTCAGCTTTGAAGTGTAGTGAACCTAGAGTAGGAGATTCCGGGCAAACCACGTCCAACATGGGACTCCTCCACAGCAGGGGCAAATCACACAGCATTTCTCAGAGCTCATGTTCCAGGGGGGAAACCGCAGGAGGCACTGGCCAAATACAGTCATCAGCACATTAGATGGGGCAGGGGCCGCTTTGTTGTATTATCTTGGCTTGGGTTTACTTGCATGCTATTATTAGTCATTCTTGCAGGACTTTGGTCTATGAGGCGTATCATTTCCATTTCACATCTTTCTGTGTGCATTGATAATAAGGACCTGTCTGTCTTTTCGAGGAGTGTGGTGAAATCCTTATGATGCGTCATTCTCCGCATCAGTGAGTACGTGCTGCGGTGACATCATACAGCTCGTCTTTGTTGGCCCTATGAAAGCTCACACTGTGATGACAGAGGGCAGTTTCATGGTAAAATTGAAACAGAAACTAGACTCTTCTTTGCACATTCATGTAGGAATAAGAGGTACATTTATGATGTAGACGTCGCACTTGTGAGCACCTTTTTAGCCACACATGCAACAATCTTCTGTACACAGGCGATTTTATTGGTGATGGTAGGCACATATGCCAATAAACCCGACGATTGATGCAAATGAACATGGTGCAGGAGGCTCTTCTCTGTGCAATTTTTTTTTTATTAGTAACAAAAAGTGTTTACACATTCTATTCTGGACAGATACAGCCAAAAGGGTCGAATGTGCAAAGGGTCATGTTCTTGGAAAGTACTGCATTTCTCTTCTCCATGTCTCCAACCTAATGTGCTGGCAACACGCCCAGAGTAACAAGACAAAAACATGTCTGCTCCCCTCTGATTTTAAGCTGGACATTATATGGTTGGTTATCTTTCGCATAGCAATGAGAAATAAGGTGTGAGGGAAGCACGAGTAAGATTAGCGACCCTTACGCCGCCAGTATGCACCTCTCTATATTGCTTTCTGATCGGACGGACCCCTTCTCTGGGGAGGTGTTGCACAGGGCTTCTCTGTAATCCAATATGCAGCAGCTTTCAATTAAAGAGCCCTGGGGGTTCAAGGGCTTGTTATCCTGACACAGGAGTTACATTCTCTTCTGTACTCAGTGGCATCCCCTCCGCTTCTAATAACACATCACTCATTTTTCAAATAAAAGTGCCTGCACTTTGAATTATGAGATGAACAGCAAAGCATCTCATTGTTGTGTTATAGAGAGTTATAGGCTGAACCTCAAAGTCCACTTAAGGAAACAAAACTGCTGAAGAGGGTGTGATCTAAACACGGCAGTATCTCAGATGTTAACAGAAGTTCAAACTGAGGCAGATTGTTACGCAAGATTCCCATTACACTGCTAAGTTTGCATGTGAAGTGGGGAAACCAAGAAATGTCCAGTCCTGTCCAGTCTAGTCCAGTCTAATAAAAGTCATGTGTTCAAAACAAATACAAAAAAAGATTAATTTCCTTTCAGCATCTGAATACAAGTCACTTACCTCTTTTGGTGAAGGCCATTGGATAGGACTGATGCAACACGATCGATATTTAAAACAGACCCATGAATAGCATCATCTGCTGGTGTCTCAAATTTTCCATAAGCAAAGATGTTCGGGCCTGCAGAAGGGAGCAGATAGGAGTGCTTTTATGTGTCAAGGCCCAACAGTGGCAGTCACCCAAGGAGAGGCTCAGCCAGGACAGCAAGCTAAGCTAAACACTCTCCTCTGACAGCAATGTAACAGAGTTAAAACAGTCTCCAGAGAGATCAGCACATCATTACACAAGGGAAATTTTTTCTCTGGAGCAGCGAGAGAGGATTAGTAACTTTCAAACAGCCTCTGTTGAATACATGTGATAATGGTAAGCTGGTTATCCAAAGCAGGATGGAAGCCAGATGTATCCAGTGAATTGGACAAGAACCCTCGGGGAATATAATGTTTTAACATCAGTAACGATACATAATGTGTAGAAACCATGTATGTATTACACATATTCAACTATGAATATAAAATGGTGCATCTACTGGCATGCTCAGCAGTGAGAGAGTATGCAGTTTCATTTCAACTGTAATCTTTTAAGGAGCTGTAATGATCTGCAGTCCTCCTCAGATTGGGATGTGTAATGAATAGGGTTTTCCTGGGCAGGGCAGCTCCCTGAGCCATGTGCCTGCCTGCTTCTGTCAGGTAACGAAGGCCGGGTACAGGGTATCCTGAGGGACAACCTGCTTCTGGTCTCAATCAGCGAGGTGGTGAAGGACTTCATTGATGTCCTCTCGAATGAACATAAAGTGCAGTCATGAAGGTTCCCAACCTTCATAGAAAAAGGATCCATACAATTTATACCAAAACATAAACATACATACATATGTACTCTTCTGCTCAGCGCACTATAATAGAAACATTGCTACTCAGGGGCCATACATAGTAGCAGTGAGTCAGTCATGTCACCTTATTTTCTTTGCAATATTTTGTGTTTTTTCTCCTCAGGCTTTGGTGAGTTGGACCCAAACCCATGGAGCTCCCTTCAATGGTCCTGCTGAGGCTCCTTCTAGTGTATGGACTAGTCTGTGGTGCCCATCAGGCTCAGGGGAATCCCTCAGAGAGCAGTCATGTCAGGGATCAGGACAGTGGTCAGGAAAAGACCCAAGAGTTTGATAGCAGTGATGCTGGCCTGGAGAGAGAGTTCTTATATGCAGGAAGGAGCAAACGTGCTCCAGCTGACCAGCCGCAGGACAAGTGCTCGTACACTTTCATTGTGCCCCAACAGAAAGTGACTGGAGCCATCTGTGTCAACTCCAAGGAGCCCGAGGCCATGCTGGAGAACCGGGTCAACAAGCAAGAGTTAGAGTTGCTGAATGTAGAGCTGCAGAAACAGAAGAGGCAGATTGAGACATTGCAGCAACTGGTGGAGGTGGATGGAGGCATTGTCAATGAGGTCAAGCTGCTGAGGAAGGAGAGCCGCAATATGAACTCAAGAGTGACCCAGCTGTACATGCAGCTGCTCCATGAGATCATCAGGAAGAGGGACAATGCCCTAGAGTTGGCTCAGATGGAGAACAGGATCCTGAACCAAACCTCTGAGATGCAACTGCTCACTAGTCGTTACAAAGACCTAGAGCACAAGTACCAGCACCTGGCTTCCTTGGCCACTAACCAGTCAGCCCTTATTGCCCTGTTGGAGGAGCAGTGCCAGAGTCGCCCTCCCCCTCGTCATATCCCCGTCCCCCAGCCACGGGCCCCTCCCCCTCCACCTGCACCTCCCCTAAACAAACCCTACCAGCCCCCAACCCTTCCACGCATAAACAACCAGATTACCAACGAGATCCAAAGTGACCAAAAATCTCTACCGCCTGTCCTTCCTACCATGCCCAGCGGCACACACAGCCCTTCCACCACTAACAAGCCTTCTGGTGAGTCTTTTGAAGTCACACATGAAAAGAACTGTTTTTCCCCCAAATAAGATCATTTGTTTGCAAGTACTACCTATCTTGAAATAGTGAGGCTGATAAAATCAGATGAAATCTCACCAGACCAGTCAGCACCATAAGCAGTAGTACAAACAATAGGACTGTGTGTCTGAGCTTGTGTCTGAGAGTGCAGCTCTATATCGGTCCTCTTAATCATTAATCACCAGACAACACCAAGTACTCATTCTTCAAGCCGTAGTCAGTTGAAATAATAAGTCCCACACATTCCTTGTAAAAAGGGCTCCCAGTGAGAACAGAAACGTTGTTGTCTAGAAGCCTTTGAGATGCATATCATCTAATTGCCTTGATACAACCCACACAACAACACAAAGCATAGTAAAAGGGTAAATGCATGCGCCTAAATGGATTGCTGGATCCAAGCCTGCCATTCTCTTAAACACATGTTACTGGATGATAAAGCTTTTAAATTGATGTGAAGGGTGTTTTCAAGTTATTAGTTGCGGTGAATTGTCTTTTCAGTATTTGTTGCCGCTTTTCTTTAGAAGGCTCCACTTCAGTTTTAATTTGGAGGAAAAAATAGACTAAACCAATCTCCGTGTGACTACTTGAATATATTTCCATTGACATTTTGTGCTACTGCTTGCCATTTTCACTGGGAACAGTACCCTTTGTATGGAATGTTTGAAAGGAGGCAAGTAATTTCCTGCCCACAGTCGTGCAACTTACACCCCTAAAGTTACATAAACTCTTAACACGAACAGAGAGCTCTACACAATGGGGGAATGGAGGGAGAATGAGGAAGACCTGGTGGGATGAGCATGTGAGAGAGACACAGAGGTATGGAGTCAAGCATAGGAATCAGAGGAGGAGGAGGAAAAGGGGGAGGGGAGTAGAGTTTGAACAGATCGAGATACCAAGAGTCAGTGATGTCATTTGTTCCAGTTCCACCAGGCAAGAATCAGTCATATGTTCCACCAAAACGGCAGACTTTATCAGGCAGAACAGAGCCGGGCAGGGCAGGGCAGCTCTCTGGCTTGTATCTGCTCAATACAGACATTCTTTAGAGGCAACGGATGGCGGAGACTGAGATTTCAATACAACTAAAAACACCTTTGTTTCAGTCCTCATTTTAAAGCATGAACTGAAGAGCGTCTGGCTAATCACATTAGATAAACCTCTGAGGTCTAATACTTGTGTCTGCTGGTATTATAGTTGAGCTTTCTCTCTTTTTCTCACACTTCTATACTCTTGATGCACCCACTGCAGCCCCCACCTTCCTTCTGCTCTTCTGTGTGACCCCTATGTATCTTCTTCTTCTTTTTTTTTTAAATTTGTGTTTGAGCTCTTTGTAATCCGGGCCAATTGGCAAACCCAGCCCGTGTGAAATCTTGGGACGTTAAATGCTTTCACAGCCAATCAGAGCTGGGGAGCCAGTAGCCCCAGTGGAGTGTGTTCCACATCTATTGAGCTGGAAAATTTGTGGTTATAGAAGTAATGGTATAGAGGCAATGTGCTGATTATTTTTTATGCCTATCAACTGATTTGCACAAAAAAACAACAAATAGGCAAAAAAAAAAAACTTCTGAGCATGTGCAGAATCGAGCATGAACACATCTATTGCTACATAATGTTAAAAATAATTAGTCTTAGACTAGCTGTTACTCTTTATATTAAGTTCTTTTTTCTGTAGACAACCATTACATCTCCATTTTCTGTCACAAAACAACCATTATGTTCTTTGCGCAGCTTTTCTAATTTTGGAAAACACTCCAACAAACTTCCTGTCAAAGGAATCCAGCGATTTACAAGGTATTTCGGAAATTAATTAAGTCTCAGATCCCCTCTTCTTGGGGCAATGATATGAAGGCTAGATAAGTACACTCCACATCTCCAATGATAATGAAATTTGAATGCAAGTGGGCTTAACATGCCCATGACCTTTTCAAGAAATTGCTGTGATCAAAACTGCTCCCCATTCAAAAAAATCCTTTGATGTGTGAGTACATATACAAAATAAACCCAGTTAAACAAGCAAAACAATGATCTTTCACTGAAGAAACATCACCTGATGATTGAGTTTTTGCTACTGTTTCATCATTGAGTAGTCAGGATTCCCTTTGCCTTCATGCCAGTGTTGCTTTTGGCTGAGCAGCCTGCAGCCATTTCCCTTGTGAGAGCAGCAGCCAAAGTCAATTCTAGTCTTAAACTGAGAGCTGCTCCCGCTGAAATATGGGATTCCCTACAGCTGAGACTAAAAACTTTTTTCCCCTCTATTGCCCTTTCTTAACTCCCAAGAGATTGTGTAAAACTGAATGAGGTGACAAGAATTCATGGGTTTCTCATTTCACGTCGCTTTTTTTTTTTTTTTTGTGTCTGCATCTTCTTCGACTCTCATGTAGGTCCGTGGAAGGATTGTCTGCAGGCTGTGGAAGATGGCCACACGGCCAGTGGCATGTACCTGGTGAAACCGGAGAATGCAAACCGACTTATGCAGGTGTGGTGTGACCAGAGACATGACCCAGGTGGCTGGACTGTGATCCAGAGAAGGGTGGACGGCTCTGTCAACTTCTTCAGGAACTGGGAGACATATAAGGTGTGTGAACCTCACACCAAATCAAGGACCTCATAGTTTGAAGGGACACGGGTGGCTTATGTATGTTGCTTTGACACTAACCAGATGTGAATGAATAATGAATAGGTAATTGTTAAAAATTCAAAGTGTGTGATGTAGTCCCTGCAGGGCTCTGCTGCAGTCAGTTATTGCCTCATGACTCATTAAACCCAGCAACATCAGTTGGTACTTTGTAAAATTAGTTCATGCACTACACATAATAACAAATAAAAATGATGGAGACGGGCAGCCTTTTTGGACGTAAATGTCAGCATAGTTGGTTGTTTCAGCATTCCAGATGTTCATGAAAATGGCATCAAAATGAATTCTTATGGTAAATAAATAAACAGGTCTGTGGAAAGCTTGAAAGAGCGAGGGAAAAATGTTACCGCAGGGGAACACACTTACTTCATCTTTTGAAAGTGAGACCACTTGAACAGGGTGAAGCAGTTCAATTGTAAACATTTGATTTCAGGCCAACAATTTGCAGGGGCCCTGATTAAATTCTGGCCAAAGTCAACACAAGGGATCCTTCCAAGACTTTTACGATAAACCTTAAACCTCGTGAGATCTGAAATTACATGTGTACACTCATCAGAAAGGGTCTTCCCATGATTCAAAACATGTGTCGAGCAGTGGATGCCACATACCAGCCAGAGCTATGACCAGAGCTCGAGCAGAGGAGGAAAGCTGTAGTGTCCTATCACACACATGCACACGAGACTGCTGTGTTTTCCACTGAATAATAGTGGAAATCTGGATACCCAATGCTAGCTATAAACCTGACACATGGTCCATTTATTATAATGTTCTTAGATAATAAACAACACCCTAGAGAAGCGAAACCCATAATTACCGTCAGAACATGAAGCAACGACCCTGAATCATCCTTGAGACATCCAAAGAAACTGCTCAAAGCTGCTCAGAGAGGGCTCAAAAATGATTTCCTAATTGTGCTGATAATGTTGTCTTGTCTCTGCACTTCACAGCAAGGCTTTGGCAATATTGATGGTGAGTACTGGCTGGGCCTGGAAAATATCTACTGGCTGACAAACCAAGGAAACTACAAACTGCTGGTCACACTGGAGGACTGGTCTGGCAGGAAGGTGTTTGCAGAGTACGCCAGCTTCAGACTGGAGTCTGAGGCTGACTTCTACAAGCTGAGGGTGGGCCGTTACCACGGCAATGCTGGAGACTCCCTCACCTGGCACAATGGCAAACAGTTCACAACTCTGGACAGAGATCATGATGTGTATACAGGTAGGAATTATAGCAGAAATATGAGACTGGACAAAGTCCAGTGACAAAATCTGCCTCTGTTTGTGTGAATGTGTGTAAGGATATATTAATTTTCACATTTCTTTCCAGGTAATTGTGCCCACTATCAGAAGGGTGGCTGGTGGTACAACTCCTGCGCTCATTCTAATTTAAATGGAGTCTGGTACAGAGGAGGACACTACCGTAGCCGCTACCAGGATGGAGTTTACTGGGCTGAGTTCAGAGGAGGCGCCTATTCTCTAAAGAAAGTGGTCATGATGATCCGACCAAACCCAAACACCTTCCACTAAGCATCCACTAAGAAACACATGCTGTACTGTATCTCTCACTACTCAAACACCTCCTACAACCCCAGTGGCACCATACAAACCAGATGACAAAGGGGGAAGATGATGTTCAAAGTGCAATATCAAAGCATCAGGCTGTACTGTTTGTGAACGCTACTCCAGTACCTCCTGACAACCCAAAGAAGACGTGCACTGCCATTCAGTTGTCCTTATTATTACCCCTTTTGCATTCGATTCAGCATGGGGATGTGCTTATGGCTCAGGAGTTACAAATACACTGTCTTTGATCAAACAGTAACCTGCTTATTCAACTGGATATTGACAGTGCTTTGCTTTGTTTCTGTGTGTGAGAGAGAGAAAAAAAAATCTATGTAATTTGACATGAAGAGGGCAGATTATAGTAGCCGAATAGCTTTCAGATAGAGATCCTACAGTATATATTTAGTATGTATGTGATGTTGTATAATGCAATAACATGCAAATGAGGATGACACAGGAAACAGTATCCAGTGACCGCCTTTTAGTTGCATTTAAAATAAATTCTTCAGGTGTGTAATTTGTAGGAAAAATAGCAGCATTTATCGACTTGTGATACAGGGTTGACATTCTGGCCAGTGTTGTCCATTACACAAGCATACAGCAGAGAAAAACAACACCGTCACCATTGGGTGCCAAGCACATCTGATTTTTGCAGTAATAACCCCTTACTGTCAAGAGCAATACCTGACTGTGTAGGCAGTCTGTTTCTTTGACATTCAATAGATCCAAGCATAGAAATCAACCCACTAGAAAAACGCTGTGGAAGAACATGCTCTTCAAAGTCATGTTCTCAACAGGTACATTGAAATCTTCAATTGCTTGAACAGGTATCTGTTTGCTTGAGTAAATCAAGCAGTGTATTTACTGTATAAATTTAGTGGTTTGTTGATGTCAATAGATCCAACACAATGCGTCTGTACATAAAAGATATTTGTAATATAATGTAACAAAACTTGTTATATGCCACTATTAAGTTGCAATAAAATATGTACAGCTTTTGTCTTTGATTTGATGTCTCTTGTGTGTCTTATTTGATTCGGTTACAAACGGTCTCCACAGCAGCTGCTAAAATTAAATTTAGAAAACACTGCTCATCTGAAAACTTAGGAGTTAAACTTATTTTTCTCCTTCTGGGCACTTCATATAATCACTTGACAGTCTCCTCTACTGTGCAAAAATGAGTGCAGTATTGTGGTTACATTATGGACTGTTCACCTTTGCAGCCCTCTAATACAAGCCAAGGCTCCATGGGAACTGTGGAGATTAGGACAATTACTAGAGAAGTGGTTGTATTCTCTTGCAGTCCCGTGCATGACGTCGGGCCATATGAGAGGAGTGACAAGGTCTGTGATATATCATGTATCAACCACAGAAGGAATAAGTGCAACGGGGAATGACAAATAAAATGTGACAGGATTGTAAAACCTCAGGCATGCAGTAGTCCCTCTGGCTCACAGCAGAAACCACCTTTATTTTACTGTGTGTCAATGACATTTCCAAAGACAGCTGGAAAATGTAGTAAGAATGAATTTATGCTGCAATGAAGTGAGATCCATTAATATTCTCTGGCCAGATCTAGGTTAAAGACAGTCTAGAAAATATTTGAAGTCATTTTAGTACAAATTTCTGTGCCTGGCCACTTACAGAACACTCTCTTAAATGAATCTGGAAATGGTATTCGACCTTGGCCTGCCTCTGATCTGACATTTTGACATATCTAAGATAGACTGAGCAAAGAGCAGCAGCAAAATGTGATCAGGGCTGTAGCATATGCATTTAAAATGACTTCCTCAGAGTAAAACTCAACATGTTACTTTTTTTGTGGAGCCAAAGTGATGACGGATGCTTTTAAGTGATAGTAGCCAAGACACTACATTAAGCTGACAAACACTGGCTGCTAAAACTGGCTCACAATTCAAAAGCTAAGAGCTTTTATTCCCAAAGACAAAGACGCTTTGGATTGGACAGAGGAAGACATCCATCTCTAGGTCTGTCACTTTTGGCAGCTGTGTTTTCAGAGGAGATGGATGGGACACTAAAACAAACACTGAACCAAATCCCTCTGTCCCCCCTTGGAGGACAACGCTATGTAATTACTATTCAATGGTTTTGTTGTGTTTTTTACAACGTTACAATAGCAATTACATTATAAAGCAGTAAAGAGCCCCTGAATCAATCATAATTCAAACATTAGTAAACTGTCTGTGGGAGTGTAAATGTCAGCAGTCTGGTTTTTGGATTAACCTGAACAGCATTCACAGTAAAACAGAAGACGATGTTTCATCGTCTCCATAAACACAGAACAGCCTCTTTGGATGTGGTGTATGTCTGAGGACTCACCACGATGGAAAACCTTCAGCAAGGGTGGCCCATGCGGCCCTTTCTCCTTTACCAACATGGAAAACCATGAGCTGACGCAGTGCTCGCTCAGCACAAAGAGAACCGCATTTCCTGAACCTTCAAACCTGAACCTTCAAACTGGCCCATATTGTTGTTTCACATCTGTTAAAGTATGCAGTTTTACTTTTAATAGAATCATTTTTCACTTCCTTCCACTACCCCTGCTCTTCCTCTCTCCAGCCTCTGAGTAAATTTAGTCATATTAATGGTAATCACCTTAGTGATTTGTCATTTCAAGTTAAACTTATTGGGGCCTTTACCACCCACACTGAATGTTAACCTCGTTACTACGACAGCCATCCCAAAACGGGCTGTTAATGATACATCACATAGTTTAGTAATTACTGATCATTATTAAGAGACCTTTTGAAATTTATGAGACAGTTACACAGGATTGAAATGGAGGTGGGGGGGTGGAGGTCATGCAAATTTTAATTGATCAAATTTAATTTTTTTTTTTTTTTTTTTTGGAATTCAGCAGGAGTTCCTTGAGCGACTCCTCTCCAGGCCAAACTGTTTGGTATGACCCAGTGTATGGTTTCCCTTTGGCTGCCCTATTTGTCCTTCTTTGTGCTTGGCCTATCCATATAGCACGGTATCTAGCTAATCAGTGACACTCCGCCTGATGCATCCGGTGCTGATTCCACAGATTTCGGTATTTCCTGCATCTGGGAGGCAGGGGACAGCCGCAGTAGCAGAAGGAATTCACATTACCCTCTAACGGCTTGTAATCATCACATTTGAGGCAAGTCAGACACCTACCCCCCCATCACACCTACTTGTCCTTCATTACTTTTGGGCCTAGATGAATTAAATCTGGAGCTATTTAAGAAAAAAATTCCTCTACCTGTCCTTGCTTTATTGCTTTTGAAATTATACCGAGCAGGTGATTTCTTTATTGTGTGTTATGTTTTCTTTAACGATTTCTTTTATGTAACTGTAAAGATGCACGCAGCACTGTCACCACAGGAAATACTGTGAGACATTTAAGCAGCAAAACAAAAACTGTAATGAACTGGAATAAAACTTTTAGCTTCTAATTTTTTGTTTGTTTGTTTGTTTGTTTGTTTTTTTGACAGCTGTGATGTAGCTCAGGATTTATCAGGAGGTCGGGTGCTTAACTCCAAACAATTTCTGTGCATGAGCCTGGACTGTGTGTCTCACCTCGTGCAAGTGTAGAAGAACACAGAACATTAATGAATATTATATCCTGACTGTTTCTGTTGGACTGTCTGGAGATTTAAGTAATCAATGAAGTTACAATGCTGTGCCTTGTGTGTAAATGAGCAGAGCATCTCCCTTAATGGGAAGATGCAGTTATCATTCGCTGCAAATCTTTAATGAACCCAAACATTTGGAGAGGGTCAGAGGGAGGGAGACAGGTTTTATTATTATTATTATTATTATTATTATTATTATTATTATTATTGTTATTATTTCTGACAGCTCTAAAATCCTCCCTAAATAAAGTACAGCCCCTCAGACATATCCAAAAATGGGATGCATGATTCAAGTGAAGATAAGAAACTTAACTGCCATTGACATTAATATTAAAAGTACCTCAACAGAAGGTTATTGAATAGGTGCCCTTACTTACTTCAATAGCCACGATAACATCTACATTCAGTGGTTATTTATTTGAATCAAAGGTATCCGCAGTCCTTCCACTTCTGACTGACGCAGCTTTAATATGCTCAGGACATGCTAACAGTTTTAATATCAAACAGTATGAAGAGGCTGTGCAGGGGAGGTGAGAGGATGTTTTCCATTGCAATCATTTTCCATTTTCCAGCAATTGTGTGCAAGGGTCATGTAAAAACACTCTCTTCAAGCAAGCACCAAGCGCAATCATGAATTAAGGTTAAGGCATATATAATCATCGATAAAGTAGTTATTTGAACCCACTGGCCATTTAGCTTTTACCCTCTCTCAAATGCATATCGTCTGCCTGTCTGTCTCATCATCTGCAAATAATGCAGTAGTCACTGAGACACATTTCATTCTGACAGTAACCATTAAATATCTGCAAGGACATCACATCCATCTTTCTGTCATCTCTCTCTTTCTTTCTCAATCTAGCTCCAGCCTCCTCCTCAACGTGATCACTCAATCTTTCTGTCATCGCTCACCACAGACTGTCAGACAAACTAGGTGAAAGCAGCTATGCTATCATTTCACTGTCTGGACTACTTCTCTGTCTGTGCCGTGCCTATAGTTATTAACAAAGCATTCTTCTGAGGTGGCAAATGTGACCAACCCATCGTCGTCATCACTGTCACGTTGTGAGTCAGCAAAAACACAGCTCTGAAAACGAAGGAATAATAAATGGAAAGAGTCAATAAAATACTGTGCATTAAAAAGCTAACCGGCATCTTTTTCCCAATCATTTATTCAAAACACTCTCCTTTATTGTTACAAAATGATTGTGATCCATATGGGAGTTATTACGTATGTTTAAAAATAGAAACACATAATAATGTGGTGAAGTTTCACTTCAAGGGAATAGCCGCGCATTGTTTATTACTCATATAATAGAACTATTGAATATGGGGTTATTCCGTTTTCCAAAGGCTCAGCATTTGAACTGATTTCCAACTGTGGAGATGTGCTGGTTATAGCCTTACAGTCACACGCCATGACCACTGTTTCATGTTCTTCCAACACATGTCTGTGGTTCCTCTGCAGGGAACTCACAGGAAACCTGTCATATGGAGCCATATCTTATCTACCAAAGACAAAGAGTAAGTGAGAAGAGAAGAGAAGTGGCCTTAATTTTACAACCATAATGTAAATAATCAATTGTATTTGCAATCTACAGCAGTTTACAGCATCATGCAATGCCTATTTCCATTAATTTAGTGAATCAAGATAAGTGATATCTTTTCCAAATCTCTGACAGGTTTTGTAAAACACATCCTTAGAGATCAGACTTAGAGGGATCATTCAGGTGGTTACATTTTCCTTTTTCTCCATGTGCACCCTGTGACATAACTCCATGAGTGGCTAGACTTCATTAGTCTAGCCCTGGCATGCATATTCATCACCCCCAATCCTTTATACCAATAATTGCATGCAGACACATTACTTTCCAACATGACACTGAACACACACACACACACACACACACACACACATATGAACATATGGTCATCTGGCATTTGTTTTGTCGATGCATTGGAAAAACGATTTTCTGACTGACATCAGCAAATGAAAGCAAGTGACCTCACTTCAGCCAGTAATGATCACACAGGGATTTGTGCCAAAATCTTCAAATGTTACACCGAACAAAAATTTTAATCACTCAATGTCAGTGTCAGGACTAGGGGGAGCATGTCTGGTGGAGCAATAGAAGAAACAGGCTTCCCTCTAGACAAGATGGAAAGCCTTGGGGGTCACCCCCTTTGAGACTTTCACAGGAGACTCACTGCTGACTTAAAAGACTTATGAGACAGCTGCTAAGCAGGTAAGCTGGAAAATAGCAGGCACATGCCTAAGCTGAAAGCAAAAATCCTATCATGTCAGTGCATATCACAAAACGCAGCTCCTGTCTCCAAAACAAAGAGATTACTTTGATAACTTGTCCAATGAGAAACACAGCCTAACTCATCAGGTTAATACAGTAATAGCAGCAAAACCAAATCCCCCCAAGCCATTTACAGAGCTGTTTCTTGTCTATGAGTCAACGATTACTGGAGGATGGATCAGCTCCAGCGCAACAGATTGACTCAGTTTTAATAAAGGAAAATATGATGAACAACATGAGCAGGCTTATATCTGGAAAAGGAGCGGTTTCTCCGAATCTGATAGATGTCCCTCCCTCTCAGGGGATTAGTTTGGCATGTCAACCCAAGGACACAACCACTGCACGGCATGTCCACTCCAACCCAAATGAATTGTTTTAGCACACCTAGGAAAAGCTCCTGGTAAGGGTTAGAGGAAAACACACACTTTTAGGGAGATTTGCCCATTTGTCAGCATGCAAATGAAGTAATCAGATACCATCCATGTGTCCTGGTTGATAACTTACTCCTGTCCTCCATATTAACTCTTTTGCCTAAGCTATGTTGAGTGTTGGCTGAGTACCATTATTGCTATATAACTTCATATGGAAATCTCCACTTAGTTTAAAACACATTTTATACCATTGTTTGAGGAAATTTCTGTAAATTTGAAACTGAAAATATGTTTTTTTTTTTTGCCTTTCCTTTAGTGTTTTTAGTAATATTGTCCCTTTCAAAAATAAATAAATAAATAAATAAAGCGATAAGACTAGTCTACCTTCATTTAAAGCTTAAGTAGACTTTTTAAATCACAAGCATGCTACTGCAGATAGTTTGGTGGTAATGCGGCACACACAGAAGTCTGGAGCTGGTCATTCTGATGATGATCACCTCACCTTCCCGTCAGTGGAAACATAACACATAGTTTCTCATCAGCGCCGCTTCACCACGTAAGACGCCAGGAACTGTTTTTAGAGTTCCAACATGGGAAAAATGTGACCATAAATTCACTCCAAACAGCTCATGTCATATAAAATAAGTGTTCTGAAGCGTAACAATCGCACTGTGGGTCCAGAAGTCCAGTATTTTCCTCGTAAATTCAAGCTTGTTAGCTTTTACTATAAGAACACCTTCAGCAGCCCATTTTGTGATGCAACATCAGTGCTAACACAGGCTAGCTAGCAAACAGCTTGAGAGAAAAACAAAAGAAATGGAGAAATTAAAATAGGATGACAAATTAATATGGAGCAGAAGATAGGCTATCTTGCATTAAATATTGAAAACAGACTTTTGTAGTGGCTTCATGGTGCTAATTTTGTGTGTTTTGCAGACTTGGGTCAATACCGAATTGAAACTGAGGTTTTTATCTTTGAAAACTACTGTACTGAAAACAAAATGGTATTAATGCACAACTTTTTCTGTGATAAGCCATGAAGTAAAGTCATTTTAGCGACCATACATACAAGGTGGAATTATTGATTTATAGCAACTTTCAGTTTTCACTGAAACGTTTTTCCACATTTTTCTTACATAAGTGCCAATGAATTGGGGTAAATTAACCGTCATGACCAAGCATATCCTGTACTATCCTGTCTGTCACAAATATCACTTAGTGTATGATCACAAGTGTTGACAAACAGGACTGGCATTGTCCTTTAACACATATACTAGGTGCATAAGAAGGACCTGCACTGGACCTGGGTAATTTTGGTTTTGCTGAACACCATCAGCACATTTCGTATATTCGTATATTTCGTATATAGACATAAGCAATGTATCAATACTGATCATTCTTTACATATGTGTGTATCCCTAAACTGTGACTGCTTTCCTACAGCTCTGCTTAGCACAGTGTTACAGACTAATTAGTTGAGTGAGTTTCCAGTGTCCTAGAGAAAGAATGCCCTCGGGGATGAACCTGAGGCTTGTCTTTTCATATATGCAGGGAGGGAAATCTTACCTGTTTCCTCCTCTTCCCCACTGGACTCATTCCCCATAGCTGTAGGAGTGATTCCCCATCCCCTCACTTGGGGGACAGGGGTCACAATATAACAACAAGAACATTTGCTGAGGCCAGTTGAGGCCACTGGGTTCCACATCAACTCAGTTCCATTCAAACTCTCTGGCTGATGAGGTCAATTTTGCACAAGTCCTGACTGGAGACTTCTGCCAGTGAGGGTAGCATGCAAGTAAAATGTTCCATCCATAATAAAATACTTTCCAGCAGACATGTGACACTGTGACTAAAGAGCCAGTTTAACAGTGCTGAACTGGTCGGGGGAAAAGAGCGCTGCACTGCTGACAACAGGTTGTGCTATCTTGCAAATCGGAGAGTGGGATTCTTCCATAATTCACAGTCAAGCAACCTTTTTATTGAAGGCAATTATACGGTTGAGTACCTTTCAATTTAGCCCAGCAAGCACAAAATGTCAAGTTAAACCAGGGTTTATAGAAAACAGGGAAAATATGACAGAACCTGTTGACTTAAAAATGATGCCAAATACCACAGTGGTATAATTACAAAATGAGCTTCTCCATGAAGTGTCCTTTGACATGTTGCACCAGCAGTGCCAGGATTCTACAAGAATATACCGATGACAACAACAAGAACCGCTTACGTAACGTTTAGGGACAGTGTTCTGGGAAATCCAGGTTTGCGGAAATGAGGAAGGGAGGAGAGAAGAGCATCTAAAATGCCAGCGCAAAAAAATGGATTCATTCAGCTGCCTTTTATTTAATTCATTAATGGATCACATTATCACGCTATAGACCTAAGGGCATAGAGACTACTCTGTGCTCCAGCAGCACTTGATTAAGGAACTGGGGAAGAAGCTAACGTAGTTCAAAAATAAAGTGAAATAGTAAGAGGTTTGGCCTGGCTACACAACAAATAGGCTGAGCCGAAGTCCAGCACAAGTATCAGGGGAATTAAACAATTTACTGGCCATGTTTCTAGGTGCAAAATTAACCAAACAAAACAAATGATCAGTTTAGAAGCAGATAATAAAAGATACTGTGAGCCTGTTGGTTTCTTCCACTCATCCTACAACTCGGGTTTGTGTTTAGACCCACCAATACATCATACCCCTAGAATGCATTTAAAGGACCCATGTGGAAACAAAACTACCTCAGGTTTCCTGGCCTTTTATTTTGTGGTTCTTTTTATTCTCATATTCCACTGTAAAGCGCAATTGAGAATATTATTTTAGGATCAGGTTTTACTGCAGCCCAGTAAACTATTCAGCTGGTTTACAAGAATCTTAAGTAATGACTGATGCTCATTTTGCATCCACATCAAATATAGTAGTAGAAGGCTATTTACTGAGATTATGTGCAACTGTCTGATGTCATGTTTTGATATCAGGCATCAGGAGAGAGAGGTAGTGGTGTACTATATCGACTAATATGTGCCTGGTGGGGTTATGTCCTCACTGTGCAGCTTTTTAGAGGTATATTATGCAGACGGAAAGATGAGTGGTGTAAACCAATTCAGTCAAATGTTAGTGGAAAACATAGCAAGCCTATTTAGTGGTTTACTTGTTATTTGGCTTCCTTTTGATTCTACTGTTAAAAATCCCACATAGAATGCTTACATTTTGACAAGCTGCTGCACAGCTGCGCTACTTGATGAGTATATCTATCCCTTTGGATGCATTTTTTAACCCAGTGGGGAGAGGAGCAATAACACCGCCAAAGATTAGGCTGCGCACTCAACTGGAGAGTCAGCAGGAAAAATGGCCAGTTAGGTAGTAAACTGATTGTGTTACAAGCCATCTGAGACCGAGGTGCCGTATTATTTTATATTCTACAACTTGGCCTCTGTGATCTTTGTGATTGCTTAAGTTTCCACAAATGTAGGCCATAGCATAAAACCTTAAACATCTTAAATTGAAATTAACAGATTATTTAATAGTGAATTATCATCTTTTTTGTTCTTCCTCTTATTATTTTTATCCTCATTTATTATTTGCAAATAATAATGGAGATCATGCTGCTTTTAAAATAAAATCTTTCCTAAGGCCAGATTTGCAAAATGATTAGCAATTGCAGTGTTTCAAATTCATCGCTTATCATACTGCAACATTTTGACTCCACTGCTGCTTTTATTTACCGACTGAATTACATCTTTTCTCCTTTTTCAAGCCGACTCCATTGTTGTTGCAAGGTCAGGATGTTACAATGTAGCTTGAGACTATTGCTGCTCGTATGTTAGTAATATTTAACACTGAGAGGGAAACAGACATTTGTTTTGAGTTGTAATGCCTGATGCACTCATTTACAAATGAAAATTAATGTTTATGTTCCTAAAATTGATATTTAATTGTCGACTGGATCTGAGCTTTTAACCTTCAAAGTAAGATGAGTGTTCAAGCTGTTTCTTATTCTCTAGCTCCCTCTGGTGGCACAAAATTTTTATGTCAACAGAAAATGCATGACCTAGTCCTCCAGGTGGGCTTAATGTGGGTGTCATGTAGCAGCAGATTAGAAACAATATGAATTTTAAGATGAGCTGACGTATTTTTCATCCCACTTACATCAAGTGTAGTATGTGGTAATTTATCATCCAAATAAACATCGCACAAAAAGTAAGGAAATTTGTGTTTGGTAGTTTATTTCTTTGTTGTAACAATGCTTCTTGGCAATAAATCTTATACCGCTGGAAAGCCTGTTTATTTCCCTTTTAAATGGTGCCACATTTGTAAGGAGGGGGGGTCTCCTACTCTGCCCCTGCTACCTGGAACCAGCTACAGCAGGATCGGAAGCTGTCTAGCTTGATTTCCTTTGGGGAGTTTAAATGTCGTAGTCGAAGGCTGGAGAGAGCAACCGCGGGAGTTGGCAATTGTAGTTGATCTCGTTTCTTTCACTTTTTCTTTGCAACCACGTTCCGATGTATGCTATTTTTAAATCGTTTTGTATGTCCTGTACGTCTGTAACTTTTTGTTGTGTTCTCCCACGCCCCAAACAGGTCCCTCTTGTAAATGAGACCTCGGGTCTCAATGGGGTTTTTACCTGTATAAATAAAGGTTAATGAAAATGAATGAATTTGTGGGATGAACAGCAGAGCTGAGTATGTGGGCTGCGCCCATGAAAAATTGGCCAAATCTTCTCTGCCAATGGCTAACAGCTTATTTTGCTGTTGCTACTGACTCTTGTTTTGAGCCTCTGGTACCCCACGCAGCCAATCTCCGATCTCATAGAGCTGCCACGAGGCCTGTCCTGACTGCACTTCACCATCAGCCCCGTTTGCGCTAGCAACACGTGCACTGGAACCTGAACATGTGGAGGAACGCTATATTCAGCGATGAGTCCAGATTCTGCCTAAGGCATTTGGATCGTAGGGTCAAAGTGTGGAGAAGACGCGGAGAACACTATGCTGACTGCTGCACCGATAGAGTAACATCTTTTGGTGGAGGCAGTGTGATGGTGTGGGGCAGCATCTCCCTCACTGGAAAAACGAGGCTTGTCATCATTGGAGGCAGTCACAATGCAGAGAGATATCGAGATGAGATTCTGCAACCAGTGGCAATCCCATATCTTCACAGTCTGGGACCGAACTCTATCCTCCAAGATGACAACGCTCGCCCCCACAGAGCGGGGTTTATCAGAGAATACCTCCAGAATTTGGGAGTGGAGAGGATGGAATGGCCTGCCAGCAGTCCTGACCTCAACCCCATTGAACACTTGTGGGATCAGCTTGGGCGTGCTGTTCATGCCAGAGTGACCAACACAATCACGTTGGTTGACTTGCAACAAATGCTGGTTGAAGAATGGGATGCCATGGGATGGGATGTTAAATGAATAAATTGGTAAATTATGTTATGTTATTAGTTATATTAGACATATTAAAATATGTCTTGTTTCTTCAAACTTCAATCATCCAATCCACCTGTTTGGCATTGGCAGAGAAGATCTGGCCAATTTTTTCATGGGCGCAACCCACATAACTCAGCTCTGCTGCTCATCCCACAAATGCATGTTTCTTACAAATGTGGCACCATGTATGGGAAATAAACAGGCTTTCCAACGGTTTAAGATTCATTGCCAAGAAGCATTGTTACAACAAAGAAATAATCTACCAAACACAAATTTCCTTACTTTTTGTGCAGTTTAAATGCAAATCAATGAACTGAAATTAGAAGTGATTATGCAAAATGTGTTAATGTGGCCCATGATAGTACTGACAACATATTTCCTGTCGTATTGTTACTGGCCAATTATGTTACACCCTCTCATTCCAGGATGTTTGGCCTGCAGGGCATTGCAAGAATGCATGAGTAGCTTCTCTTCACTTGACACCACTTGAACTTGTACTATGCCCCCCCTTCTGCGCCAAGAGCAAAAGCACTGATCTATGATGACTTTTAAAGGGCAGTAAATAAATCAAAATTCAACTACACTGGTGGAAGAAAGACACAAAACCGCCGTGCAAGATTAGAGCCAAATCAGCGTCTTTATTTTACAAACAAACGCATTATTCTATTGACATTTTTTTTTTGTATCATAAAAAAGCAATTTACAAGCTTAAGAACCAAAATAAAGCAGCACAGAATGATTATGAGTAAAATATATAATTTGAATAAATATATTTTATTTCATGCTATAAAATAAATTCATAAATGGCAATAGATACAACATCAGCTCTAGCTAGCTTCATTTACTTCATAGTTGTACAAAACAGTAGAGTTCTGAGGTTCACAGTTGGGTTGTGAGGTTGTGTGTAGAGTGGACAAAATAGGAGGTGGGCAGATCGGCTCTCATGGTTCGGTTCATGGTCTCCGGTATTCCTCAAGCTTCAGCTCTATGGAAAACATGGGCTCAGTGAGATCTTGAGGCAGAATGTTTGGGAACCACTGACTGAGGACTTGTTTCCCCACCTGAAGAGAAGTGCACATTTATACTAGGACATAAGCTGTATGCCCAATGAGACCACTTTTAACACTATATACCCTGAGTTCTAGTTTTTTTTTTTTTTTTTTTTGCCTTGTCACCAAATATATGAGCTGGAGACCTGAGAATGTAGATAGTTGGATAGAAAGGGGACAACTGCCCGACTGAAAAATTTCCCACCTGCCATGGCCACCTCCCCTCTAATCTTGACCAACTAAATCTACAGTCTCAGTGCCTGAGGGGGTACGGGAGACCGCCGAACCTTCACATGAAAACAGATACTCACTCCCAAACAGTGGCTATACAGCCCAAAATCCCTTTCATTATTTGACACAGCTGGAGGTGCAACTCTGACCAGTGCCATTGCGTTGATGACTGAAACACATGCTCAGTTATAGTGTTGCAGTGCGCTGACTGCGATAGGATTCTGATGAGCATTTTAGAATACCAGCAAGCAACACCAGTTGTTTTTTCTGAGGAGGAAGTCAACCTGTCCAAAGTTTCAAGAAAAATATATAAAAAATAAATCAATATCAAATTGTCCTGGTCCTACTTCAATTCAACAGCTCCCTGACATTCATTTTGTTTGATATATGACAGGCCAATATTTCAATAGGCTTGATGATCCCAATACACCACTTTTAAAAAGGTTATTGCTTTTGTATAATACACAGTGGACAGAAACCGACAGAAAAGCTATGGAAGACTTAAGATTTCTTTCTAAGCCTGTATCAGTGTTCGTAAACTACCTGAAGTGAGTTTATTATAAAAGGAATAGGACGAGCTGCAAATTCAAAAAGTAGTCTGACAGCCTTCCCTGTAAACACTTCCTTTTGATTACTTGTGGCCCATAATGCATCTCCTGTCTCTCTCAGAAAACTGGAGCAAAGAGTCGATTTGAGTTTGTGTCAAGTTCAGGTGGTTCTGTAGGTGCGTATTATGGTATTAGTAACTACAATTCATAAAAAGTATTAAAACAAACTTCCCCTCCATTCACCTATAATGAATATACGGACTGGTTTACTCATTTGATAAGATTAAAAAAAAAAAAAATCAATAGATATCCTGACTAGTCTAAAAGCACCATTTAAGGGGAGGAGGTCCTTACCAAAGTGATTGAGGCCATTATAGCTGAGTCCCTTAAGGGTAACTAGAGTGATTAACTAGAATTCCCCAATGGAATTGCTATGTATTATAGACTGATAATTTTAAGTGCATGCTGGATGACACAAATACAAGAGAAATTATGTTAAGTTACAAAAATAACCATTGGCATTTTTTTTATACAATTTTGTGGGTGAGCAACGTGCAATTCAGCTACAGTATATCTGGGCAAGCTTGGCTTTTTTTCTTCTTTTTTTTTCTTTTTTGTTTTTGCTCCACAAATTGTCAGTTTAGAGTCTGCTAAATATTCAAGCAGCTGTTCTCTGGCCAGATGCTCCAAAATAATTGTGGAGAAGAAGTAGATCTGTATTTCTCACGCATCTCCCCTCCTGATTGAAATGCCTGCAACTTAAAGTACATTGCTTAGATTGTCCTCAGTGCTTAGAGAGGAAGGATACAGTATACAAACAGTCTCTGAACATGGGACAAAAGGGCGCAGGGAACAGGTCTGCCTCATTTGATTGTAATTTGATGCTATACAACCATATTACGTTTAACTTAACTGTCCAAGCAACAACAAAATGAATCAAATGGTAAGAGAGAAGCAGGGGTAGGACTTTAAGTGATAGGAGATCAATATGGGGAAGAACATTAATTCATGTCTACTCATTCTCAATACCACTTTAGAATAAACAATGTAGCAATATTTCCATCTAATCTCTCTATTTAATGCATTTAAAAAGGATCGAGGCACAGAAGTCTAAGTGCCAGAGTCTAAGATGTAAAGCTTGTGGCAAGGCACTAAGTTTAAGATGCCACATGAAGAATTCTCGCTTTTGTATACATTTTAAACAATTACAATACCTATTGCACAACTTTTATATTGTCAGCTTTTATGGCTTTACTATGTGACTTATAATAACTAAGCTGCTTAACATCTCCTTAGCAACTTGTTCCTATTTTAGACAAGTGATTGTTATAAGCAGGGGGAACATACATTCCTTGAGAATAGTTGTGATCAGAAATCGGGAACTAGGTCTACATCAAATTAAGAACCCATTTTTCTTGATGAGCATTCAATTATACAATACAGTCAGGAATTTACTGTTAAAAATCAGCTATTAGGTTAAGTCTTTGGTGTGAACTCTTGGCACATTTTTCTAGCAGTCTGTACCCATTATTCTCAAACCATTTTTGACAATATTGCAAGAGGTTTTGCATTTCCTCCTTTCCTCTAGATTAAACTCTGTCAGCAACTGATTTTGATGAGCTCAGATTTGCTGTCAAACCTGCACATCACATCAGCAGCTGACAAAAATAAACTTGACTTTGAAAACATTCAAACAAAAGGTATTGTATGGTGTGGCCGACTTTTTTTTTTTTTTTTTGATGATTGAAACAGTTGTGAAATAAATGTGTACACAAAAAGATAACGAAGAGCTAGCTATACTGATTCTTGCAAAATTCCATCAATTTTGGGTTTGCTATCTTAACAGTGTCCATAAATGAACAAAGACCATGAGTGCACATTCAAAGGAAAAATGGACTGCGCTGTTGAAGTAACATAAGACATAGAAGCAACAAAACACCATACCCTCCCGTAAAACGACACACAAAAATTTAAAATTATAAGAAAACTATAAAATAATCAAACTCAATTAAGTGTAAGGACACAAATTAGGCATGGACTGGATGGGACATAATAAAAAGCATAGAGCAGGCAATCCTCAACAAAGGCATTTAACAGCTGGATGGCAAATAAGAAAGCAGGACAGGACAAAAATGGACCACCCAGCTGGGCTTTAACTTTGCACAAGGGCAATGCTATGACAAGAGAATTAATATGGCCTCCTAAGTGCCATTTTATGCATTTACTGTGAATGCAGATTATTTTTAAAGCACAATGGAAATAAAAGCAAGACTCTATATACTAAATAGCCAACATCCCCATCCCTGTTACCCATGGTTCAAATAATATAGATAAAATACAATGCTGTCATATGCAGTGACTTTGTAGCCAATAGCATTTATGCGATTACAGAGTCTCATCTAAGCTTACGTCAAGCAGTACTGACTTTTCACCCAGAGGAAAAATCGCTGCTGTGGAGCAGGCTGTTTTCCAGAATTTGTTTCAAATTTCAATACTAGTCTGGTGCTACCACTACTGCTGCTGCATCAGACTTAAGACAGAGAGATGAACACATTTTTTCACTTGGTCAGCACCCAAACCACTCCCTAACGCCGCAAAGTGCACCAATACTTTGGTTCACCACCTTCCTATAAAATCTTTTACCTCCTAGCTCTAATCTAGCTATACCACACCTAGGTCAATATCATAAAGTAGGATTGACAAATGAGGAAAACATGTTCCAAGTCTGCATCTGACCCCATCCAATGCAGAGAACAAAGATCACAGATCAATCGTCCCATCATAAAAGGCAGGACAGAATGAAAACGGGAACAAACCAATAACTCTTATCAAATGGTGAGGAAAAGAAATACCATGTCAAGATGGCTGAGATTCCTTTGTTCTTTCCGTTTGCATATTATTCAGAGTAGTAGCCTATACTATTTCCATTTACGTGAACAGATCCAGAACTGTTCCTACTGTGCTGAGCTAATGAAGAGTACTCTGCCTTTGTTAGATGCACCAAATATTAACCTAGAAGCCTAACTTCCAGACAAAACAAGTTACACATACAATAGTTCAGTATAAAACTGCCATCAGAGTATAGAGCAATACAAATGACTTCACTGTATGAGGATCATTCATCCATTCCATGGATGATAGCATCTAAAACCACACCTTGGCCAACAGAGTGAGATCTCCAGTAGTGATCATGAGAGATAAAATCCTTAAGTGTTTTGCAAAATAAACTAGTATTCGGTAAGAGACAGCAATAACCATGTCTTGAATGTATACAGAGCCATTCTCTTACTCTATTCTCTGCATTTGCCAAAAACAAACACACAAGTAAGCTAGCGATTTCAATGCACTCTTAACATAGCACCTTCTTTGTCAACAATTTAACCTGGCTGACCATGACAGATTTAACCAGGACTGTGTCCATAATCCATACAATCAGCAAGGAATATTTCACTTAAGTATCAAGGCTTTGTGTTGAGAGAATGTTCTTTACATGGTTTGGCAATGAGATACATACAACCTAACGGATTTTGAACGGTGAGCACATCTGTTCCTGGTAGGTTCTTGGCTATGAGGTAGAACCTGGTGGAGTTTCCTTTAAGTTAGAATACTGTCTGTTATGAGTATGTAGTTGCATCATGAGGTATTGAACGGGTATGTCACACGAAGCTTTGCACTGGCAGAAAAATCATTCCTTGTGAATAAGTGGCCTCCTATGGCCACATGTGCAAAAACAGGTCAGGTAAAAAGGTGATATGACAAGCATCTTACCAGAGCTTTCACATTATCAATTATTGCAACATGCCTATATAACTCTGTAAATATGTTTTAAAAAACATGGAAAGATTAAAAAAGAGAAAACAAATAGGGGGTCTTGATTATTGGGACCTCCTGAAAAATAGTAAGTTGTTACTCCCTTTCCTTTGAAAGAATCAAAATTCTAAAAAGCACCCATTTGCTCAGTACGTCCAACAACTGACTTTCACAAAATTGACAGAAACCCCCGACACAAGATATGTCTAAAGTTGAGGGAGCTGATTCAAAAAGAAAAAAAAAAAAAACTTCCTTTAGGTTCAAAATGAAATAAACATTTCTTAAAGCTTCCTTAACCTGAAGCAGGACCTAAAAATCACATCTGGATGCTTGAGCCTCCTCCGGGCTGCACTTCGAACTCTCCTCCATATCATTGGCTGGTGCCTCTTCTGCATATTGTGCCTCAAAGGCCATCCCCTCTGAGGTATCCTCTGGGTCCTTTGGACCTGAGCTGCCCTCCGTCCTCTCTGGAGAGTCCATATGATTGCTGCCCTCTGATGCTCCCATGTGCTTCTTCCTCAGGTGCTGGTTAAGGGTGCCCTGAAAGGGGAAGCATTTGCCACAGATCTGGCAGTGGAAGGGCTTGTTGTCCGTGTGGCCACGGATGTGGTACTCCAGCTGGTCTTTTCTTGTGTACTTCTTGCCACAGAATTTGCAAACAAATGGGGTGATTCCCATGTGCAGGCGCATGTGGCGGTCCAGGCTGCCTTTCTGATTGAAGGTCTTTCCGCAGTATATGCAAATGAGTCTCTCGTTGTAAGGGTACCACTGGCTCCGCAGACTTCGCTCTCGCACATCATTCTCTAAATTTGCAGGTCCCAAAACTGGATCACTGTCGTCTGAGCCTGATTTGATATGGCTCAGCACCCCTGCTGGAATGGCCATAGGACGCTTTGCCCTGGCTCGGCCACCTCTGAAGCCACTGAGCATGGAGCGGGAGGGACTGGAGCTACTGAGGCTGACGAAGCAGGGGGAGGACAGCCCTGAGTAGGAATAGCCAGCAGACTGGATGACAGGACCGTAGGAGCCCACGCTGACAGCCAACACCTGTTCTCCATCCACCATCTCTGTGTGGTAGCCGTCATCACCAGCAGAGGAGCTGTCTGAGTAGGTGGGCCTGTCGGTCTTCTCTACCTTCACATGCACGTCTGTCACTTGCCCGTCTTTGCCAATCAGTTCCACTTGCTCCGTTTCTCCCTCCATGGGAGTTTCCTGCTCTGACACACTATCACTGCTACCGCGGTCCGACTGGCCTTCCTCTTGCTGATGTCGAACCCGGGCCAAGCTTTTTCCTGCCAGGTCAGAGCGTACTTCCACACTGCTTGCCTGACTCTGACGGGAGTAGTAAGGGGGGGAGATCTGGGTAGGGTTGACAAAGAGATTGTTGTCATTGACCCCATTGCGGCTGGCCTGGGAGCCCTCCTTCTCTGGGCTACCCATGTCGATTGGGAGGCTGATCTTGGAGTGGATACTCTCCAGGATTTGCGTGCACTTGTCAATGATGGCCTGCATCTGCAGGAAGCTGGCAGCAGTGAGGAAGCTGATGACATCCTTGAGTTGCAAGGACATGTGGCCTGTATAGCAGAAGGCGAGAAGCTGCTCAAACACCTCAGGGCTTTTGATAACCGAGATGGAGAGGCCACTCATCGTGTTGAGAGCTGAGTGATCGCGGAAGTAGGGCGAGCTGGCTGCCAGCACAGCCTTGTGGGCTCGAAACGGCTGGCCCTGGATATGAACAATAATGTCACACAGCTTTCCCTGCAGCCGCAGCTCATTCAGCTGGTTCAGAACAGTGTTGCTGAACTCCGGCACGTCAAACTCTATGTAACTACTGCCGTCGTCCATGTCTTGGATATGTCTCTGCAGTATGTTGACAGCCTGATGGGAAAAGGAGAAGAGAGAGAGAAAAAAAATTAGGAAACATTTGACAACAAGATCAATCTTTTAAGTCTAATTACTAGCCAAAAATGAATCAAAGAGCAGAAAAAATTGCCTAACCACCAAGATGTATATTTGACATGTGTTACCAGTGAAGAAATTGAAGTCAATTTTCAAGCAACAATGCAGAAAGAAAGAATTTTAGATTTAAAATTTGAGCACTCCTGTATCATCTATAAACTGCTCATCTCAAATTATTCCCTCCATTTTAAGTTTAGAAGATATCAAAGTTGCTGTAAATGGCTAGAAAAAAAGAGACAAGCTTAGTAGGTATGCTATATGAGCAATATGAAATCCTGTGCCAAAAATACACAGACACTGAGTACATTACAGCAAACACAGCACCCTGTATTCACACTAGCCTGAGAAATAGTGCATGTTTTTCTCATGCTGTATATAGACTAGTTTGTGCCTGTAGCTCTTTCAATCTTTGACAGAAAAAAAACAACAGAACATCCACTTCTTTTCACTCATCCCACTCAAAATGACATGCAGTTTAGGCTATCCAGACAGATTATGATGATATGGAATTCAGTGATCCATTCACAATCTTACATAAGTCAAGCATGGGACCTATGTGGCTGGCTATACTGACTCTCAGAAAGAGAAAACACAGTCCAATCTGGAAATGTGGATATGAAATAAGCAGGATCCAGCAGCTGCACAATTTCACGGTAATTTGCCAAAGGAATGACTGTCAGGGAAAACAGTAGCCTCATCCCTCATCCATCCCAGCAACTATCTCACGACTAGTCCACTGTAGCTTATCATTTAGAGCTGAGGAAGCTGAGCAAGAAGCAGGGCATGCCGCCTGTAAGACAAGCCAAAAAGGCCTTGCTCCCCACTGGGCCGGCCATCTGAGAACAGAGGCAGCGTTCTCCACATTAACTCTTGGAAGAGGTGGCACCTATCTGGCATATATCTGCTGACCAAGCAAGCAGTAGGAATGGACTGGTAAATGGTTGAATACTTGACTAACCAGTCAACAACCGAATATTCCATGAATCTTGTTGATTTTATTTGTATTGTTGGGTGTCAAATGAAATCCTATAGCTTACTTTATTTTTGGTGATTCAAAGTTGCTTTTTTCCACTCATTTTCCACTCAAACATTGCACAAATCTTAATTCATGTCCTACTAAAGTTGAATCATTCATTTGAGATATGTTATCACACAGATACTGTACAGTAGAACAAGAATGTGCATTCATGTTTCACATGAGGGCAAAAACAGAAACAGACCAGAGAGATCCCTGACATCTCTCTTTGCCCTTTTTCTTATTTTATAAAGAAACTGATTAAGCATTCATTAAGATTATAGCCAAGATGCTCATTCTTAAGCCTATCCTCAGTACAGACAACTTTAAATATAGTTCTTTCCTGTGATTGAGTTTTTAGCTAATCATTCAGACAACACACTGACTAATTGACATTGAAAACATTTTTTTTTTTTTTTTTTTTGCACATTGCCAGGAGTTAGCAGGGCTCTTCTAAACATACCACAAAAAGTAAGGAAAATTGTGTTTGGTAGATTATTTCTTTATTGTAACCATGCTTCTTGGCAATAAATCTTATACCATTGGAAAGCCTGTTTATTTCCCTTTTAAATGGTGCCACATTTGTAAGGAACATAGGCTACATTTGTGTGATGAAAAGCAGAGCTGAGTATGTGGGCCCATTAAAAATTTTGCCTAATCTTCTCTGCCAATGCCAAACAGCTTATTCTGCCACTGACTCTTGGTTGGTGTTTGGTGGATTGGATGATTGAAGTTTGAAGAAAGAAGACATATTGGCAAGTTAACAATTTATTCATTTAACAAACAGGAGCCTCAGTAGCATGTGGAAGAACCATACGCAGCCACAACAGCCTGGCACCTCCTCCTCATGCTGGTCACCAGCCTGCTCACACACTGCTGTGGGATGGCATCCCATTCTTCAACCAGCATTTGTCGCAAGTCAACCAACGTGGTTGTGTTGGTCACTCTGGCATGAACAGCACGCCCAAGCTGATTCCACAAGTGTTCAATGGGGTTGAGGTCAGGACTGCTGGCAGGCCATTCCATCCTCTCCACTCCCAAATTCTGGAGGTAGTCTCTGATAAACCCCGCTCTGTAGGGGCGAGCGTTGTCTTCTTGGAGGATAGAGTTCGGTCCCAGACTGTGGAGATATGTGATGGTTCTTCCACATGCTACTGAGGCTCCTGTTTCTTAAATGAATAAATTGTTAAATTGCCAATATGTCTTGTTTCTTCAAATTTCAATCATCCAATCCACCAAACACCAAACAAGAGTCAATGGCAGAATAAGCTGTTTGGCATTGGCAGAGAAGATTAGGCAAATTTTTCATGGGCGCAACCCACATACTCAGCTCTGCTGCTCATCCCACAAATGCATGTTCCTTACAAATGTGGCACCATTTAAAAGGGAAATAAACAGGCTTTCCAACAGTATAAGATTTATTGCCAAGAAGCATTGTTACAACAAAGAAATAATCTACCAAACACAAATTTCCTTAGTTTTTGTGCTAAGTTTAAATATGAGATCCTGCTGTCCTCCATCTCCTCTTATACCTCTTCCTCTTTATTGTACAAAGCCACATCAAACATGACTGGACTGTCTTTGCTGGTATCAGGGGCAGTACCCTATGAGGTAGTCATTTTCTTTCAAATTATATCGCAAGCCAAGACAGTAGGTACAGCTGGCTAGCTATACAGTGGTCCCTTGTTAATTGCGGGAGTTAAATTCTAAAAATAACCTGCAATAGGCGAAATCTGCGAAGTAGTCAGCTTTATTTTTTACAATTATTATAGATGTTTTAAGGCTGTAAAACCCCTCACTACACACTTTAGGCAAGCTGAACGCATTCTGTACTGTACAGGAGACACGGCACGGAGGAGATTGATTGACAATGGTCTACAGTAGCCAAGTATTAGCCAATCAGGACCCAAAACAGTATTTTAAAACATTTTATATTCATTTTAGTATTCTTATATTAGTAGTACAGCTTGTGCTAGTAACTGCTAGCATCAGCATTAGCAATGCTAGTGTGAGTTACACTGGGGAGCTTGGATTCAGCTAGGTTTGGTGCATGGGAACTAAAGCACAACAGTAATGTTGATTAAAGAAAGAGGAATTGTAATTTATTATTATTATTATTGTTACTATTAGTAATTGCAGTAGTAGTAGTTGCAGTAGTAGTGGTAGTAGTGGTTATAGTAGTGGAATTAATCATACATGCAAGATAATTCTTCTGAAAGTCTACACTGTAATGTGAAAAGACGTGCCTTAATCAGTCTCATGACATAACCTCATGATTATGACAGTCAACCTGCCAGTCATGCTATATAGGGCAGGCACATTTTTAACCAGTTTAGCTATTGATTTGCAATAAGCACTTGGATGAGCACTTGGACAACTCATATGGATTACAAACACTGACTGTATTACTAAAGCTACAACTAGCACAATCAGCAAGATACACATGGACTATACAAGAAAAGGGACCCCACACAAAGAAAAGGGCAATGGCTTGGGGGCTGGCTGAATTATGAAATGTGAACATTGTCACACATGAGTGCACTGACTGTTAACTAAGAGGCAGCGAGTAAAATCAGCACCTACAACAATAAGAACTATGAGACTGAGTCTACAGTTGTAAGTAAGCATGGAGAGAGGCAGTAGGCTGCAGTCAGGTCTGGATGTGGGAAAGCCCTTGGAGGGTTTTGGATCAAGCAGAACTAAAGTGTTCTCAGTTCAAGGGAAGCAAAGACTATAAGGACTACAAGGACTGCTCCCTCAGGTAGCGGTCCATACAGGAACATTTGATGTACCAAAACAAACAGAACATCGACAAATATGTCATTAAGTTCCCAAACTAACAAAAGGTGTTTTTTTGTTTGTTTGTTTTTTGACATTTAGCATTTTGTAAAATATTTCATAACTTTATCCAATCTTGTCAATTGTTTGCAATTGCATTTGTACAAACCAGCATCATGTAAAATGGAAAGTCTCTGTAGAAGAAAAAGGCAGAATGGATGTTTTCTGATATGATGCACATGGAATTGTTATTTGGTCTGCAGAGTTCCATGCATAACTCCATATAACTGTGTGTGTGTACGTGTGTGTGTTCATGTCTTTGGGAGTGTGAATCGCCCTTGCTTGGTGCTTGCGAGCCAGAGGAGTGACCCGTGCTGGTGAGCTTGGTGTGTCCAGGAAGCTCTGATGGGAGAGTTCTCTTGATTCTGGTATGCAGTGTTGTTTATTCTAGGTGTGATATATGGACCTCAACTAATCTGTGCTGTCTGGTCCGGAGGTGGAAGGGAGTTATAAGTGACCGTTTGGTGAAAAAGGTTAAAGGGCAGCATTCTTTGGTCAGGACCACAGCAATTCAGCAAATGTGCAATATCTTGAAGTGCAATACCCTAGCTGCTAATAACTCTTCATTTCTTAATCATATTTTTTTTGTTTTATATCCATACATATATTCTTTGATCAGTTTTGTCAGGGGCTATCCTACTGTCCTGGTGGATAAGGGAGACTGTCAAGAGAATCTAAGACAGAGCTGTCATGTTGGCCATACAAATCTGAGTTTCCTTACTTTTCAGTGAATAAATGTGAAAAAAGAAAATAGTAATTCTTTATTTGATATAGCTGCTAATCAGTAAATAAGCTGGAAAATAGATCATCGTCTGCCTGCTTGCAAAGCACAGCTAATGGCACAGCACAGAGAATTAGCCTATGCTTTGCATGGAAGCATTCTACACACTTGGCAAAGTATCACTGCGGTGTAGTTAGATCTTGATACATACAGTACTGTTTAGTATTCTGCATGCAGTAAAGCATAACAGTTGCATGAGGTGAGGGAGGCATAAAAGTCTATAGGCGGCATTTGGCAGAGAAAGAAGAAAATCTGGTTCTGCTTGGCATGAGAGCACGAAGCTATCTTCAGCCTGTTCTTACAGACTCTTGCACACTACTTTTCCTCAACGCTACTTGGATATAGCTGAATACGTGAGAGTCAGTAATGAGGAAACAAAAAGTCCCTTTTGTATTTACTGGATTGTGGGTCAGCCTGACTCTCGCTGATCTCACACAGCTTTGTCACTCATCATGACAAACATCAACTGTTTATGTTTGCTTTTAAAGCCTTTCCTCCCAACTTAGTCATGACACTCAAGATTTGAGTAGAATACAGTTTAGCAAAATGATAGGTGCAACTCACTGTTCTAGGCCTTGCTGCAAAGTCATGAGCTACTCCTCCACAATAATTTACTGACTGGAACTGTTTATACAATTATTAACAGAAATAGATCCCAGCCGTACTCAGAAGAACGAGTTCAACCATGCTCTGGTTCAACATCAAGAGGGGGCAACAGGGTTCTCCTGCAGTGCTAATGGTGACTTACTGCATAATGCTAAGCCTGTAAAGGCAAATACATGCATGTTACAAAACCTGGTCTGTGTCAGTTCTCCAGCTTAACCCTCCTCTCCCCCCACTCCATCTGCCCCTCTCCCATCTCTCCCACTGCACCTCCCTTCTCCCTGCCTGCCTCTCACTGGCAATTCAGCATGATCTTCTGCGCATTGAGTCTCTGTCAGCACTTTGAGAACGTAAACACTTTCTCCAATTGCCAAGGCTTGCCAAGACACCTGTCCAACAAACCATATGTTCTCATCCTGGCACAGAGGAGGGAAAGAAGTAGCAAAACAGGCAGAACAGTAACGCATGCATTCTTTTCACTCCCCCATTACCGGCCCTCAAATGTAGCATGTACGTACACTAACACATATCAGTAATGTCTGCCAACATCATGCATACTGATCTGAGCCAATCTGAAGGGCAGCCAAAGAATGCATGCTTATTGGTTGAGATGCACATGCTGGTCGATGGTCACATGCATGACTCACATGGGAAAACCTAAAATGCTTAAATTCAGCTCGGAAATGCCATCTGAGGCTCAACTTGCCCAGTAAGAAACCTACTTGACCGGGTCACTTATGTGTTTATGAAGGATGGCACTCTGGCCATTAGATCAGCACAAGACAGACATCACCTAAACCAGCTGCCGTCGAGTGCATAACTTTGGCCTGTCACTCAAATAAAAAAGAAAGAAACAAAGAACAAAGAAAGAAAGAAGGAAAAAACACATTAGAAGAAAAACTGAAAGTCAGCAAGCAAGCAATGAATGCTTTCCTCGACATCAGCAGCATTTCACCTATTTTCAAAAACAGCTTATGGGGCAGACCAGGCCAAAATTGCTTAACAAGCAATGGTTGGGAGAGCAATATGAAACAAGATAGTAAAAGATAAGAATAGCCTAGATTTGGGTACATTAGAAGGGAGGGTATAATGTAAGGAACTTTGTTAGTGTGAGAATGACAGACATTATTAAAACTGCTTAGGCTTTGAGCTCAAGTCACAGAGCTAAATACTGTACTCCTAATCATATGAGTCTATTCTCCTACTTGATTTGTGATGAGTTAATATAATTGAGGAACAAAAAATGTCCATCTTTCATTTCAGCATACTCACGTGCTCATCAGGCGAACAAAGGGTAATTGGAGGAAAGTGACCCTCTCTGTTTTCCTTTGCCCTTTTCAAAGCCACAAGATCATTCTCGGCTTACTTAAACTTCTACAAAAATCACAGCTATGATGACAATTATTTTCAATCCTTATGACGATGACAATGAACTAAGGTTGTCATATTAGCAAGCTTTTACTCTACAAGAATATACCACAACATGAACAGTAATATCAGACTTTCCATTTTACATGATCACAGCCTTGGGTGCAGAAACATGATGGCAAAAGAAAACTACGACATTTATGAGTCACGCTAGCCACTACATTCTTTGTAAACTGGACACGGCATCCTTTTTCTAAGGTAAATACAACCAGACGTATCTTTCGCCTATCGTTTCTTTCCTGTGGTTCTAATGTTGATGTGATGTTGTGATCTAAAAATGCAAGACTGAACTGGACTGTCAGCATGCCTATCTGGTAAATTTCAATCTTCAATCACAATGCAGGCTTTATCTAATATAAACATGAGGCTACTGAGTTCACTGTCTCATGATCAATTGTGTGTGGTCTGAGGAATATTTGAGTACTTGGTGTGTGCCAAAATTTACAACGACTAAAACAAATTATAGGCATAGAGCCACTGCCATCACTTACTGTTCTCCTCAGTACTGATCAGCTGCAGATCTTTAACACATAGAAGCATAGAAGCAATGAGAGCTGAGATTACCTCAGTTTGACTTTTGGCACAGAAAGGGTTTGTGCAAATGTTGTAATGCTAGTTTGGCTAGGTTAATCAACCTCACATCTAGAAATGGGTGTATGTTTTCTTCTGAAGACTAAGCATTGTTGTCATCGAGCCATGGTGCAGCAACTGCATGGCTCGATGACAACAATGCTTTCCTTCAACTGAAAAAGATAACCATTTACCTTCTCATTGTTTTTAGTAGCTTTGATAATAACACAGTTGCTGTAACAAGCAGCTACATGACATGCACAAAACAATGTAAGAAAACATAAAATTAATAGTTTTTTGTTTGTCTAAGCTGCCACCAAAGGCTTTTCTATGGCCCTGATGCAGGCCGGAGTAAGTGCTACATAGTTGGTTCCACTCTAAAATTAAAATTTATTTGAATGACAAATCTCTATTTAAAAAAACTGCCAGCTTTCGAATATGAACATTAGTGTTGACTCCTGAGATATTTCAGAATATTTCAGCTGTTTTTCATGATCCATCCTGACTAAAACCAACATTCAGCGATCTCAAAGACATTCAGTTCTTCTGCATGTCTTGGGTAGGCCCTGTGTTTTGAGGGCTTTAAAGTATGAGTGACAACAAATAAACTTAGCACAAAAAGTAAGGAAATTTGTGTTTGGTAGATTTTTTCTTTGTTGTAACAATGCTTCTTGGCAATAAATCTTATACCATTGGAAAGCATGTTTATTTCCCTTTTAAATGGTGCCACATGCATTTGTGGGATGAGAAGCAGAACTGAGCATGGGTTGCACCCATGAAAAATTTGCCAAATCTTCTCTTCTCTTGTCATGTTCCTTGGTTTTCAAAAATGTCTTTCTACAGCCCCCAGAGAACAGGTGTAAACTCTGCATCTAGCTCTGCTGTTAACATGTATATGGAGAGACAAATAATAATAGTGATTACGTTAACTACAGTAAGAGAGTACGTTTCTCCAGTTGGGAAAAAGCAAAAGCCACATCCATTATGCAAAATGTCAACATGTCTTCTAGCTGCGCTGAATTATGGCATGTTATGGCTGGAAAAACTGGTAGCCTATCCCTTGTTTTGCAATGGATCGTGTCATGTCTAACTGCTGAATGTCAGTGCCAACTGTGAGTTTTGACAGAGGCCCTTCCTCTTTAAACCTGACAGGCTGACACCAAACCTTACATCTACCATTCCTGTTTTGGATAGCCTAGTTTTTTTTTTTTTTGTTGTTTGTTTGTTTCGGTTTTGTTTTTGTTTTTTTACACTTTAGACAGATTAATATTTTTGCTCTTCAACTCCACTGTATCTGTGCTGGAAATATTTTGATGTGATGCCTTGTTGCCTATGTTTGGCCACTATGGCTTATTCACCTTCTTTTTAACAGAAATACGTGTAGCCACTTTATGTTTTTTTTTTTTTTTTTTTTTTTTTTGGTGGAAGACTTACGGTCATTAGCTACCTAATTTGCATGTTACTACAGCAGCTATCACAACTGACTGATATTTGGAACTGCGCCCACAATATTGTCAAACAAGCCAGTCAAGCTGGTTAACAGGGAAGCGATCAAACAGAAGTCTTCAAATCTGTTTTTTTTTTTTTTTTTTTTTCTTGAGAAAGGCCTAGCTTCCTATTTGGAAAAATAATTGGAAGACAGGTTTTGCAAATGTGCTAGGTACAGCATAATAACTACCACCACTGATAAAAACATGCATGTGCATGTTGACAGTCACTGTAGAGAGTAATTAAACCTTTTTAACAACCTCTGACACTTAACCTCAAGCAAAACTTATGTCAAGCCTATAAAAGTTTTTCTCTGACACATTGTCTATAACGCACTCACCATAATGTTGAAGCACATTATTCAAATTTGTTCTGCATAACAAGATTACTGATAAATCTCACAAGAACCCTGTTCTAATCATAAATCACTTTGTACACCTATCACCTATCCCTTATATTGCTCAATCAACACTGATTTCAGTGGGTGGTTAAAACCAATACAATTTTACAGCTTATCCTGAAGAGACCCAGGACTATAAAAATGCAGGGTTTAACGAGTGCAAAGCCATAATGCCTACTCATGCAAAAGGCATAATTGGTTTGGCTCCCATCTGTTCTGACATGCCTTATGGTGAAAATATTTAGTCTGGCTCCAAATGAAATAGCCAAGGAAAACTGCATGCTGTATGTAACAAGCTGGCTATTTTTTTAAGTAGCCAAGACCAGAAATTTCAAAGAAACTGGATGTCACAGAAGTGTTGACGGCAAACTCAAAGGGGACCCTGAGTGATCCTGGATGAACCTTGTTGTACTGAATAACCTAACATAGCCCTGCACTTTGTCCTTTCCTGTCATAACATCACGTAGACTTGGTGAGTTTACAAGAACAGGAACTGTTACTACCAAATGCATGTGTAGTAGCAGGTTAACACCGTGACAGTGCCTGGTGGTGTATGTCCTTGTAAGGCAAGGCTGAGAAACAGGATGTTCCCCCAGCCGGTCAGGCTCCGGCCTGGCTGGGGGGTCAAGGGCCCTTCTCAAGGGCCAGATCGTTAGGGACTGGATTGGTGGTAAACAAGTATGTTCTTAAGTACAATGACCAGTTCTAACCGGTCTTTTACCAAAACAGGATAGCCGGGCCAAGAACATGAGCAGGAACATCCGTAGAGTTTCGGGGAAACGAGGAGGTGCACCACCGCACACATACATGATGTTGGGTAATCAGAGATAGCTGGTTAGAGTCCAAGTGAGAAGTAATTTGAGAGTTGTTCCCAGATTGGCGGGAAATGGGTGTGCATGATATGGTGTGACATGGATGAAAAATGTGACATGATATTGGTCAAAACAACTACTGTATAAAAGGAGGCGTCCCGTTCGGGGACGGGGGCTTTTCCGAAGAATTGTCTCTGATCTACGTTTGTCAATAAAGAAAATACCCCCATCTGATACCTGCGTCTCATCCATCTGATTCCTTGTTGTACCACCGCTTTTCTGCCACGACACATGTTTTAAAATCACTTACAAATTTATCCATGTTTCAGCTGCAACTAAAAAGACTGGAAAAAAGAATCACTGAATACAATTTAAATAGAAAACTGAATCCTGTGGGCCTAACATTACACTCCCACTCCATCTACAAACGGGATCTAATTGGGCTAATTACTCCAAGTCTCTGCTACACCCACGTTATCCATCAAGAGCCTCGTTTCACCACGCTTGCTTCATCATGCATGGATATGTAAGTGGACAAGCGGGTAACATTATTAAGTAATGTTACTCTTATGTGCAATGCCAATACACTGTAGCAAAGATGCCATGGCTCTAAAAGTTTACAGCCAGCTATAACGTTACAATTGATGGAGGTCTGCTTAGCTCGGCGGCTAGCTTAGCTAACCACCACTCCAAATTGCTTTTTGATTATTATCTCCACCACATTAAACTTATTATTTATACAGTAAGCCTAACCCGGAGTACAAGACTTGCGTCGCTAGCAGGGCCGGACACCCCGCTGTCAGGCAGCACATAACCACTGGCTACAATCGCTAGCCACCACCAACCTAAGTTAGCATTAAGCAAGCATTCCGGAAAATGGCTCAACTTTCGGACCGAGTTATGTCCGCGCCTAGCTGCTCAGTTTACGCTTCAGATACGATAACATCATGTTACAGAAGCTTGATAGCGTTTTATTTGTTAGTGACTTTGTACGTCCAAAACGGGCGCAATCCATACGTCGGTTGTCATGAGATATTATGTTAGCTAACGTTAAACGTTAACGCTAGATAGCAACCACTCCTGCTAGCCGGGTAGCCGACATTGGTCCTAGCTGGCCGGTGCTAAGTAGCGGCTAACGCAGCTTAGCATTTGGCTGCTAACGTTAGCTAGCCTCCTAGCACCCGACCGTGGGCAATCATTCCGCTTTACTTGAAACAAGTGCAAAGACGCGCGGGCACAATAAACACATTATGCTAATCATCCAAGCCGCTGTCTAAGTCCACCAAACTCACCGTCTTGCAGATCAAACGTTGTCCATTCCCCCAGTAGTTCGCTAACACTACAGCCAGGCCTCCCCCCCTCTCCAGTCCAGATGTGTCAGACAGTTGCTGCTGCAATTTTTTCATCAACAGGAAGTGTTCTTTTGGGTCTTTGCATTCATTCTGTCTGTGTGTTCTGTGGCAGCCACTCCCCTCCTCCTGTCAGTGTTTTGTACTGAGACATCATGTTCTTGTAATACATGACGTGACGGAGGACGGTGCACTCACACAATATCAACGTAAAGTGCAGTTATCCCCCAAATCTCACAGTTGTTCTCAACAAATTACGTCGCTAATCTTAATCCCTTACTGCGCCTGTACATGTAAGGCTGAATGCACAGGTCAGTTTTGCCTGCTCAAATCACTTCACACCTGAGTTTGCACCACTGCACTGACAGTAGGAGGAAGGATATTTTTCAGTTACACCAGTTACAACCAGAGTATCAGCTGTCACTTGTACTTTAAGCTCAATTGATTGAACAACAGGCTCCTGATGAGACTTTTTGCAGATGGTTTGGCATTTAGGATTGTGTGCCATCCCCAGCACCGCCATCACAAAAAAGAAAAGAAAAAAAACAAAACAAAACAAAAACAAAAGAAAAGAAAAGAAAAACGCATTCTTGTTGTAATATACTTCACTTATTACATGTGATTAATTATTTCTATGTATGTGTATTTATTCTATTTTATTTATTTTTTTTAGCCTACTCATTTTATTTGTAGTGCAGTTCAGCCTGCTGACAGTAAGTGGAGGCCTTTTTTTTTTTTTTTTGCAGGACAACATCTCCTTATCGGGCATTTAGCAAAGGTCTACTAGAACTGTGGTAGTCTATTGGAGGCGTTTTAGCGGTATTAAAATATGTTTCTATAAGAGAATCTGGGACTGGGATTTGGGACACCAAAAACCTCTCAAGCCACTTGGCAATGTTAAAATCCCTACAGATTATGTATTTCATATTCAGTTGGTAAGAAGATCTTATAGAGGACAATAAATTATAATGTTGATTGTCATAGTTTGGTCAGTCCTTCATCCATTTTCCGCAGGTAATAAAATGCGGAGGCAATATGTTCAATAGTTGCATAAGCCATTGTTTCCAGAAACTCAAAATGCACTTATTCAGTTCTTTATAGATACCACAAAGGGGCGCCAGAGACTAAATTGATGATAAAACCTAAACTCTGAATCCTAGCCATCCCTTTGAATTAGCAAGCAGTTATCAAAAGGTTTGGTACGTTACAGCAACAAAGTATTCCATTCAACTAATCAGCTGATATTACAGAATAACCTAAATAAAATGACTTAGATCAATACTGTTTTCTTTGCTGTGATAGATACCACATAGTGTTGGTTTTGGGGATCTGGTTTTACAAACTTTGTCCATTACAGTTCTCTTTTGGAAAATGAGAAATTTGGAAATGCACATGTCGGAGGGTTTTATTTTGCACACCATAATAAAGATCAAAGTAAATTCAAGACAATGGAAAAATACCTCAGATTATTTGCTTGGTTCTACCATGAATCCAGTTAAACTCTAAAAAACACCATCATGGAAAATGATTGTAATCTTCACTCAAGTAAAACAAACTTAAATTAGCTTCATGATTTTTCTCAGCCAGCAGTTATGTCTGGGTATGCAGAGGTGAGTTTACAGCAGTAGTTTGTTTTATGTATCAGGGCTTTGAATAAAATTATTATTACAGGAAACCACATAACCTGACTTAAGCATGCACAAACATGCAAATGTGACTTACAATTGTATATTTCAGAAACTTTACCTTTCATACTACAGTGTAGGCTTATTAACCACTGTTACAACAGTAGGTGGTGAACTGAATTAAATTCAGTATTTTATAGTGTGTATAATTGTGACCCTCAAATGGTCTATGATACTATTTCATGATATGATAGCTGATGTAAATATGTTTTCAAATGTTTTCAAACATAGTTAATTTTTGACCATTTCTGAGTATTTTTGGTTATGTTTTTCTGTTGGAAGAAAGAAATGGGTAAACTCCAGCCTGCTGGCCTACTGTCTGAGGCACTCTGTCTGCAATGCTTGTAGTAGAGGGGAATGAATGTGTGCTGTGTGTGTGTCTCTTTTTTATTGCATGTGAGTGACAGCTTGGCAGCTCAGGTGAATATCTGACCTAATCTGGGTGCAGGTGGGTGATCACCATGCAGAGGAGAATCGCTTTGTCATTGCACGTGCTTCTTGTTAAACAAGTCACTCCTCTATTCTCGACAGTAATTTGCTTTTTGCGGGAGATTGATGCACAACCGAAGGTGCAGCCAAGATATAGTGATTAGAGATGGTTTTGTTGACCTGCAGGAATGATCATGATATTGATAACATTTCAAACAGTCTCATAATCAAAGGGTTTCCTGTTGAAGTTGTAATCTTTCCTGAAATGGGGCTTTGTTAGCTCAGTGTCATTTGCTTGACCAGGAATTATTTGGCAGTAAGCTAATGGGGCCTGGTTCTGAGTGGTGCAGCGCCAGGGATCATATAGGGGCTCCAGGTGGTGTGGCCTGGGGCTCTGATGTGCTGCTCCTTTTTAATCCCAGATGACATTGCAAAATCCCCAAACCCCCTGCCCCTGTATAAGACTGCATAAGAGCAGAGACCAGATGATTTGTTTAAGGACCAGATATCATGTGTCAGACAGAAGGAATAAGGAACTCCACTGTTTTGCGTTAAGCCTGAGACCATAGATTATATAAATATCAAAGATTCTATGTCTTAGCTGTCTTGAAGGAAACCTGATACAGTTTTAGTAATATAGTCAAGTCAATCAAAAATACAAACCTGCTTCTGAGTCATTTTATGTTTATATTTTGGGTTAAAATACATTGCTCACTGATTTTGGCACATGAGTTAAATGATCTAATAATAATCTAATCTTCTAATCTTATTCTAATTATCTTTTAAATTTCACTCTAAACATTAGAGAACATGCCCAAAATAGTTGTTGGTTTGGTAATATCGAATAAGGAGCCTAGTTTTTAAGTTGAACATGAATAACACATTGTTTTCTACTTGTGCCAGGAGTCCCAGAATACCTTGGCTGTCAGTGTATCGGGAGAACAATGGTCTCCCAGTGCTCCTGTCCAGAAATAGTCTATATCTCACTGATGGAGAACATATTTCCCTATAGCAGGTGTTTGAGTCAGTCAGTGCCTGATCTTCACCATGACTGTAAATGAAAGGGCCAGCTCGTCCAGGTGCGGGAGCACCTCACCGGCCTCTCAGGTTTCTCCTTGACGGAGGGGCTCTATGCAGAAGAATGAACCAGAGAAATATTGGCATTAAAGTACCTGTGCCAGTGTTAAAAGTGTATACATCATCCCTCTTTAGGATATGCATTATTCTACATATAGTAATGGGTATTTGTTCTCTGAAGCCAGTGGCAAAGATTGTTATTTATTTCAGTTGGATGATTAATAGTCTTTTGAAAACACTGGTTTAATTTTTGTTTTGCAAGTGACTCTTCAAGGTAACCATGCAAATGACAGCTATTGAAAGCTGTAACCATAGAAAACAGAGACTAAAACAAACATGCTGCAAAATCTTTTTCTAATTTTGAAATGGCACGGTCTACGATTAAAGTAAACACAGCACCAGCACATCAAATATTTATCTGCCACAATGACAGTCAGTTTGACATAACTTAATTTCATTTTGAAATCAGTTTAGCTCCAACAAAAGCTAGCCAAGGCAAAACCCCAAATTCAAACTAAGCCCAGTATAAGGCAGCAAGTACAATAAGCACATGCATTGCAAAGATAATTAGCTCTCAGATGTGTCATATATTTGCCTGAGAAATTAAGCCAATTTGTGGAAATGGTGGCCTGGGGTTGAGGGAATACAGAGTGGCTTGTAAAGATGAGTGATATCTGGCACAGCATGAAGAGAATGAGAGGTGTGCTGCCCGGTGCTTAGCTCAAATGAAAGCTCTGATTAGTGGAGCAAAGATCAAAATGACAGAGCGGTGGAGGCTTCAGCTGGGCCTTTGTTATTGATAAGTCTGTCATCTCTGCTGATATTGGAGCGGTAATGGCAGCTGATGATTAGGCCACTCCTGAGCTATTAACTACATTTCTTATCCTTTTACTGGGGCCCAGGAGAGCCTGCTTGAAAGACAAAGGCATCCTTTATGAAGCCGAGTTCTTAAACTGCATCCACCTGACCTAAAAGGCACAACTGTTACGTCTTTCTGCCAGGCCAAAGAAGTCAGGGACGAGATACATGTCAGAGGTCGCAGTGTGCTGCTGTTTGAAATGAAGGGGTTCTGAGTGAGTAAGCTGCTGAAAGAGGGCCGCAGCAAAATTACAGAAAATTGGCTGTTTTGTCAACATTTCATCAGCAGATTTACAGAAAGCTGACCCCGACCCTTTCTCTCCCCCGCTTTCACAAGGCTAAGGAGATTGAGTGGGTCAGAATTGACTGACAAACAAATCTCTTCTTTATTTCTTTCTCGCTTTCTCTTTCCCTCTCAAGAAGTGATATTCAATATGATCTCTTTTTAATGATCCTAAGTGGCTGAAATTACATATCCATGACACATATTGTTGACATAGTTTGAGTCAAAATCCAGAATCCAGGGCTTTTTTACTAAGGGCGTAAAAAGTAATTATAATTAAAATGTTTCAATTCTCACATTCATTTTGGCAAACAATAATATGGCATTGGTTCTGCATCATTATACCACAGTATAAATTGATCATGTATGTATACATATTAATTTTTCATGTTTAACATGTTTGAATAATAATACAGTGTCTGAACTATTATCATGGGAAGGATTAAAAGGTGGCATATCTAAGTCGGCTTGCAAGTGGGGACTAAATTGCATACAAGCTTGTTTGGGCATAGCATTTCCATCTTCAGCTCTATGTCTTGTCTCTGACCTCCCCTCAGCCCTCTCTCTGCCTTTGGTATTCCCTAACAAAGGCCAACAGGAATCCTAGGCTTGTTGATTTAGCCCCCAGTGGCCGGAGGCAAAGCATCTTTCATTAAAGTCTAAAACCTCAGGAATGAGATACTGGCCTCACGATAAGATCTGGTAATGCAGTAACATGGAATTATGGAAGAAGAAAATTGCCATTTTGTAAATAAGCACCTGTGATCTCCTATGAAAGCCCCCTGTTCCCGCGTTGGGTCGGTCCCAGGAGGGGGAGAGGGTCCTGGAACCCAATCCATCCTGCAGAGGAGAGATTTGCAGGCTGAGGGCCTGGAGCAGTGCTGCTGCTGTGGAAGGTCAGCACAGGGAGTACCAGACAGTGATCCTATGTGCCTGCCAGAGAAAATCATCTCTTATACCACAGGAGAAATGCCCCCCTGTTCATGGTACTATTTGTGGTCAGCAAATGCTTTAAGGTCAATACAAAGCATTTATGAGACACTCCTGAGGTATTGTCACAGTACTTTATCAGTTTACCTGTAAGTGTGGACAAATCAGCGAACTGCTGTGAGACTAGGGGAGTTCTTGTTTCCTCCATCCCTCTTAGAAAAGGTATGTCAATCTTGTCGCTTTCAAAAAGGTGTTTCTTTTTCCTAACCTCTGTGGAGAGAGCATGTCAGAAGCAATAGAATTATGTGACATTCTGACATTTCGAAGAAGTTGGATAACCTTTTACTTGTACACTGAGGTCAAAATCAGAAGCCTCTGAAGAGCCTACAAAAAATGCAGGTGTTCTGCTTGCAGCAAAAGCCCTGCAGGAAAAAAATGGCTTCCACAGCCATCCCACGGGCTCCGTCATCCTGCCATCAGGGAATAGGCACAATCAGAGCTGTTCACATGGCAATCACAGTGATGAAGTTTCCAATATCTGTAGTGCGCAGTCTTGGCATGTAAAGTGTGCCGGTCACTAACACCTCATTGCATCAAAGGATTATCTACTGGAAGCTAAGCCAAGGATTTCTGCAATTTCTCCAAACTGTATGCAGCTTACTTTAATGAATTCTTTATTCCTGTGCATAAGCAGGTGCTGTAGGGATATATATATATATATATATATATATATATATATATTTTGCACAGGATAGTTTGTCTGAATCACCGCACATTTTCCCAGGCTTTCCATATGGGGAATGACCACTGCTAGTGGAACAACCAATCGTCTTAATGTAAGAACAAATTCAAATGGCTGGCAATGAGTGCTCTGGGTAAAACGGATCAACTGGAAAGGAAAGGCTGGGAGGAAGGAAGAGAAAAGTCTTATTGTGGTAGAACTGATGTGTTTTTGTCTCCTCTGGATAGTTTCTTCATCACCTCTTTAAATTTTAAAGCATTTGGCACACAGCCTGTGGCAGGTTCTCTTGAGGAAGCAGCAAAGCAATGAGGGTCAATGGTGCTATAAATCTTAGACTGTCCACTTTGGAATCCGACATGGACACTTGAGATATGCATATTTAATAGAATGCTCATGCTGGTGCAACTTGAATGTCCAAGTCAAACGCATTTTATATTAGGAAACTGTTGCTAGATGCTAACAAGTGAGAATAAAGCTGTTTATCCGTTGGAAATGCATGTCGCTTAGGAATCTGCATTTTTCCCGTGATGCAAAATGGGTAACTTGTGTAAAACTGCCCATAAGTCTTTCCTCTGGGCTTCGATGGGCCTGAGGGGGAAGTGGGTTGGCAGACATGTTTTCACACCTCATTCCAGAGCAATGCAATAAGTGACATAACTTTGGCCTTAACATAAGAATGAGACTAACACTCACGGACAAGCTTTCTCCCTTCAACCTCTGTCCTCCCTCTCCTAGATCAGACCTCTAGATTACACTGTACAGATGTACTGTATGCCCTTGCAGGTTAAGCATAATTGAATGCATATTATCAGACCTTTTAAGCAGAATATTTTGGAGCCAAAACACAGCAGGTGTTTAGCTCTGTATAATCAAGGAAAAGCCTACCGTGCATGTCCAAACAGCCTGTCTTCAAGCTAATCTGCCCAAAAAGAAGCATGTGCTTTTGTCGCATACACCATAAGAGGGCTCTGTCATTCAGTCCAATGAAAAGGACCTTATTTTATGGCAGCCATATTAAAAAAACTGGATCTTTCGTTGTACAAAAGTGTGGAGCAAGAACATACTCACTGTGTAAGTGTTGCCACTACCAGATGTTTGCATATAAATCCCTGTAAATAATGAAGTTATTCGGGAAAAAATAATAATAAAATCAACAGAACTCCCTTCAGCAAAGCCAGGGAGAAAATGTGGTTAAGATAAGAAAGGGAAAGAAAGAAAAAAAAAACTTCAGTGTATGTAATGTAAATAGTTTCTGGCAACATAGAGGGGTATAAGTTCAAGACAATATTTGGAAGTTAAGAGACTGACAGTAATTCAATTAGACAGGAATCCTCACCCCATCTGTGGGTCAAAGTTATCCATGTTAATCAGTAGAGACCGGAGACATATAAGCTGCTGGTTTCCTGCTGGGGCTAGTCTGTCTGACTATGCAGTGTTACCATGCTTTGCATTTAATGTCAAAACGTGCATCAGTAGAAACTCACAATTAAACATGCACATCATTCAGAAAACATCTCTTGAAACTCTAACTTAACATATGCTTAGTTTATAACACACATATCACTAGTAATCACAGGAAACCATTTGCAAATGGCTGGTTAGTAAAAGATTCCCAGGAGGACTATTTTTTAATAACAGTTCATTAACAACTTTAATTATTTTATTACTTCTCAAAAGAAAATACAAAAAATGGAGGACATAGAAAATAATTTAATGGATGTATGCATATGCACATGAGAGATCAAAGAGATAAAACATTGTCATGGTATTCATTAGAAGGTATTTTTTATGTTAAATATACATTTATGTTTACAGACTATTTTATACTAATTTATCAAATAAATGATAAATTAGTATTAGTAATTCATTGAGCCCCAGTTGACAAAATTAACATTAACTTCAACATTTCTGTGACAGAGGCTGGAGCCACTTAACCATGTCATCATGTCTTTGTTTAGTCCTCTCTGACAATCCCGTAGTGCAACCCTCATTTCTGGCTAAATGTTGTGGTATGTATTGGTGTTCTGTTTCATATTCACATTTATACTGCATTTAAATGATGATACTCTAACTCCATGGACAGTGGAAAAATACAGCATTTCCAGAGTTAGATGTAAGTGAAGGAACACGGACCATGGGAAAGTGTCCGATTGTTGTTGTTTGTACCAAACGTATGAAATACATGCCACAAATAAGACTGTTTCATGTTGCGTCACAATCATGTGGTTATTTTCAATGTGTGAAAGTACACTTTCCGACAGGCTTAACTGGTTAGCTTTAAAACCAGTTGGTAATTATTGTAAACAAGCTGCACCTTCTAAGCGTCTATGAGATTGCCAGGAGTGTACAAGAGAGGCCCACACTGTGAATATACAAACAGGTTTTCACATGGCAGTCTGAACAGTCCAATTTGGTACCAGAGTAAGCTGTGACCCTCGCAGTGCCAATTTAGGAATGCGCCTGTTGTCTGGACAGTTTGCTCCCTGGGACATGTCTGCAAAAAGCAATTACTTCAAACTACGAAGCTGTCAGCTTGGCTAGGAGCAAATGGTGTATTGTCTGAAAAAAAAAAGTATTTGGAAGATTTGAAGTATGCACTGTGCATCCACAGCCCTACCAAGTGAACTAACATATCAAATAAGAACTCATCGTGGGAATGAGGGAAATATTGATAGTCCCAATTTGATGGGATTGATGTATATTTACAAGATAATTTAAAGTTGTGATAGCATCCAGCCACAAAACTGCACACAGTATCCATTGTTTGTAATTCTCTGCATGGATTCCCGAAATCTTGGTTTCTCCAATTAAGCCCGAGCGATTAGGCCTACTTGTAATTTCCCCACTCCAGGAACAGGTGGATGCTAGAAAGACTGGGCACAAGCAGAGGGAGAGAGGAGAAGAGCCAGAGCTGTCATCCTGACTTTCAGATGAAGTGGGGGATTAGGATGGAGGTGAAAGCATGCTGAGGACCATGGTGACAGCAGATGAAGGGAGATAGCACAAACTCTTGTGGAATTCAGAAGCATTCATAGGCAGGATGGGCGGGGGGTGGGGGGGGTCGGTAGTAAAACTACAGGGTGTTCTCAGAAGTATTTTTGTTGATATAAATTTGATCAGAAATATCTGTAGCAATGATCGAATCAGTTTCACCACAGAGAGATTTATATTTCTGAATACATCTGAAAAGTTACAAATGTTTTACAGATGACGGAGGCCTCCAGGGACCGTAACCGATCGCTGACAATCTTTTCTGTGTTTTGAGCTGTTATGAAACCATGTAGTGTGTGTGTGTGTGTACGTCTCTGTGCCTGCATATATGTGAGCGTGTCTAACCAGAGATCCAGTATACCTCGGCTGAAAACCACTGCCAGCTCTGATATTAATATCAAAAACAATGTCTTGCAAATTGTAGCCCTCTCTCAGTGTATTGCTGGGTAGGTGCATGTGTGTGTGTGTGTGTGTGTGTGTGTGTGTGTGTGTGTGTATGTGTGTGTGTGTGAGTCTGCGTCGGTGTCATGTGTGTCCTGGTGTTATGGCTGTGTAGGAATGTGCTTCTCAGTGTGTTTCTTCTCCTGCTGGGTCTGGTGGTGGTGGTGGTCCCGCGGCACCAGCCTTTCCTCCTTCCACAGACACGCTGACTCGGCCAGGCTGGGCTCAGGTATCTCCACTAACCTCCCCTTTGTCCTGCTTCAAAATAGGCTCTTTTGTCTGCTGTTTTCTGCAGGTCATTGTGAGGAGCGCTTCTTAGTGTCAGCTTTAATTCACACTGTAACCCAAGCCATGATGCCTCCCAACTATCCACGCTGCCTGCCTGGCATTCAGCTGCTCCTGGGGGAGCTGAGGCTGCATTACCCCCCCCTCCATAACTGCACCCAAGGGACAAGTTGCTAACTTTGTTGCTTAAATATTTAAATAGCCCTTTAATTGACATCCGTCAGACCTCACCCAGTGCACAGCCTGAATGGTGCTTTGTAAACTTTGAAGAAAAAGTTAGTGCTGTGTTCTGTGCTTATTTCACCAGTGTCTCCTATGTAGCCCTATGCAGTTTACTGTTTTACTGGTCAGCGAGCCCCATTCATTTTAAAACTATCAAGTACTCGAGTTTGTGTAAATTCAAAATTCATATCACCACCTACTAAAAAACATTTTGAGTTGATGTATGAAAGGTGCGATATAAATAAAATAAAATTTGATTTGATTACGACAATAAACTTTGGGCAAGTAGCTTTTGCATACAAGCATCCAGTGGTAATAAGGTTATTTTTTTACAATTCATAGTGATAGCTGTACACTTTTAAATGACACATACTGTGTATCATCTGGGCACAGATCACAAGGCTTGTATTGACAGGTGTTTTTACAACCCCTGACCTAAGTAGGAAATTGTGTTCAACAATCAGTAAAATTAAAGGGATTTTGGCCCAAATTAAACAGAGTCACATGATCGGAATTGTCTCATGCAAATAGAGCTGCAATGACGAAAATGCACTGAAAAGTCAACAGCAGTGGTATTTTCTCTTAAGAGCTTAACCTAAGATCCCAGCTGGGGAGATTCAACCCTCAGGCTCTGTCTGCCTGTCTACCCTTGAAGAGGAGAAGAAACAACAGGAGAAGAGAGAACAGAGGCTCATGTTAAAACAGCAAACATTATAACCTGATATCGAAACTCAGCTGGAGTTCGCTGTTGGCGAGGCTTTACTTCTGTTGTCTCTGTTTTTTCTCTCTTGGGAGGGTACATTCTATAAGGGCTTCCTCAAGCTGTCCGCCATGCTAAAAATAAATCATACATACAGTACGCTGTTCTCACCAGCTTCTCACTATAGAACTGATCAAAAGTGATCTATTGGAATTATGGACAAAAACGTTATTCTGATATCAACAAAGCACAGATTATTAGCTGGATGTCCACTCAGTTTTTTTTTTTTTTTTTTTCAAACCCTGATATATCGATTTATTATGCATTGACGTATTGCTCAAATATTTTTGCAATAAAAAATTATGTGTTTGCTGAGTAAATAATCACAGATCACAGATCAACAGATCAAATATCTGTCAAACATGAACTGGTGTTGGCACCCAATGTGGTTACAGCTCTTAACTGGTGCATATGAATAGAAATGCCTGGTGCATTTCTTTGTTTTTCTTCAGATAGTAGCATGAATTATACATTAGCCCACATTAGTTAATGCTAAAAAGTAACTTCCCCATGCTAAATAATTCTTGAAAGACTAGAGTTATTTAACATTCAGGAAGCCCATTAATTTGATTCAACCCGGTAGAACTGCATGAAATTGGTATTCTATTTATTTTATTTTATTTTATTTTATTTTATGCTTTTGCTTTTTTTTTTGGCTTTTTTTTTTTTAAACAGTTGGATGCAAACTGATTTGGCTAATTTTGCTAAATGATTGTGCTCCTAAAATCGCGAGAAATCTGCAGCACTATGACACAAATGGTAGCTTTTGACATGAACCAGCTCTTAACAAGTAACCACCGCATGCAAGGGAGAGTTTTTCAAATGGTAAAGCTGTCTTATGGAACGGAGTGGAGGTTGGTGGGAGCCTGTCTCGGCCCAGTTCCCCTGCACAGCTCACATTCTCTGGGTGAACCCGTGTCCTGGGGCCAGTTGGGCGGCACAGTCTCATGTCTCAAGTCCTCACAGTTCACTGGGTCCTTTAAAGTGAGCACACCCACCGGGGGCCCTCAGGACTACAAAAACTACAAACACTGGGCTGTCCAGGCTCCTATCTGAGACACACAGATGCACAATTGCACGCACACACACATACAACTTTTAACTCAGCCATTTAGTCCCACTTTTGATATAATTAAGAGACAACACCAAAGAAAAAAAGATGTTATCTGTAGTGGTTGTTAGTAGTGCAGCTCTGTAATCTCACCCCTCAAAGTCAATTCTGGGCAAAATTCATTTTTTTTTCTTTTTGATTTTTTTTTTCCTTTTCACAGGAGAGATATAGATCCTGAGTTGGTTATGGGAGGGAAATGTCAGAGAGTGGATCAGTTTTCAGACATGGCACACTCCGGTGAACATACGCACGGAGATCAAAGCGACCCCCTTTGCCTACCGCAGTGCATCCCCAACAGATCTGACAAAGTGCCCCCATTGTGTGACCCTGACCCGTTACTGATAATGGATCGCCTCCAGAACCGCCCCCTCCGAGGCAGAACTGGTCTTACACAGAGCTGCAGTCAGAGTTCCGACCGGAGGGCTGCAGTGTGTTGATGAACATACATGATATGACATGTCAACTTTCATGCAGTATGACAGCCTGAAACAGATTATGAGCACTGTGCAGCTTTTCTCTCATATCACCGTCTGCCTCCAAGAATGCCAGTGCCTAGACCTCCACGTCTGTGAATGTGTGTACTATGTATTCTACCTTCACCGCAAACCTTCACAACCCACTGCAGTTTGTAATCACTTTCTTGCCGCAGCTGTTTATTTATTGTAATGCAGGAGTGTGTATGTGTGTGTGTGTGTGTGTGTGTGTGTGTGTGTGTGAGCGTGTGTGTGTGTGGAGCTTCAAAGAGAAAGAACAATTGCCAAGTTTTGAGTTCCGCAACTGAAATAGTTCCCTCCAGTTGTTTGATATTTCTGCTGAAGCAGCAATGCACAGGATTTGGTTTCCATCAGAACTATTTCTTTCACTTGCAAAAAAAAAAAAAAAAATCTCCACACATCTGTGACTGCTCAGTGCTGTAAATTCTGCTCCATTTCATTTAGTTACTCAACAGAGACACAAATTGCTCCGAAGCCTAATGTCTAATTGTGTATTTTTTATGTTGGTGGGCCTTTGAATAATTACCAACCCAAACTTTGTCAGCTGTTTTGTCAACTGTCAATTCCTACTTTACTACATTTTGCATGTGGACACGCCACCACATCAGGTGTTGTATTTGGCAACAGCAGGATAAAGATTAATGTGTGACATATTTGATTAATAACAGGGTTGTTTATGTTCTGACTACAAATTCATGCACACCTCCGCACACACACAGGCACGCACAGTACAGCGTGCCATTCTTTAGTTTTAGCCCTAGGTGTGCGTATGCTCCCAGTCTCTCCCCTCTTGAAATGACTTTGATGATCAGGTAGTAAACCACACTAACCCTTTAACCTGCCATGAACCCTGTCATTAGTCCACATTGGAAGGTGAGGCACACTGTCAAACAATGTCACCCGCAGTGAGTTAGCACTGGCATGAATCTCAGAGACAGACCTGAGGGGCTGCTGATGCCTCTGGGTGAATCAGACGCTGTGGCAGAGACAGCGGGAGAGTGAGGGGGTCAGAAATGCGGCGTTATCAAACCTCCCCTGCACCCCCTGCCTGCATGGGCTTCCAGAAACAGAACAGACTCCCACAACGCACCCTGCCATTCTGCCAGGCCCGAGGGCTCCTCCAGACAGCTCAGGAATTTGGGATCGGGATCCGACGAGGTCTACAGCTGGGAGGAGAATTTCTTCCCGTCCTCCGTTTCACTTCTCTTATTGTCTGGGACTGGCATCCCGGTGCTCCCTGTCTGCCTCCGTTGTCTTCCCCTGCTCGGTGTTGTGATATTGTTTTTGTTCAGGGGCAAGGGTCACATGCATTTTGACATTTGAGTTCGACGGGAAATGAATCACAAACAGTGACCATAATAACGGCAAAAATGAAACTAAGGTTGACTGTTAACAGATAAACAACACTGGATAAAGAAGAGTTTTGTTATTGGTACAAGTATGCTAATCAGAATATGATCCTGCCTTTGGTTATTAACTGTAATCCTTGCGAGGAATAATTATGAGTGCAATATTATTTTGTCTGGCTTCACAAACATTTTGTAGTTTAATTAAGAACAGAGTCTGCCTCCAGTGGACTACATGCATGCAGACTCCAGCCTTCTGGCTTGACATCATTATGTGCTCCATAAATGTCCAGATGATTAGGTTGCCATTGCTATTGCCAGATTAGAAGGTCTGTGAAATAGTTGGACGAAGTGACATCAGTCCAGGGTGCAGCCATCTTTTTACACCCTGATCCAGTCACTCACACGTCTCTTTAGCTGCAGTTCATTAACTTTTTTCCAGGGGGCAGTATTGAACTGGGAGAAAAACTGTTTGCCAATGTTGAGGAAGAAGAGAAACACTTCAGCTCTCTGTTGGCTGACCATCTGAAAGGTAAAAAGGCAAATAATCACATATCGATAATTCTGACTGGGCATTCTGCAAACATTTACATTGCTTCAACAGATAAAATAAGTGTCCAAGTTGGCCTTGTAATAAGATAGCAGGCCTTGAACTGAAACTTTGGAGAAAAACAAACTCGACTGCATTGCTTTTTTCTCCTCTCTCTTTACACCTTTTGTTTATGAAGGAAAAAATGTTATGTCTAGACACTGCATTTTTTTTTTAAGGGGATGATTATATGCGCCACACTGATTACTCATACATGTGATGTCAAATGTTACTCTCAGCCTTAATATGATAATTACTATTTTGACAAGCATGACAAAATCTCTAAGACAAATTCTTGGAAAAGTGCTTAAGATGTGTGTACTTTGGCATTTCTCCGCTTTGAAGTTAGATCGGGGGAAAGAAAATGGGGTGAACGGCTGCGATGGGGCTGATTCGATTTTTGACCTAAAACAGCAAACTATAACATAATCTAAAACCCTAACTTAAAAAAAAAAAAAAAAAAAAAAAAAAACGCGGCCGCCTATTTCACCTTCATAATAGACATGATGGTGATATTAAACTTCGCCATATGAATAATCAGAATATAAAAAATGATATTAAAAGAAAATTGGTAAAATCTTTAAATTGCAACATGAGAGAGGAGGAGAAAAAAAAGAGAGATCGCTCAAATGTCGGTCTGTGGTGAGTGTGAGCAGCAGCCAGGCAACAGCACAGTGACAGGATGAAAGGAGCGCTCACAGCTGAGGCCACGCTGCTGCCGTCACACACAAGTCGGCCCGCATGACGGACAGATGAGATGGACTGGGCAGATATTAGGAGTGGGAGTAGGATATGACTGGGATGCAGATGAGGCTTGTCAGAGGGGGGGGGGGGGGGGGTTGCAGGAGTGGGGGGGTAGTGAGGAGGAGGGGAGGAGGAGGTGGGGGGGCATATCCAGGGAGACCGGGCCAGCAGCAGTATGCAGGTGGTGGCTGGCTGGTGCTCCTTCAGCTGGGCCCGCCGCCAGCCTGGCCCCTGGGTGCCCTGCTTTGAATTCAGCCTTTTGTGCTGCCCCGGAGAGGTCAGACAAATTCACGTCTCATCATAACACCGAGATAGCAATGATACAGGGTAATGACTCAGCTGCAATTTCAACCCTGTCACCTCTCGCTGTAAAAAATGCCCGTCAAAACAACGCTATCACGTGTGCGCGCAGCTAATTCGGGACGCTGGCCATAGATGAATGACGATCCGTGTCAACTCATTTGTGTGTCTCCTGCAGTGCTGTGATTTAATTCTGAGATCACGCTGAATTTTTTTTTTTTTTTTTTTTTTTTGAATGATAGGCTACGCAAAATTCTCAATATAGTGTGCGTGCACATAGGTTATGTGCGTGCGTGCTTTTTAATAATAGTCTCATAACACTTGATATTTTCTTTCTAAATGAATAAATAAACTGTAAGGAAATTTGTAAACAATTCAAACCAGTTCATAGCCCACTGAGGCACTGCTTGGTTCACTAAGGTGACAAATGGGCATTTATATATGAAGGTCACTCATTTATGTAATTCACACCGAAAAGCAGTAAAAATATTGACTTGGCATTCTAACACTACACCACATGCCAGGGTAAATACTTTAATTGGTAGAATGGTAATTTCAGTGAAATCTGCATATTATGCACATTGATTTGAGAGTAAATTGAGCTAGCAATGTTTTTCTTGTCCTAATGTAAATTAAGCAGTGATGTCTAAATCACTCCTATGCTTACACACACACTCACACACACACACACACATACACAGAAAAAAGGAAAGAAAACTGCTTTTTGGCAGGATATCATATTTTTTTGGTATGAACAGTATATCATAGGCTGTGCGGCGGTCTATTTAGCCTGAGTCAGATGAGTGGACAGGCTCTAATGAGAAGCAGGAGCTGTGAGGTGGGAGTGGGTCCGGCTCTAGGGAAGGGTCACATGGGGTTAACTATCAAAGATGAGTGCAAACCTATCCCTGTGGAAAAGACTCAGAAGAAAACATCACCCTGCACATGCTAAGCTCCCCAAACTGGGAGTTCCTCTGCTTAATTAATCCAAGACCCCCACCCCCCCTCCCTAACAAAAATGTTGCTCCATTCCACAGGGGAGTGCACACTAACATAGTTTAATGTCATGGTCATTTCAGTTTATAGAAATGTTTTAGGCTGTTCTCCTCAGTCTAAATTAATGATTTTGGTGAGAGTTTGTCTTCAGTGTTGACATGAACTTCATCATTGTTTGCTTGTGAGAAGACTTTGTTTTTCTACAAAAACACACACAATAATAATAATAATAAAAATAGAAGGAATTTATACATATGTAGCCCATGTATTTGGCTATTTACTGCAAAAAAAATATCTGAAGGAATGAATAAAGTATATATGGTTAACCAGGGAGAAAATATGATGGTAAATTTATTATTGGAGTTGGAAAGATTTGTGTGGGTACTTGAGAAACACCCAGCAAATTTTGGAAACCACATTGTGATAGACAGTTAAAACCCATAGGAAAATAAAGACAGATGTGGAAGTCTAGAATTAAGCCTGTCAGAAACAGTGGCAGCAATGAAATTGTCTAGACGTCTCACTTTTATGATGAAAAACTGGCTGTATTAATGCAACATGTTGATTAAAACCAAGTATGGCTCAATTTGTCAAATCTACAGTTAGAAATTCCATTTTTTGAAAATCACAAATGTATAAGTTGTCTAAATCAACCACATACTTTGTTGTCATTTTAAACATCGAATCATTAAAAAAAAAGATTTTAAAACAATTATAACAACATAATTCATATACTGTTAACATTAGCTGTCAGCAGCTGTCATCACAAAGCCTGAGTGTTTTTTTTTTTTTTTTTTTTAACCAAATGCTACTGTAGCATTACGAGGGACTGTGCAAATCTCAGAGCTAAAAAAGAAAAAAAATCAGCATAGATTTTACAACTTAAAGGACTGGAAACAAATCTATGGACAAGCAGATATTTTCAAGCATCCTAAATAATAATGATGATGGTAAAATTGTTGTTTGGGATTTTTTTTTTTGTATCCAAATTGAACAAATATAGAGGGGAAGACACTGCAGATTTGCCAAAGCATTAGTCTGGGAATGTTCACTCCTGCTTAAACCGGTGGACTTACAGCTACAAGCACCAATATTTTGAATTCTTTTTTAATGATGAGAATATACCATAGCAATGCATCCGCCACACACACAGCTACTGGCTTAATTTGCCATTGATCTTACCTCTGCTGCTCGCCTGCAACCCTCACACTCAGAATCTTTCGTCACACCAACACATTAGTTTCCCTCCACTTGTCCAGACAAGGTTTTCACTGGTAATGGCCTTGTAATGGGCTACAGGTCCTTGGGCAAAGGCTTTAAAGGCTATATTATTGAACAATCACTTGACTGACAATTTGTGTATGTCTATGGAAATTGCTAGGCGGCAACGGGAAGCCTCTTCTCAATCAAGCAGTTGAGCGAAGACCACAAGATTGAAGCTGATGAAAGAGAGAATAAATCCACTTGCAAGAAGACAGAACATGTCAGTAGGCCAGATTCAGTTCAAGAGACAGGACTGTGTCAGCCTCCACTATCTGGGACACGCCGGCTCACTATTGCAGCTGCCCCGGAGCGAATAAAATAACCTGTTCAGACACGCAAGAGGGATTTAGACACCTCTTCTTCAAATCAAAGAAATGTATCAGGGAACAGAAAATAATCATTAAGTCATTTGGTTTGTGAGAAGTAAGAGGGAGGATACATGTGAGCATGCAGAAAGTGGGAACTCTTGTGCTCATTACGGCATCGCTCAACACTGGCAGCCTACAGGGTGGTTGCTGTCCCTGGAACGTGAGTTGTTTCCACATATCCTCCTCAGATTAGTTTATTGTTTTAAACCAGGGCTCCTCCTGCTGAGATCACTTACAGTTTTAGATTGTTTTAGGCTGAAGTCGTGCTGGAATTCCAGCTCCCAGACATCACTTATTAATCCAGTTTGATCAGTGTGATATCATTTACTGGGGGGGATCTTTGCCGTAGACACTAAAGATGGCTGGCACCTGTCTCTGTTGATAGTGCACAGCGGCGACACCATCAGTACTTCGCATATTTGCGTTTTAATTGTATTACAACCTGCATGGTCTATTAATGTTGCTCCGTTCCAATTGCTGGGGTGACACAAATATGCCATGTTCCCCCATCAACCCCGGTGTGTCTATTTGCTGAGGCATGCAGTAGACTGGAATGGCAGTGGGAATGTAGAAGGATACCATGTTGCTCTACAAACTAAGACAAAGACAGGAATAATATTAAAATAATGTTTTTTTCCCCCCTTGCACTTTGCATCGTATCATTCCATATTTTCCCCGGTAATCTTAAACATGTTGCATCATACTGAAACTGGCTTTGAAGAGCCAAACCAGTATCTGGGCAAGTCGGGCAGAGATGTTTTTTTTTGGAGATGGTTAATCTTGACTCTGAGGATTAATGACTTGTTCCTGCCTCGCATGACATTGAAGTGGTTTATCGTTTGCATCATCCCAGACAGTTTGAACACAAACGTAGGACAAAGGAGATGGAATCCAGTGTTCCTAAGGCAAGTTGACAAGAAATGACATGCACCTTCAAAGGGCCAGCCACAGGCAAGGGTTTGTGGGTAGGTTTCTGCTGTGCGCAATGGCAGCTCTCTGTCAGGGCTTGCTGCCTCCTCTTGAGCCGCCCGCTCCGAGACACCTGAAGAGGAAAATCAGACCATTCCGTCAATCTGTGTCAAAGCTCCCACAGTGCGACATGATTTACAAATCAATCAAACCGTCATCACTTTTTTCATCATCATATATGCTGGATAAATTTTGTAATCCTTGGTACTCAAGATAATAATTTAAAACAAGCTCATTAAATCATACAGGGGATCTCTGTAGTATAACATGTCGAACATCACCCTTCGCTCTGAAAAGGGCCCACTTCATACAGAATGCAGTATAGAACATAAAATTTGGCAAGGTTAAGAATTTCATAACAGAGTTGTACTTATTCTGTTTCAAGGCCCTGCTCAGTGGTTAGCACTCGACTCCATGGAGCTGGTCAGGCCTCCCTTGTCAGCAGAGGAAGTCAACAGAGAGCTTTCAGTCAGGAGGGCACGGCGAGTCTGATGACATATATGAAGGCGGGGGAGAGCACCATGTGAACTTGTGTACGGCCATACCAGCTTGGGAATCAGCCAGTCGGTGCCCCAGAGAAGCCCGAGCACAAGGACTTTGGGTTTCAGGAGCAAACCCAGATGCACCGCGGTGAAGGTCTGACTGCGCCAGGCAGGGGTTCTGAGAAACCGAAGCCCGGCGCAGGCTCACACATGCTATGCACAGCAGAAAGAAATGCAGAGGCTAGGGCAAGGGCAGGGTTGGGGCTGGGATTAGGCCAGATATTGCTCTCTTCAAAAACATTACAGTACATGACTGTGTTCTGCTCTGGTAGCTCCACTTAGCTGAATGACCGTAGTGTAATCAATATCTACTCATAAGGGCCACTGTGGGAGGTCATGACCCCCGGTGTTTGTGATTGCTTATAATCTTGAGTTAGAGCTCATAGATCCACACGCAGTATATTGACCAGGAAAAACAATGACTCCAACCAGTAGGGCTGAACAACACGGTAAAAAAAATCATGTTACATTTACTTTGACAGATATTGTAATTACGATGTGATTCACCGTTTTAGTGGGAATGATCATTCTTGCATCCAAATTTTAATTTACCTTAAAAAATGTCTGGAGAATATGATTTGTCAGTCTAGGCATCTATCAACAATATTTTATTTATTTTGTTACACATTTTACTTTTACCAGAAAAAATTGCAGCTCCTGTGATTTGGATATTGCTCTTGGCCATATTGTGATTTTGATAAGATTTCGATTAGTTGTTCAGCCCTACTCACCAGACAGTTGAGCGCTCAGTGATTATACAATACAAAAGGAACATAGAACTAACTTCTTTTTCTATTGAAATGTACTGTGGCTCGAGTCAAGTCAAAACAAAAACATTCAATAGATGATTAATAAAGTGTTGCATAAAATGTGATCCACGAATTTTCTATTTTTTCTACTTTTTGAAGTAGATGATCTGTCTGTTCTTTAGCCCATCAAAGTTGTGTAGCCTTGGCGGTGAGGCCTTAAAGGTCGCCCCGTCTTTATTACACCCAACACTTCATCTCTAAATCCATCTTCATTAAACACAGAGGAAGGACAATGGCCTCCCTTGCACTTTCAACACTTAACCTCACCAGGCACGACAATATTGTAAAAGTGCAAATCTCTCTCTAAAATGGCCCCACAGTTAATAATTAAACCATGACATTTGGGAGAGACACCAAAAAATCCATATGCTGAAATTTACTAACCTTTTGAAAAGCTAGTCGGAGGAGGCTGTTCATCTGCAGTTTATTTGGGCTGTTTTAGTCCTTATAATAAAACTGTCAAAAAACAGGCAAAAGGCCGGCCAGCACACAAAGGATGATTGTCTGCTGCTAGCTGGAGGAGAGCGTGAGGCTAATCAATGCCGTCCAAATCAAAGCTCTATTAGGGGACCTCCGTCTCCAGGGGGAGGGGGACAACGGAGACACTTCTGACAAATGATATTCATATCTAACATTATGGATTATAATTGCAGCGATGAACTGATAATGATGCTGGGTCTCACCGCAGCAAGCAAAGGGCACAGCAGAGCACGGTAACACTGACCCCTGTCCTCTAACAATACTCATTATCAAGTTAGAGCAGGTCATTGCAGAGGTCAGATGTTACCCACCGGTCATTAGGCGATCTCTGTGCAATAGCAGCGCTCTAAGTACGGCATCAGTAGCCAGTGTGGCACTCGCTGATTTACAGTTTTATAAATATCTTTGGGAATTACTTAAATTGGATCTAATTTATATAAACAAACACAAAGGCACACAACAGACTGCTTTTATGACTTTCCACCCAAAGGACAGAGGTCAAACCTTATTTTCAGAGCAAATGTATGTCTTACAAGTCAGTGATGGCCTCCAGCATGCCAAGCAAAAGGCCTCTCATTGGAGTTATTAAGGGTATGTAATAAATAGGGAGTACATGACAGGAAGTGTGCCAAAAACAGAATTCCTTACAGTTTGGTTTAGCCCTTATTGGCTGTTGACTTTCAGATTTACTGTCCACGGTCAACTCTGAGCGTACACTGCCTGTGATTTATCAGCCTCACAGGTGAGTTCTGTCGAAACATCCAGAGCTTAAATATACAGCTGAGGGCTCACCTTGTCCTGCACCACATCCCCCGTCCAGAGGTAATGTTTGTAAGACCTTCTGTGAACAGCGGCTCTTCCCCCGTCCCGCGCAAATCAGAGGAGGCTGCCTCCTCTCCTCCTTCAGTTTCAGCCTGACAAGAGGAGAAGAATTATCGTGCACCGAGAGCCAGTGCTCAAACTTTAACAAGCGTTCGGATTAAACCGATAAAGTTACGCTTTTATATGCAAACATGTTTCAGGAGGAGGAGTAACACACATAAAAAGGAATCTTTATTGACAAGATTTTTAAATTGCCTCAGTAACCTGAACTTCATGCACACTCCTCTCCAACCCTTGCGGTTAATATGATTGCGGAGTTTATCTCCCTCAGTAACAGATTTAATTCTCCATTTCATCTTGACAAATGCACATCGATACAACACAGTGATGAGCACTCCTTTGTCAGAAGTTTGCTCTGTCGAAGCTGGTGTCGTCTGCTTTTGCTTCAAGAGTTCAAGTCAAAGAGTAATGCTAAACACACGCAGGTATCGGTTAACTTTGCGAGCCAGAGTAGCATATCAGTACTGATTCAGTTTAGTGTTCATGCAAAGTAAAACTGAAATTGTTGGACTTTATCATCACTTAATGTTTTTGTCTTTTATTTTGTAAATTTATATGAAATTGATCTAGGACAATCTGGTCAGATTACTGAGAATGAGCTACTTTCTAACAAATAAAAAAAAAAAAAATGATTGAGTGGTGATTCTAATCTGCATCATATACCAATGGACAGCCTGGATCTGATACACTGATAATACAAGATAATTTTTCCTTGTGGACAATTAGAATGTTTGTCTGAACCTTAATATCCAAGAGAACCTTATCGTCTTTAATATTACTATAATGCTATCAGCTCTTGGCCATAAAATTTATCCTGATCCTCAAAAATCTCCCTGGCTACTGTTGTGTTTTCCATATTTTTCATTTTATTCTCTTTGGACCTGTAAATCGCTATGATATCATAGATTGGTTGGCAGGACAATCTGCTCTCTTTGTTTGCGGCCTCAGGAGACAGCAGATAATGTTCACTAATACGGATCAAACTGTCCTACCACATAGGTATCACATAGTTTAAAGCTGAATAATCAATGGCATTTCCCTTGAAAGATTAGACTAAGAGCACTCATAGTTAGTGCACTCATAGTTAGGAGAATAGAGGTACCTAGAAGTACCTGACTCTCCATGTCATGATGTCTTAGGAATATAAAATTGCTAAATTACCAAATAAAACGGCAAATTTCAAAGTGCAGGGCGTCTGATGTAGGAAAGTGTGCAGGGCTTGGATTCCAACATCAAGGGATCGGCTCCTGGAGGTTAGGAGTCCTGGCTTGTGTTAGACCTTAAGGTCATCATTCCTTCAACCAATGCCCCTGGCATCACCTTCCTCCTCGACTTCAAACACCCTGGCTACATTCCTAGACCATGTACCAATAAGCACTAATAATGCAGAAAAATGAAAACCAAAACAGATGGGCTCCAATAGTGCTGGGGGATTACTGAGCCCTATCCAGGGCTATATCTACACCCCTGGGCACAGAGAGGTGAATCCAGCACCATCTCTTTCTCAGCAGAGGAGGAGGTGGAGAAAAAGGAGCTGCAGCAATATGTTTACATGTAGGAGAAATAGCCACAGAGAGGTTCAAATGATTATTTGTTCCTAGACCAATAAATACAATAGATTACATCTGACCATTCCTTTTAGTGTGGCTTCCCTGTACTGTAGGCATTGATTTCTATTTGCTGTATGATCCTGCATGTACTGTCCCCTATGAGCAGTATCCTGATTGTTCTTTGTTCTGAACTGTATCACTTGTGGTATTTCAGAAATAAAAAAGATTTCCCACTGTGTGATCAATAAAAAACACTATTACTCCAACTGTTCGACCTGTAACATGCAAACAATGTCTCATGCAGTGGGAGGGCCATTGTGTGTTTCTGACAGACACAATAAAGCAACACTTCGCTATGAGGACATGCTTGGATGGCTGGCTGTGACCCCTCTTTCTGGTCAAAACCGCAGCATACTCTGTCATCTGATTACGCACAAGCCCTCAAGGCTCAAAGAATATGTGTCAGACACTGGTTAAAAGTCTCCCCTAACAATTAACCACACGCCATGGAAAATGCCCAGCAAAAACACCCAAAATCTCCCCCTGCTCCCACTTGGACTAGCTGTGAACTCCTGTGAACTCCTGTGAAATCATGAGACGAGATCTAGACTGTATTGAACCCGCAAATGTCTGACTTGCCTTTTGGCCCGGCCCATGCTATAATTAATTGGATTTGGTTTGTCCCAAAAAAATGTGACATTGGTCTGTTGAAAATGTAACGTTGAGAAACGGCAATTAGGGATGCACATTAAGAGCTGTCACTGGCATATAAATGAGGCGTAAAATAAATACAAAACAATGGTCGTGTCAAACTGAATGCATTGTGTGGTTTGAATGTGTCACTCAATGAGGAAGAGTTGGGTTGTACTGCTTATTATTAAGCTACTGTCTTTGATCTTGCCGCGTTCTTGGCGACAATTGTTCTTAAAGTTCCTGCAGCAGTGTGTAACTCACTCTTCTGAATAACAAATGGGGCTGAGCGTGTTTTTTCACCGGCGAAGCAAACATTTAAGGAAGAAAATGATTCACAAACCTCCAATTGTGTCTAAGGTGGAAAATTTCAGGATTTTGGTTATCTAATGAAAATATTGTCACTAGTGCTCATTTCCTATGTGGTGCCAGAACGGCAGAAGAGAAAATGTGTGAACAGTTTACTGAGGGCCAACTCTTAACTTTCCTTGAGTTTATGCGAGTGTGTGTGTCTCCAGCTCAGGTTTCAGCAGGGCTGTTTTCATATCCAGGCCACACTACCTCAGCCTCTAAGAGTCTTCTTTGGCTGATTCACGTCGCAGTGCTGGTGAACAAGCAGCGACATAGGCTACATTCACTCATTGCCTCTTCTGTTTGTCAAACTGGTCTGGATTTAAAACCACGGAAAGCAGGCAGAGGAATCAAGAGAAAAACAAAGGAAGGATACAAGGATGTGAAGCGTGGAGGTGCAAATGGTCAACAAAGACCATCCTGGATATTTTTTCTTTTTATTTAATTTACTCTGCCTACCCCCATTAACGCAGAGTACCCAGAGCCAGGGTGGAGCGAGGTAAACGTTTGGATAGTTTGGACAAAATTAGCTACGCTCCGACTTGTGAAACCAGACTCCACATCGCTGCCGATGATATCAATGGCGATAGCAGGCGCTAACAATCGGAACAGTGTATAAGCACTAAGACGCCTTGCCATGCAGGAGATACGAATAGACTGGATTTCTCAAAGTGTTTATGGAGGTTTCATGAAAGGTCTTTCTGTCTTTTGTACACCTAAACACCTCTCTGTGGGCTCACCTGGCCTGACCTGAGGTTCGAACCAGTCGTGCTATCTATCTCCAGTGCAAACACAATGCGTGCACCGCAGCTCCATTCATGTTTACTGTAAATGATAGTCATTGTCACGTCTGTTTACTGAGTCTTTCACGCTGTAATCCACACACACACTAGTCCCATCACCTGAACCTGCTCACTGTTGTCATCAGCCTTATTCACAGACACGACTCTTGAAACTGGCTTAGACATATTTTTCTAATATAGTCTTTAATACAAATGTAGCAGCGCATACGCAGATGCAAATGCAGATGCAGTGTGTAACGAGGAAATGAAACCAACACAGTTGAGTTACAAGCACTGAGTCATGTTTGGTTTGGGGTAAGCAATTTTTCTCAAATTTGCATACACAAATAGGCCATTCAATACTGTACGGGACTGTGGTGATGTCACTCGAAGCTTCCTTAGGGGTGGGGATGAGGATATTATCAGCGTGACAAGTGAAGAAAAATGGTCGTCTTGCCTTCCCTCCAACACCTGGCTGTCAGATCCTAGACTTGATAGTAAAGATATATACACCACTACCACTCCAGCTGAGCAGCTCAGTGCTAAACTCTCCCATACCTGCCAGTTTCACATGCTCTCTCTGCCCAGGTTATAGCAATAAATACTAATAATGCCTGCCAGAGTATGAAATAGAAATATACTAATTGTAACACTGAGTGTCATAAATTTGTCATTACACTATTGTCACTAGCAAATTATTGTAACGCCCAGCTGGCAGCATTTCAAACGGCGTAGCGTCATGTGTGGTACGGTTACGGAAACACCCTTCTTTGGAGAGTGGAGTAGTGCTGGTGTAGGTGCTGCGTGTGTGGTGTGTGTGCTGGGGAGTGGAGGGGGGGGGTAATCTTGCCTAGCCACATTGAGGAGCTGTCAAGGAGATGAAGAAGCACCCAGATGGTACATCCAAGAAGCCGCCCAACAAGCCCTGAGGTTATGGGCGGGGCCATAACCTCCAATCATGCAAATATATTGGTATGTCATTTGAACTTTTCTCCTACTTTCGTCTTGCTACACATGCCGGTTTCTGCCACAGACTGCTCATTCTGTCAGAAGGACGGGTATTAGGCCGACTTAGACAGGGAACTGAATGGTATAGGGCGACTATTTTGCAGAAAATGAAAAACTTGAGTCTTAAATGTTCAGGGGACCACACCACAGCAGCTCACATGAGGAACCGGTCGTGAGATTTGACATGTTGACATGTGAATGATCACTGAATGGCATTTATTTGAACGTTATCAGGAGAAAGACATTGTTTATTCATCAAACCAGTCAACTTTGGTCATTTAGCAACTTTAACATTTTGAGAATGCACATATGACAATGACAATGGAAGGTTTCTGGTCTGTACGAAATAAATAGCACATTGCTAATTTACAGCTTGGCTGGAAAAAAACAAACAAAAACAAAACAAAAAACAAAAACAAAAGGGTTAATCTTCATATTAAAAAGGCATACAGATGAGTTGTGATACTCATGTACTCACTAATTGCTCAACAAAAAAATGTTCTCCTTTTTAAATAAAGCTTTTCAGTTTTAATATGTACCTTCAAGAGCCTGTTATAGTTAAATAAATAGAATGTTTTCCATTTTTAACATGCACATCCAATTTGCCTGGGGAAAGTATTTACACTTCACTGATCCTACTTGTCCACCAAATTCTCCACGTTTTTCTCTAAACAATTCTTTCTCACACACAAACTCTCATACATACACAAATTTACAGTCACTCTTGCAGACATGCTGCACCTATTTACTATTAACACAATATCTAAACCTATTGAAAGTGATCAAAATGCTAACGCTGAACATGGAAATCCATGTAGTGTAAAGAAGAAACAGTCCAAACAACACATTTTAACCAGGGGCTTACAAAAGGTTTTAGTTTACAATTGATCATGCACTGTATAAACTCACTGTGTTATTTGGTTTGAGACTGTAATCAGTGGCTTCAATATCTACTCGTTTTCTTTACGTGAACAAAGAAAGGAGTAATATCTCCTGTGACAGATAAGCAATCCTACCAAATAATCTCTAACAATATTTAAGTCTTTTCCCCAGGAATCTTCACTGTTCTACAACAGTGTTTTTACTATCTTTGAGTAAGCTTTTGCACATAACCAGGAGCTACTGCAACAAAAAAAAAAAAAAAAAAGAAAAGAAAAGAAAAAAAAAGTTGTTTCTTCTGTCATGTCCATATTAGTGTAGAAACTCCTGGCTGTCAGTCATTAAGTTGAGATGGGTAGTTTATTTCCGTGCTGATGCTCGAACTCTTTCATGATGCAAAGTAAGAGTTCTGCATGGAGTAGAGCCGGTCAATGGGGTTTCCCACACGAGCTTGCATGGAGTTGACTTCCGACGACGCCATGAAGCAGTCACTGAGGCTGGTTAAAGACGTGTCGCTGTCTATGTCATGGAATACAGAATCATTACCTGTGGAGAGATCATTAGGAAATAGGTCATCATGTTTTGGCATACAAGCCTCATTCAAACCCACAAGAACGCCACACTGGATATCACTGGCTATAAAATCAATGCAATCTTGTATTCAAGATTTATGACCGCCTTGTGAAATTACAATTACTAATAGTCACTTTGAGAAACTGCTATTGTGTGTCATCACAATTGTGAAAACTGTTTTGTTGGATATCATCAAAGCTCACTTTTTGCTGCCCTCGCTGGGACAATTGCGGTCTATGAGGGAGCATGTAAACAAGGGGCATCCTCCTAAAAGATCTGGTTAATAGCAACTGTTTACGCCTTTCATAAAACCCCAACATGTTATTTCTCTGGAGGGAATAGTTAACTTTATTACACTCTGGATCTTAATGATAGTGTTGCACAAAATGGGGACAGTGTGATGAGACATATCTTTTAATGCCTTGCCAATATTGTTCTTTTCCCCAAACCAAAGGAGAGTGATGAGACTGGGGATTTGGGTTCTTACCATCGAGAAGAACTAAACGGAGGCAAATTATAAGGAAGTTATGAACTTCAGGAAATGGTCCCTCTGGGACTTGTTGAGGACACCACTCAGAAATGTGTTATTCCAGTTACATCCTGTAGACTAATACTTGATTGACTTATCTTTTGAGGCTTGTTTGTATCGAAATAGCTTGCTGTATCACGTAGAACTCAAAGATTCCTTTCCCATCGTGATACATCATTTCACACAGCTCCTGACCATTGTTTTGATCACACTTTATCAGCAAACCGTCCACACTGACCACATGCTTTTACCACCATTAAAAACCCCTCATGTAAAATAACAGTGGGTGTCTCAGATGTGGGGGTGAGGAGTTAAAACCATACTAAATTGATTTGAAAATGAACTTCAAAAAACCAAAGGCTTACAAGCACGCTTGTGTTATCTCATGTGGGAGGAGAAGCTGCTCGTACTCTCAGCGAGCGGCTTAAATCAGGAGGCTGTGGCCAGAACACATGTCCCACACTGGGGAGCTATGAGGTTGATCAAGGGACAGGCATGTGTGTGTTTTTAGAGCTTGGGGGGGCGGCGGTGGAGGGGTTGGATGCTCACCATATGGGTTCATGTGGTCCCCGGGCATCTGTGGGGGGGTAAGCCCCTGTTGGAACGGGTCTGTGCTGTAACCATTCTGATCCATGGCGACCAGCTGCTGCTGTGGCGGAGCCAGTGGCGTGAAGGAGTTCATCATCCCCTCCATCCGATTGGACATCACCTCTGCCAAAGACAACAGAAAACAAATGCGAAAAACCGTTACAGAAATCTTGTGTTATTCGGCGTCGGGCTGGTGGGATGAGTCTGCAGAATGGTAATGCAGCAAAGCACAATGGATGCACACAGAAAGACGGGGCTGAACCATAATGACAAGATCAAGATAGCAGGGTACAGACATGTCCCTTGTTTGTAGATTCCAGCTCTAAGCAGGTAATTGCAGTCTGAATTTCTAGTTTGCATTTTTCTTAGACTGTGATCATATTAGCCATGTTGACTTTTACATTTTTTGGCCATCTAAGCTGCTGCCAGACTGCAAGCTGCCACGAATGAACAACTTTCTGCTAAGAGGGCAAAAGGGAGACCGGTGTTTGGGAGTTCGCTATATCCTCCCAGTACCTTGAGAGCCCATGTGAGTCTATTAGTATTTCCATGGCGACCTCCTCTTTTCTGCAGCTTAGAGTGACTCTCCCACAATTCCCTTCAAAAACACAGCTCTTGACTCACTGAGAGGGGAGCGGGACACACAGATCCTTGTGGCTTCGTCACTGGAGCCCAACCCCCTGCACTTTCCTTTGCAGTGGTGAGGCCTTGTGAAACGATGTCTGCCATTCATTCCGTTTGGCTTCCAAAACATTTTCCAGCTCATAACTTTTGATGTGCAGTGTTCTTATTTACACAGAGATGTACTTCTAATCTATTCAGGATATACAGTGAATGTGCTAACACCCGGTCAGTCTCTTGCCCGGACAAACTAAAAACGAGCTGATGACAATGAAGAAAAACCCACATGAGGAGAAGCTCTTATGACTTTTTTGATGTTTTCCATGATATTCCATTAATACTATGCAGTGGTCAAACAAAACTAATCATTTACATCACATGATTGGCCTGAAGCAGACATTTCACACTGAGGTACATCTAACATATTACTGTGACCAGATATTGTACACTTACACTGTAGAAGATGTGAAAAAGAAAAATGTGTGGGAAAAGTAGATGCAGCCACTAAAATAATTGCCCTGAGAACCAATTTGACACAGTGGTCCACTATTGTCTTTTCATGGCAGTGTATGTATCATACCTTGGCCAAGTCTTTGAGAATTCTGTTGTTCTTGTTGTTGCTGCTGTCTTCTTGCCAACTTCTTCATCTGAAAAGAAGGAGTCAAAGTTGTGAGGAACTCCCAAAACTAACATGCACTCTCTTTAATTTAAAAAGGATGCTCCTCGTTGTTCACCCTTGAGTGAACTGCATAAAATTGTATCTGAGCGCCCTTCATTGTCAAATATCAAAGGTTTTCAAAGATAATAATCGGAAAAGAGGAGGGTGTAGACGTTTAACATAAGACTGAGGTAGATTTGCAACCCCTTGCACTTTAACTTTACTTTTGTGAAAGGAATGCAGTGATAAGTTTAACACACATAGTTGTGCTGATTTATTAGCCGGACTCATTCTCGCAAATCTGAGATGGAACCGGGCTGTCGCGTCCCGACACAAACACAAACAGAAGTAGGTCATAAGTCTTGTGTTAACTGGCCCTCACCTTGGCTCTCTGGTTCTGGAACCACACCTGAACCACCCGAACACTGAGTCCTGTCTCTGCAGCCAGCGTCTCCCTCACCTGGAACCAGCCACACAAAAAAGGCTTCCGTTATCACACAAGAAAACACATCACAGTGCTTTGAGATAGTTTGTGTCCTTTATATAACTGGCACACTTCCAAATGGGCACTTTGCCTCTTTCATTTGCTTTGATTTCTGCGAATGCTGAATTAATGCAGTGGTCTTTTTGGAGATCTTGGTTATTGCCTCTTCAAAGCCTTGGACCGTGTGCAGCGCATGTTTTTAGGGCCTAGGCTATGGAGGCAGAGCTCCTCTCTCAGTATGTCATTTGGTGCAGGCGGGCTGCGTTACAGCACTACCTCAGTTAACACAGACCAGAATGCTGCTTGCCACTTCAAAGCACAAGCATGAGGTGGGGGAGTTTTTTCAAATTCGAGAATTTTATTTGTGAAACTACTGTAGGGCTCGTGGTGCGCATTTAAATCTCCATGTTTCCATTACGTGCAATACAGACCAGGGGATATCATAAAATTCAGTGTAAAAATCATTTGTGTTTTAGAGTTAAAATGCGTTGTTGCCTGTGCTCTGAATCAGTCCAGGCTCTGATATAGCACAATATCAAAGGTTAGTCCTACCTTTCTGCAGGGTTTGGAGGACACCTCAAAGGAGGCTTTGAAGGCCCGTCTCTGCTGAGTGGTCAGGATGGTGCGTGGTCTTTTGGGCCTCCTGGGATCCTTCCCATCATCCCCTTTCCCCTGGCCTCCTACGCCTTTTTCTGGCTTGATGTCCAACTCCTCATCGTCACTTTTCTCTGCGGAAAGAGTCATTTTTCTACACCATCAGCATGGGTTTGAACTGACTACACCCCTTTAGTCAGTGACAGTCTGCTGATAAATATATTTTTGTTCTTCCCTATTCCAAGAGATTCAGACACCACAAGTGCATAATCAAAGGAGACACATGTGTTTTTAATACTTTGTTATCAATTTGTTACAAAAAGAATAGGCCATATGCACGATTAGCCTTACAGAAGTCTGTAGCGTTTGCGAGGAGAATACAATGAAATATGCACATTTGTCACTGAACTGGACATTGTGTCACTTATAATTTATTGCGTTCAGCTTTGGCTGATTTACACTAAATCAATCTTTGATAAGAGCACTACAACTAGCACAACATGAAAAGGCAACACAAGTGCATATGGGAAACGCATCCCCTACGACACTGAAAGATAATGTGATTTTTACTCCATCCCAGACCTCAAAATAGCGACAACTTCTATATGGATTGCTTAGTTTTGTACTGTCAGCAGCAGGATATTAGAGTTTTGGGTAGTAAAAGCTGTTTAATTTTTATGTCTCATTCTTACGATGCGCTATTAAAGCTAAATAATAACTTGGCTCTATTCAGTTTCTGAGATAAAGAGGAATTCCTGTTAGTTTATTTTTTAAAATAACAATGTGTTTGCTGCTATCACAAAAAAAAAAAACAGCTGAATATTCACTACTGTCCCTGAGCAATTCTTTACTTAAAGAATCATTCTCATATTTTATGTGACTGAATTTTTTGTAGCTTGAGCAGAATAAAAACAATTTATGCTGCTGGTTTTCTGATTATAGCAAACAAATGCCAGAATTTAGCCACTATTACAAAACAAATGACTTATAGAGTTGGTTATTTCTTCACCCTCATTCAAACTGTTAGAAACTTGTTGAAGGTGATTTATTTGACAAGCAGTTAAGAAATCTGTCTGTAATTTAATATTGGTGACGGCTAAATTTTGTAGCAAACCATGTATTTCCGTTTCACTTGGTTGTAAGACTTCCTCTAAGGCCAAAGAGCCATCTAAACATCACATTAAAAATAAATAAATAAATACATCCATAAAAATCAGCTCTTATCTGTCAGTGTGAGGTCTGCGAGACGGAAAACAAGCTTTCCCAAATCAGAACCAGCAACACTGCTAATGAAGCCTAATGATGTGGCGGTCTAGTGACTGTGAGGCAAGGCTTACGTGATGGCTCAGTGTCTCGTGTCATCTGGTTCTGATATGTCTCTACATTTCTCCACTGAAAACCTACATTTCATCTGCCACATGCCGAGGTTAACCTCTGTTCATGTCAACATTTTCTCCATCTTGAATTTTGGAGCCATGCACAAAGACATGCCTCTGTGATACACTGGGACACAACCAAACGAGGAAGCAAAGCAAATATTCCCATGAGTTGACAAAAGTTGACACAGGCACAGATGTATTTGACAAATTCCCTGCTTTTGTGCATGTTTAAATGTGAGCCAGATGGTAGTGAACAGTGGGGCTTGGCGAGATGCCTCATTGTGTGTGGAGGCTATAGGCGAGGAACACTAGAGCTGATAAGAGTGGAGGCGCAGCTTGGCTTTCTGCAGAAAGGCCCCAAATCCCTCTGTCACTCACCATGATACAGTGATTTAATTCTTTCCAGCACCAGATCCTGCCCACGCATGGATAGTCATTAATACAGGGTGGCTTGGCTTCGTCCTGTTTCCACTTCCTACTGTATATCATAAAACTACGCGCTTTGCCCAAATTAGAATACTACAAAATCAGCCACCAAAAAGTTACAGATGTAGTCATCTTAGAAGTCCCGCTTTTTACAGTCTGCACTGCATGCAAGAGTGGGCTGCTCCCAAATTATTGCTCTGCGTTCAGGAAAATTCTCGGAAAAAATTCTCATCAGACTCAAGGAATGATCTGGCAACTATGAATGAATGGCATACAAATGTATATAAAGTCGCAATATGCCTTTCCCCATATAATCAGTCATCAAAATAGTTCAAATAGCAAATCTATTCAGTATACATCAAATATGGAGGACGTCTATGGTAGGGAGCAGTGTAACAGTCATACAGCGTACAGAATACAACACAGTGGTGCCATCAGCACCACGGTGTTGTATCTCATTCCCGTGTGAGAGGGTGCAGAGGGCTCACCTGAGTCTGAGTCATCCGGGCTGACTGAGCTGAGCAGATCCTTCTCCCTCTCGTAGTCGATCTTACACAGCAGCTGACCCTCCTTCAGGACAAACTCATCCCCTTTCCTCAGCTGGCGGTCACACACGCAGCAGCAAAAGCAGTTCAGGTGGTAGACACACTCCAGAGCGCGCATGACAAACTCCGTGGGGGCGATCTTCTCCATGCATCCACTGCATTTGGTCGCGAACAACCTGCAGGGCGAGGAAAAAGCAAGTTGAGAAAGTAGCAAAAGCCGCAGCGCTTAAATTATTCCGGTCATACGCAGGCTGCAGTGTGCTTCTTTGGCTAGGTGTGTGGCTTTGTTTCATCCCGTGGCCTCGCTTGCTTGCCCGTCGAGGGGTTTTGATTAAGAGTCAAGTTGGCCGGCTGATCCGCTGGGCAGCCAAGGAGGTGATTCTTTTGACAGTAGCTCATCTGTTAAAATGTCTAGGGTGGACCGAGCCCCGCATCATTCCAACAGAGCGCAGTCATGGGCACCCAGACTCTCTCACAAGCCTGAAAAAGAGGCTGGATCATTTTGTTCTAGTGCAGTGAACACGTAGTAATTTGGCCAAGCCCTGATCACCCCATCAAGCCCTTTGCCTACCATGCGCACAATTCTTTCATATTCACAATATTCTACACCCATCAGATATCGTATCTGTGAGTGCTGATGATGATTCATTGCTTACTACTGGGCTGCCTTGTGGTCTGTTCATATCTCATCTTACAGTCTAATATTATGCCTCCGTCTACTCTACAGTGCAACACCGCCTCTATCACCATTTCCCAGACAACACCTCCATCTTCTTTTATATCCTTTCAGGAAGATGTTTGCATTGTTTTATTGGTGGCTGAGAGGCATTTAATTCGTTCTCTGTTGTTCAGAAGAAGCCACATTAAATGGAGCAAGAAGGCAGGGAGTGTGGTTGATCTTGTCCAGCCGTAAAGCTGGATTTATTAGTGGCCTCTTTGTTTGCCCTGGTCTGGAAGACAGCTGGCAACCGCCTATCTATTTGTGGTGAACATCTATTTCATTGTGCAAGGCAGGGAGGCAGAGAGAGCAGCAATTGACATCATCTGCTGGTTTGGGACAGGGATGAGCGATAGTGATGAATATAATGTGTAAATATGAGTGGAGGGGAAACCAAAGGATGGTTTTGTTATGGTAATACCGTCGTAGGTGCTGATTGAGTACTGATATGGCGTGGGTGTGTGTGTGTGTGTTCACACGTGCATGTGCATGAGTATATGGCACAAAGCTCAGTATGGCAGCTGTATGCATGACAGAAACAAGATAGTGCGGTTTTTGTTGCTGCCCATATAGTTTTCTAAAATAATTGCTCTGCCTCTGCCCATCAGACCTTTATCAGCAAAGCATTGGTATGAGTCCAATTTCAATGTTGAATTTCACATGCTATCTTAATTACATCACAACAATTGACAGGTTATTTTACTCATCTCTGGATAGTATTCATCCGTACAATCACAAATGCAACTGGTAAGTGACACTGCAAACAGCAGCTCTAGTATCTCATTTTCTTTTTAACTATCACGCAACAGCAAATCAACAGAGATATCAAAATTGGCACTCGCTGGGTTCATAAAATCCTTTAATCTTTCATTTATTACAATAAGTTAAGAAGATTATTATTCAACTATGGAAAAACCTCAAGGATAATCCCTTGAAAAAGAAATTTTGGCATGTTTCTCAAACAAGCAGGGTTCTTGTTTAAGTGACCTGCCAACCTGGATTTATCTTCTAAACAATTCACCAACTTTGGTCACTGAGAAACAATAGGCAAGAGCAACACTACTAAAAATATTCAGGAGGGAAAAAAAATCGTACATCGACTCATACCTCCAAAGATAAAGGGAAGATTCAAGGACCACAATTGTTTCCAATTATCAAAAGGATTAGCATGTTACACGCTGGGACTGGGAAAAAGGGGTGATGAATCTGTCAAGACTAGTTCCCAGCTCGAACTCTAATGTTTAGCTAATGATTGGCGGCTTAGCTGAAGAAAGAGACAAAAAAGCTGAGGAAATGACTTGTTAGCATGGTTTTGATATGTCCAGGATTCCGCATTCACCTACAACCGCTCTCTCAAATCTTCTCATCCAGATGAAAACATTCTTATTCAGCCCTCTTTCCTTTCTTCCTTTTCCTTGCCGAGTCTAATCTTGTAAGCCATTATTTTTCTATTTCCCCTCTCTGTCACTTTGCATTATTTTTGCTGCTGTAATTCCCATTCGTCCCTTCTGGAATCTTCCTGTCCTGCTTTGTCCTCTGGTCTAATCCGGACTTTCTGCCTGTTTTCAGTCCCTGGTCCCCATTCTCAGTGGGGTTCAGATGGAATAGCCATGCATGACGCCCCTTCTATGGCAACCACACCTCCACAGGAAGGCAACGGCGACTTTTCGGATGGGCAGAGAGGGCCTTTGAGAAGCTGGCACCAGAAGTAAATCCTTCTCTAAGGAACAAGGAGAATTAGCAGGGAGCAGTGGACTAGGGATTTAACCCTACCCCTCTCCTTTGAAAGGCACAGTCAGTCCCACTCCCGCGGCTAGCCACAATCAAACAGAGGAGGAGTGGGGAGGTGGCAGTGGGGAGAGGAGAACACAACTCCCTGAATGACACAAGCAGTGGATTGTGGAGGAGCCTAATCCCACTTTAATACCTTTCCAAGTTCAGCTGCTAAAGAATGCTCTTTAAAACAACACCACTGTGTGAGCAGTGAAGGCTGACCAGGGGGAGGCACGCCATTCAACCTCCCCAACATTACCTGATTAGTGGATTGAGGCCCAGGCCATTGAGCCAGCATGCCAACAACAGACAGGGGAGAAGGTGTAAATGATGATTACATATATATATATATATATATATATACACACACACACACACACACACACACACACACACACACATATATATATATATATATATATATATATAAATGTATATATATAAATAACACACACTAATAAACATATCAACAACAGAGGCTCTTCTGTGTCCAGGGATAAAATTAGCCGAAAAGAAGACAAGCCTATTGTGTAAGCTCTCTCTAAAGATCTGTTGGGATATTAAAGACGAGATGAAGGAGCTGGAGTTGTGACTGGAATCTGACTTAATGTGATTTAGCTGATCATATACCAGCTTCTGCCTCTGTTTTCCTGCTTGATCTCAGTGACCCATCACACGAAAGCTTGTACCAACTTAAAATCCACTTTCCAGCTACTGAATGATTCAACCACTTGGGTAATACGACTCCGACTGACGCAGGAGCAGGTCAACACCGGGGTGACCAGCGCCTTCGCGTGTCTGTTTATAAAGGACAGGGATAGAGAGAGAGAACAGCACAAAGAGGACCACCAGCATGAAAGTCGTGTCCTAGCTCTCGCTTTTCTCCTCCCACACCTGAGCGCACAGATCAAGTGATGAGACCCTCCTGTGTGGATCAATGACCGCATCTCAAGCAGGGAAGTGTCAATATTTACCCAGGCCTCCCCTGAACCAGACTCATAAATGAAAAAAAAAGAGCCCAACTCAGCACATACCATCTCCCAAAGGAATCATTATGTCTTTCTTTTTAATCCTATGTCCACATAATCCCTTGTCCTGCCCTCCTGCATTATCTCTGCTCCCATTTCCTTGACACATCATATCATACTGTTTGGCTTGTGAGGATACAAACTACTGGGTTTTTAGTATTGTCAAAAAAATAAGAGTAGACAACAAGAACAAAAAAACAACATTATCAAGAAGACAAAGCTATTAGCCTAGTGTCATTTTGTCTGATGAACACTTTAGCCGAGCCAAGTGCAGCTCTGAGACTTCGGTCTCTCCCCTGTTCTTCTGCTCTCTTCCCCATTTTCAAGGCACTTTGGAGAAGTATGCACTTTCCCTTTGAACAGATTATAGGCAACTTAAAGTGTGACAACATCTTAAGCTCTCACCACATGTTGCCAATGATTTCCCCTCTACAGACATTACATTTAATGCTTCTGCGGCAGTGATAAGGATCAGGAAGACTGGGTGGGATAAAAGAGAAACCCAGAAGAATGAGAGAGGGGGGAGGAAGGGGGGCGGAGTTGCTTATGGTGCTTGATAATCATGCTACATTTAGCAACACGTGCAACAGTCTCACCTACTCCCCTTTGCTATTGAACAACACTCAGAGAAATACCATAACAATTTAGTGAAGAATAGCCTGGGCTATTATGTCACCGCATCCCTTCAAAGACAGAGGGGATGAGGATTATCCAGGGAGCAGCTGTAAGCTATTACTTTGAAGATGGGCTCTCGTGTTCAGGCAGGAAACCTGTGGCCATGCCAATCATGCTGAGGTGAGAGATGAGGCCTATGAGGCAGGTCAGACAAAGGCCTCGGGGCAGAACGAAGGGCATGGGGAGCAATCGCTCAACTGTGCATGCTTGATACTTCCTGATTTACTGGCTACGTCTCCGATCTGCCTTTCCTCTAAAGCTAGCTGTCTCTCAGCCAGAGTCCAAACTTTTTCCCATACCACAAAGACATTTTTACAGATGCAACAAAACATTTTCAGAAATTTAATACCTGCATATACAACTTTTTAAACTGCATAAATAAGTCATTTTTTGTCCAAAATGTGAAGCAGGACCATATCAATCCAAGATGTTTGTTCTCTGGAAACCACAGAGGCAGCAGAGGTCCTCAGCTGTTTCACAGCCACTTCTATGAGACACACCTTATGTGAAATGGGCTCTAAGCAATGGTATCAATAGCATCAGGGAGTGTGGATGCAAGTTAAATAGGGAAACATTTGATGCCCAGATGTTTCACTACACACAGATGAATGAAGGCGAACCTTTTCAACTTCATCTCAGCTTTATGAAATTACTTTGTTATGTACGGTCCTGTTGTCCTCTAGATAAAGCAGGCACAGCGTGTTGGCCACACTGCTCTAAAAATAGCAACCTGAAATTAGCTGATACAAGTGTCTAAATTGCTTGCAGAGGGGCAGAAGTAAAAGTAGATTCAATAACATGCACAAAAAGGTATTGCTTTACACAGTGGATGTACGCATGAGCAATCAACCTGATTCATTTAAAAAATCTTTTTTGATATTGTGTCAATATGAGAGAGAGATTAAAACAAACTTTCCTAAAGAGTCAGACATGGAGTGCATTAATAGTACAATATAAAAAGTGATACTGATAATTCTGTATGCATAAATGATCTCAGTAACTGACCTGGTTTCATAGTATCAGCATTTCTCTTTGGAGCATAGATTCATGGAAAGTAATGAAGCCAAATAAAAAGTGCCATCCTTCTGGTCCCAAGGGCCAGCTCCAGTCAGCTCTTAAAGCTGCTTAATCACCATCCCGCGCTTACTACATTAGCATAATAATGGCCTTTAAATTGAGGCTCTTTGTTTTTTAATTAAACTCCCAGCAGGTAAAAGTAAAACACATTAACGGGAGATGTGTACACCACTAATGGCCCAAAGGTGCCTTCTTCATCACAGAGCTCTGGCCACAGGGTTCTGCTTGTTCCCCGCACTGAAGCACAGCGCCGGCTGCCTGCGAGTTCACCAGGGAGGAATGAGACGAGCTGATTGCACTTGGCATAGCAAACGGCAAGATAATAGCGGAGACGTGCTAGTGTATGCACCTGCCCTACATTACAAAGAGAGCACACATAGTAATAGTTGTTGAATAGCACTATATTGTACATGTAAAGGGATACTGGTTACAGTTAGTCTGAGCTGAAGTGTTTCCCGTATCGTCTATCCCACACGTCCACTTTTGTAAAAATAAATACGGCCACTTTATTTCTATGGCAGCATGAGCTCCTATGCACTGGAATGTGCCGCTCCAGAGACAAGCCCCTGGCCAGACAGACACCCAGGCATATCTGTACATAACACTGTATTGCACAGCTGCACAAAGAAATCCTAACCCTCAAGTCGTTATTCAAATGATCTCATTCCAGTGGCTGTGTGTTTTACCGATTAGTCAACTAGTGAGATACAGTTGAGTGTGGAATCCTAACAGATCAACAGAGGCTTTATAAATCAATGTACCGCTTATTAAATATGCAAATCCTGTTTGTATAACCTGCATGGTGAGCAGTTTACCTTAAATGTTTCATATTGCCACTCTGTTATTTAGAGGGCAGGAGGTGCTGATACCATGCCCTTGATATGAGAAATGTAAGCTGTCAAGGTGCCTCTGCCGCATCATGCTTTGTCAGTCAAAAGTCTTTTTTTTTTTACACAATCCTGTGTGTTTGTACAAAGTGCTAAAAGCAACAGCAGTATGCCGAGATTGGTTTTGCAGCATCAAGTGATCCAGTGCTTGTGGTTCGCATGTACCTGCTAATGAGTCACAGACTGATCCAGGAAAACAGCGTCGCTCCCCGCATGTTACGGAAAGAATTCACCTCCCCAACCACACAGGTAGAACAAAGCTGTTGTGGTGAAAGGACAGTGTAGTGGGCAGCAGAGGAGGCTAAGTACACATCTAAATAGAAGAGTAAGCAGCCGAGCACACAGGATGTTGTTTGGACAGCTGGTGTTCCTGAGTATGTTAAATGAATGCAACATCACATTTAGACTCAATTTTTAGAGCTCAGAACAAACAATATGGTCACATACTCTGCACGGCAGCGCGAGTGAGAAAATCATGACAATTAGTGTTGTATGGTTTTCCTCAGGCTTTGTCTGCATGTCTTTACCTGTTGTCAGAACAGCTGAGGTGATCCTTAAACAAATAAATTAAAAGACTGTGAATTACAAGGCTGTTATAAAGTGCCTTGCTCTGCCTCTTGTCACTACCGCAACCCCAGTAAGCGAAGCTGTTTGTAAGGGCCATCTCTGCTGGAGATGTGACATCTTTACAACACGCACTCTCTAAAAGCAAAGAGTCGGGAACAGAGAGGCCTGGGTAGCTCCCATTAAAAGCCACTGTAAATTCCTCCGTACCCATTTTATATTTTTAATAATTCTATTGCTGGGGCTCTCTTTGTCTGCCCCTTCCAGGCTAATCTAGGTGAGGTGGAGCAGAGCTCGCCATTAAGGGCTTGGCCTGCCCAGTGAGCCACCGTGGCTGATTGCTGCTTTGGCAAGAACTGGGGAAGGAGAGAGAGTGATGGCTACAATAAGTCTAATGGCTATCACATGTTATAGAGCTATGACTGCCTATAACTGCCCACACACAGGTACAGCGGTTTTTAAAAATATATATATTTTTGATGAGAGTAGCTGTAAGGCCACTACAGCTGAAGAATGTGGTGGGTGTGCACTATAAGTCACAGTGCTTACATCACCTCTGGAAAAATAAAAACAATGGCCTGGTGTCCAATAATACCAATACAGAAGTTCAACTGTGAAAATATAGGAGTCTCAACCAACACTGAGACACTTTACTTACTTTACCGTAAGAAAATAAATGTACTCATCTTTCAAATTCAGTGGTGAAATGGTTAAAAAACAACATTTGGATTGGAGGGCTTTATAATTACTATTGACCCAGAGGTTCTGGGTCTAAGAAATAAAACAAACAGTAATATGAGGTGTTCTAAAGCACAAGTCTGCAAATATGCAAAGACAGGGTCTGGTGGAGAGCATCACGCTTTGGCTTCTTTTCTCCGCTCCTAATCTGTGGGCCTACACAATATTAAGACGGCTTTGGAGCCACTTGTGACCCAGCTGTGCACTAATGAAAAATTCCACAGCTCCGTGCAGAGGCCAATGGAGCTTGACCCCTTTCCACCCTGAACCAAGCAATGTCCATCTTGAGGAGTTTACCAGGGCTGAAAGATACTGGATTAATAGGTAGCGAAGGAGAAAGAGAGACAATCTGGGAAAGAAGAAAAAAAAGCCCTTGTGTGTTTCCCCCCTCGTCTTCCTCCAATCTTTAGTATATTGGTGTGAAGTAAAGTGTTTGCCCAGGTTTTAATGGGCAGAGATGATCTGGAGATCATTGTGATGGAGGCTAGCTGTATGAGAGGCTCTGTTTACTTAACAGAGATTCAGTCTAAGCCCAAAATTAGTTTGGGGGGGAAGAATGCGAGGCGACCAGGACTTAGAAGTTGTTCACAAGATCCGGATTCATGTGTTTGTGATCCTGCTTTACCGGCCCCTTGATTCTCTGTCTCTGTGTCTTTACCAACACAACCCTCTTAACTCGGACTAGTATCATCCATGAGCTTAAAATTATCAGTCTATCGCATCTACAGTGGTAGATCTATGTTTACATCAAAAACAAACAAACAAACAAAAAAAAATGTAAGTAATTTAGTCTCACATTCAGTCTTAAAATCTATTTTTTCTTACAACAAGTGAAAAAAAATGTCCACAGGATGAGATAATCTCACTTGTTTCTAAAGCAGCTTCACAGATTTTTCTAGGAAGAAATATAAATATGTTGAAAGGCAAAATAACGTAAATCAGTCCAGGAGTATCAAGAAAAATATGGGGAAGGGTTGTTTAGCATTGGAAACAAGTGGGATTCTCTTGCTCCCACTGGCAGATTTTTTCACTTGTTTTAAGAAAACAAAACTGAATGACTAAATGCAGAAATCTATCTATCTATCTATCTATCTATCTATCTATATACATGAGACACTATGTGACTACTCAAATGACAGACAATAAGCAACAAAAGCTTTTATAAGGATGTATATGTTTTGGTCTAGTCTGACTTTCATTATCGTCTCTTTTTTTTTTTTTCAAAGCATTTATTTACCCAATTGAAAATATAATTTAAAGAAAACCAGGCCTAGCCACCCACTCATCTCCTTCAGCCGCTAACATTCACCCACACAAACACACAGGCATGCAGACAACCTCATACACAAGGAGAAGTATGATGAGAGAAGAGAAAACAGGCAAGAAAATGAAATGAGGATAACAATAACAGTGCATGACACTGCATGGTCTGTGACAAAAGGACATTATAATAATCGCTATCATGTATCGCAGCCAAAATCTTACTTTGGAGACCATTTTAAAGGTGACGACACACTTTAGTCAGAGCTCTAATGTTAGATATGGCTGAGATGAGTTTAGAAGGGCAGGCATTTTACTTTGAAAATGTTCAGTGAGACACCAGACTTAAATTCTCATCAAGGCAGACAATAATAATAATCCCTTTCTCCAGGGGTATCCAAATCATAGATGCTTTCAAACTGCCACATACTTTTAAAGATGAAGCCACCTATAATAACCTTGAGGGAATAGACCGGAGAGCTAATGGGGGGGATAGTGAGAGAAAATGAAAAAGAGAAAGCAAATGAAAAATAAACATTGTTATTGAAAGACAGGATGCTTTAAGACCCAAGGGCCAGGGATTAACATTCAGATTAGCATTCAAATAATATATTTGAATTTCTGATCAGCAATCCTCTTCAAAGAGCTAAATCCCAAGATTAGCAGGTGTTATGCTAAAAAGCTGTGTTTTTTGTCGGAACGTAGTTACACTAGCCAAACAAATATGTCTTTGAGTGTGAAGGGCTGGCATGGATGTATGGCTGTAACCATAGCGACTGAATGGTAGTTAGGAGCCTTGGAGAGGGGTGCAGTGTTGGAATGTGTCAAACAGACAGAGGGGCGCACACACACCGCAGAGCAAACCAAAAACCTGCTGTTTCACTAAAAACCATCAGCTACATTATTGAGACCACCTACAAATACCAAGGATCTCTGGGTCGAGAGGGAAAGACAGGGTCATTTTGCATCATCCCTTTTTTTCGTTTAATGCATGCTTTTCCAACTGCTTTGATTTAAGAAAGGCTGACTGAGGGAGTCTAGCATAAAAGTGACAGATTTATATTAGAATATATAAAAAACATGATGTAAAACTGCACTGAACAACCATGCTGTGTTCAACAAAATGTCAAGGGCTCTCTATTTTCTCTTAGTGGGGTCACTCTTGCACTTCTCACCCAATCAGAGGGAGCTGGAGAGGATTTTTTTTTTTTTTTTAAAGGGTTCAACCAGGAAAGCTACCATACCTATAGCCAATGTAGACATGTTTGAAAATATACTAAGCCTCTTTATGGCAAAATCATGTGAGCCCTTGCCTCTTACATTATTCCTCATTATTCCCTTTTACATTATAATGTAGTTTAAGTCAAGGGAGCCATTAAGAGTTAATCTACAACAATGTATTGGCACAAGGTGAGCGGTAGTTATCTTGCAAAAGTGCACTGCAAACACTGAATAAATTAGAAACATCTGCAAATACACTCTTTATGAAGTAATTACTGATATTAAGCACCAGATGATACTTGCAGTTACAACCCCTGTTATTCATAGCTTGCCCAAGTGTAGTTTACATTTGTATCACCATAAAGACTCACATGCAATAAGCTAATTGCTGTATCTGAAACATGTAAAACAAAATCTTTCTTTTTTTTTTTTTTTAATTCTGATTGTTATAATCTACATCACTCAATACACATTGTGCTGATGATTTCACCATTGTCTATACTATGAATTCCAACAGAGGTATAAATAAGCCCAAAAGAACAATAAAAGAATTGTCTGGATTTTTGTTACTTGCTGAAACTTGTGTTGTGTGTGTTTTTGTGTGTTTAATCTTGAAAGGGATTTTCTCGCCATGTAACCAGCTAATGTTACTGTGAAACTATTTTGTTCATGTCTTAAAGTATTCAAGCATGCATTTTGCCCCAGGAGGTCTGGCAAAGGAGTTGTCTGATGCCCTTACTGTTCCCTCTCTCTCTCTCACTCTCTCTCTCTCTCTGTCTCTCTCTCTCTCTGTTGTTCTTTCTCTTTCCCACACACAGACACACACCAAGCATTTCTCTGTCATGTGGTTGGCGGAGTGTATAATCTCATCTCTCCAGCTGGAAGAGAACAGGTTAGACAAAATTCCCTTTTCTCCACGTGGAGCCTTTAAGGCACAGAATGGAACGGCAAAGCATGGCACAGCACGTCTGGTCTCTCCACAACCCGGAGCCCAGCCCTCGAACTGACATTCTATCTGCACGGCCCTCCGGCACTTACCTCAACTTAACTCAGTGGTCTAACCATGGCCCTCCAGTGATTGCATTATGACCCCTCAAAGAGCACTGAAAGGGTTTTGTTTTCTCCTTACTTCAGCTCAAGACTCAACGCCCTGACACCCGTGTTGCACTGAAAGCACACAGAAATACAGGTGCCTCAGCTTGGATGACTGATAATACCAAGCCGGGTTCAACTGCTCGGTAATAAATTCTCAAGAAAGCGTGATGTGGCAGCAGCTGTAGTTATGCATATTTGGCTTGGAACAAGGAGAATCTCTCTGGTGCCCCTGCCATTCATTGTACAAATGATTTGGCGGATATGGATCTTTATTTGTCTCCAGATTCGATGACAATGTCTGCTGCCACAGTGACACCCATGGTCAGCCCTCTCAGCGAGAAAAAAAGCTCCGCATTCACCGGCCAATTTTCCACCCTCTTTAGGTCCAGGAGTGTCTTTGTGTGTCGGGGAGCAGCCCATTCTCTTCCCCTGTCTGAAAAAAGCAGCTGTTTCTATAATGCTGTGGCAGCACTTTATGTTGCAGAATGATAAATGAAGGGGAAGAGGCAGAGCTGAGGTGCAGCTGAAACACACACACACAAACAATGGCATAGGAGGGTCCATGCGCTATATGGATATGCTCTCTGTCTATCTGATCCTCCCTCTCTCTCTTCACACATAAACACACACACACACACAAACCCTCTGCAGGTTAGGCTCCTGGAGCTCAGATATAGCCAGAGGTTATGAGAGCGTGTTGAGGAGGGGCTAACAGACTGACATGTCCCACCAGTCCTGGTTCAGACCCAGGGGAATGAGAGGTTGCCGTCCCCGTCCCACTGGGACCTGTCGCTCTCCTGTCCTCAGGGCAGTCATCTTCCTTTCCGCCACCAACCTAATGACAGAGCCCCGAGGCCTCATCACTCCACCCCCTCGACCTCAACCCCCAGCCCTACGCTGCTCTCTCCCCGTTGTCCTACCCAGGTGCCTGTCAGAGGGGTGTCTGCTCCGCAACTGGTGTAACTGTCCGCATAAAGGCCCCCCATGCCTCCTCCCCATGGCCCCGGGCTCAGCCTTTCATTTTGAAGTGGCCTGGGCCAGCTCTGCCACAGCCTGAGCCCTCGGCCTGCAGCCTGCTCCATTGTCTGGCCTCAGAGAAAGACTATTATTTCAACTCAATTTACTGTGAGTAAACACTGAGTGATAAGGCCCCCTGTCCTATCCCTCACACACACGCTTCTCTGATCCCCCCTTCCCTGACCGTGGGCTGTAATATACACTGCCAACAAATCACCGCTCTCAGCCCATTGCTATCACTGGCTTTAGAATGGAGCTTACTAATTCACTTTCCAACACAGATCAGAGGACAGGCCTCATGTGTTTTAGAATATGGCTCTACCACGGAGCGGCATTTAAAAGGCTTGTGGCCCTATGGTGGACTGTTATAAATTTTATGCAACAGCATTCTCACATCCTTAGCATACTGTTCCCATGCTACAGGCACAATAATCCGGAATAAATATGCAAAGATCTAAACTGTGGAACGGGGCTGCAAGGGTTTTTCAGCTTCAGAAATTTAATCATTTTAGGGCATCATAAATATCAAAGAAAAGCCATAAGATGCATGACTCATCATTTCAGATAGATGAGTTGAGCCCAGAATTATCATGATGGTAGCTTTTTGTGTTTCCTAGACAATGGACGCAGTGTGACTCTTGACTTGCAGCTGCAGGAATGAGACATTGTGGCCAAGTGTGCAGCTAATAGTGTAAGACTTATTTGTTGCCAAAGGAGAGGACGAGACTGACTTGAAATTCTTCACCAATAAACATGTCAGACTGTGTAGGTGTATTTTGGTGTTGCTAGAGGGAGTTTTCATCCTGTTTTTTTTTTTTCATTATAAAAAAAAAACAAAAAAACCCTGAACACCTTATGTGCTTAGTATTTCATTATTTCTCCCTAGAAAAGTCCTATATCCCTCTTCTATTTGAGAAACTATAGTATGTCTTAATTATATGGAATTATCAGCCAGCTTTAAATAGCAGTCATTTGCACTGTCTCAGCCTGATGTGGCTAATACAATTATTTGGAGCCTACTTTATCTTAGGCAGAAAGAGGCTGACACAGTAGCACAAACTAATGTGATAAAAGCTTAGCCTATCATGGCTTGATTCAACGATTTTAAAGGTAACTGTTTATGACAAGGTAATAATGCCTCATGCAAAAGGCTGGTCTGTAAATTGGTTAGTTAGGCCATGATGGATGAGGGGGAGCCTAACCTTATTTGCAATAGAGCCTCTTGATTTCTAGAGCTGAGGATAATGAATTTGATTTAATTAGGCTGTCCCTCATCTAATTAAGAGTGGAAGAAATTTGACCCCGCGTGTAGTCCTAAAATAGGCAATTCTATGAAGCATATGGATATATCTAAACAAAGATTTCAAATTAGCCATTTTGAAAGGAAGGGGACATGTCTGTAAAGAGTAGTCATATAAGCCATGATTACTATTTGTCCAATGTGTAGTTGTGAAAATGAGTCACAAAAAGTGTAATCTGTTCAGATGAATTGTGATTATTGTGTGTGAAAACAAACTGCTGCCCCATTAAGAACAGAGTTGAGGAGATGGGACTCGGGATTAGGCAGCAGCTATAAAGGTCCAATTAAAGCAATGATTCATCATCAGATTATTAATGAAGCTTGTGAGGGTCTTCTGCAGTACTGGTAATGGGCTGCTTGGCCTCTCCTCCCCTAAACCCTCTGGGTAGACCTGCTCCTTACACTGCCAAGGTAATCTCTTTAAAGGCCAAGGAGATCCAGCCCACTGGCCCCCAAAGGCACCAGCATGGCTCCCACTGCCTGCTGTCTGCGCTTCACCTCACAGGCTTGACAACTCTCATTATGACTCCAACTTTTCTAGGCTTCACCTTGGAGAAAAAACTCTCTCAACTTGATCATTCTGACAGCCCCGGGTGCTGTATTTGTCATCCTCCGACTAACTGGCCATGCTTGCAAGAGCTGGGGATCTGAGAAGAAATGATATAAAGTCTGCCTCATCCACAGCTAGATAGCCGAAGCCAGCTCTGATTTGCTTTGGGCTCTGATGATGTCCGTGGGTACGGGGGTGCTAAAATATCTCAAATCAGCTATTATTACAGCATACCTTAGAAAGACATACTTATCATTGACAGTCCATCTCGTAATACCCTTGGTAAGCTGAGGAACAAGCTCACAATACACAGTCCATAGATGCTTAGGTAGCCAACACACTGCAGATCCAATTACCTGTAATACACACTTCAGTTTATCTCACTCCCAGTCATTATCTAAATTGCCGACATATTATTAGGGTACCTGGTTGAGAAGTGTGTGTTTCTCTTTGTCTCCTAATAGGGCCCAAAGGGAGTGTTGTTTTGTACGTAACCCTCTGCAGGTTGTAAAGGAATGGGCTTTATAACCATTTTCCAAAACGGAGGCATGCAGCAGCACAGCACACTTCACCATTATGCACCAAACACAAACGTATCTGTCATGACACGGTGAGTGGTAGAATCAGGAGATTAATTATGTGATTGTGGAAAAGGAGCCCGGCCCTCAGTCAGAGTGGTCCCTCATTACATTACCGCAGCCTCCAGAGAAACCCAATTGACTTTAGAGGCACACACAGCTCCTCCACAGCAGAGGTGAAGCATCCACAGTAGATTTACACTGATTGAGGACTGTGACAACTATTAACGGTTCCTTTTGCACTGCGTCAATAGTGCTGCTGCAATTTCACCAGGTCACAATCAACTGGCTGAGGTTTAAAAGCCCATTTTTGTGGTGATTTGGGAATAGGTATTTTACTGTGCGTCTCAACACACAATTTATCCTGAGGGCCACTCAGCTTCTTGCTTGACTTTTGGGTTGAACTTACACCTGCATTTGGAATTGACACTCATAAGTGTTTGAATAATTCTGAAGCATTGCAAATATTTCAGGTAATCATCTTTCTAAACATTGAAAATGAGGATATTTTCTTCCCTGGTGAAACACTAAATCTTCATGAGGTTAGAATTAGCAAACCTTTTAAAAACCATGAATAATCATGGTGCATGGCATTTTGAAATGCAGCTGCTTTTGAAAGTGGTAGTGTGCATTGCTGTTGACCGCAAACATTCCTCTAAAGATCATATGTAAAATTTTAAGCGCTACAATATAGGAAGTGTGTTACGTCTCACAGAAAGAACTTGTGAGCCTGAACAAAAATGTGAGCATGAACTGTATTGCCAGCCAGATGTAATATCTGTCACCGTGACACACTCACTATGTCATTTTGTTTTATGTTGGCATTTATTTAATGAGCAGCATGGACAGATTCCAGCACTGAGACCGTCAATAATCACAGCTGAAGAACTAAAGGCCAATAACATCTTGTATCATTCAAATGATGTCCGTGCAAGTGAGATGTACTCGTGACACTGGCCACTCCTTGGAGAGCCATACATGCAATTGCAGAATATAGGTGAGGCTGAAAATGTCTCATCCATAGGGACGTTCACAAGCAATAACACACAATATGAGACAGACAGCTAGATTGAATAGAGAGACAGCTAGACAGGCAGAGATCAAGTCCAATCCCGCTCCCGTCATCTGGCTGTACGTTCACAGGTCAGGCTTAGCTAATCTAATTCCTGGGCTTTCCCACAAAAAGCCAAGTGCCACTCAGGAGAAGTGGCAGGGAGAGAGAGGGGTTGGGGAGTGGATGTGGAGAGGAGGAGGTGTGTGTGGGGGGGGGCTTGAATAATTATGAATCAGGGAGCTTAACCTTCTGGGGAGTTAATTTGAAGAGCACTGGGGATAGGGGAGTGGGACTCTTTATTTCCCTGGGGTGCCCCTAATGCCATTGTGTGGGAATGGAGAGATCAGGACGCACAGCAATATCGTGTCTGTTAGCCACCATATGACGAGCTGACCTCAGAGCCATGCTCACAATCACACCTGCCGTCATCAGGGCTAATTTGTTAAACATATCAATAGCGCTCTGCTGGCCTTTTCTCTGCCACATCGGACCATTGATTCAGCCGCGGTGCTGAGTGACAACAGGCCCCCTCCGCCAACAACAGCACCAACACCAGCCCATAAAACCAACAGGCACATCAAATCACTTGCAGTCCACAGCGCTGCACATGCGATGTACTTTTGTGTGAAATTTATTAGAAAAAAATGCTCAGTGAAAGGACAAATAATAAATGGCGATACATTTATTTAATAATTTATAACAATGACAAGCTTACAAGTTTGTTTACAATATCGTGCCAGCTCGCCCTAAAATATTTCAGACATGTATGTCTCCAATTTCATGCCAATCTGAAAATTTATTACACCGACTGAAGGCCTATTTACACAACAGCTTTGCCTCCACCAGCCTGTCTTTTCGCCAATCTCCCACGTGCACAGTGAGCAGCGAGACAGAGACCGAGGGAAGAGAAAAGACAAAGAGGGGATAGAGACACAAACTGAGGGTTAGATAAATCACAGCATGTGAAGAAATGATACTTTGCAGCCGTTGGCTCTGTGAGGGCCCGCGAGCTGGAATTCTTTTATTTGGAGCGGGGCCCCCGTCCCGGGCTCTCTCCGGGAGAGTCTCCTGTCATGTTTGCAGCATGGAGGTTGAGAGATTGGCTGGCTGGCTGGCTGGCTGGCAGAAAGGCCCTGTTGTGTGGCTGTGGCAGCAGCCTGGCTGTATGGCAGCGCAGACCTCGACATCTGGATCCAGTTTGCTGGGAGCACACTCAGACAGGGCTGACTCTGCCAAGTGGAATCTCAGCCCTTTGATTCCTACTCCCATGGCCTGCTCTAATTGTCATCCCTCATTATTTAGTCAAAGGTGCAGGGATGAATCATAAACTATTACACAGAAATGACATTTCCCTCTCCCAGAGAAATCCTCCTCAGCCTCGCTCCCCCTCTCATCTCAGCTGATAACAGCAATGAATTTTATACACAGGAAAAAACACAAAGAAGCCTCGGCTAGAGAATAAACATCTCTCATCTCTGGTCATATCATTGAGATTTGGCTGAGAGGATCTGAGAATTCGCCATGTGGGAGATTTCTTCCCAAACCACAACCGATGCAATGAGGGAATGGTTAAAGTTCTGGCTGATTTAACGACAGTTTTCAATTAGAGAAGGGATCCTCTGCTGTCAGGAATGTCGATTCAAAAAAGAGCGCACGTTCAAACCGGGCCTCAACAGTAGCAGTGGTGGGGATTACTGCAAATAAAAACAATGTGTTTTCTGTTTTATATAAAAGTACATGTGGTGATGCAACAAAGAACTGCACATTGAGATGCTGGATCTCTCTCTTTTTTTTTTTTTTTTTTGCTAGAATCATCAGAAATGTCAGGGGCCCACAATAAGATTCTAATATTTTAACAATTTATAACTAATGGAGAGAGAATTATGGCAGGGAGTTGGATGTGCAAGGATGGTCCTTGGTGGGTCCTACCCTGAGTTTCTGGAGCGCTTCCACACTGTAAATAAATCAGAGAATTCTCCAAGATCGTTTTGCTGCATTTCTGTTGGTTATCTAAACCTCGGACTGCATACTGTAACTTCCAAATTTTGCAGTTTAACCCTCTTATTCAAACTGACTAAATAAATAAATCATCCCCATATCCATCACATAATTCCCAATAACTTATTTTCACGACCTCTGGAGATGTACCAACAAATCTAGCTGTGCGGCTGCAGGACAAAAAATTTAAAAAAATTAAAAAAGGGCAAGAGAGTATAGATACAAATGCAACAAATACGTCCTCTTTCATATCAACTTGTATAATTAGCATCAAATCAAGACAGAATAAATATGATGTAACTATAAATACAAGACAATGTGATTTGCAGTCCATAATTTCACTGAGCCTAAACACTCATTTCACCCCGGAGTTTAGTCTAGCGTATAATTTGGCCAGTAATGACAGCTATGTGGCTGCAGATAGTATCAGGCCAGGTGAGAACAGGCTTTGTTGATCTAATGTACTTCTTAGAGGCAGGGCTATCTCTGACTTTGATATTTCCTCTGTTTGTTTTAGAAACAAAGTGAAGCGTGAAAATATCCTGTGTGTGCATAGGTGTGTGTGTGTGTGTGTGTGTGTGTGTGTGTAAGGGTGTGATGTGCCCTGTTCATTACCCCTGAATTGGAATGCATATTGCCTTCTGCTTTCCATGACACATGACATCGCCTGTCTGTCATTCTGCATTCTGCGCTGAAGAGCCAGTGTTGACAGATCAGTCAAGCATTTTCTAAATTTATATGTAGTATATATATATATCAACAGCAGAGCTAGTAGTAAAAGTAGTATAGGGGCTGTGTATGTGTGTGTGTGCGTGTATTAAAGCTACACACAATCCAGACTTTCCCCTCCGAAACCAAGAAAGTTTCAGTAACATGCACCACTTTCATTTGCAGGAACACTGAGCGGTTCAAAATGAGGCAGAAAGATGAGTATCAGCCCCTTCTCTCTTACACCGCTTTGACTCTGTTTATAGCAGCCATCACTCGCTCACCACCGGAGAGATGGGCTATTTTTCCTTTTGTATGTGGAGCCTACCATCAGATTTCGCAGGCTCTGATTTCAGCACTAATTGTGCACGTCCACTTAAGAAGCTGACAGCTTGGCGAATGAGGAGGCTTGCAGGCCTCTGCGGCGCGACACTCATCCATCACAGCCTAACCGATTGCATCCCTCTGAAGGCTCAACACGCTAACACCATTAGCTCTACTGCTGGGCATCTAACTAGCACATCACTCACACAGCTACATGCTAACAGCATTACAGCTAATGCTGGCCCTCTAACTAACACATCCGTCATAGAGCTAGAAATCCTACGGCTCTACAAAAACACGTGGAACCGCATTGTCTCTCACAGACTATCACCCACATTATTTTGCCTCTTGCATTTGTTTCTCTATTGCTAATGCTTTCATTTGTCTCCCATAAGGCTGAATGCCATTGAAAGAAAGTTGTTTTGATTCCGTTCCATTCCACCCACAACGAATCTAGGCGTATGTTCGGTTGAATATCCACGACTCTATGAAGGGAGCCATTCAAATCCGATTATGATTTCATATTTCACAAAGACAGTACACCACTAGGATGATTTTTAATTAGAACCAGAATCAGTAAAAAGAATGGGGCATAGAGACAATAAAAAGAGGAATGCATTCATCCATGGGATGATTCTCTAGCTTTATTTAAGATCTGTGCCAATATGCTAACAGCATTAATGAAGTTATAAAGAATTATGAGGGGAAATCAAATTTGCCTCGCCACTTGAGCGCCACTAAAATGCCAAACAATAAACTACCAGATTGCAAATTAGATCAGTAAAAATATCAAACACATTGCGGTGGAGGAAAATCCATAATTGCATTTAGTGCCTGGCCTCTCCTGGGGGAAGAGACACTAAAGATCATCAGCAGGCTACACGGGAGCTGCTATTGACAGAGCGGTAAAAATCGACAGGCTAACTAAATAAACACTCCAGGCTCCATTAAATATTCAACGGCTGAGATTTGACAGTCTAGCATGCCTGCCTCTCCCCATCGCCTCCATTGGCTTCTCTCTGCAGCACATCTTCCCCCGGCTCCCCTCCTCCTCAGCTCCCCCTCTCCTCTTCAGCGTCCCCCCTCTCTTCCCCATCTCTCCCCCTCTCTCCCCCGCGACTCCTGACAGCAATAAATGATGCGGTGCCTGAGGGCGCTGCTCCAGTGGGAGACCTGGGAGGATAGAGCAGGAGAGCAAAAGAAATAAAGGGGAGACAGCCTATGACCAATGGCCATTAACCAAGGGCTGAGGCAGGGCCCTATGACATCCACTGGCACCCCACCCCACCCCCTCACCACACTCTCATTCGCTCAGCCAGACTCGCACATGAACACACACATATATACACCGTTACCACCCTGAGCCACCATAGTCCCATTTCTCCTTTCCTATTGTTTATATTCCAATACCACAAAGACAGTTTAGCCAGCTGAATTGTTCAAAACAGTAGAAGCTAGTCTCTGTTCTAATATAATCACAATCAAACAGTGTATCCTGTGTGCTTTAACCAAAACTGACACCTAGAAAGAGCTGGGGGAAAAAAAAAAAACATACAGTGATATGCTATCTAAACTCCTGTAGCCCCATGACAAGATCATATGCATTCATCTGCTGTGGCGAACAGAGCGAGGTTATGCAAATGAGAGATGACAGTATTATTGTGCGAGGAATATCAATGGAGTAATTACTGTTCCATGTCGGGCTATTGGCCCTCCGCTGCCGCGCCCAGTCAGCGCGCTTCATTTCTCAGCCGCCCTCTCAGGGGAGAGATGAGCGGCGTGCTCTGGAGAGCAGAGCTAATAATGGCAGCTCGGATACAGGCAGGGCTTAGACGAGCCCCGGGGTCCTGAGCTGCAGACTGCTAAACGTTGCAGGGGTCTCAGGAGAGCCCCCCAGCAAAGATGAAATGATTAAAAAACCACCCAACCTGACTGACAAGCTGACCTGCCACCTATAACTCTTTGTGTGGTGAGTCAAACCACCAGTGCTCACTTCAATCATAACAGCGGGTGACCTTTTTGGACATTATCTGGCTGCCTGACAATGATTCTTATTAGAGAGCTTCAAAAAAAGGAAGAAAAGGCAATATTGGCACATTAGAGGAAATGTTCGACGTAGCTTACAAGGAGAAATGTGTTGCACGCATAATAAATCAAACTCTAAAATATGAATCAAATAGATTGGAACAGGAATGCAACTTGATCACGTAATGGGGGATATGTAAACATGCAATTGCCCTGCGCATATACACTGCTTGACTGTCAATGTTTGTAAAATGACAGTGATCTGGTCTGGCTTCTTTTAATATGTCTTGGCAGCTGTCCAACGAGCAAACACCTTTGGCATGTAAGTGTCATCAAATTTAAAGCTCAAATTTGTTGAGGTGCTTAACAAAGCACTCGTCTCCTCATTAATCTATGTGCAAAAGCAGCAACTGCCTGTAGAGTTGTAAGATGTCAACTTTATCATCTTTTACAGGTGAGGGATTGTCTAATAAATAAAAATGGTAAGAGGGCAGAGGTTCACCTGATGGGAGAGAGGCAACGTGAAGAGAAACTTCAAAGGATGAAGGCTGGTACAGGCCCTGGAGCCGTGAATTAACATACCAGGCAACAGGAATGTCTCTCCCACACACCTTACTAAAGTAGGAGCAACCTAATCACTCCTCTTTCAAAAAAAAAAAAAAAAAAAAAATCCCCAAACTGTGTACTTGTTCATAACCCAATTCAATAAAATAAAGCAGAATATGTGGGATTAGAATTCCATCTGCTGTCAGGGAGGAGGAAATGTACTAAATGTTTTATTCTTAACATTTAACATAGAAGAACTAACATTTACATTTTTTCACCAAAGTATTTTCAAATATCTAAATAGCTTACTTTTTTTTTTTTTTTTAGAACTACAACACATGTAGAACTAATTTCTTGACCTAAATGTCAGATGAAATCTTTTAATTCCAATGTCACAAATATATAATTATCTACACCTTCTCCTATCAGTTTAAGGATCTTGGGTGTCATGATTACAAAACAGAGGACGGGTGAAAAAGGAGGTTCAGGGGCTGCACTTGTATCTTCACACCATTCATTTCCAGGTCAGGTGCACCTCTTGCAGAGTCCAGACACCTCATATATCTTGCAGGCTAGGACCAGCTTATCTCCATACTTATCTCACAAGTAATAATTCCCACTTAAAGCTGTAGCCCCGAGCAGAGGACTGGAAAGGACAGGAATTGCAGGCCTAGGTGGTAAACCACTCCTATCACTGGCTTTACTAACTACTGGATGAAATCCCACAGCTGAAACACGTTTGACCACTGCGGCAAGTGTGCAAAAAACCACAGAAACTCCTAAAATCTGATTTGAATATGAACACAAAAGCAGTCTTAAAAAAAAATTATGCACAAACTATCTCTCTAAGGTGTGAAGGGGAAACGACAGTTATGGGTAATTTATTACCTTTACCCTTTGTGTGATTCGGGTGAGAAAAGAAAAAAAAAAAAAAAATCATTTGTGAGCTAAAGCCGTCAACTCAATCAGCCTTTCCCAGTTGAGCGGCAGCAGACAGAAAGCAAGCTGAGCAACAGAACTGAGTCATACACAAGGCTCTTGTCTCACACCAAAATGCTTTAGTCACACAGAGGGCTGCTCCGCGTTTCCCCACAAACCCAGAAATTCATTGAGGATGAAAAAGTCAAACATGATTTTCGTCCAATCAGCATCTTATTTCAATCCTAGAAAGAGAAGAGAAAGTCTTACAAGGGCAATAAAAAGTGCCCCAAAAACCCTCGATTATATATCCGTGGTGTGAAATTTCAACTGTTTTCCTCCCGTCCTTTTTAACTGCTATTGTTCTTTTTGCATAAGTGGCCTGTTTTCCCTTTCTTTCTTTTCTTTTTTTTGGGGGGAAGGGGCAATAAAGAATAGCATGACAGAAATTTGCCTCTCCCTGACATGGTTTCTCAAAGTCATAATTCTGACTCTATGACTAACTGGCAAACATAAGGCCATTTTGTTTATTTTTCCTGTTTCTTTGCTTAATGTCCTCTCAACAGAGCTTTGATCCTGCTAACCTTATGGATCCTCACCATAAACACTTACCTTCTACAGACACTTTTATCACCCTGAGGTTTGATGCCAGGCATCTGCACGGAAGTGCAGCAACAGATAAACTCACCAGTCACCACTGAGGGCAAAGAGGACAACACGCTCCCCCGGTGAAACATTTTATACCATTCTGTCATTCTCTCATACTGCTGCAGACTGTAGATTTTTGTATGGCCTTGCTATCTGTTGCACTATTCAAACATAAGAATGTCTCACTAAAATATGGTTAAAATATTTCTGAAGCACAAAGCTCAACTTATATAGAATTAAGAGATTATATTTTTGATGGTTACTGACTACAAATATTTTATTCATGGATTTTATATAAATAATGAACACACATACTGTGAATAGCCACGCACACACACAAACAAATACACAAACCACCCTAGAACATAATGTTACACGATACAACACACATCAATTGTCCTCGGCGATTTTTTCTATGAGCAGGAGACCACAGGAATTGTTTATCACTGAGGATCAGAGTGACTAATCAGAAGCAGGCTGTTTTTTCTTGAACCTGTCCGAGGTCAAGATGTTTCCTCATCCCACACTGAGAAGCGTGCCACGGCACGACCTGTCCCTCTCCTCCTCCTCCACCTCCTCCTCCTGCTCCTCAGTACCCTGCCAACCCCTGGTCCCATCTCCACATCCAAAGGGACGCTCTGTGATGTTCCTTTATCCTGGTGAGACTACAAACATCCACGCCGTGGGGCACAGCGAGCTAGAAACCGTGCCTTACTCAAGACAAATGTTCCCTTTCGTTTTGGTTTATTTATCCCATCCGTAATCTTAATAATTAGCAGATAATGCATATTCTTTCCCCTCTCAGCCATGAGTTCATACTTGCGTATATCAAAGACGTGAATGAATAATTATGGTAAAAAAAAGGGGAAAGAAAGAAAGCAATGCAACCAGAGAGAAGGGAACAAAATGCGATTGCTAGGCAAAGTAAGAGTTTCCATTAGCATTTGCCAAAGTACCATTAAATGTTATGGGCACATCAAGGCCCACAGAGCATGTTGGTCAGCACAGTGGGAGTATGACATCTTACACTGTGCAGGGCCCCATTCTGGACCATGCAGACAGCTTCAAAAGAACTTAACCATCAAGAAAAACAGTCTGTAGGCCTAAACCACAGAGCTAAAGCAGCACTCACAACGAGATAAATGTTGAACTGAGTTGCCCTTTGGAGAAGTGTAACGCCTGATATTTTATGGTAAGGCGCAACATTTAGCAACATTTCTTTGATGTAAACAACAACAAACTCATTCTACTATCCAGGCGAAGCCAGATGCTGTTAAGATAGAGAAACCGACTGACTGCTGTAGAAATAGTGCTGTGGAGCTGAGGCGCTGTGGCAGAAGTGATGGAGCTCTGCTGCCCATGAGGGATGTTTCAAAGCCACTCAAACGCTTGTCAGTGCAGTTTATTACTTCCTTGAAATATCTGTAAAAGAGGAACCATTGAGCAAACGAAAACTGTTTAAGAGCTGGGGGTGTAAATCTCTTTTAATGCTGCTGATCCCTGCGTTAGTGCCGCTTCCAGAAACCGCTCACTGTTTCTCCTTCCCTACGGTTCCCTCATTAAGCATCGTCTAGGAGAAATGGCTACTTTTTCACTTCGCCTTCTCAAATATTGCAAACTATAAGCGGTTTTCTAAGTTATAACTGCAGCAGCTGTCTCTGCCAAGAGTCTGTCGCTTTGCACTCAGTGTTTTTTTTCCTATTTCTGTGGCTGCTGGTAAGAGAAGCCATGCCACAAAGCCAAAGTTGTGACATACAGAGGCATGCTGTTATAGTATAAACCTCTGATACCGCATGAACATCTCTGATGACTTGGATACAATGGATTCTGATGAAATCCACATTAGCAGCGTTCCATGCACGCATACTCAACATTCTCCATGAAGTCCGTATTTTGGACAGTGAGGAAATACATGATTTTGGGTTGTTTTTTTCAGTGGGGATAGATTTTGACAGTGAGGGCCGAAGCCCTGTGTCTCTCCCCCAGGTTAGGTTAGTTCCTGGTGGGATGTTTTTGTGTGGAGAGGCCACCTCTCTCTCTTATCTTCCTGTCATCTCTGTGGGACGGCAGGGCACGACTCCTTCTCTGGCTCCAGAACCACAGGCTTCCCCTAGACACCAAACCACCGCTCCACACTAGATGTACTCTTTAAGAGGGTGGGTGTTTAGGGTGTGTCAGAGGTTATTAGTGCCAGAATGTGTGAATAAACCAGACCTGGGTGAAATAGTATTTGCAAATACTTTTTTATGGGTTGTTTCGCTCTTTTTAAGCACCAGCAGTGTGGGGTTTACCGCAATAGGCAATGCAGACAGCCAGAAGGTTTTGACAATCGTGAGGAAGTATTTGAAAGTCAATTTAGTATTTTTTTGTTGTTGTTTTAATTGACAGCTTACCTGATGCTATCTGAATTCTCCTGATCTGGTAAACCACATCCCGCTGGTATTCCAACCTGGATATAGTAAATGTCACTCAAACAAATGCATGCAATCACTTGCAAGTGCCATTTGATCCATGTCTAGGAAGAAGTTACTTTTCCTGCCCATATAAAGCAAATATAGGATCATATTTCTAACCCAGTAGAACAAAGATGTGGCAGTTGCCCTTTAACACATCAGCAAACATGAATATAGATAATTAGCGTGAGACAATTAGACAAATTGACAAGGGAAAAGAATCTACATAATACAGGCAGAGAAAGTGAGTGAGTGAGAGCAAGACAGAGAGTGAGAGCAGTAGTCATTCCTATGTATAAGTTGTGGTGAGGCTAAAACCTACAATAAAATCATGAATGGCAGCATGTGTGTACATAGCCCCTCACGAAGACATACTTGTGGCCGGTAAGAAAAACATACACCGCGTACTAGTGCACTGAACCTTCACGCATGAGTTTGGAGAATGTTAATAAGGATTAATGTACTAATAATATTCTTCGCAAGGCCAAGCATGTTTTCACCACTGTCTTTGAAGAGGACAGGGGTCCTGCCAAGCAACACTAACTTTCATGCTACGCTTTAAAAAAGCCTGAACGAGGTTTTCTCGGTGTCAAATATAAACGAAGGGAAAGTGCGGCTTTCAAAAATCTGCATTTTTTTTCTAGAGGCGCAGAAACAAATTCCTTCTCTGGCCGACAGAATGAGTCAGTACGTGCTGTGATAATTTCTCTAACATGTAAGCCATAAGAGATGCTTATGCCAGAGAGCATGCTGTGACCCTGCTGACCTTGCGCCTGCTGCCTGGCTTCTGGTTAGTGTAAGCAGCATGCAGCTGAAAGCTACCAGAGGCCTTCATGTGTATATGTTATGTTTCCAAGGAAAGATGGACCAATTAATCTGATTAGAGTCGCAAATCCTCCAACATGTGTAGGCCTGTCTGTGACCATGTGCGGTACAGATGTGTGTCCAGGCTTGTGTGTGTGTGTGTGTGTGTGAACGTGTGTATATCAGATGAAGATAGGTAGATATGTAAACACATAGACAGACAGACAGACAGACAGACAGAATGACAGATAGATAGATAGATAGATAGATAGATAGAAAGACAGATAGAGGTGAAAGAGGGAGAAATGGCTACTTATGCATACACTCATTCATAAATCTTATGTCTTGGCTGAGACTAAACTACCTATAAAGACTAAATTACCTTGAGTGACATTCTCCGTACATTTACCATGAGCCAATTCCATAAATGGGCACGGGCTCATCCAGCAAAAGAGGTTGCAAGGGAGCTGTAACTGTATGCAAATACAGGCTGTGGGTGACTGGTTGTTCTTCGGAAGTCAGAGAGCGACAGCTAAAAGTGCCTGAAATGAAAAACTGGGCGAAATAGTAAACCATCTGTCAAAGCCTTCTCGGTCTGTTTGAAAACACAACACCAGAGCACTTAAGGGTTTTAAACAGCCCCTTTTCATTGGCATGGCCATGAATATGCCTATTCTGAGGGTGATCCTTTCATTTTCAACCCAGAGATCTGAGTCAGTCACAGCTCTGTGTTCCAGCAGGGCTGCGTATGTTGTGCCACTGACTGCAGCCTGTACCGCGGGGTGAGAGGAAGGGGAACGAGGAGCTGACAGACAGGCCCTGATACTGCACTTCCACCACAGGCCAATCCCCAGCTAACCCCTGCGCTGACAGCCAGGATGTAGCACTCATCCACAGGCCACAGCCCAGGCTCTGGGGCCCAGGAAGGGAGAGCAAGGAGAGCAGGGAGCGGGCCGCTCGGTTGATGATAGAAGGGGGTGCCGGTGGTTTGGGTGGCACGCACCGCTTTCTGCCTCGAGAGCAGCACAACCAAGAGGAGAATCCACAGACTGTGTCGCCTGCCAACAGCATGTCCAATGCTTGGCGGAGTGACAGACCCACTACACACCCATGCGAGCAGGCACACACACAAACACATGTGGGTATGCACGCGCACACACACGACCATGCGCATGAAATCACACACACTCCAGAATGCAGAAACACACTTGCATGAAAAAATGCACACAAAGTGTTTCCAAACTTTTTCATGTTCCGGACCTTCATGTTGCCTCTCATGAAGTCATGGACCCCCATTTAAATTGATTTTGTCCGAGGGACTGATATGAAAAAAGATGCTTTGTTTACAACTTCTGGTGAGCTAGCAAAATTAAACTATTCCACATTTTGCTGAAGACCCTCTGGAAGCCTCCTCAGGACCCCTGGGTGTCCTAGACCCCACTTTGAAAACCACTGTGTTAACAAACATGAAAACACATTTGCACCACAAACCCTCAGATTGCAGTCATGCTATGCCCATACTGTTCCTGCTGCTTTGTAGGCTTTTAACATTTGAGGAAAAATATCAAACAATGACATGAGAACCATTGGTCTCACAGTATTTTTACTGACACGGCATATTCCCACTTTGGTGAAAGTTTGGGGAATCTTAACCTTTCAAGCTACTTGCAACTGATCATGTGAACACATCAAAACTTCACTTCCCTGAGATTTGCTGCCAGGCAGAGCTTTAGGACCGCTGTTTTGTTTTAGGGTAATAAGTAATGCAGTCGCAGTCAGAGCTGTGCAGAAGCACAGTGGAGTGATGGAGGGTAAGAGGCCACTGGTGACCCCAGCTCCACGCTGCGAGAGGGCTCCGCTAAGAGCCAGAGCTGTCTCTCCAGCTGGGATCACAACACATCGCTGGAGCTTGGGTTTCAGAGCACAAGGCTGGCCTGGGGCTGGGATGGCTCTCCCCTGTATGGCTTGGCCTGCAGAGCCAACATGAGGCAGACAGACACCCAGGGGGTTGGAGGGCCCATTCACCCACCCGCTCTCAGGAGGAGGCAGCGACAAGCACAGGGGCCAAAGACTGATTGGACTGCCTCAGACCGCAGGTTTGCTTTTATAACTGCTGAGTTTGGATTTGCATCCAACCACAGCTTACTACAGCTATTTGTGTTCAATGGGGTTTTCCATTTAACCAGCCCCCAGAAGCAAGTTCTGCGCATAAATAATTTGCTACAAGGCCACGAGGTTGAATCAAACAATATCATAAGCAAAAGGAGAAAATATGGATGAATAGGGGAAAACATCTCAGCTTTCACCTGCAGCAAGACATTTTTCTTAAAAACAAATCCGAATAAATATCTCCATCAATAAGGCAAAGTCACAGAGACACACAGACACACAGACACGCACGCACACACACACAAAATTATTTTGAAAAATTTCTCTGTTTTATCCCCTTATCCATCCCTTTCAAAGACACCGGATCATTTTGCAGCGTTCAAGAGTCGTGGAATTTCCCAGGAAGACATATTGTTACGGCTTTCTGGGAAATATTAATATCCAGCAGGCAGAGGTAAGGTAAAGGGAGAAGAGAGGGGATTGGGTGGGTGGGGGCGGAGGGTGGTGGTGGGGGTACAGACTATCAGTATCATGGTAGGTTATCTGATGATGAAATGCCTCTTATATTGCAACTCTTTCCATCCCCCGACGCGCTATTCTCCTCGCTGTGTGTCACCGCTGTGCGCAGAAGATGGCGTCTTACGTCGTAGCTGTCCAAGACGAGGGGAGGGTGGGTGGGGGGGGGGTTTGCAGGACAGGCAGTCATCTTCTCTGTGGTCTGCACACACTCCTCCTGTCATCACCACTGCACTGCAGATCCTCCACATCTGCCCTGCCTCACACTGGTTAACCCTGCTCTTACCAAGCCCCCATCATCTTCGCCTCCCCTCCCACGCCTCCTCTCCCCCATCAAGATCATCCAAATATTTCCCCTCACTGCTTTTTGAAGCTTCCATGGGTCACGGGACCTCGTGCACAAATCATGCTGGCTTGCCGTGGGGGGGCCCGGTCAGAGAGGATGGGAGTGAGTCAGACGCATAGAAACCCAATCTGCACTGTTTTCATATGGGGTTATTTTTCTTGCCAAGACAGCCATCACCAATCAACAAGCGGCTCTAAACAGAGAGTGTAGTGAGCTTGCGCCGCTCTAGATGCTGTCCTGGCAGCTGATTTCAACCATATTCCCCAGCCACACCAGGGGGAGAGAAGGAGAGTAAATTCAGAGAGCCTGACAGCCTGCAGTGGTTAGGCACAGGGGTTAGCCCCAAATACACAGCTCTGGGTTTATGTTGATAGATGGAAAACCAAATCCATCTCATGGTTTGCAATAAAACAAAGATGTTAGTTTTTACACTGTGACACCACACTTGCTATCGCATTTGGTACTGAATTATGATCTACAGAGCAAGGGGGCTGAGCAATGCAAAGAGAGAGAGAGAGAGAGAGAAAAAAAAAAACTTCAGCCAGCCTCCAGTTCTAGAAAGATTAACTCTTACAGCCCCTGCATCTGAGACTGTCTATCATTTGAAACGCAAGGGAAAATAATAAACACAGGAAAGTGAGGATAACAAAAACAAGTCAGTTCCTCGAGGGGTGGTGTTTGGAGGGAAAGGGGATAGCAATACTTAACGCTGAATTTTCATAACAGCCAGTTAGAATATTGGACAGGTCTTCAAACCAGGCCAGTAAACAGGACAGACAGAGAAGGATGAGCTGGTGGACCTTCCCTCCCACCTGCAGAGCACATCAGCTCAGGGTGAGGGGCGACGCTGGGCAGGAATCTGCAGTGCTGGTTAAAGTAATCACATTGGTCTCACTGCATCTGATCTGCAGTCTAACAGACTTCCAAACAGTTGAATGAGTAAATAAAGTGCCCCAGGGGACTCCCGCTGGAGATGGATTACCACGAGGGTGCACACACAAAGGAACTGAAGCCCCACAACCCGATGTGAGCCGCAGACAAAAGCCAGTGTTGGGCCTCGACCAGGGAACCGGCAAACTTTATTAATCTCATCCTAGACCAACCCTCCTGCTATTGCAATCTGCGTGCTCACAGACATGCTCTGGTGTGGGCAGGTACACACTTTAATATGACTTTGTACGTGTGTGATGAGAAAGCGAATGTTCATTTGTACATAAGTCTGGGTATATGTTTGTGTGCTTGAGTCTATGCAAACATACATCCATGCTTGTTTGTATGTGTGTGTGTGTGTGTGTGTGTGTGTGAGTGTGTGTGTGTGAGTATGTGTGCACAGGGGGTGTGTGTATGCATCCGTTGGAGTGCATAGACCACATAAGATGAGTCTCATGCTCACTTGGCTGTGGAGGCCGGGGTCTGGAGGGGACTGGGGGCCGTGGCATTCTGCAGCCCCATCCCACCCCTGCCCCATTCTTCCCTCTTTCTGGGCCTGACACAAATAAAAGGATTAGGAGCCCCCGTTTCCGTCAGACCCTCCATTCAAGACAAAGCTCCGACCAGCTTAGTGTCACACTTAATGATAAAAGTGCAAATCTCTGTCAGTCACTTTGAGCAGAAATACCGGTGTTTGAGGGCTAATCTCGTTTGATGAAGATTAAAAAAGGGTAAAAAAAAAAAAAAAAAGACAAAGAAGTGTGTTTTGTTGCATCTGTACAAATATTGAATAAATTCATCCCCATCAATTTTTACATGCAGAAATTAAGGTTGCCTCACAGGAAGCGATTTGCTGAAATTTACCTTTTTAATAAAAAAAAAAAAGAGAGCAAATCTGAAATTGCGTCGAAAAAGAATGAGACAAAGAGAGAGGGAGGAAATTGCCTATGCACACATGCAAGTGCACACGCACACATGCGCCCACACCCTCACAAAACCTGGGGTGTCGTGTAGATAAATACACTGTTCTGCCCAGATTCCCATGTAGGGCTAGAATGTGTGACGTGAGTGTGAGAGTAAGCCTTGGGCACACAACAGTCTGAATGCAGCACTTGCCACTATGATGCCAGTCCTCTCTAGTGTATCTGTGAAAAGCCTACGTGTTGGAAAAACATTCCAGAGTGGGATCACGTATACACAGTTGGGGCCAGCAGCGATACTGTGAGCCAGCAGCAGAGGCCATGTCTCAATTTCTCATGCACGTTCGACCAGGCTGCCTCGAGAGCGAGTGTGGACTATTTCCAAACTAATCCAGTTTTACAGAGGCAAAGCAGGCAAACAGATCTGAAATGTAATTGGAAATACTAAGAATGTGGCACAAAAAAAAAAAAAAAAAAAAAAAAAAAAAAAAATGATTTTGTCATTTTTATACAATTTCACTAACACATCATCAATGACATTAAAAAATGAATAATTTTATCACTTGGCTCAGCCCAGCAAAAACCAAAGAGTTTAAATTTGCGCTTCCCCTCATTTAAACAACAAAATCTGGCAAAATGAAATTGAAAACATTTGCTGAGTGCGTACATTTCTCGGCTGGCTACTTTAACAGCCCTGAACTTAATACAGTATTTCACAGATTTAGCCAAAATCTAATTTGTAAATTGCATTTAATGGTTTGTGGTTGCCTTGCTTTTTGTTATGAAGAGTTGTCATGCTGTGAAAATAAACCTGAAGGCCTGAGGACTCGGAGCCAATGATGAAAATCACTGGTGCCGAGCCCAAGCCTTTTCTCTCCACCGTCACTGATTAGCATTCCCGATTGACTGACATGTCCCACTGGCTGCCTAACAGCCGGCTTTAGGAGATGAGGTTAAATTGTGGCTACCAACAAATTGCATGCTTGAGTTCCTCTGCACCCCTCTGCTATCATCCAGTGTAATGTGAGCACACCAGGCAGATCCCTCTGCAGATCCTTCTCCTCCCCGGCTCTACAGCTCCCCCACACAAAGCCACAGAGACCTCTTTCCACATCCCTAGCCACCAGTCTGGCCTCTAAAGTGGTGATGGGCATTACCGTGGCTGAGCCTCTGTGGCTTCCCATAGCGTCCTGCAAAGTGTTTTGTGTTCCAACTGCTGCACACACACACACACACACACACACACACATACACACACTCGCACGCTTGCAGCCCTGCTCACCCTACACCCCCGCCTCCCACAACTCCACACCCAACTATCATGACCAAAACACACACACACACACACACACAAACACACACATAGGAAATGCCTTTACAAAAATAAACCTTGATGAAATCAGCTATAATTCAATGACATAGCCAATTTCACTTAAGATGAAGAGAGATGGCTATGCAAAATACCCACCAAAAAATAACTACACTAGAGGCTATTCAGCTGTTTTATGTATGCGTGTACTAACTTGTGTAAAATTTATAGCAGCACACTTTTCATATGTACAGGTGCTCATGTAAAATGATCTGCCTAATTAAATATTTAGGTCCTATCCATCAAGTTGCCTATTTTTTTTTTTTTTTTTTTTTTTTTTTGCAAGAACCGGAAAGAGCTAAAACATTGCATACAAGATGTACTCAGTGATGCAAATAAATACCACTCCAACAGGTCCTTAATGGGTCAAAATGTATTGGGGGGGAATGGTTAGCAAGCCATGAGATGACAGATGATGCATCCTAGTATGCTGCTGGGACAGGCCGAGCCATGTTGACATAAAACCCAATACTTCCTTACAGAGGAACGGGGCCAGCTCCAGCCAGCTCCTTGCCGAGCACTAAAAATCCCGACAAGCTGAAGCAATATTATCCAGCTTAGTGTTGCTAACATTAGATTTGTCTCTCTGTAGAGGTCCTCTTTTATTTACCCAAGAGAAGTGGCTATAGACCCATTTTTATCCTTTTTAGGTAGAATTAGAAAACAAAGTAGCTCAAAGTTAGAAAATCTTCCACAGAACATCATGTACACCTATGAATCACCAACAGAGCTGTTTGGTTGTTTATCCTAAAACACTCTGGCAGGACATAAGCGAGTCTTTAGTTAACTATAAAACTATGGGGCTAGGTTGACAACACAGAGCACATCCGTTTTTGTGTGTATGAGAGCTCGCAAAGTGCCAGGCCACTCGGGAGTGTCCTAGGGTGAGTAAAACACACGGTGAGCTAACACAGAAATCCAGCCGTCAGCATCTATCCACCATACTGCTGCAGTGTCCCAAGCACAGCTAATTAAAAAACAACAATATCACAGGAGGGCACTCCTAACAGTTCTAAAAAGCACCTCTCAGCACACCGGGGGATCGTCCAACACTGAGAATTACAAGGGAAGTGAGACAGGCTCTGGGAGCTCCAGTTTTATGGCTTCATCACTGCTCTGTTTTTCTACTATTCATACTACCGTAACTTGAATTTAATTTTGCTTTCAACACATGAATTGCAAAAAAAAAAAAAAAAAAAAAAAAAAAAAGAGGAAAAAAGCACATTGATGTATTTGGATCTGTTACAAATAAAACATTCTAAAATAACATTTTGCTAGACAGTAAAACTTTATATAGCAAAAAACAATCCCACCCTGGAATGCAGGGTTTTATGCATCAGCAGCACCCAAAAGTACACACTGTATAATATAGTTACTTAATGTTATGCTTGTAGATGGAGTCCAATTGCTTGAACATGGCATTTTCTAACAAGGCAGTCCATTACAGGCGTGTTGTCCGACACTTTGGTCAAGTGATAGCCTTATTACATGGGTCCTTTCAAACCATCTGCTTGGTTAGAGAAAAGGTCCCTCCAGGGAAAAGATCTCCCTCTTTCTAATGATGTATAATTGACCTCCAAACACCAGGGCACAACAAACTCTCTCGGGGTGGTGTAATTCCACTCGACTTTTTACATACCGCCCGTCTCGTTCAAGCTTGTTCTTTCTCACTCGGCTGCGGCTCCCGTCCAGCTGACACCTCTGCCTATTTACCAATCAAACTCACTCTGAAATATTCTCTCAACAGGCGGCCACAAATACAGCTGTATTTCAGCTCTACCACGATGAAATTTCTGCTTCAAGATTCAGGACTTCCCTTTTCTGTAAAATTGACTTTTATTACCACGTATGAGCTTTTTTTTTTTTTTTTTCTAACATTAAATCTTAAAGGAAAATGTAGCTCAACATTACCAAACATCTTCCACACAAATCACCAAAATTTCAATATCTGCACAGCAGAAATACAGTTAAAAACAAACAAACAATCAAACAAAACAAACAACCACAGGTCAACTGCATAGCATAAAAAGAGGAAAACTTATGGGATAAAGGCTTGTAAAATCCAATCTTGTTACTATATAATTGCACTATATGGAGCAGGTTGTGTTGAACGGTGTTGGTGGGGGCTTTAATAGCACAGTACACAATTGTTTTCCCCTGTCTGCACTTAAACCTATTCCAAAGGTGTGAAAAAAGTCTGCTTGCCAATTCCTTGATTTATTGTAGCTAGCTAGAGCTGATTACGGGGCATGAATCAGTTGCTGTTGGAATGTAATTAGGCACGTAGACCTCTGTAAGGCTAGGAGCTCTCTTCACCGCCCAAAGCAGTTTGTGGGCTGACAAATGCATCTTAAATGGGTGTCATAAAAGTCAAAAAGGTGCCAATTACATCTTTAAGTATCCCATCAATGCAGTTGAAATAAACAACAAAAAAGTGATACTTTTGTCTAGGTGATGAGGGGACCCTGCAGCTAGCTTTGAACCTGGGAGGGATGGAGGGGCAAAAAGACAGAGAGAGAGAGGGAGGGCGAAAGAATTAAAAGATGGAACGTGTGATGAATAATAGTGTGTGAGAACAGGACGGCGCCCAGCAGGTTGTTGTGTTTGGCGTGGATGTTCTGACTTGCCACACAAGCTCACAGCATTCAAACTACCAGAGGTTTATCTGTTCAAAATGTATAAATATGGTACCACAAATGCATATCAACAATAAATTGCGCTGGAAAAAAATATTATTTGGAAGGGGATTGGAGATAGATTGTCTTTCTCTATCCATCTCTCTGCTTCTTGCATACTTTCTCTCCCTACATAAATAAACACCTTAAAAAAAAAAAAAAACAAGTATGTCCACTGTGGTAAAACAGGCATGAAAAAGAGATCCGTCTCCTCGCTGGACTGTCTCAGCTTCCAGCCACCTCTAAGCCGTGACGCCGTGACTCCGGTATCCCATAGTTACTGCTATGAATTTCCCATTGTTATCAACTGACTACACTCCTGTCACAAAGCTGGATGAATGGCACGCATGGCAATAGATGTAACTCATTGTTGGTTGCAAGGTATCTAGCAGAGAGCCATAATGTCCTAGTAATCGAAGTAGAATTGTTAAAAAGCCCAGACACAAAAAGCTGAAAATGTAGTGACAAGCATGAAAAGCACTCATGCAATGAGAAACACAGGGCACCCCAGGGTCCTCGCCGCCTGCACGGCAATCCTCAGTGTTTAGCCCTCGCTTACTTAGCCTCAATATTTTCTTGATTATCTCTGCCATTGCTGGTTTTATGTGATAATTTACTAATTCAATTTACCAATTTGCCTGACTTCTCAGTGTCATGCAAAAGTTTTTTTTTTTTCCTCTTCTCTTTTTTTTTTATTGCTGGCATATTTCTGCAATTGCAATTCAATTTAAATTGCTATCTGCCATCTACTTTGGAATTTAAAAAAAGCTTTTGAAAATATTGTTCTTATAATTACAATAAGGCAGCACAACATTATTGCATTGTTATTACTGTTGTTATTTTCAATACTATTATTACTATTCTTATAATTAGGATTGTTGTTGTTGGTACTACACTGTTTTTATTATTGCTGTAGTTGTTAATGTAAGTTAGGCAGATAATAATCTAAATACAAATCTAATCTGAATGCATCACATTAGCTCCTACTGTAATTAAACTCGGCATGAAAGAGAAAAATAAGTGTGACAATAATCAGATAGGCCAGATTTAAAAGTAAATTATTTATGAGCTTATGGCCGATTTGCGCTGTGTGTATGTGTGTATATATGTATGAGTGTGTGTGCGTGTGTGTGTGAGAGAGACACACACACACACACACGTGCATGCTTGTGTCGCGCGTGCGTGAATATGAGAAGTTTTAATTTTTTTTCTTATCAACTCTGTTTCAAAGTGCAAAGCCTTGCGTGTATGCTCGCTTCTGTAAAAAATAAAGGACAGGTTGTTTTTCATTAAACCTCCTAATTGTTGCCGTGCCGTGTATGCCGAACGGAAAAGTAAATAATATCGAGTAGGATAAAATAAAATAAAATAAAATAAAATAAAATAATAACATCAATTGTAATTGAAAGCTTAATGTAAAGTGAAATAAAAAAGACACTGGATTTAGCCTATAGTGAATTAAGAATCGACATGATCAGAGAGTAAATCTAATCTGCGCTGTGGACTGATTTTCCGGCTGTGTTGACTATGCATAATAAACAAGCAGATTTATTTATTTATTTATTCCTACTTGTTTTGAAACTATGTGAAACTGTTCTTGGGGAAAGGCCGCATAACTCTATCAGGAAATATGGCAGAGAGCGAAATAAAAATCGAAAGACAACCGCCTGCACATTCTCGGGCCTAGTTAGGAACATGGCGTTGCTATGAATGTACTCGAAATAAATGTGGAAATATCGTGGGCCAGTGTGACAATAACAGAGCAATAAATATGACATGTAATATACAGCCACACATGCCATCACCCTCCAGCCAGTGCGAGTGCACTGCAAAAAAGCCAAATTTTTACTCTCATAATTATTCTAAACCCTTAGTTTTAACCAGTGAATGCATCTGACAATAAACTGAGATTACTTGCAGTTTGTTTCTGCTTCTTGAAGTAAAATAAGACCTATAGTTACTTGGTTATTTTTGCACTGAGTGAGACATATAAAGCAGGCCTATATAGGCCAACTGCAGCCAAGCCACTGCAGTGACTTTTTTTTTAGGAATCACTGCACACCAGACAAAACACCTGAAGACATCTAAAGAGTGAGAGAGAGAGGGGATCCTGCAAAACGTGCTTACTGTTGGTAGTCGTGTTTGCAGTAAAGTTTCCTTTCTCTGAAGTAACAGCTGGTGGTGAGAGGCTGTTGACACACAGTGCACTGCAAACACTCCTCATGCCATGAAGAATCGTTGACTCTCATCAAGAAGCGGTCGGAAATGGGACGCTGGCATCCTTCACACACGGATGGATGATGACATTCAGTCCCTGAAATGGAATTTGAATTGCACAGGGCCGTCAGAAAACAGAAACAAAGGCCTACAAAATCACAGGCAGCAGAAAAGCCCACCAAAAACGCACAGGCCTACGCTGGCTTCTAGTATAGCAAATAATCGTGGCTCAATAATATAGCTATTCGACCAAGACAAGAAAGTAGCTTTGAAAAGATTAACCTTATATTTCCTATCGAATAAGGCCTATAGAGGCTGCAGCTTGCATCAGTCGCCTGGCCATTTGATATCAGGGTCATTGCATATGCACGGAGGATGCGTAGGCTTGGTAATTTCCGGGGAATAAACCTACATTTCTTATTATTGGTTCTCCCTGTTGTTTTTGTTTGCCACGCATAAATTTCACTTTTCCTCAGTTTTGCATGTTGGTTGCCAGGAAGATTGGAGGCTAGAAACGTGTCACGGAAAGAGAAAGGGGCAGCGAGCATGCACGCATAGCCTAGTAATGGCATCCAGACAGACAGGAAAAATAGCCTAGTATTTTAGCTTTGATTCAAGTTATATGTGATTGTCTGGGGCTTCATTGTATAGTGAGACTTACCAAGCATGACTCCGAGGGTGGCTTGTCCTGATCGCAGGGGATGATCTTCAATTTTTATGCCGTCCAACATGATGCACGCCTTGGACTGTGTTCCCGTGGAGAGGCGCTCCAGTGACACCAGACCTGTTGCAATATCCATAAGAATACGGTCAGACTTCTCTACAAAATCCTATGTGGCCACAGTACTGCGTGGAAGGAGACCACTGGTGACCACAAAACCTGTTGAAACCATGTGAGTTTCGTATCAAACAGGCTGCAGCTGGGAGGGAAAAAAACTTGAACTTAACAGAAGTACAAAAAACGCCTTTGATGCTCACAATACTGTCAACGTAAAATCAGCCTAGCCAGGCTAATTAAATCCCTGATATGTCAGGGCAGCGTGGAGAGACAGTAAAGCAACAATAAAGGTGGAAAACTCTCTGAACAGTCACCTGTTATTATTAGGACTGAGGAAGCTTAATCTTCTTTTCCGCGAGCCGACGGGAGAAAGCTGGATTCCTTCACGAAATAACTGCTTTATCAAGAGGAGGAAGAAGAGCGAGAGGAAGAACAAGAAGAAGAGGGGGGGAAATGACAACAAATCCAAAGATATGAGAGTGAAAAATGTCCCGACAGTAACTCTTGGAAGTATAGAGAGGGCTGCGTGTGCCCCTGTCGCTGGAAAAGTCTGAGATCGAGACAGAAGCGACTGGATCCTCCCACTCCTGACTGTATGCATGGCCACACTTTTTTCAGCCTATTCACTGCCATTGGGATGCTATTGGTGCAGAGTACAGTGCGCTCCACACAGTCCAATAACAACACACATGGATAGCTAACCGTAAAGAAGAGTCAGTAGAAAAATTATAGAAATTTATTCTGAGCCTAAGTGGGTATGGCATGCCATAAAAGCAACCGTATAATAATAATAATAATAATAATAATAATAATAATAATAATAATAATAATACTTTACCTTGTTATTACACTGTTATTTGGCCATTATTATCTGACACATTATATTATTGTTGCTATCATAATTTTACTTCTTTCTGCATTTTTTTTCCTATCCTATAGTGTGAATTTTGACGTTAAAACAAATAATGAGGCGAGAATTTTTTTTTTCTCTTATCGTGAATTGTAATATTTTCCTGTGAAGGGAGAAAAACACAGGCAGGTCCTATATGTCTACTGGAGCATCACACGCTTTACTTGATATAGTCTTTTGTGTATTGTGACCGGTGGAAGCTGCTAACCCCTTTCAACTGATGCACCTGGCGATCAGGGGTGATAACAGCGGGCTATCCGGCACTGAGATGGCCAATAAGAGCCGCACAAACATGCGGTTCCGTCTCATTCAGGCACGACAGAAAAAAAATAAAAATAAAAAAATAAAAAATAAAATAAAAATAAAAAAAGGGGGGTGGGTGGTGGTGGGGGGGGTATAGGCCCATACAGGATCTGCACCCGAGGCCTGTCTTATATTTAGCCTATTTTGCTCTTGAATTATTTAGGTTAATTTAGTAGGGACATTGCAGCTGTAAGAAAATAGGCCAGCTGCCCCAGATATGGACGATACATCAATTTATGAATTCATGCTTTCACTGTGCGATGGGCCCTTGCGCGGAATGTGGACAACTTAGAGTGGCTAATTGAAAAAATAACCACCACCCAAACTGCCTTCTTTAAAACAGATATGGGCGTTTCAGACATTTGTGTTCAGTAAGCTTTGGTCTGGGGCAACAAGCACCGCGATTCCAGCTCAAGTTGATCAGCAGCGTGTTTTGTCCTCCACCAAAGCCGAGCTTCGCATGTCTGACGTTTGCAAAGGTGGGGAATATTGTAGCTGTACAGAGGCCTCTCTGAAATCACAGGTGTGCCAATGGGATTTTGCGATGTCACCCGTTTCACGCTGGGAGTCAGATGGCTGTTATCAGTATCAACCTGTTTGAAAAGCTAAAGGCCCAGGCCAGGAGTTTGCAAGTCGATTTGATTACAAATATCGGAGCCCATGCAAGATAAGTTCTGAGGAGAAAGTGGGGCAATTTTGCAGCATGTCAGACTTCAGATGAGCGCTTTGACTCAAAGCTGCTGGAGGCTTTCCGAATTTGACAAAAAATGCATGCTCTGCAATGAGGAGGATTACCAAAGACATGCCTGTAACGCTGAGATCAATGTCTTAGCTTCCGGCATTTGCATAAAAAAAGAAAAGAAAAAAAAAAAAGAGAAAAAACAGCAGTCACAACAACCAACAATAACGTTATTATTATTATTATTATTATTATTATTATTATTATTGCAGTAGTAGTAGTAGTAGTCGTAGTAGTAGTATTGGTATTAGTATTTTTATTAACAACAACAACAATAATATTAGCAATAATAATAATAATAGTAATAATGATAAAAACAATACAGGCCGCAGTCTACATTTGCTACAAATTCTGTGAATTAAAAAATACATAGGCCATTCTTAAATGAGTGCATGATTTAGCTCACTACATGTGTTCTCCAAAGGAAGAAAAAAAAATACAATCCTGTAAAATTTCTGTGCGGCATTTACCTTGTATCCACAGGCCTGACAACATGCTGTTTTGATGCCTTTTGTGGAGCAGAAAGGCGATGACCTGTAGCCCAGTTTGGAAAACAGAGAATAGACTGCAGGCTGTTTTTGTTGGCGTTGCCCTCTGCTGTTCAGTCGACGAATAGCTGGACTTATCCAGGAGAGAAGGAGGGAATAAAACGCAGACAGGCACCAAGTATTTTTAAAGGAAATTAATAGTAATCCTCTCATCAAATTTTGGCTAGATTTTAGATATATAACCCATTACCCAAATATAACGGCATAACTTCCCAAATAAAATGCACCCTTTGCAAGCTAAATATACCACAGACCATCTGATAGTAACACCACAGGAGGAGAAAAGGGAACGTAATGTCACTATAACCTCACTACTGAGCACAACAGACATACTTTAACCCTCTGTAGATTTATTATAGGAATATTATAGTGACCATTTTTATTTTTTGTTAGGGTGCAATTGTGTGTACAGACTTAAACATGCACTGTGAAAGTGTCAGCACCATGTACCTTTAAGTCGTGGTCAGATACACTCCACAAACCCTGCCAGGCCAATTATTTTCGTTCTGGTTTTATAAATATAGGCTATATAAGCCTGTATGTATTATTTTGTGTTATTCCTCCATTGATTTCCTCCGTGTCATACTACAGTGGATTATCTGCCTCTACGCAGCATTATGAGCTGAGCATCAATGTAACATAATCAATGGCACCTTAAAACATGTGCGCGCGCGCACACACACACACACACACACACACACACACACACACACACACACACACACACACACACACACACACTCTCCTCTCTATTCATTCGCCAATTGCCGGGCGGCACACTTGTGTGGATAGGGGCATCAACAAATCAATCAATAAATCAATCCACCAACTTCAGCCTGCGGTGTTTTTAATGAGCCTCTACATGACAAGCCCTCCCTCGCCTTCTATAAAGCGAGGGGGAAAAAACAACAAGTCCTGCAGCAGGTGTGCTGTACAGAAACCAATAGTTCCCAAAGTTAAGCACTTTACTTTACAGCAACCAGTCCTGTTGCATCCAACGAGAAGGTAAGAGACCATTATAACGCGTACTGGAGCCCCGTCTGCTCTGCTTTCGCTTCAACACTAATCTCACTTTTTATTCTAAGTGCAATTACTCTGAATATTAACGAAATAATAGGATTAAATTTTCCCCTGTTTAAATGTAGCGGATATATATATATATATATATATATATATATATATATATATATATATATATATATATATATATATATTAGTCTTGGCATATATATATATATATATATATATATATATATATATATTAGTCTTGGCATATATATATATATATATATATATATATATATATATATATATATTTGTAAATTAACTGATTTAGATTATAGTGTGGTAAAAGGATTCTCAGAAGAATATAACTTTGAAACGCCTCAGGAGTGAAGGGCAACTCCTTTATCCCATCATAACCAAAAATGTATGAGTATTTCACTCCACTGTTTGTGCTTTTTGTGGACTTTTGGCATCAAAACATTAGAGGACAAGCTATTCAAAGTGTTCCATTAATTTTATGACTTATTAGTCTTGGCATGAACCTGAGGGCTTTGTCCTTCCTCAGCCTCATCCTCAACATTAGTAAACTAAGTGCTGTGCCCTCCCATTTCAAACTGCATAGTCTGCCTTTAAATATTAAACGGGGGTTTCCAAGAGGTTAAGAAGCGCGTATTCGTGCAATTTGAGCCACTCTAAGTGAAATTCAGCAGAGATATTCGTTTACTTAAGGCACAAAGTTTAGAAGTAAAGGCATTAGAATAGAAAGTAATGCAAACTATGTACTATGCTAAAGTGAAATAGCTGATTTGGCTTATTTAGATGAATTTATCACACCTTATGCATAAAAGTATATGCAGAAAAGATAAAGTCATCCCATAAAATCTATACCTGATCAACAAATAGGCCTGCATAATAAAAGCTAAGTCAATTTAAATTGAATTTATTGCCATCTTTTCATAAAAAATACATTTTATCAAACTAAAATATGAGCATAAACATGGGCTATTGTTCAGCTTTAATTACAGTGATTTCATGCCGTTAATGCTATGCCACGCTACATTAATTTGGCCCAACACAGAACTCTTGGCTATATGCACAGGCCTAGTGCAAACCTGGGGGCTTCTGCAGTCACAGAATGTGTTGCAAAATGTAAATGAAAAAAAAAAAAAAAAAAAAAAAAATCTCAGTTGTATTTGATACAAGAACAGAATAAGAATAAATTAAAATGGACTGTGTAATGAGCCCTGCATCTTCGCCACAATCAATTTCCACAAAAGCTCTGCGACTGTAAAAGACTGTGAGCTTATTTTAATTATTCGTGAAACAAAACGCACTAATAATTCCTGGGGAGGATATTAAAACAAAGTACCTTGTTGAAAAATGGAAAGAACACCGTCAGATCCTCAAAGGAGAAACTCGACAAACCAAAGACATAATGGCAGTCTAAACTGCCGGGGTTGAGGACTTTGATAGTTAACTCACTTTGATCTTTTAATGAGTGTTTCTAAAAAGCTTAAGCTCTCCACGATGCTTCTTTAAAAGCTAGAATGAAAAAAAAAAAAAAAAAACAAGCACTCTTGTTTGCACTTGAAAATCTTAATAAGCTACAATCAGATTGAGATTGTGTAGCACCCTCCTTAACCTATAGATCTTAAAGATACTCAACGAATTATCGAAAAAAAATCTTTTTTTAATTCTAAAATGCCTCTTTGAGCTTATGATTCCCACGCAGAGTCTCTAATTTTAAAGTCATTATTGTTTTCAAGGTTTCTCTCGTCAGTTCCAGGGAGCCGCTGGCCGAGAGGAGCAATATTGAAGGTCGGCAATTTGCTGCCAATCATCTGTCATTTAATCTGTCTGCTAAGCACGGTGCTGTAATGATTTCAAATAATAGCCTAATAATAATTTCTTTTAACAATAAAGCCTAAAATTGATTGCGTGACAACAATGCAGCCTAAGACGCGGTGCACTGTTATAATAACTAAGTGTATATAGGGCCCCCGTTAGGTCTAAGGGCCCCTGATTAAAATCGGCCGATCATATTCCAATCATGATTTCAAATTAATTTTAAAGTCACCCAGCCAGTTCTAGATGGTGTTATTACGATCAGATTTCAATTTTTCCATTTTTTACATACCAATGCGCTTGCCTGCATAGATTTCAATCCACTCGCAGTACAGATAAACAGTTTTTTTCTCCCTTTATTTAAGTCACACCCCCTTTACTCATATTTTTACCTGCACCGCCCGAGCTTCTCCTTATCTTACTGAGACCTCTGCAAGTATGGGAAAAAAAAATCGGCAGGATAACGCCAGCTCCCTGGGGATTAAGCAGAAGTATAACACAGCACTGTCAACTTCGGCAAGATTTGTTTATGTTTTGATTTATTGGATTTGTCTTTTTTTTCCCCCCACTGTCAAATTTATTGAGTTTTTGACAGAGGGTTTGACAGCGGCCCCCACCCCCTGTGTGACAGCTATATACAAATTTTAAATCTATTGTGAAGTTGGAAACTGTTTGACTGGATTTGCATAGCTGGTTAACACTGGAGCGGAATGGAGCTGTATTTTAAATGGCACTGGGCCTGAAAATTTAGTCCTGACACCCTCCAGAATAACTGATGCGCTGAGTATAATCCAAAAACGGGAGTTTCAACTGCGTGAAAATCTTATTGCTTATAATCTTTTTATAAGAAATGTTCACATGGAAGTTCCTCACACCTATAAACTGAAGAGAGCCCCTATTATGTAGATAGATAGATAGATAGATAGATAGATAGATAGATAGATAGATAGACAGATAGACAGATAGATAGACTCTGATTATCTTGTTACTGCTTACTGAGAGGTTATGAGTTATAAGTGTGTATTCAAGGCTGCGCTGCTGGGACTCTGGATGATACAATCACAGTTGTAATCTATAATCAATACTGCATCAATGCATCAATACTGTAAGTGAGCTCTACCAGTGGTTCAGCTTTATTACACAGCAACTTTTGAAGTTATGTTAGTGAATCTCAGACAGCCCTAGCAACACATCTTCAATAAGCAGAACGTCAATAAATCCTGCAAGAGAAATGGGAAGCATTGATTGAAATCCTGTTTTGAAAATGCACCAGTGTTGCAAGTAAACATGGTTAAAATGAAACATACTGGTACCACTTCACAAGGAGACTACACTTATAAAGGGTTTATGAATATGTTTATAATTAGATTGATTACATTGTAAGCAGTTTATACACCGTGAATACACAATTATAACAAGTTATAACAAGTTTTCAGACATCGATGCAAGCTCACTATTTGGCAAGATCAAGTGATGTCAGCTAAACAGCTAGCAAAATCTGAGATTTGATATAATAGATGCAGTGCAGCAGTAACTTCATCCTGCCAAATAGTGAGCCTGTATTGATGTATGAAAACTGCTTGTTTATAATTGTTAGATTAATAGTGTTGACTCTAATTAATAACCTAATTATAAATCGTTCATAACCACTCCATAAGAACAGTATTACTGTAAAGTATTATCAAATTTCCATTGGAGCTGACAGACTACAATGTCACTTCTTGTGTCTGTTTGAGCAGAGCAGCGTTGCCGTGCAGAGCGTCCAAACCCAGGGGCAGAGACACAGTGACCCAGCCTGCAGCTGTACTCCTGCACCTGGCCCTCTGGCTCAGTCCACACTCCAAACATACTCAACATTTGTAGCCTGGTGGCACCTGAGACTCTGTGCCCCATCATCTGAATTACAACAGCGTCCCCTGCTGGACAAATCCAGGCATTACACCACACTGTGCTGTCTGCAGTACCTGCCTGCTTTAGAGCCGGAGACAACTACAACTTCAGTTTCATCACACGTTTGGTAGAGGAGTACCGCTCACTGTAAATATGTCTATGCAACACAGTAGAGATGAGGCTACTCTTTTAGATCACATAAGCTCCAAATATTAGTTAAGGTACTTTTTTAAACCTTTTAAGTATATAATGTTTGGCTTTTCACAGTGCATTCTGGTTAAAGTAAGCTTCTTCTAAATGTTCCTGAACTTTTCATCTTAGTCATATCTAAATAGACCTACGTGTAGGTAAGTGTATTTTTAGCACACAGCCTGAGTTTCATCAGAAGAATCTGTGCTGTCTTTTATGGCACTATGTAAATCACATTTTTGCCAACAGGGTTTTGATAATTTGTAGCCTATGTAGCTATTGAATACTCACTGTACCATTTTTACTTATATTATTTGCTTTGACCCTGCCTTTTGATTCAGGCATGGTGTTTATTAAAGGTTTGGATTTAGTGTTGATGCAATATTTATTAAGCACTTTGCAGTTTGACAAAAAAGCTATCTAAATTAATCATTTTTACAGTAACAGTCCATCACAGCCTTAATTTTCAGAATGACCTGCCTTGGTCTTAAGTAAGCTCAACATAATTTGTGGTAAACAATATGCTGATGTTGCTAGACATTCAATGACAAATCTGAAAGGAACCAAACTTTTTTTTTTTTTTTAAACAATATTATATTTTAAACAAATATTGCACCAAATTTATTGGAAAATAAAATAAAAAGCATAGAATGTCCTTAAAACCAAGCTGTTTTAGAGACTTTCAGTGGTACAGTGTATCATTACTTTTCTCCATTAACTTATTGTCTGTCAATTAATATATTCAATATTTTAATTCTAAATGTGGGGTTTTAATGGATGCCTAAAACGTCAAATAAGAAAAGGTACCTTTTATTATTACAGACTAATGTATTTGCAGCCATGACAAATTAAGAGAAGAGACAGAAAAACAAGAATCTCAGTTTTGACTTACAACAAAAGAACTCCAAAACTCCTCAGAGCTTTACGGATATTTTATTGTCACTAATTTGTTTGCAAATGACGAAACATGGAAAAAAAAAAAAACAAACAAAAAAAACAGCTATAACACATTGGTTGTGTTAACTTTAGTGATTTACTTTTCATTTCATTTGACACATGTTGTATTTCTTGAGTAACAAAAACTAAAAAGTGGGACTGAAGAAGTTTTGCATTCTCAGTTTCTGGCAAAACTGAAATAAGTTTGTAATAAGAAATATAAAATGTGTTCTAAAAAATGCCAATAAAAATTTTATTACTTTTATCCATTTTATTTATCTGTTTATTTCTACATTTATTTGCAGAGCCCCACCTTGAAAACATTCAAAGCTGCATGGATCAAAGACGGCAGCAGATGAAACATTGTCAAACCCAGTAATAACAAAAGCTATTTCTGCTGTGATGTGGGGATCTCCCCTTCCCTTCTGTTTTATTTCACACACTGGGACTTTCACAAGTCTCCCACTTAGCCTGTGCTCAGATACATGAGGAACAACTTACCACGGTGTAATTTCAAACAAAATTAAATCATGTCTTCCAAATGTCTCCATCAGGCACACATACCCATCTATTTGTGACTTTCCCCCAATTTTTATTGACCATTTGGATAAATTTTTGCTGAACGCCCCGGTAATCCTACATATTTCTCCAACCAAGAAATATTTAATATCTAACATATTCAGTAGGGCTGAATGCACTAGCACGTGGAAAGGAAATGTTGAGAGGAGTGGTTCGCCCATTGAGAGAAGGGTTGCTGTATTTGTAAGTAGGTAATGAAAGGGCAGAGCAGAGTATACCCAACTGACACAATCAAGATCATTAAACAAACACTGGCTCACATGCAAAACAGAAAATGGATATTATAGCCTCCATGTCACAGAGGAACACAGCGGGAAGCATGGCGTTTGTTGTCGTATGTGGGACTGTTTTTATCATTAGCAAAACTGTCTCAGCTCAGGCAAGATTTGCAGTGCCTTTCATCAGATGATCATGTTATTCATTGGATTTGTCTGCAGAAAAATAATGTTTCCTCTGACGAAAAAAAGAAAAAAAAAAGTGAGGCAGCAGGAGGCCAAGAGCATGATTTTAGGATGTGTGCCATTAACAACAAGTATAGGCCTTCCCTAGCCGCCCCTCATGTGGAATGCATAAATTCTCTGTCTGCTGTCTAAATTGCATGTGCCCAAAGACTTTGTGGCTGAGGCAGTGAAAGATGTTCTAAATACATCGACATACACTGGCTGGGATTTAAAGGCTGAGCAATCATGGCAAACATCAGTCTGGACACTCTGTCAGCACGGGGTACACAAGATGCAACTGCATTTACACCATTAAAATTAACCCTGAATGATCAATACTACTACAACTACTACTACTACTACTAATGATAATAATACTAATAACAATAATAATATTAATAATACAATATTGTGATAATGATGATGATTGTTATAATCAATAAGAATTTTATTATTAGCATTATTATTAGTAGTATTTAGTAGTAATTAATACAACTACAACTAATAATATTTTAATATATAATAATAGCTACTAATAATGATTATTTTATTATTTGTAATTAGTAGGTGCATTATTATTATTATTATTATTATTATTATTATTATTATAACAATGGAAACCACAAAGTTCCAAATTTCACTACCAGCAGTGGAGAAACACCATTAGAATCAGACATAACTTTTTTTTTTTTTTTTTTTTTTTTTTGGCTGGCTGCAACAAAATTCTTGTGTGCATGTGTTTCTTTCTCTATGTCACACACAATGAGTGTATCCTGTGTGTATGTTTTCTTGTGTGTGTGTGTGTGTGTGTACGCGCGCGCACTCAGCACATGTATGATTGTGAGTGTGTCATTAATAGGCTGCACTTCAGAGAAAAGGTAGAAATCCACCATATGTCTTGCAGCTGGATGGATCTGGTGGTGAAGATCTAGACAGCATCTGTCACAGGCCAACATTTCTAATCTGTCCTGAACATTAGGCAGAGAGCACTAAAAACCCATCACTGGCCTTGTGTGCAGCTCCGCGCACAATGTGCCGGCCAAAGGCTTTGCATTTAGGCTCTCTGAAAGTTCACAAGTAACAAGAGCAGAGGGATGTAATACCGATCAAACTGAGCAGGAAAATAAAGATGCAGTTTTTGGCAACATCGTGCCCTTCGATGATTTCTTTAAAGTCTATCTACTTTTGCAATGTACGGCTGATAAACTTTAATAAAAACAAAGCGAGGGCTAATGGGCTAAATGAAGTTAATAGGGCAGAGTGCCTAGGGCTAGCAGAGACCAAGGCTTTGAACTAGAGGTCTAACAGAGCTTAGTGAGGTCAAGATCTGTCAAACACCAAGCAGAACAAACATCACAAGGCTCTGGACAGGGAGAACATTTACATTCCCAAACCTTCTCTTGAAAGGACCCCAGTTGTGTAACACTGTGTGTGTGCATTATTAAAACTCAAGACATAATACATTGCGTTTGGGGTTGGGCAACCATTACCTGAAGTTCATCATTCAAGATCTCTACAGTATATCAATATAACATCGGTATCATTTTGTCAATCCTAGACTTAAGACATGTATTAGCCTTCACAAAGTTCCTTAATTAATTTCACATAAATGTTGTTCAATCAGTCATTGTGAAAAGGTAGTATTTTTTTTTTCCCACTGATGGTACCTTGCCTTATCATAAACCTCAATTATAGATGGAAGCATTGAAAACACCTCCTCAAATAGGCTACAGATGAAGCCCTTAAAACCCACTTTTTATATGCTTACTCCTCTTGTTCCACTGTTGCTCCATGCCTAAGAGATTTTTCGGGGAGGAATTTAGGCAGTGAAACTTCTACAACATACCAAGTCTGCCTGATTATATCAAATGAAGTTCTCCGGCTCTGGTGTGAGATGGGAATTGCTCCAAACTGACCTTGATGGTCTCAAGATATTTTCCTTCCTGGGTTCATGTGCCTAGTTACCAGTTGGTCAACCTCATGCCCTGTGAACTGACCCTGTCCTCCCTCTGAGATTTGAAAGGAAAAGAAAACCAATCCTCCGGGGAGCGCTCCGACTAACAAGAAAACTGCTGGCCCGAATCTCTCAGAAGTGCTGTGTTTTCCCACTGGACCACTTTCAGCTTAATAAACATCTTAACTAGCCAGCGGTCCCACGGGAGCTGCTGGGAAATCCTCTGGGCAGCCAGAGCTCAGGAGCTGGCCCTTTATTACATCCAGGTGGCTGTTAAAAAATGCTGGCCGGCCATAAATGTCCAATAAAATGCATGTGGCACCTTTAGGGGTGGACAGGGTCAGTGCACCTGTCTGTGGACGAAAGCTCCCCTCTTTCCCCTATGGCCAATCAGTCTGATGTCCCACTGCTCTTTTCCGCCACCACCATGCCAGCCACATCACTGTCCACTGGCAGCTGGTAGCATGACACCCTGAAAAGGAAATATAGTGCTGGGAGGCTACCTGTCGCATAAATCACCATTCATTACCTATTACCAATTATCTGTTACCAATTACCAGATTAAACATGTGGTATCATCCTTTCCTATTTACGCCACACTCACTGCTGAGTTGCTGTGTTGCTAATATAAGTACTGTAATTACTCCTCCTTTGTTTACAACTACTTCACACGTAAGTGAACAGTGGCAGCAGCCTCCCTTCCTCTGTCCAGTCCGGGTGCTGTCCTGTGGCAGAGCTAATTGTCCCACAGGTTGTGGAGAGACCTGGACGGTGTATTGGGCCTTTGATCTGACTTGAAAGGAGTTAATTGATTTCTGTGTTACTGGCATTTTATGTTGTACTTTCCCAAGAGGCGGGGGAAGAAAAGATTCTTGCTGGTCATTTCACAACATGTGCAGAAAAATCAGAGAGAGAAAGAGAGAGAGAGGGAGGGGATGAAGAGAGAGATCACCTCACACCCGACTCCATCCCTCCTCAATTACAATAATTTGACTCACATGGGCCGGCCGCCGTGGCAGAGCGAGGGAGGAGAGCCGCTGTGTGGGGGAGGAGGGGATCCCTCCCTGCTCTGGGAGATCACTCATCTTACCTCGGGCTGAGGTAAGGCAAGAGGGGTTTGATGTGCTGCTCCCCTCCGGGTCCAGGCCGGGGGCTTGTTAGGGTGGCGATACACAGAGGACCACACGTCCAACCTCTCACTAAATGCCTTTACGGGACACTCCACTGCATGATGACATCAGCAAACAACAAAGAGACAACAGACTGTTGGAGCGCACTGCAGCTAGTTGGCGGTACAGTAAGTCATTGCACCACCTCTTCCTTAAATCCATGTGGCTCCATCTCTGAGAAAAGGGTTTGCACTTATGTCAGGGAGGAAGACATCAGGATTTGGTCATTCATTTTCTTGACCCGCTCATTCCTGTTCAGGGTCATGTGGGGGGCTGAAGCCTATCCCAGCATGCAATGGGCAGGAAGCTACACATTAGGACAGAGGTTTTCAATGGTTCTCGTCCCCCCAAGTTGACTTTCATTAAGTCGCGGATGCATAAAAACACATAGTAGAGGACCGCACATTCTTATTTTACTTCCATTTGCAAACAGATGCCCGACCTTTCAGGCACATGCCTTCATCAGGGGCAAAGCAGAGAAATCTCCAAACACGCTTTATATATGACTAACAAAACATTTCGAGGCATCCCATTGAACAATCACAACAATTACATTTTCCGTGTAGTTCACTAATTACATATATTGCACTGGCATGTCATTAAGCTGTGAATACCCATTTGAAGTGATTTCACCCTAGGAACCCATGATATGAAAAAAGATATTTTGTTTTGTATTAAGTATCAAATTGTACAGATGGCACACGTACATTGACAAATTGATTTAAAATAGTGAAAAGAAAACATAATGTTAAAGCAACCACTAAAACATTTTTTTTTACCATTGTATCAATTGCTAGTGAAGTAAATTATAGTGAAATTTAGCTATTTCTCCTTTTGCAATCTCGACTTTGTAAAACATCGCATTTCGATGCTTAATGTATTTATTTCTTGTTTATCTTGTTTGCCAATAGAAACATAATCTAGTGAACACCAGATGTGGCACCAAATATTCTGTAACAAGTTCTCTCTGTGTGCTCTTACATGAGGACTAAGCAGTGATGTGCTGTATCACCTGTCGGTTGGTCTGTTCTCCATGGGTCCAGGTCTGGTCTGGTCTGGGCCTGCATGGCTTTGACAGGCCTCCTGCCTTCACTCCTTCACCTCTCCCTCTCTCTCTGGTCAGCCCAGCTCAGGGGAAACAGGGCTGTCAGAGGGAGAGTGGCAGGCTAAGCCCGTCTTAACACAGCACCTCAAACCACCTCATAAATACAGGCTTCCTTTTCCAATTTCCAAGCGGCCCATCCACCTCTGTCTACATGCTTACACACTGCTCCATGTCATGCTCTGGGGTGTGAGTTTAAAAATGACCATGGGACATCTGGCAGACTCGCGGAGGGTGGGGCTTTGATGTGCTGTTCTGCAGTTCAGCTCAACTTCAGCGAGCCAAATCCTCCATGCATCGCAGCGGCGACTGAGGGGTATGAAGTGGGCCTTCTAGGTCAGAGATAGCAAGGGAGTTTGAAAGATGCCTTGAAACAAATCCACCATATGTGTAATGCTAAGACACACACCAGTGCCCAATTACTCCCCTAGCCTTTTAACTACTGCATAGCTTACACATAATACAGACAAAATTATGGCCTTTTCCATTTTCATTTTAAAATGTGGTCTCTGAATATCGTTATTATTTTCCATATCATAAAGTAGAGTCAATGGGAAAGTGAAACCATGTGAGGCAGCTTTTTGATGGGTGACGCCGGGCATGGTTCATGAGGGAGTTGTGGTTCTGAGAGTGAGATTGCTCTGTGCCCATCTGGAGAGCTTGGCCATGCTGTCTTTGCTCACCATGGATGCAAACCTCCAACTGGCGTCTAGCTTCACTCTAAACAGAACAAATCTGACGTGCAGAGCTAACATCAGGCTCCAACTGCAGTCTGATGCCCGTGGAAAATCACAACCAACGCCTTCAGTATATCACATTCAGTGCTCAGTGTAGCTTCTGCAGAAAATGTACCCTCTGAAATTATCAAGTTAAATACACAGCCAACACACATGCAGTTGTGTATTCAACCAACATTATTTGTCTGCATGTTATGTATCACGTGACATTACATAACCTGCTTTTATTTTAATATTAAGAATTTTATTTGATTGTAAAGCACTTTGAGCTAAATCCTCTACATGAAATGTGCCCTGTAAAATGTCTATGAAAATGTCTATTATTTTATATCTAATGAACCACAATAACATCAATAGCTGGCAAGATGTGAAAATTGCTTCTCTGAGAAGTTATAATGGATACGGCTGGGTGATATATTGATATTACAGTGATACTGTGATATAACACTAAATATGGTCTGGTATTTTGGATATCGTAATATCATGATATGGTATGAGTAATGTATTTTCCTGGCTTTAAAGAAAGCTTCACAGTAAAGTGATACAAGTTCCTAAACTTCTTAGACTATTCTTGCTGTTCTATTATTTGCCTCTACCTGCCTGGTCATCATATCCATATTAATGATTAATAATGAATGTTTATCAGAAATATCTTGTGTGTAAATATCATGAAGGAGCCAACAGTCATCCATACAATATTGCTGTAATATTGATATCAAGGTATTTCATCAAAGATACATGATTTTCAGTTTGGTCAGTATTGGCTAGATTTAAATGATTATTTTTCTTAAGGGTTTAATTACTAAAAATGGCGAATGCTGTTTCCATCTATTATTGGTTGCAAAGCGCCTCTCCTACATTTACTGAGAAGAGTAAGACTGTGATGGTGGCAATATAAGAGCTCAACTGAGTCTTTCATTCGTACAACCTGCGCTTTGTGGGAATATGGCTACATAGTGTATTTCATGCCGTATGCACTTAATGTACAGTGGTGAGGGGGGCTGTGTGAGGCTGTCACTGTGCTGCAGGGCATCACCGACATGGGTGTCACCTTCATGAATGAGCGTGGAAGCTGTTCCCTCAGCAGAGGATTCCTCAGACCGTCGCTCCGATTTCAACAGCAGAACAGAGGAGTTAGCGCAAATACTCTTAGAGGGGCTGTCATCTGCTGTACACCTCATTAAACACCTGTGCATACCAAAGCCATTAGGAATTACTGTTAGAGGGGAAAACAATCAAACAAACACCACAATCACACCATTTTCATAAGTTCACAAGCTTAGCAGAAATAAAGTGTAATTATCAATTGGGAAATTAATTTATTTTGGGGTTTTTGAGCGCAAGTAGACACACAAAACAGTGCAAGCACTCCGGTAGTTTCATTAGTTGCAAATGATACATCTGAACAGGTGTGCAAACTTTGCTTTCAAACGTGGCAGCAAAACAGTTGGCAGACTTGAAACTGTTCAGTTTGTTTAAGGGGAATAACACTGGCGTTTCATCATAGATAATTATAATTTGTAGGGGGAAAAAACTAAGCAATAATAATTTCTGATACTGATCTACAACAGGGAGGTTTTCTGTGGATGATGGATACATTTTTTTTTTTTTTATAACCGTTATGTTTGAGTTATGTTCAGTGTACACAAAGAAAACTGCTCCAGGATACTGTCATAGTTTTGCCCATCTTTCCAAGTTCATTGTCTGTGGCTATTATTTTACATTTCAAAGCTGATAATTCATGATTTTACATTGTTTAAGACCTGACTCCGTACAGGAGTCACTGTTGTAGTGGAGTGGGTGGGTGTCTGGGGTAAAAATCTCAATGCTGTGCTCATTCTTGCTGCTCACTGCTCATGATGAACTTTGTGATGGAAAGATGCTGGTGGGTGATGAACATCAGAGGAGCCTGTTTGTGTGTGATGAGGCTGCTCTGTATTCCCTGTTGTCCCACCCACTGCTCCTCACTGTCAGCAAGCCCCTGATATTCTGACGAGCAAAAATATGAGTCAAATGTGAGTCACAGCTGACATACTTTATGAATTAATCTGTTCAGGATATTAATTAGGTCACATTTATTTCAAGCACTGCAGTAATTTAAGCCTATTTGAATGATGAAACTCACTGAGAGAGAAAGAGAAAAATACACAGAAAAAATATATGTATATTTTCAGGATAAAAGTTAATTTCCTAAAAAAAAATTATGTGCAAAGTTCAAGAAAATCTTACAAACATAGTAGATTTAATGTAATAACAGAATCATTCAAGTAAAATTCATCCAGGTAAACATGATATAATATTTAAGTCCTTTTCATTCATGAATTATAATTGTGTCCCGGAAACAGTTCTACATTATTTCACAATTTTACAAGCCATCGCTGCTGAGCACTGATAGCGTTCGGGTCCCAGTGGCAGTGCTGGCTCTGCTCGAGCTGGGTGGGAAGTTACGGGGCAATGCTTCGCTCTGCGCTGAAGCTGTAGTGAAACTGCATGGAAACAGAAGCAGACACAGTGAGATGAGTTAAACTACATCCTAAAAAATAAAACAGGGCAAAAATCACTAATATGAAACACTGTCATTATAAATCACAGGATAGCAAAAAAAAGTACTGCACATTTTTGCTTTGCACACAGGTTTAGCACAAGGAAATGATACTCACTGAATGTAGAGGACTAACAATTAGGTCACCCACTGATTAAAAGCTAAATGATGATGTAGGTTTTACTGAGTGTTTGTAAACTACAGGCCTTTAACCGCCCCTAAAGCAGGGTTGAGATGGCAGTACAGTACCAGCAAAGAAATATGAGCAAACACTGCCCCCTTATGGCATGGCATGGACATGAACGTCTAACATAAAAACCAGTGTGGGGACAACAAAAACAAGCATTTTTGGCTTACCTGGCAGTTAAAAGGCGCGACAAAAGCCCCCCTACCCGAGCCTTTCATGTAAATAGAACAGCAACAGGTCACACTGTATGTGGACTTTCCAAAGTTAATCTTCAATTTAGTATCACCTTTGTATCAGCTGAGTTTCACAACTGAGGGCCATTTAAGGACGATGCCAGTAATTTTGAATGTTTGGCAAATTTTAAACATTTAACCAACATTTTACATTGCAACAAGCAATTCTGCAAATTATGTGGGGGTGCTAAAGATTTCACAACATGTAATCAAAACCCCTCCATTTTCAAATTTAGATTTTTGGTTGAAATCCCCACCTTATGATGCCCTGCTTCTGCTACTAATAAAGTCGTCACAATTCATAAACCAAAGAACTGATAATTGACTGTGCAAAGCAAAAATTTCCCCAGGGACTATTTTCCGGCAGAGGCACTGTTTCACTCCGCCCAATTTCAAGTCATCAAAACACAACAGTGCTGCTGCTGTTAGGAAAACTAATGTGGACGACTTTATTACGATGACGGAATAATGGTGTGAAGAAAGTTTCTGAAAGAATATTTTCATCTTGTAGGGAAATGAATGGAAACCAATGGCCGGATAAAAGGTAAGAAAAATGATATCAGAGATCTAAAAAAGATTAGCAGAAAAATCAAGCATACACATGTTCGAGATATTACCCTAAACATGCAAAATCACTGTTATGGTCCTTTAATGTCATCACCAACCTGTCCAATGTAAACAACTAACAAGGTTGTATCAGTTGTGCTAGGGTTAGATGCTACAGTAGGTTGAATATAAACACTGGACACTCTATTTAAAAAAAAAAAAAAAAAAAAAAAAAAAAAAGTGTTACAAGGCAATGTTCTGACAAACAATTTAACGCAGCCTTTTCACAGCATATGTTGTCTATTTTGGCCAATTTTACTACTAAGCCTAACATACAAAAGCAACAACACTGTTAACAGATTAAACAGAGACAGAGAAACCCTGGATTTTAAATTTTTCTAAGTACCAGGTAACTGATTAATATCCAGACAATACCCAGAACTAACTTTCAGCAAATAATTTCTGTCTGTTTTATGAAGAAATACATGTGAATGAGACAACATCATGATGACATCATGACTGTTTAGCCGTCCTGCTTTTTAATCATGATGACTACAGAAATTAAACTGTCTTAGTGAAATAAAACAAACACCCCAACGAAAAAGCTATGACGCAATTGGTATCTTTTGTTATACTATGGATGTAGGACAAATATGAAACTAGAGCAGAAGACTAAAATAATCATCTAATCACGATTTTCTTCCCGGGTGGCTGCATGAACTGAACAGTATTTGAAGTAATCATCATTTCAGTAAGTTAGAGAGCTGTACTACTGCAACACGGCACTAGGTGATGCTGCATGATCACTGAAATAGGTTTTCCAAATGCACAGTCTACCAGGGCAGCCACTGAACCACAATGGCTGAAATAGGGTTTTCTCTCGATCAAAATACCACCTACCCTGATTTTCATCTACTTGAAGGAAGCAGCAAGTTACCCAGAACCTGTCACATATCACAAGCCAGTTAGTTGTGAAGAAAATCCAGCCCCCCCACCACACAAAAATTCAGCCTCAACATCTGGCACAGTAAATAAATAATCCTGTGCGTGTGTGTATGTGTGTGTGCGTGTGTGTGGATGATGGATGGGGGAATGGGGTGTTATCAGGGAGAGCATGTATCAATGTCTGCCACTTTTACACACAGGCTGACAGGACAGTGACACACTAGAACATGGGCGGCAGTCACCCAGACGAGCCGAGCTTCATTTCCTGTCCCTGCTCCACTGCCAAAAATATGTGACATGTTGTCTTCATTAATTCCACCTCTATTTGGAGCTCTCCCTCTCACACCTCTCACATACCCCTGCACGCTACTGTCCTTCCATACATTCAAATGGAAGCACACACACACGCCCACACACAAGGAGGCACATGCCGGCACACAAAAACACACAAGCACACAACCATATGCGCACACACACAAACAGATACCGCCCTGCAAACGCCGAAAACCCATCATACATAGGTGCTAATGAAAATCTTGTCATGTGTGCATACGCAGTTCTTATCCACCCTAGCCTACTCCCTCACGCACTCCCTCTGAAAATCATTAGCCAGCCGCCAACAACATTTTTCAGCGGAGCAAACTACATAAAGATGTCACTTTAAATCGCTTACTAATTAACACTTAAAAAGACACAAATTAGATATGCGTGGCTAAAAGCAATTATAATATCCGCAAGTTTTGCGAGTCATTTGGGAAATGAAAAGAATGCCTAATTGCTGGAACCAACATCATCTGAGACATGGCTTAAGTGATGCCTGTTAGGAAATGGTCTTATCTACAACTACGTCCGTGATTACAACAGTTTTCTTCAATTACATGTGCATATGTATAATACTGGAAAGCACGTCTCTTTCATGAATATATATATATATTTTTTTAATGGATTTAGAAACCAGGCAATTAGAGTCTGTGCAGAAAGTACCTCTACTTCTTGAAGAGGAAAAAAAAAACAAGCCTGCCACAGCAGAGCACTGACAGTGACCTCTTCTGGACAACAGCAAAGAGCAAGGAGGACTGGCTGCACAATATTTAGAAACCTTGGCTGCTGTTTTGTGTGAAAAGCACAGCATTTGTCTGGACTTTAATCCTATTACATCTACACTGCAGAGAATGAACCACAATTTTCGCAGTAGCAGTAGTCATAGCAGACTTTATACTGTAATGTTGATAGGTGTAAACAATCAAAAATAAATAAATAAATAAATAAATTTAAAAAAACTGAAACACAACAGCTTTTCCTTGTTTCCTGTAAGCAATATTTCAGATGTCCTGCATGTTAGCAGGAATATCACCAACTATATTTTCCTCTCGCTCTGGAGATATCATCATGGGATAATAATAAGAGGAGAGAAGTAAAAATAACACAATGGTGAGGGATGTTTCCACTTGGAAACTAATTATCAAGCTAAGCTGTGACTTCATCCTCATCAGCCTGGCCCCACCATTAATCTTGTGCTGTCGTCCACTTCACTAAATCCTGTGTGTTACACTATCTCACATTTACTTCATCAGCTCCAGCGCGGCGGTAATTAATGATTTCTCGCGCCCTTCCCTTCCCTTCCCCAGCTCAACTCACCATGTGTCCTCCTGCTAATCACACTCTGAGAGGAGGAGGAGAAGAAGAAGAAGGAGGAGAGGAGAGGAGAGGAGAAGAGAGGAGAGAGAAGAGAGGAAGGGGGAAAAGAAGGAAAGGAGCATACGGGACGAGCTGCCAGGCTGTCGCCACACTGGACACGCGCACACACACACGCGCGCACACATACACATGCGCACAACGCCATTAATACCTGAGCTGACAATGAGCTTCATTCAGATGACCATATGACAAGATGGCGACTCTTTGTGATTCGGATAGTATGTGACAGAAGACAGAGGCAGAGTGCAGAACAGACACCCAGTTTGATGAGGGAGTGTTTGCTCTGTAACACATCTCAAACCCAACAGCACCTGTTCTTTTACAGTGGTCTGTCACTTCCTGGCAGTTCTGATACCAAGATACCGTGCTAATGAGAGAGAGGGGGGGTGTCACTCTCTTTAATGCACACACACACACACACACTACACACACACACACACCCACATACAGCATGCATGCACACACAAGCCCACATGCACTTCCACACTAACTCAATCTCTTTCTTTCTCTTACTCTCACAAACACACGGGCTCATTTCTACGAAGAAGGAGCTGCACATATATTATTTTGCTCCTGTGCATGCCTGCAGGCTACAGTGTTTCATCAGAAACGGGGGAGAGATTTTATTTGCTCTGCGTAAAAATCTGAGTGATCTCGGCCTCTTCAGTGTTACTTGCGAAGTGAGGGAAGATCCAGCCGATCGGAGCCGAAAAGTTCAACATGCAAAATCAAGTCGTGCTCGTCATCCAGAACAGTAAAGCTCCCGAAAACCAAAAGCACTACGAGAGATGCTAGATTGAGCTGTTTGAGAGAACAATTGCGGAATAAAAGTCAAGTGTTTTGGAACAGGAGACAAAGCTTTTAAGAGAGAATGGCTGCCTAGCCTGGCCATGCTTTTATTCAATTGGGGCTTAGTGGAGCCAACAGGGCCTCGCTGTCTCAGACACTTAATTACAACCCCAAGACCGTTTGCTTTGCATTCTGGGCCAGCGGCGTCAGTGGCAGCCGAGCGTTGCAGCCCCTACTCACTTCCTCCTCGATCTCTGCCAGGGATTTGATCGTAATGCCCATTAAATTGACTTGCTGCATCTGAAATCAAAAGCAGGGAGAGGAGGAAAAAAAAAAAACAAGAAACATGGCGGTTAGGCTCATGGCTAAGTAAGCATGCTTAAAATCTTTAATCCTCTCCCTCTCTGTGTCAATACAAACGGGGCTATAGTGACAACCGCCGCCAGCCAGCCAAATGGACTGCATTGAGCCAGCTCTGCCTGACTGCACGCATTCATCACTCAGTCTACACTAGAGGAGAGGAGAGGAGGAGAGGAGAGGAGAGGAGAGGAGAGGAGTGGAGAGGAGAGGAGAGGAGAGGAGTGGATAGGAGGACTGATTGTAGTTCATGACCTGGAGAGAGGAATACATATGGGCTACACACTGTGAGAGGAGGAGAGGACTAAATATGGAGAATACTGTGCAGATCATGAGCATAATATGGACCATGACTCACTAAAAGATGCAGGACAAGAAACTGTGAATATTATGACCAACATCACCTTTAATGCAAAACTTATCTGGCATTGATTCTTCAACCAAGAATTCTTACCTCTCTGGGAGTGGTATAAAATTTTTCAGAGATCACAAAGGGCACATCATCCATGGCTGCAAAGAAATAAGAAGAATGGTTGAGCACAACACACAAAATTAAAAAAAAAAAAATGTGGCTTTTCATGCAAAAAAAAAAACACAACTCCCTATTCTTGGTCCTTAGTATTTCAACCCAACTAAATGCTGGATTATAAAACAGCACAGCTATCAACATCCGCTGCGGCCCCAACACCTCCCCTTTCTCCCTCTATGGAAAGAAGATGAAAGGCTTTTTTATTCTCTGCTGTATTTGAGCACCTCCACTCTCTCCTCCACCCAGCCCTTCCCACCCCTCCTCCAGTTTAATTACTCTTGATTATTCCTGATTCTGTCTTGTCTGAGAGATGTTCACCTCCGAAACAAAGACACACTCACACTAGCACAGAAAAGCGGAAAGAAGGGAGACAAAACATTCACCAGATATCAAATTTGCATGAAAATAAGCCACACTGTTCAGCCAGCAAAAAGTGGATTGAAATGAGGACTTGCCAAGAGCGTGGTGGTATAATTAGCATTTGACCAAACAAACGAGCTTCAACAGAGCTATAATTAAGCAGGCCTGTAATTAAGTGTATGCCCTTTATCATAATGATCGTGGTTAAAATGGTGTGATGGCTGCCAGTTGATTATTAATGGTGTAACCCTGTACTGCATGCATCCTGCACTGGAATCAAGGTGTCACGACTGTCAGGCTAGAGAGCAGCCCTTTGTTTATAAAATACATTAGGGCCCAAATTAACACAGGGTGACAGGGGACACAAAGCCTCTCGCTTCCAGGATGAAGGGAAAACTACAGCTGCTCGGCTTCATTATAAAACTCCAAATCTGGAGGTGCAAAACTTGCCGCTGTTGGCTTCGACAGGAGCCCCAAAATATAAGGACGCCAAGCTTCCAAGTGGTGTTCTTTAACCCACAGTCCATCAGGCCGCTGGCACAGGAAAAGGATACTCGTAAATGTAAGCCAACGCTGTTCATGAGTCATCGTTTTGGAGCTGACACTCCTTTAGTCTTTCCTCTTCGCAGCAATATTTAAAACGATGAAGTTTTTAAATATCCCTCATTTTGACACTTATGTGACTTGCTTTCCTTTCTGGGTTATACAGATCCGCAGCTCTGCACTTTCCACGCCAGTGAAGCACAATGTGATCTTTGTAATCAAAGCATGACCCTCGGCGTCACGACCGGAGGAAAACCTATTCCGTTTCCTGGCTCCTCAAACTACCGCCTCCCATAGTAAATCTGTAGCATTAGAGAATGGCAAGGACTGAAAGGTTTGCCCCAGGCCCCCATTCACACTCACCCAAGGGCCATTCAATGCCCCAGCCTTGACACTGAACTTGCTGCAGCGCTATTCACCAGCAGCACCTTTGGATGTGTGGCTATCTGGAGTGCCAAGCCAGCGTTATTGGGTGGCTATGATGGCTTGTTTAAGCCCATAAAAACAAGTGAATAAACATGTGCTACTGTGTCGCTGGGAGCGCCAACACCAGGCAAAGAGGTGGGCGGGGGGAATACATTTGAATCAATACCCAGCAACGGGGAAGCAGAGATTGTGGCTGTTGATGGATCTGCGTGGCACGGACAGATGAATGCGTAGAGCTGAAGGCCAGAGAGTTTCTTTATTGCTCAAGGATTACATTTAAAATCAGATCTCACTTTGTATTCCTCCACCATCTATACTAGAGAGGCTATCTCACATCCAGACAAATGGAGAGGCACAGGAGATGACTTGGTGGCAGGAAATGGATACCATACCAGGGGGGAAATCTGGAGGTGCAAAGGGCAAAAATAATGTAAATCCAATCTTCTGACCGGGAATCCCACTATGAAGCATGTTCCTGCTGCTCAAATGGCCAGGCTACAGTCCATTAACTCATGACTGTATTGCGGTCTGGGGACTTTGGTACTTATTTGACATTTGGAGTAGCGCAATGCCAGTTTTGAAACATCTGGTTAGAATTTTGGTACGACTACACAGATGATGATGATGGTGATGATGATGATGGCAGCGGTGAGCTCAGAGGTGGTGTTAAGTAAGGAGGACCCTGTGGCTTGAGTGATGGTAGTGTAAAGAACGGAGTCAGCACGGGCCCCGTGTGGATCATTGCCTTATTAATGGCTCCGTCAGGTGCGATGAGCAATGGCTGCATTGTCATCTCCAGCCCCTGGGCACAGATGAATGGCTGTTTCAGGGCGGGAAGGGCTCCCTCGTACGCTGGGCTGAGCACTAATCCCTCACTCTTCCATTGTTGGATGCACTGTCACCCAGGACTTCAGCAGCCCCACTCGCAACCATACATCGCGTTTCCAGGGCTCTAGCACAAGTGGGCACACGCGCACTCAGGAATACACACCTAAATGAGTATGCGGGCGCACACACATCCACGCACACTTTCTCTCTCACACACACACACGGTTGTGCTCAGACATTGACTGATGGAAAAATGTGCGTGGGTGATCGAGCATACCCCATATTACCTGAACCACAACTCAAGAGTAACACCTTAGGAATGTTGATGAACTTTTATTTTACACTTCACTAATTCAGCAGAATTGCATTGATCTCTGTCTAGTATGATTACCAGGGTGAATCTGTCTCACGCCTGAATCAAGTGAGAAAGTCACACAGTCGGAGTAAAAGCTCTAACAAATCACATAACAAGTACGTATAAAACTAAAGTATTTGTTTCATGTTTTAATTGATGTTTTATTTCATTTATAGTGTGTAACAACAATGAATAATAAGCAATAATGAGTAATATACACAAAGGAAGTTCGATCAGGACTGAGTTTGGAATATATTTCATATTCCACACAAATGGATGTTGCCATGTCTCCATGTGTAGCCAGCCTAGACACTGCACATGTGCAATACCTTTCCTGTCTTGGCTTGACTCTCAATTTGAGACGGATTCTTTATGCAGACCATGGAAATGCTATTCTAGTTGCAGACCCCTCTCTCTGTCACCTCTGCAGATAATGGTGAGTAGATGAACAGAGAGCTGGAGGAGGACCCCCTATGCCCACTCACAGCCCTTAGCCCCGCTCTGACATGAGAAATAGTGCCCAGGCCTGACAGCATCTCGGAGACATATTGTAGTTTATTTTGTCGCCCGGGCATGCCATCTGTGCCATTCCAATAGAGGGTGTGTGTTCAGGCTGCTGCAAGAGAGAGGGCGCGAGGCTCCGGGTCCCTCAGTAGCTCTGCAGCCACGGCAGGTCATTAGTCAAATTGCCTAATGAGAGAGAATACAAATGGCCCCCTACCCTGACAGGAGGAATTTTGGAGGTGTCAGAGCTCCTGACCCGTGCTATGAGAACAGATGATAGCGAGTTGCTATTTTCAGATTCTTTTAATGACTATGGCTCTGTGAAACCCATTCTTTTTCTTTTATCTTTCTCCCCTTTTTTCAAGCCCTCCAGACAGAATAGTGAAGTTTGAAAAAAAAAAAAAACCTTCTTGAATAGACTCAAAATCTCAGTTGGAACAGTGGACGTGCAACTTTTGAATTATTAAAATGTTTACTGGGGATTTGATTAACATTATAAAAAGTGCATAATGACGATACTGAAACAGATCATGCGCCAAAATGATACTGAGGATTTCTGATTATCTATTTTCATTTTCTTTCCTGCCAACTGTGTACAGCTTTTTCCCTTAGTCTCACTGTGGTGTATGCAAGCAGTTTTCTCTTGCAGCTCTTCTGACAGCCAGTCAGGACATGCGGGAACTTCATACTAAAATATTCATCTCAAGGCTCTCTTCAGCAACGTGTGAAATAAAGGTCATCAAAACACTCAAAGGAGAATTAAACTATTTCTTAATGCTAAAAGAAGTTTAATATGACTGTGGTTGAAATCCAACAGATGGGAGAGTCTGTAGTGAAGTTGGCAGAGAGGCTGCTCAACACCCAGGTTTATGGAGTGAAATTGGGGAGAGAGAGCAAAGAATTAGGGGGAGAAGAGTTGGGTCAGTCTACATGAGCTTGACATTTAACTGCTTTGAAAACCTCTTTTTTTAACCAATTACTTTTAGCTCTTTGGTCAGAAAAAAAGTGGTGTGCAACCTCAGGATATCCTCTATTACTTAAAAACAAACAAACAAACAAATAAACAAACAATACTCCTGAAATGTTTTGAATGCATAATCAACAATTTAAACCAACAGAAACAAACAAACAAAAAATAATACTTGTTCATAAAACTAACTTTTTACAGTGAGTTTCACTTAAGATTAGCTTGCAATTTCAGGTATTTCTATATGTAAAAGAACATACTCTATTTTGAAAAAAGTAATAAAATAATACCACTGATGTCCTCTGATTGCAAAAACACAAATATTAAATTCCACGTTTTTTTCTTTTCTTCTTCTTCTTTTTTTTTGAGGGATGCAAAATGGCAAGCTTATGTAGAATGACCCACTTATTTTTCCATCTGTGACAAGCAGTCCTTGAAATCTGGTTGTGGGTAGGGAGCCAGGAGGCAGTCCCAGTCGGGCGCTGGTCCATCAGTCTTCCAGAAAGTGGGCAGAGCCAGCAGCACCTACGGTGAGTTGGCCACAAACACTGCTGCATAACACAGACTGCTTTGAGGAGGTGTGTACATGTGTTATAACTTCTCCAATATGGGCACCCAGGCTGCACATAGAAGCTAGAAATTACATTGAGCCTGTGGGTTCACTATGTAGAAAAGTCTATTTACTGTAATACTGTAACCAGTACAAATATATTATGCTTAAGGTTATTTGGTATAATAAAAGCTTAACCTCATGCTGCACAGCAATTGTTCAAAAGGAGTGCATAGTACATTGCACAGCACATACAGTATACTGCTGCCAGTGTTTGAGAAGAACTGGGAGAGCGCTTCATGATGGCAACTGTTGCGAAGCCTCATGAAATTAAATGGACAATCAGACTTTAATCAGCAGCACAGTGTCTTTTAAGACATTGCCATGGCACTGGCATTGATCCCCAGCTGTGGCTGCTGGTAAATGTGCAGCAGAATGTGTGTGTATAAATGGGGTACGCCTCTCTGGACAAGTGTAAAAGCTGGCAGAGTGCTGACAGTAAATTGCATGTGCCGGATGGGACACAGCAGAAGGCACAATTACACAAATCCCCTCTTAATTAGCGGTTCTGTGGGCAAACTAACCCGTAATGATGCGAGGGATGTGGCGAGCCCCAGAAATCCTAACAAGAAACACTCACCAACATTGGAGACTGGGTCATATGGCCCTGGTTCCCCTGAAGTAGCGACTGACGTGTGATCTGTTTTGATCAGTGCAGCTGTAGGAGATGATTCCCATGCTGCCCTGCTCTCCCCAAACCCCTAGCCCTCGTTGAGCTGCTTGCCCTCTGGACTGTGGGGTAAAGCAGCAGGCCCTGTGTGGTTGTGGGTGGCATTATTAAGTTCTCCATGCTCACAGTACCAGGCAATGTAAAGTGGCACCTCACACGGTGAGTAATGAACTGTGCCAGAGCGGAAGCAGGAGGGATGACAGCCAAAGAGGCCTCCTTGGCAGCCACTAACCTGGGCATCCACCAATTTATCATCCCCCAGAACCAATCCACCAATGCCGCGCTGCCATTTGTCATTAATTATGCTAATAAGGACACCATTACTCTCCTGATGAAACAGGCGACTGTTATTAGTATAATGCATTTACAGTTTGATACATATGCATTTTAGTTATTAGTTATATATGGATTAGTCGACTTTGAAAAGGCATATTTTTCATTGCGTAAACAAAACCGCAGTGCAATGTAGTGCAGAATGAAAATACCATCTAAAGATAAGCCTAGGACTTTATTTTACAGTCTAATTGACCTTTGTTGAATCACAAAGGAACCATTTCTTAATCATGCTATTTGCCTTGCTCTGGAACACAGAAATGGCCCCATCTATGTAAAGAGGCTGATCTGTTTGAACTTTTTCACAGCAGACTTCATGGCTCTCAGCAAACCAGTCTGAGCAGAACTATTTAATATAGCTTATGGGAGCCCCAGATGCCCTTTTCCAAAACGACTTCATTCCCAGAATCTCATTGTGCTTTCTAAATCACACCACAGTATGTATTAGAAGATCATTAATTACAAACTTAACAAGTCAGCAGAGCCATTAAAAGATCTTTAAGGCATATTTGACCATAAATCTCCTTAAACTATATTTAATGACTGGATTTTTGTGAAATATTTTTTATCAAGTTCTAATTAGATGTGTGATAACAAACCCTGCTGTACATGGGGCAAATGAGGGAGCCATGACAGGCCCATCCATTGAGGCTGTCCACGTCTGGACACTGAAACTAATGGAGCACTGCTTCTATCTAAGGGATGGATAGAAAGCAATGAGGGATGAGACTCCAGGGTCCAGTCTGGCCTGCAAATGCAAAGCCATTCAAAGTCACTTATTTGACTGTAATAAGGGTCCAAAAATGCCTTGGGGCCTAAAGGCCCAAGTCAAAATTTTCATCATGAATCATGTGGGATTGGTCCCCAAATACTACATGGCAGAATCACAAGGGGATCTATCATATTTTGGAAGCAAACCAAGATAAGTCCAATTAGATTTTTGTCATATCTGTAGGAAAAAGAGCAACAGGGTGTGTCGCGGAAATTTAATGTTTTTGTTCCTCAATGTACCCACGTGCATTGAGTTGTGGGGAGAAAGAAAGACAACTTTGACTCAGTATTAGGAGAAAGATAAACTGTCACAACAGTTATATCTGCCTCAAATGCATTCTGCACACTCAGTCTTTATTTGGAGAGGCACAGTTGAACGCTTGCTGAGATTAGCTTTGGTCATAAAAGTCCCTGCATACATTTATAAATTAGAGTGTATATTAGACTGTAGCATGTCATATTTAATTACTACTGACCTTTCAGATTTGGGACTCAGATGAGAAATTTCTTACTGTATTTTTAAATTGATCAGTTTTTTTTTTCATTTTTGTTTAAATGTTAGTGATGAAGTGACAGATAGTGATTTGTAGCTGAAAATTATTTTCAATTAAGTTTTCAGTGTAATTTTCTACCAAGGTTTGATTCAGAGTGTACGATTTATGGCAAACAAGCATTAACTCATTAACTGTGTTTTTTTTTTTTTTTTTTTTTTTTTTTTAAGCTTAGAAATCAACAAGAAATTTACATGTTGCTAAAATACAATTTCGGGTATGTGTATATATGTGTAAATATCTTCAGCACTATGCCAGTGCTAAGCCTCTCTCTCACTCTCTCCCCCCTCTCTCTTTTGCCTTTATGCTGACCACAGGAATAAAGAAGCAAAACGCAGGTTTTAAGAGCGTTCCTTTCATGTCTTGATGTAAGCTTTGGCATTACTTCAGACATCAAGATCAGTTTCATAGAAACCCCGCTCCATCTGAAGTAAAAGCTCGGCAGTAAATCCGCCCATACCTCCCCCATAACACTTCCATAAATGATTCATTCAGCTCAATTTAGCTGATGCAAAACAGAATGTTAGTGAGTTGTGGATGGAGCCCAAGCTGCAAGTGGAGGACCAACCCCATTGCTTAGTAATTTCATCAATCCCTGAGAGAGAAAGGAAGGAGAAAGGAGAAAAAGAGAACGGCATACAGTAATAATAACTTTTGTGTCACCATCCAGAGGTCGTGTTTTTTAATCCCTCAGCCTAAAGAATTGTGTTATTCTAAAATATAGCCCCAGCGGTGCAGAAGCAGTTGAGATCCATCATGGTTTGAGATAAGAGCCGGCTGATCTCCTCCCTCTGCACAGCCTCGCCCAGAACTACACGGGGAGATAAGATGGAACTTTTGTTTGAAACCTGATGAGAACCCTCTTAATGAAAGTGCTGGGCCAAAAATAATCTTTTTTCTCCGTGTTAGTCAATCAAAAAATGGTGTAGTTGGGGGAAAAAGAGGAGAAAGAAAGTAATTTTGCATAATCAGTGAGCACCATCTGGAACAATTAACCAAATTCCACAGAACTCAGAGGATCAGTCATATTGGCTTATTAAAGATCCAGAATTATACAAGTAATAAATCCTTGGAAAAACGAAGCGTACCCCTGCCTGTCACGACTATTTTAACTTCAAATACAGTGGAATACTTGATAAGGCTGAAAAGAGGAGATTAATATATGCAAATTATGTCGAGCATTTAAAAGCCCCCCAACAACTGTCTCATTTTTTTTTTCTGTCTCTTATTACGGGGCTTTATGTTTTATTCATACACCAACTCACCTGTCATTTCATAAGCTATAATATTATGAGGGTATTATTAAACAGCATAAAGTGGCGCTTTAATTGGAAAGCTCCATTGCATTTTCCAATTATTTGCAGCAAATTAAAAGCAGATGCACATAGTTTAATAAGAATTCTAATATTGTTTCCTGAAAATCAAAAATCATTGTCATCCTGCCAAGATATTTTGCAAACCCAAGTTAATTTTGAGTCTCCTGTTTTTTTCCCTCTCTCCTCCTCTCTAAAGGATGAACTGTCTTGTGTCTGTTAATTGAAGTTCTTCTAATGGATAGGGAAATAATTGCTCTCCATATTACATTAGATCAGGGCCAATGTCAGGATTTATTTTTGATTAATGCGATAGATATGTAAATGTATTACTTTTTATTAGGTTTACCTTTTTATCAGGAGGATGTCTGCTGAATACTATATGTTGCTCCCTGGGTAATGAAGAAAGACTGCAATGCAACAGACTGCAACTGAATGTCACATAGTGTTCCTTAAATTTGTTATACACTTGAACTCGCTGGAAAATGAAGTATAACTATTGTGGCTGTGACTATGGCTTGAAATGGGCAATTTTCACCATCCTCAATTTATCTTTATGCAACAATGCCTTTTTGGCTATATGTTATGAGGCAAACTTCAATTTTAATTACCTTTAAAAAAATAACCTGCCCCTCTGTCAATATATGGATAACAGACCTAATTGGCAAAGGAGCTTGGCATGGATCAAACCGACAATGGAGGAGCAAAGGGTTGGCGCTGCAGTGAAAACTTGATAACTTTTCAAATGAGCTTGAACTGTCAAGTGAGATAGGGCTGCAAAATAAATGTGAATTAGTTTTTAATATTCTGGTAATAAATGTCAAAGCGCCTGCACATCACATCTGTACATGATGTGACTGCAGATGACAGATTTCCCAGACATGTTACCTCTCCTCCCCTCAACTCGCTCTTTTTTTGTGTGTTGGGGTTTTTGTTTTGTTGGGAAGTGACGGAGGGTTTAATCAAGAAAGCAGGCAATTCATCAATCCTAAAGAAGGCGCCTGTACAACCCTGACAGAGCGCACATGGTTTTAGACCAACTCGAACCTGGCCAGCTGTCAACCCCCACACACGCACTCACACGCACACACACGCTCGTGCACACACATGCACATATACACACACATACACACACACACACACACAGCACAACCACCACCACGCTAACAATTAACACAAATAGGCTGTCGGCTATGACCTCACACTTGGTTTGCAGGCTATCACATTGTTAATGAAGGGAAGTTGCGCTCTCTCACATTCACAATGTGAGGCTGGAAGGTTGACGAGTACACAGTCTCAGGGCGATAAAGCAAGCGCCTCCTCAGGAGAACTCCATTAAAGGTTAGATCCTCTTTGCCTTAAAATCTCACAAACTGATGAAGAGACACATAAAGGTGGAGGAAAGAGGCAGTACAGAGGACAGTTCCTGGTGATAAATGATGATTGCTGGCAGGGTACTGTATCTGCATGTTCTTCACTGTCACTCAAACCCCGTCCCAATGGAGGAAATCGCACACCAAATGCCACAAACCATTCGGCAGTGTGTTAATGTCTACTCCTTCAGGGGCAGACTTTGCACCATCTTAACTAACTTATTACATGTCTGTCATAGCAGTAGGATGATGTATTAATCAATTTCTAATCAATTATTTTTACGTTTAACCAAAATGTAAAATGGAGAAACATAAGAGGAAAAAAAAAGAAGTGTACTGACAGATTACGATTTAGCATGAGACCCTCAAATTAATTGTAAAACATGTCCTAATGCATGTACATTATTTAAACAAAGCCCTATTGTTCATCTATGGCTGTTAAATACCCAGCTGCCAGTATGTAAAGGCTGGGTGTAACATGGAAACTGGTGTGGCTGTAGTTTGGGTGTGCCTCTGCTGGTGAGGCAGGAGGAATCCTCACCACATGGTGTCTCTCTCCAGCTGGATAAAACCTGCCTGCCTCATTCACCTCCTCTGAATCACACACACTCTTCAGACTACCCCGTCTCAGCCGGCTCTGACTGTACGGGCCGGGCCGTCATCGCTGAGCTCTGCCTCCAAACGAATTAGCCTCTCCCTTGTTTCAGTTGCCCGGTATTGTGGTTGAATTTCTACTTGACAAAGAGAAGGAAACCCGTCCGGTGCGAGTACAGTACAGATGTACGTATGGCATGTGATGAATCATCTTTGACAGCTATTAAATGTTCTCTTGAGTGCAATGCTGAACTCCTCTGGGAAGCCACGTTCACTCAGATAAGCCCAGCTCTGTACAGTACCCATCAGTGAGGAAATCTAGACATACAGCGTTTGTAGATCAAGTACCAGAGGAGCTGCCTCTACACACAGGTGGAGTTTACACCGTGTATAAAGGCATGCAGAGTGAATGAAGAAAACATCATTCCTGGATAATAAGACAGTAAGTTGGCTTTAATCAAGATGTCTTCAGAGTAAGTAACTAAAGCAACAAAGGGAAAACAGTTAAAAAGGCTGTCATTGTTTATACAGACTCTGTCATGAATGGTGCTGACTGTGGGATGGGTGATATATTGATATCATAATATAAGACTAGATATCGTATTTTGGATATTGTAAAATTGTGATATGGCATAAGTGTTCAAGCATTTAATAAGTTTATAGGCTGCATTACAGTAAAGCAACTTTGTGATCTTATTAGACTGCTCTAGCTGTTCTGTTAATGCCTCTACCTGTTTGGTCATCATCTACACATTACTAATGACTGTTTAACAAAAATCATGTGTGCATGTATCCTAAATATCCTATTATATATTGATTTGTCTGTATCAGACAGTCCCATGCTGACTAGTAAAAGTGTAAGCCATTTTACCTGACATGGTGTAGATACCGCTGCTCTGGTGCTCATAGTCAGGCCGGCTGATGGTCATCCTGCTGGGTGTGGTACAAAAAAAAAAAACAAAAAAAAAACAAAGCTCTGTCAATTAACCAGTGAGACATGTTTAAAAAAAAGAGGCATTTCTCTAAAAAACAGAAAATAATGCACAGCTATGCAGGAAACATAAGGAAACTTTTTTGTTTTTGTTAAAGAGCCAAAGCATGCCAGACAACACAACATATAATGCAAAGGCACTGATTTAGCACCAAGAAACTATTTGACTCTTTACTCAAAAAAGCAATGTACAGGGCTGAACAGGTGAAATACACTAAGTTCAACTGTGCATTGGCTGTGCTGGAGCTTAAAAACACCTATATAAGGGGATTTGGAGCAGGATCTTGTTAATTCTGCAGGAACTGGGAGATTGTATTATTCAAGGGAAGTCTGTTTTTGCCGTTCCTTGGCCTTGTATTACAGAAAACAGCAAGGAATGCACTTTGCGGGCAGTTGAAGTTAACAAACCATATAAGATTGAAATCCTCATCAATCAAGCTATCATGAATTACACCCTGTGACTCACCCCCACGGATCGATAAATCCACAGCAAGCACGGGGAAAAAAAATTCAGAGCTTCAAGAGAGCTGCATAATGTGACATGCTTTGAAGGTAAAATGAGCTCCAGAGTGGCATTATAAAACAAATTATCTTATAATGATAATGCAGAGCAAAGTACTTGGCAATAGCATTAGAATGGGAATAGCTTTGATTAGAGGCTACACAGAAAAAAAAAACAGCTCATAGTTAAAGAATGGGACCAAGCTGGAGAGGATCAAGAGAAAAAAAAGACTACTGATTTGAGGAAAAAAAAAAAAAAAAAAAAACATCATAGATAGATTTTGAAAGTTTGAGCAAGTATGAAGTTGCAAGTAATAAAGTGTGTTATTGTGTGTGCGCATTTTTTATTTGGTGTGTTTATGGGTAGCACAATCAATCTTACCCCGCAGGTGGGTGTAAAATCTAAATTCTTAAAATTTAAGACTAATGGCAGATCTGCATATTCGGAGGGTGATGGTACCGTGCATGAGTTGTGGCTTTCACAGCCTTATCTCTTCGGATGAGATAAATAAATGCAATAATTTCCATCAAGAGCAATAAAACAAGACTTCTGACAGGCTGTGGTATTTATGAGCTGAAGCCTGCAACTCAGATTTATTTGCCATGAAAGGGTCGACTTTTCTCCTCCTCATTTACATCAGCATTTGGCCATGTTAAATCCAGGCCAATGGTGAATTTTTAAAAGGTTGGCATCAATCTTGTGGGAACGATTGCCACATTCAATGCAGACTTCTTTTACCTTGTAAAGGTTGATTTCACTGCTGAGAAAAGAAAGGTACATATCTTTCAAAAGACATTCTATAAACTGATAAAGTGGATGGAAACGATTTAGATGCTGTTCTCTATATCTGTGTGTGTACACTTCAGCTAATGCTGAAGACCAACAACAAAAAACATATTCTATCTATCTGTCTATGTATCTATGTATATATCTATGTATCAATCTCTAAAATGATTACTTTTAAATGAAGAAAACTGGGGGAAGTGTTCTGTAAGTAGTCTCTCATAATACAAATAAGAACAAAGGCAGTTCTTAAAAACTCACGAAAACAGGAAAGTGAGTACATAAAGTCTTGTAGACAACCTCTGTGGTTGCCATACTCATCTATTTGAAACAGGAAACTGTCTCAGTCCAAATACGGTGACTTCTAAATACAATTTTAGGTACATTGGAGAGGGTAACATATGGCAAATCAATTACAGAACTAATTCTTAAAATATAAACATGGCAAGTGTATTGCTAATCAACAGCAGTGTTTGGGCTCATATTATGTCGGCCACTGGAGTTTTGACAACAATTAATCCTCATTTCAGGCAAGGAGAGCCATATTGACACATATTCCTAATTTGAATATTCAATTATGGTGTACTTCCTCATCAAATTATGGTAAAACTGGGAACACGGCCTAAAAGATTTACACAATTACAACACAGATCAAGAGTCTTGTGGTCCCATGAAATCTGCGCAAGTTTAAATCATATTAGCAAAGCGATGCAAAGCAACGCACTGAGGGCTGCTCGATAACATGAATTACAGGTTGAAAGAGTTTTTTTGTGTGGTTCATTCATATGTTGATCCACGTGGAATAAGGAAACTAAGTTGTCTACCCGGAAAAAAAGACAGAACGGGAAGGGAAGGGAAGCTCTGTGAGACAGTGGGGACAGACAAGTGGTAGTCTGTGGAGAGGCAAGATGAGGATGAGAGTAATATCGCTGAAGAGCCAGAGCTGCGATCCACAGAGTTGGAAGCTCTTGTTTTGACACTCATCCAGCCTTTCCCGTGACAACATCTCCACACCTTCATCTATGTGCCGACAGTGCTGCTTTGTGGGAGCTGCTTTCTCACCCATCATTATCCTCCTTTAAGCTCGATGTCAGGTGTTGAAAAGAGGATCTCTCTGAATTCACTGGCAAATCACTGAACAGTGTGAGCCCATCAGATCTTAGCTGATCATTCTATCATTTGTGGCACTGCTCTGCATCCCTTTGCTCGATCTGAGGTGCTTCCGCAACTTTTCACAATACAACAAAATAATGAATAAGATTGCGCAAAAAAAAGAAAAAAAAAAAGATTGTTTTGCAGCATTTCAGATGGGAGATCTGTCACACGGCACGCTGACAGTCACAGTGTCTCTTTCCCTCAAGAGTCATGTGCAGTGGGAAGTCTTGGTTAACCAGCGAGCAATGAAAGCAGATACAATACTCCTGCAGAGCTCCAACAATGTGTGGAGTGTCAAAGACAGGAGACAGCGCAATGCAAAATGTATTGATATGCATGCCAATCCTGACACTGATGACTCTCTAGGCTTCACGTTCAAGAAAAAAGCCAGCTATGCAGTGGAAAAAGATACTTGGCCTTGACATTTTTATCGTTGGGCCGTTTGATTTAAAAAGTGTCCATGTGTACAATAGGCTATTATTCTAAGAGAAATGTCAAAAACCTTGATTCTGAGGGAAGGAAAAGAAATTGCAATATTAGGACAAGGCTAATTTATGCTACCAGTCACTGTAGAGGTCAGATATCAGCTTCAGCAATGACAGTTTTATCAGGAGAACAAATGGCAGTGTTGGCCAGGAGAAGGAAGGAGGGGCAGGGGGGTACTGTAGTGGACATATTAAAAGGCTGACCGGATGGTACAGGTTTTTCACATTATAAAGTCAGAGAGGGCCGATATGGTCTTTCTTGATAGAGAGCAAGCCAAAGTGGCTGACACCCAACTGAAGCCATGAATCAAATCAGATTCCCGTTGATGGCTGAAATGCTTTAGAAAAAGTTGATAAGGAGACACTAAACACGCATGAGTCAAAAACATTCAAACACCATTGCCTATAGCAACAGTTTTAGTGGCTCAATATTTGGGCTGAACTAACATTGCTGATTAATATTTTGTGTTTTTTCCCCCCTAAATTATTAGATTCAATATCCATTAATCACATTCAGAATCAGAATCAGAAAGCCTCAAGTGATTGCAATTCCAACATAAAAAATAAAACACTTAAAAAAAATATAAGACAAGATTCACTAAAACTGAGGGGCAATAAATATCTACAACATTTCCAAAATTCTGACACATGCCTTTCACAAGTAACCAGAACCCCAAGTGATTTCTTGAAATTATTTACTTAGTCTCACCAGCAGCCGAGAAACCCTCCAAAGTTTCATTTCATAATGATACGAAACAGCGAGGACACATAGGAAAATGTGAAGCTGCAAGCAGCAATTGTTACAAATTCTTACTTCATAAATTATTAAAATGATTAAGCAGTTATCAAAATTTATAATTTGATTTGTTATGATATAATTAAATTAATTTTCTGTCAATACAGTGCAACAGTCTGAGTGCATAATAAAAAAGAAAGAATGTAATTTTTTGGTATCCTTTTGTTACCTCAAGTTCACTTTTAAGGGTCACAACAATAGATCCTAATTACAAAATGTACATTTTTCTTAGTACCTGGAAGATTTTGGGTATATTTTCAAAAAACAACAATGAGAGCGTGTATGGGACATCAACATCTTGCAGATCGAGTACTTTAGTCTGGATGTACATCACACACTGAATAAACCTCTCATGATGCAACACCAAACCGTGACTGTACACTTCAGCTCCATACTGCTGAAAAACCTGCCTTGTGGTTTACGTTTGTACACAAGCGCTCACTGCCTGAGGCAACTTAACATTTGAGAGGGATCACCACAGCTTTCAAAATTATAAGGGTCATTAAAAATTTACACATTATTGACTGTATTTAAAACATCTTTTCCACTGACTGTAAAGAGCACTTAAATTTAAGAGGTGCTATTCTCCAAAGGCCATAAAGTTGTTATACATAGCCCCAAGGAGGCATGGAGGAGAGAATTTCCACATGCTGAATATGAATAAAGTACAGCCAAGTGATGCTACACAGACAATAACACTGGGGCTACTGTACTTACATAAGCAACCGGTGACTGTTGAGCAACTGCTTGTCAAACACGCTAATATGTGACATTAAGAAAATACAGAAGTATCTATGGCTTTATGTAAGGCTGTCTAAAGCATATGTAGCTACACAGAGAGGATGCCATTTCCCAGTGATAAATAGCCAAAGAATCTGCACTGTCTACGTTGGCAAGATCTTCTGCCCACAGTCCTGTCCTTATGTGTCAGTGCATTATGGATGGAAATACACCAAAAAGAAGCCTCTCATGCTAACTGTGGCATGAATTTTAATGTTAATACAAAAACAGGAGCCTGTGATCTCAGCAGGCATCAGGAGGGGGTGTGAGTTGCTTCGAGGTGCAATTTATTCCAACCCCAACGCCTCACCAACTTGAAAGTGGGCTTCAAAAGAATTGAGGATTACCGGTAACAGTTGCAAGGGGGCATAAGGCCTGAGCTCACGCCATCATTCTGAGACATCAAAGATTATTGACCATCTACTGGCAAAATATGGATGATTCACAAAACTCTACTCCTCAGCTTTACTCTGTGAAATCACACTTTGAGTTTGAGCTTACTTTCTGAATTCATGATTGACTCTTTTATTGTTTCTCTCCCACTGAGTTGCCAGTGGGAGAAGAACTGAAGTTCAATTCTCATTGCTCCTGTTCTGGCCTACGCTGTGGTTTTTACATGGTTTTAACTCAGCCAAGCACTGGATGGGATAGCAAAGCATAGCGCTTCAAGCTGGCGTACCCACCGGTGCCCGTGCCAAGCCTCTCTCCACAGTGCTGCCACGCACAAGGAAGAAGTCTCAGTTGTTTATTTACAATTTGCTGTGGAAATCCCCAGTTCTTCGTTGCAATAAATAATTGAGCTGTTTGATCTGGACACAGTACAAAGGGCTGCTCCTTCTGCCTGGGCCCCGAGGCGGAGGAAGACCGAGCAGCTAAAGAGAGGGGGGACACTCCAGCATGGCGGAAATCTCGGAGCTCTCCTCCCTTCCTCTCCAGCTGTCTCTCCCTCTCCAGGCTACATCTCTTCCTCTTTGTCTGCACAGTACAACACTCCCTGTCACCGCAGTCAGAGAGCGACCTGCCTCTGCCTTCTGGGACGCACCACAAATAGCAGGAGTTTAGCCCTCATTGAACTCGTGTTCTTGTTCAGGGGATCCTGTCTAGTTATCCTGTCTCTCCAGTTCACCCTCGCCTCCTCTTCGTCCAGTCGCAACCTTTACAGCACATTGCCCACGAGTGATCAATTGCCTGCATCCTCATTGTCATACAGTATCACATCCACAAAAGAGTACATTGGGTGTGGTATGACATTATGAGAAGGCATTACCTTGCTGTGTTGGGTAGTGCAGAAGCATTTGTTTCGGTGGAGCCTCTCTGAGATGACTGGGGCTGAAGGACATCTCCTTTTCGATACCATATCCCCATACTGTTCAGCTCACTGTGTAAAGATAAATTAACTTAAAAGTGCACTATGCAAAACTGTGTCAATTTAAGTACCATTCAGAATCGAATGACAAAAAACATGGAATAAACTTGTAATTCATCGGTGAGTCAGACCAAGAACCATGAGAACCATGTAGGCTCAATGGAAAAATAGAGTCCTACTGCTCCCATGAATGTTTATTGGTAGACCACCGTCAGCAATAAATGTTCATGCGACCATTATCTAGTGAGTGGACTCCATTTTTCCACCTATTTATCATTTGGATGTGAGTGCTCTTGTAAACCTTAACCATATAGGGTCAACCATCAAATTTCATGCTTATTCCATCTTTTGGTCAGTTGAGTCAACGGGGTCACTTAAATCAAGCCTCGGCAAGGGAGTCATGCTTAGTTACAGCCAACACCATATTAGTAATTTTTCTACTTAAACAGCATGAAAACTCTCAGTGGTGGAAATTTTACTAAAAATTACTTTTCTTGTAGAAGTATTGTTACTTTGCTAACATTTGCAAAAGTACCGAATTTAAAATGTGCTCAGTGAAAAGGTTCCCAAGTTACGTTTTGGAAACAATAACTTTGCTAGAGCTAATCTTTTCCATGCAATTCTAAAAGGACAATAGTATAAACGCAAAATTTAAGATAAAGGATTTTTTTTTAAATTAGAAATTTGGAAATTACAAAAACATGCACCAACAACCAGCCAGGTCACTCTTTTCATCTCTGCTGAGGGACTATTCACTGTGAAAGCCTCCACAGTTTGTCAGTTTATTGATATTCTTGATCCTGATGCTAACATAGAACTAACAAAAATTGAAATGTATAATGGAGGGGATTTAAAATGTAGCTAAGTGCAATATTGCATCAAAAATGTATTTATGTAAAAGTAAAATTGCTGCTTAAAAAATTAAGCATAAAAAAAGCTACTCAATTACAGTAACATGAGTAAATGTAATTAGTTACTTCCACCCCTGCAAATTATAGTATTATGGTTAATCAGAAAATAGTAGAAATAGTACAAAAAACCCCAAAGCAACATTGACTGAAAAATATAAAACCATCAGTTAATATATTTCCAGCATCAAACAGCTCACCCTATACAAGTGTAGTTTACAAGATGGTACTTAGACTTCCCGGTGATCTGAATGTCATATACAGCAGTCTTGGCCTCTGCATGAGGGCTGAGCTTCACACAGAGCCTCCTCTTCCTCGTGGCAGTCTCCTCTGATGAGGCAGGCGCACAAGGTTGGCAGGCAGGAAGCAGAGTTGGTGTCAAGGAGAAATTCAGGTATGATATATGTTCTCTGGGCTTCAAGCTACAACAATCTATGCATTTTCTGATCCTCCAAGAGAAATATACATTCACAAATCCCCCTCACACTTTGTTCCCTTTGCTATTTAGTCATTATGAGTCTCAGGATAAGGGATGAACTAATATCAGTTTCTGGGTGACTTGCTATGCTCAAAGGAAAATGACTGGACAGTGGAAAGCCACAAAATCCACATGCATTATTATCATTTTCATCATTTTAGTAGGTGAAACGACAGAAGCAAGTGAACCCTCCATCAGCTTTAGTGCACAACAGGGATTTAAACTGGATATTCTAGATAGAATCTCATACATAATGTCACATGTATACATTAAACATGGATTCACATAAAGTAATAAAACATTAAATTACACCATAGCCAAACAAAACATAATCTCTTTTCTTCATTCTGGCAAAAAAGCATTGCCATGCTTTCCTATATTGCATCTGTGCCTCGCTCATTTATTTCCCCAGCAGCACTAGAAAGTGCAGTGTAAATGCAATGATAATAAAAATAATAAACAAGCTGTCCTCACTCCCCACACCAAAATATTATTACATTTCCAAGGCATGGATAGTGAGGGGGAAATACATAGCACTCAAAAAGCACTAAAGCATTGGGGAATGCATTTCATTAATATTAGATAACCCCCATCCACTCGTCCTCTCCCCAAATAAATACATAAATAAATAAGCCCCTCATAAAGAAAAGCACAGCTCCAGCTGAGATAAACAATGACTCATGATTCTCTTCTCTTGTACCTCCAGGGCAAAATGTTTATTTTATTCCCACAGTCTACCATAAATTAAGCTAACCTGCACCCATAAAACATTCACTATCTCAAGCAAAGCTGCCCCAGAGGACCTCCGCAGAAGCTGGTTTGAGAGTGAAAACAAGAGCAGGGTAGTGAGCTTGTGGTTGCTATTGACTGTTTACTTACTTGTGTCCACTGTTTCTTGTACAGGTGTGAAGCCCTCTGGCAATGTGTCCTTCATGTCAATCAGCTTCATGTCCACAACAACGTTGCCTTGCTGGTTCTAGCAGAGCACAGACAGAAAATTTAAAGTCGAGTCGCCCACTGTATGCAAATTCAACTTTTAAAGGACAGGGAGCAAGAAAAAGAAAAGGTTACTCATTTTTTGGGGGGCTCGGGAAAGAAAATGTAGAGATAATGGATTCAATGATTTACTAAAAGCTTGGGAAGTCTCTAAAGAGAAGGGTTGACAAAATAGCAGAAGTAATTGCTCCTTAATAGCTTTTTTTTCTTTTCTTTTTTTTCAGTGAGAATGCATCTGTGAACTTGTAATCATTCTCAACCTTTGGAGAGAAGCTGCGGGATGATGGGAGACAGGCCAGGCGGCCTGATCAACAGAATGGGACTGGTTAAAAACAATCAGGGACTGTGTAGTTGACATTTTCAAGCATGACTCTTCCCTGCCTCCCATTACATTTTCATTTTTTGCCATAATAAATTGCAATAATACACAGCGGCAGTAGAGAGTGAGGTGAGCGAGCCGTGACTTGATGCGTCCGAAAGGCTGGATTCCTCTGCTACAGTTGCCCGACAGTCATTACCATTAGAGACATTTTTTATTCATAGTTTTTATACTGACTTAAGAAGGAATATAGATGAATGTTATTACTATGCATGGAACCTTTTTTAGTTTTTTTCCCTCTTTTGCTGGAGAGATTTTTCCCATCAGGACCTGACAAAAGGGCTATCTACCTCCAACCTAGAGTATGATAAATCACAAACTATTTACTTCCCCCCACATAATTCAGGGGCTAATTTTACAGAATCTGTTTTTGTCATAGACAATTACAGTGGGAGCTCCATTGACTGGCAGACAAAATAGCCTTTGTTGATGGCTCTGTCATGTTTTATTTGTGTCAAAGTCCTTAAAACAATGTGGGCACACTTTTAAGATAATATACAGGGACTAGGGGAAGGCTATTTGTGAGCTATATACTAAACTGAAGACCAGACTGAGCTAAGGCATGAGGCAGCCGGTGCCAAGCTGCCTGGCTCTTAGAGGACATCGGACTTGATTGATCTCTAGAAAATGAACTGATGCAAAATAATGGCAAAACTATGAACAATTGAAAATAATGCAAACACATAATCAAGCATCTTTTGCAATTCAATTTACAGTATCTACCTGCAACTAAGGGGAATAAATGAATAGACTGACAGGGCTTGATGAATTGTAGGTCGCATGAGCTAAGGTTAGAGAGGCTGATGACCCAAGAGATGGAGGAGGATGTATTTGGCTGCAGAACCGCTGAAAACAATGCAAAAATAGGGATGAAGCAGCAATGACAATGTGGCAAAAAAGCTATGAGAAGACAAACTTTTGAGACAGGCAAAAAGGGGGGAAAGGGGTAATTGCTATACAGAGACTATGCAACCCAGAGTCTATAAGAGCCATTGGTCAATGATAAATAAAAATGGCTGGACATTTAAAGACCATTCATTCTCGGAGGAACTTGACAGCTAAATAAAATTACCGGATAGCTATTTACAACTATACTGAAAGGGCCTTTCGATGTGTCATTTCTTATAAAACATATTTTCATATTCAAAATTTCAACATTTTGGATGTGTGCATCTACTTTGAAGAATCACTGGTTGGTATCCAAATTCTCTACAGGGACGTTGTTAATTGAATAAATTGGAATAGTTGAGATACAGCTCATTGTTATTTCATGAATAAACATAAATATTATTCTCTGGAGGACCCGCAACATGAAAAATCTCTCTCAGTGAGGTATTATTCATCTATGTATGCACATACATAATACGTTAAAGTTAAAAATTGCATTAGCGATGCTGGCCTTTTAAATGAGACCTTCAGTGATCAAAGTGCTGCAGGGATATATTCAAGTGACAGAGAACTAAGCGAACCACTGGGAAAAAGGTGCTGCAGATGAGGTGTTACTGGAGAATGCATAGGGAGAGGGAGAAGTTTACATTCACACTTACATTTTTTCTGGTGAAACAGAGGTAGCGAGTGACCTTGGATTTGAATAAGCCGTCCTTCCACAGGTCGGCGTCAGAGCCATCTGTTGTTTGTGCAACCTACGTGAAAAAAGAGAGAAAAAAAACAAGGAGAGAAAAAACATGCAGGAGGTGGGATAAAGTTAATGTATGTATGCCATGAGCGTGTTGCTTTTGCCTCTTCCATTGCATACTAGCCTTAATTAACGCTTGCCTGCACTAGCGCTCCATCTCATTAGTGCTCTGTGTGGGTAAAGGAGTCTTAGCCTCCAAAAAGGTGGCTAAAAATATCATCCCTTGGGAACAGGCTGATTAAAGACGCCCTGACAAAGACCTGCTCTAATAAGGAAAACCAAACTTCATTGTGCTTCTCTGGGAATGCAGAGATTCTATTTGGTATAAATATGGAATATATCTTTCTAAAAACCTACTGAACAGCATCCCTTGAGCAAGACACTGGTAAACTGAGAACATTGTGGAATAGTTTTACTTCACTAAGCCCTGTGTGGATTCAATCTATTATTTAATGAGAGAATTCTTCTAAGAAAAAAAAAATACAGAAGATTAAAACCAATTTGATGTGTGTGCCTAAATAAATCTAAATCCAAAGAAGTGAGCAGCCTGTCCTCAAGAAATAGGCTCATTCATGGTTGCAAACGATCAGTTGAGTTGGTAAAAACACAATAGATTGCATGTTATCGATGGCATGTGGCCACCACAAGACAAGCTCAAGGTCTTATAGAACATTGCTATGTAAATGTAGCTGCGCGGGGAGGAATGATAAAGCAAAACATAACTTGCAGACTGTATCAGAGAGTCTCCTCTATCGTTCGAGCAAACATGCTTGGCTGAAACGTCATGTTCCATTGGCTATCATGTGAGAATCACCTACATAACTGCCAGACTTATTTTCTGAAAGGATCCTTTACAAAGAAGAGTCAATCTAATGAGGTTCATTCAAATGAAGAAGTCATAGATCTCTGCACCCACCCACACACATTACCCCCTTGACAATAATGATGAATGACCCCGGTGACTGGGTGGGGGAAACGTGGCATGGAGAGATTCATGCAAAACCACCACTGACTAGATAGGATGAGAGCGGGGACTAGAGAGAGGAATAGGAATAGATAGTGGGATGAGAGAGAGGGAAAGAGCAGAAGATGAGCAGGGAGAGGGATTGCGGGGCGTCTCCAACGGCAGTGCCGTGAAAGGTCCCAGAAGGAGCCTATACATCACCAGCCTCCCTCTTCCTTACAAGACAACCCGTCTTGGCCACTTTTTCCAGGTCAGTAGCCAGCATCCTGTCAGCGTAAACAAAGGGCTAGCTTTGTGAAACCCAAAGTCAAGTTGAGGAGTAACGAGGGCACAGTCCTCCTAGGAGGCACCTCAGGCATCATCCTGCCACAGCCCCCGGCAGCAAGGATGCGACGCAGCTTGAATGTGAAACGCCAACTGCTGAGCCACAGCGGAAAAGGCATGAGCAAAGTTGCGGTGGCTCTTCTTGAGTACTTTCAAGTCTGCCATTGTCTGGCTCCATCTTCACACAGGGCTCGGTAAAGACAAAGCATGACTGACAAAAACAGCTATCATAATTTCTAAAATCATGTGTTTAGAGTGATCTTAAAGCACGCTCTTTTGAGGGTGCTGGATATTCTTGTGAGGGCTCTTGGGAGACACTCACCATGAGTGGGTTTAGCATGAGGCACTGTGTGGCACAGCTGTAACTAAAATGGATATAAAGGCTATAATCAAGAATCTGGGAGTGAGACCAGCCGAAGAAAAAACGCAAGAGTCATGGGGAAACCAACTGGTCCGTGCAAAATGAGAAAAGAAAAGCGCGACTATGTATCTTATCTCACAACATAAAAAAGGAAAACTGACTTCTGGCTATATTAAACAACAACTGCATAATTCTGAAAAGCTTCCCTGACTGTGGCGCCACCTGTTCCTATTATTTTACTTTAAACTGTTATTACTTTGCAGACAGTCCAACTGATCTCACTTTCCAGCGCACTATTGATATATTGAGGGTGTGAGTAAGTTGCTAAATGGTGTACAATATGAACAAGGAGCCATCTATGGTTTGTAAACCAATTCACCAGACATCCTAACTAATTACAGAGGACTCAGATCTCAAGCTAGTACTATGCTACTTCAAATAAACTTATGTTACAGTAATGAATTCATGAGGGTAATATGTCAAATGCTCAGGTGAATTTGAATTGCACACATATCCCCCTCTGCAACCCTTGCCGAGAGTGTGAGTGTGCTTAAGGTGTTTGATGTGAGGTGGCTGCTGGTGCTTCAGCAAAGCTCCTCATCCCAGTGGAGCAGTGTTTGATCTGGGCCTGTGCTCTCTTGTGTTGGAACAACCTGCTCAAGTTCAGAGATGTGAGCACACTGTATCAGAGAGCAAAAGAGTTAATCAGCCCCTTGATCTGCTCTATGAAAAGTACAGAATGGTAAGCAGCCACTATAGAGGATGAATTCAAAAAGAAGTCTAGTATGAAAGGAAGAAAAAAATCAATACAGCATAATATCCTGAGACTTTGCCTCTCAGTGCTGTAGTGGTACACTGATGCCAAATGTTGATATTTTTGTTTTGTATTTCAAGTCTATAGATGAAAGACCCCATGGTGATGTTCAAAAGATGTTCTTGAAGATGGGGGAAATACACTTTAAATAGTGCTTAAGAGTCTGAAAGGCCTTCAATTTTATCTTGTAGGCTGACATGTACTTGACTTTTTATTCATGGGCCTAATTGTGACATTTTATTACCTTTAGGGATATTGAGTTTTTTTACAAAAGTCAAATAAAACACAAGCAGAATACAGCATATCAGAGCTGAATATCCCCAAACATCATACTATAAAATGCATCATAAAAGTAAAAGAAAACTGTGTGCTGCAACTCGGTTTCCAATATTTACACTATGGAGATGACACGGGCATATGAAAATGTTGAGTTTGTCTTATATTTCAGACGGGCTGTCCCAAACAAATATTGCTTTCAATGTACTTGTGCAGTTACAAAGCAACTAAACAATGATCCTTACAGACTGCCTGTATCCAAATAAATAGGAAGGGGAAAAAACAATAAATAAAAACAGACAAGGAGTTATATAAGGAATTATAATCACAAAGTAACCTGTTTGCCTGAAGTAGCCCTGTGAAAATGTCCACACACTTAAACCCATTCTTTCACCTGTAACATGGTGCCATCTTGCAGACTCTATTCTACTACTACTGTGTTCATTCTGACAATCATACTTGTTTGCACTTAGCAATGCATTTCCATCCTCCGGATTATGTATTGCTATATTATGATAAGCATTGCTTTCTTAAAAACATCTACAAAAACTAGTTATGAAATCTGCAATGAACGATCTGAATTGACAGATGTTAATTCTGATTTGTTTTAAAATAAGTGTTTCATTCTTTCGACTTGACTGCAGAAACTGTTTCAAAATGTTTATTAATATTTATGTGTTGTGATGCCAAACTTCAAAAAAAAATGGTAGAAATACAGATCTTTTGACTAACTCCAAGTTTTCCAACCCAACTTGATGGTTGACATGTACACTATTTAAAAGTTAGCCGACATCCAGTACAGAGGAAAACCAATGCTGATAACAGTGTGTAACAAGGTTGAAGCCTTGCAGAACATGCACTGTATTTGCACATCAACTGAAATGTATTGCAGCACTGGAGCAAGTGGAGCAGGAAGTCTGATGGGGTTTCTCTTTTTTTGTCACTACCGCGTGGTGTGTATGCAAGTTTCCCTGCCAGTGGCTCCATTTCAATGCCAACCCACCATCATCTGCCAGAGATTACAACAAACAGGCTACGCAGGGTGGAGCAGGAAGAGAAAAAAATGGGGGGAGAGGGATGCGTTGGGGGCATAGGGTGTAAGCAACAAGAAGAGTGGATAGGTAGTGAGAGAGGAAGAGAGATCTGCCCTTGAGCTTGTTTGGTGCTTTGTTAAACTCACAAGCGCAGTCTTTTCTATTTCTAACTCTCTCTTTCACAGTCAAAAAAGTTTGCAGAAACCAGTTTATACACTGTCCTACTTTACTTTCTCATACAACAGGATTATTGTTGAAGTTGCTGGGATACCAACTCGTCTTTGCTTGAGTATAAGGCAAACATGGGGACAAAGTTGCATGACTGTTGTGGGCATCCGCCAAAGATCATTAAACCTTAGCCTCTGGTGTGTCTGTAATACTACAGTGGCAACAAATAATAATGTCAGGAAGTGGGATCCCCCTAATCATCAAAGTAAACTATATGAATAAGTCATCTAACAGCTCCAACAAAAAAGTCACCAACATTTTGGAAGGCTGCCAACTTCATGGGTGTGTGTTACAATGTACAATCGCTTTTATGGTCCTACAGCAATGTTATTTACAGCCATGTTGTTAATTACAGGGCAACAAAAAGCAAAGACAACAACTTGGCAGAAAATAAAGATTCAGACCCTGTCAATTCATTGAATCGGTGCTTGGCTATTTGGATTCTGGTCATCTAATATTGCTGGGCCAAAAAAAGCATGTTCTGAAGTTTGCCGGGATAGTTACTCAGACATAAGCAGACCAACACTGGAGTCAGATATTTTTTACAAACAGAGAAGCTCAGAGGAAAAAGATTAATCCATCTCTATGAAACCAACATTACTGTATGTGTTTCAAAATGTCCCCTTTACAGTTCAAAACAATTACTTACAACATAGTAGCCATCAGGGCCCTTGTTCAGTGATGTGATCACCCCGACTGCAGTGATGGGCTCTGTGGAGAGCTGCTCCTCTGCTTTATTATGATCCGACACTTCAGACATATCCAGGCTCTGGAAGCACAGCGCTAGTCCCCGAGCAACCCTGTGGGAATTCATTAAAGATGGTTTACTACTGGGGCAAGGCGAAATAGACAAAATCAAATATCATGATTTTTTTCACCCAACACCTCGATATCGATATTGTGACAATATTGCAGGCATGACTGCTGGTGTTTTTGCAATATTTATACAATGACATTTTTGATAAAACAACCATTTGTAATTTGGATATTATGACCAAGCAACTGTAGAGAAAAATAATAGAACAGCTACAACAGTCTAATAGATTCAGAAAACTGCATCCCTTTACTGCAATGCAGCCTTAACATCCAGGAAAAGACATCACTTATGCCGATTCAAAATATTACAATATCTAGTTTCAAATCACAATATTGATATATTACTGATATATTGCCCAGCCCTATTTACTACATTGGCAAAGTATGGTGAAATGCTGAGATTAGATATAAGAAAATTATTTGAAAGGAAATGAAGCAATCCATGTAATTAATCAGTCTCACTTGTTTGTGATTTCTTTCACTGTGAAAACCAAAATTGATTCTCTTGGTTTCTAGAAGCCTTGCTTCTGCATTTGAGTGACCTTCTTTTAAAACAACAGAACAGCAACACAGCAAAAAACCATCTTGTATTGATATCAAACACCACTCAAATTCGACTTTAGATACAGAGAAAGGCAGTGTACAAAGTGTGGTAAAACAGACCTCTAAATGTTTGAAATAGATTATTTTACATGTATTCTTCAATGTGAATTCATACCCAAAATGCAAAAACAAAAACAAAATGTGGCTTAATACAGGCAGAGTGGAAGTTTTGTCTTGGCGGGGGTGACTACAACACCACAGTACTGACTTATCCTGTCTCATTAGCATCTGGAAGAAAAAGTGGCCTTTTAATCCAGGATCGAATGACAAGTGAGACCAATGACAAAAAAGCATTTGGAGACCACCAAATGACTTCACCAAATCACAAATTAGACAGAGGAATCACATATTTTCAAGGAAGTCCCAATCAATTGCTATCCATTCCTGTCTTAGGGAATTTTAGCCTAATGGGTATGCAAGCCTTTTACAGGGTAAGTGGCTTTGCAAAGGTTCCTTTGCAAGTTTATTAGATTAGGTTTAAAGCATTCTTGTACTAACTGACAAAGTTGCTGCATTCAATCTTGATGTTTACGAAATCTATTGCAATTAAGCTGATCAAATTAGGGGATTTACTCAAGAAACAGCTGTCTCTTTAACAAATGTTAGATAGCTGTACTTATTCAAATGAAACAGGATAGCAAATCAGCTAATAGAATGAAGGATCTCTTTCTAACATTAATTTGTTCACCATCAGTTCTGTTTTCCACTACAACGTCATGGGTGAGACTCATCCAGTCAAAGCAAAAGAAAACCCATCCATACTTCCTTTGCTCTCCCTAAGGAAAAAAAAGTACTGCAATATCCCTAGAAACTCCGTTATAAAATGTGTCTGTGATATTCAATAATGAGTTAACAGTGAGCACAGTATACCTAAGGGTACTAAATTTTCTACATTATGTGGCATCAGGAAATATTGGTCTACTATAGGATATATGGAACATTACAGTGATAATTTATATTCCTATGGGGATTTTCTTGTGATAATGCATGTCAATAACTCACTAAATTATACATTAGGTCTATATAAGGGACTTAGCCTACGCGTTAATGACTTTATAATGACTTCATGTAATGTTTAAGCCCACGATAATTGCAGAGTATCTTTCTTAAATTTATTATAGGAATGTTTAATCTCCGTGAAGACTTTAAGACAGTAAAATACAACTTGCCAATGTTTCCAAACTGCAAGGTAGGCTAACCAACACATTGTTAGCTTAGACACAGTTTGAAAAATAACGCACGCAGCTGCTTTATTTATCAGTGTTGACAGTTTTCCAGAGGTCGACAGGAGGAGCCATGACAGTGAGTAACCTGACAGGTGGGACAGCGATGTGTCATATTAAAGCAAAAATAAAATAAAATAAAAAGGTCAACGCTAACCTGCGACGCCTAAAATCCGTCGCCATGTTATTTTTAATTTCATTTTTATTAATTTTACCTGATTAAAACGCCGTCTTCGCTCTCTGAGGTGCTGTTACTTGTTCAGCGTCTGACCTGGGTGGCCAATCTGCAGGAAAGAAAACGCTTCCGGGTGTTGTGTTTTCTATGTATAATTATTAACTAGAGTCAATTTGTAGGCTTATCTCAAAGAGAGAGAGTGAGAGAGAGAGCAAAACGAGGCCACGCTTTACTTTAGAAGACTTTCACGTGCAGAAAAGTGTAGTTTGTTTGTTTGTGTGTTTGGTTTCAGACTCCTGCATTGCCGCCAGGTATTCATAGGAAATCACAGGATGCACAGGATGAATGTGTGCAGGACTCTGAAGTAATTACTGCTGAATGAAAGGCAAAATCACAAAATCATATGCCAAATATTGAAAAACATCATGGCAAGCGCTGCATTGGAAACCTTTCATTCAAAAGATGAGCAACACAGCTTATGAGAGGCCTACCAGAGGCATTATATGAATGGTGGATGTATAGTTTCAGATGCGTGTGGTGTTCATTTCCAGCATCTGAACAGAGAATGGAGGCCAAGTCTATTTTCCATACTCACTGCTTGTGGGTGTATTTCTTTGCAATGACTTTTGAGATCCAATTTGGCCATGGTAACTAAATTAAGGTTGTGTCGTGCGATAGTAAATGACTGTCATTATGTTTATATATCTATGGGTCACCCCCTTCTGACAAGTAGTTGTCTCTCTAATCATCACATGTGATTACTATAATCAGATAAAAGTAAGATAAGCAGCAATGTATTAGCCTAGCTGTAACATTAGGTTGTACATCTCCCAGAATACCAAAAAGCCCCTTCCTCACTGTCCCAACATATCAACAGGCGACAGATGCTTTCATATTGGCAGGCTTATTATTTCTACCCTGAGCATACCCATCAAATAAATTATTTCACTTTGCAACTATTATCCTAATTTATTCAAATCATAGACTTATAGCGCTGTTTTGTGACAGTGCCCCATATGCCGGGAGAGTGTCTTCATTGGAGCCACACATAGTGAAATGCATTTACGAGGCTGCCATGTCGTCACCTGATGTGATCACTTTCCCGAGTTTCCTTTCTTCTTTTTTTCCCACTTACAGTGTTTTCATTATTAGAATGGAGACACTGTGATTTCAGAAGAGCGGAAAACATTTGACCAAAAACTTAAGCCATACACCGTCACGATGTGAATTAAAAAGGTAAAATCTACACTACCCCACAAACTGTTTAGTATTTAGTTGTTCAGTTATTTGTCAGAGAGCCTGTTATTTGGTGTGCATGTGTAGCAGAATGCTAGTCCAACAGTACAGTACTTAATCCAACTGTCTAATTTTGATTCAGGAAATGTCAGTGTGGAATTGAATAGATCACTGCCGGGGTCTCTCTCCTTTCTGATTTCAGATGCCAAATTTCTGTGGAAATTGGTTTCATTTTAAAATGGCAGCAACATGAAACAACTCTACCAATTTTGACACAGGCAAGCTACCTGTGATGACTATGAAAGTACTTGCTTGCCAGCTTTTTACCTTCTTGCTGTTATGCTGCTGACAAATCACTGTGCTTTTAATCAAAGAGGAATCATAAATATTTTTTTCATGTATATAGAACATTTATTAACCTTTTTAGACAGAATATATTGTGCTGTTTCACATCAGCAGAAAAATGGGTGGCAAGCAACCATCCAGCGGCAGAGTGGTGAAAGTTGTAGTTTCCATCATTTAAACAGGTGGTCTCACTGAGATCGAGGTCTCATTTTTAGGAGAGACGTGTGCACAGCAACAACATATGTAAAATAAGAAAGACAAATGTGACAATGTAATCACCCATTGCATACATCAAGTTAAAGGAAACAGTTAAAATAACAGTGTCAAAATAGCCAACAGAACAAAATTTTCCAACAGAAGGAGGAGGAGTTTTTAAGTGCCTTGGAAATCATTCCACCAGTAAGGGCACCAGTAAGAGACAAAGATCCCAAGTTGAGAAAGACAAATCTAAACTTTAATTGTGTTGTGGTGGGTTGGTTATGCGATTTCTGAAATGCCATGTAAACAAGAAACCAAGGTTCCATAATCAGGTTATTGGATTAAGAGAAACCAGGTTAACACAGCTAGATTTCTGCCAGAGAAAACTAGTTACTGGGAGGTATAAAGCCTTTCTGTTTTCTGAATGTTTTTCCTGAATGTTTTTATGCACATGTGCAGGAAATGACAATGGACTAGGAAACTGACACAGTAAAGACAGTAAACTCAATGCTTGGGAAAATAGATAATTTTATGTCCACCTTACCACTCATGAAAATATAAGCAAATGAAAAACACATCTGCTGAGCAGCCCGCTTCATTTATAGTCCAACTGTCTGGCCCTCTGGAGCAGACAACGGAAGCTCCCCACAACAAGAGGCCGGCTGTCCAGTGCGCTTCGGCAGCTGCAAGTACGCTACAGAACCGCCAACGTCAGCAGTAACAGCAGGAACCATGGGGCTGGTGGGACCCAGTTATTGACCTAGTCCAATTGTATTGAGGTTTTACAGTAATCTGAGAAGGTAACACATGTAAACACATAGCTCTGCTCTAGGGTATCAGTCTCCATGGCTAGCATGTTGTAATCCTACTACAGATCATTATTATTATTGAGATTGTAGTTTGCAGAGGTCTTGTTCTGGACTACATTATATTGAGAGGTGTTTGTAATTTTTTGTCCTCCCTATTTATGTACACTTAAGGGGACAGAATATTTGAAACACGTCTCAGTAAAATGCAGTCCAGTACAACAGCAGCACAAACTTTGAGCTCAATGCCAAACATAGAACTGAATGAACACCTCTATTACTGTGACAAAAAGAAAACCTGAGCATTATAGGCATCAGAAAAGTAAACTTTAAGCTAGAACTGTTGGCTTGGATTGTGTTAGGTTGTGCAAGTGGCCACTTATAGCTTGAGGAAGACACAAGACTGCCTAATGGGCAATTTCTTGTGTGTGTGTGTGTGTGTGTGTGTGTGTTTGTGTGTGTGTGTGCACGCAGGCATGCGTGCGTGCGTGTGTGTATAACATTCCCTGTTATGCCCAAAATGTGAGTGGCTGAGACTGGCTCTGTACATGATGTCTGCTATGGACAGCACCTAACATCGGCTCTCTTTCATTTTGACCTGAGTTAAACCACTTCCTTCCCACTGAATCCTGTTTGATAAAACCCACATTTCTGAGTGTCCTGTACTAATTTTTGACTGTCATGACAGGCATCCATCACTTCCTCCATCCAGGCCTGTCTGGAACTTGGGGCGTCATTTCAAACTATAGGAGCTGGGCAATTAACAGGAAATATCGCTATAGAACAAATTTGCTTAGTTGAAAATGAACAGTTACAGCAGAAGACTTCTTTGCATGACATGGGAATTGCACATGGATGGTTGTAAAGGTTGAAGGCAATTGTGTTCACACATTGTCATGATATACATTCACCAGCTGACCTCCACACAGACCTTTTTTTTTTTTTTTTTTTAAATTCAATTTGTAGAATATAAGAAATTGTGGTCCATTTCTTGTCTTACATACAGCTATGAAGAAAAGACGGATGTGGCAGACGAGTGCACTTAAAACATATCCATCCACCCCTCTGATTCTTTGTCTGGCCTGTGTCCTGAAAGAAGAGTTGAACAGTAAGTAACACGTCCCACTAGTAGTAATTTACAGTACTCTTAATGCCAAGTGAGATCAAGCTCACACACCAAACAAGGTTTAATAAACGTAATTAAATAATGAGACCTCTTATGCTCATCGTTTTTCGTGACAGAATGGCATTAAATCAATTGCCATAGCTCACAGGAGCACTGGGGTTACTTTATATAGCCTTTATGTGTGTCAATGAGAGAGTAATGGAGGTAGTCATCGAAACTGAATATTATTGTGTACGCTTGACAGAACAGCAACTATGAAGAGCTCCAGCCTATAGACAGTGTGTTCTCGATCATACACCATCTCAGTGCTATCATTCTTGTACCTATCTTACATCTATATCAGTGACATGTAATTCTGGCAACGAAATTTACATGGTTGAAGAAGCTTTTTCTTCAGATGCACATCTTCGCAATAGTCGTGTTCTCTTAGCTGAACCCCTACCCCCCTTCAGACACACACACACACACATTTACATCAAGGTGTTGGCAACCTATTAAGACCGGTACGCACGCTTTATCTAAAATTTGCAGCATTGCTGAAGTCGATAAGATAAAATCTCAGGTGTCAGATTGGGAAAAAAAAGTCATAACACATGCTCTGGCTGAGAAGAGGTGCACCTGCTAAAGTAATGGTCTAATTATGGAATATGTGATGAAACACTTATTGAGAGTCTGGAGATATCAGCAACACATGCTAACTGTGAAAGCCATCAGCTATTACAGTGTTTTAATGTGTGGCACATCACACGCTGAGGATTCTGGGGTAAGATGAATGATGGCCGTGGCAGATTTCTGTGGGGGAGCAGCCAACGTAGGATGCATAGCATTGCAGCTGGCATTTTGGAAAGGTTCATTAAAACTGGGATTTCTTTGTTCATGCTTTGTTTGATGTATGCTTGGTGACATCACTCAGTTAAAGTCAACACAAAGAACATTTGATCATCCCGTATCTCGCAAGAAATATCCTTCACATTTTTACCGGTACCTTAACAATTTTGTAGCGAGCGGTACTCAGTAGATGACAGAAGAGTGCCTGGAACAAAATTATGCCTCTGTGAATCACTTTGCACCCAACTGATAAAAACAGCAAAGGTTTTCTTTTCATGTGTAAAGGTCATTCACTGTGTTTTGTAATTTGCTGACACTAGTCTGGGGACTGAAGATGGAGATTTCTGTGTTGCCACCCCGAGAGTAATAATATCCCTATCTCAACTTGGGAAATCTACTGCGCCCCAATGTCCCCATCACCCGCATGAACCCATTACAGGCTGTGTAGAAATCTGCAGGTCTCATTTCAAATATGACCCCCACACCCTCCCCTCTTTTCTGTCTGCACATAAAGAACCCCTGTGTCTCCTGAATAGCTTATAATAACATGCTTTAAGAAGCCTACCCTTAGTGCCCCCATAGGATACAGCCTTGCGAGGCTTTATAATATCCATGCTTTTTTTGTAATTAAAGGTCAGTTTGGTCTAGTCTCATTGTTGCCTTGACTGAAAAATCTCCCGAAACATGACGGCTTTGCCAAACGTGATTTAATCTTTAGTTTATGCTATCTGTTTTCTCAGCTGAGGTTGAAAAGGTAGGTTTTACCTGTCCCCTCCCACCCCCCGACTGAACTGTCTCATTCATTTTGCGATTGTTCACATTTGGTCTAACAGACAAATCAAATCACAACTTAGGGAGGCATATTTTATTTTATTTATTTTTTTTTTAATCCCAAAAAGATGATAGTGGATTATCTTCCAAGATCAAACGGACAAGCTTTGCATTTTGAAAACTGGGTCCATTTTAGTGATGCATGTAAAGACATCATGTTGTCTCTTTCACTTCTCAAGCTCATACAAATAAGCCATTGTCAGGCTCAAGCTATTTCATTTTATATGCCCTCACTTATGATCTGCTCCTGCCTTATACTTAATCACCCAACTCAACATTACACACACACACACACACACACACACACACACACACACACACCCGAACGCACACACATACGTGCACACACATTCATACATGCACGTGGACACACACACACACACAGACACACACACGCATACATATACTTTCCCCCGTCTGGTGGGGAGTCTGGACTGCTCCGACTGACTGCGCCTCACTGCCCTTGTGCAGTGGTGTGCCAGTTGTGCCTTCCCCCATCGCTGTGAATGCCACCATCTGGTGTGCCACGTGGACATCATAATCTCCCCTTAATTACATTAGCAGTGCAATCAGTTACTGCATTACAAGGCCGGGCGAAGAGCTTTTAAATCTTGGAGGAAATCATAAATAATTGCACTAAGTACCCAGCGCCAGATGTGCGTGCCAACTTGGCTGGCATGAGATAAATAGTAACCTCAACAACGGTGTTCAATATCGACTCTGCAAACATTTTTTGGACAGTATCATCCCCTTGTCCTTTGGTCTCGTCCCTGTTCTCGTCCTTTGCTGTTGGATCCTCTCACTTTGTGTGTTAAAGCACAGGAAGGGGTGGGCATCCATTGACTCTGCGGTAAACTGCACAGGAAGCTACCTGTTGCTGTGGTATTTCTTCACCGCACTGTGACTGATGGCATGAAACGGTCTGTAACAAGGTGTTATATAGTGTCACCATTCAGTCTTATTACTACATCCTTCAATCATTCTCCAGGCAGTCATGTAATTGGCTGTTTCTCAGGTATCGTACGCGAGAAAATTAAAGTCTTAATGGATTTTGAATAGTTGGGTTTGATGTCGGCGTGTGTACATGTGTGTGGGACGGTAAAGCAGTGCACTTTATGAGCCAGCATCATGTCTTTCTCCTTGGAGGGGATGTTGTGTTGTGTTGTATGGCACTTTTCACTCATCTTCCTGTCATGTTTGTGGTCCCCGGGGCTGCTTACGCTGACACACATCTCACTTCATCGCCAGCCCAGGGCATCTCTCTTTTTACCCACTGGTTAGACAGAGCCAGTGAAATACAGTGCTGTCACTGCTCCAGCGGTCACCGAAAGTTTTTCTCAACTTTGAAATGTAGCTGCAATTGTGTGTGTAGTGGCGGTGCAAGTCTTGAAACAATATAGATTTGTTTTGAAATTAAGAAAAGAAGAATAATCAAGAGGTTCAATGGTTCTGTTTGGAGAGTAGGGTTGGCTGATATGGACAAAATCAACTATCAATATATCTTTGACCAAATACCTCAATATTAATTAGGTTTGGGAATCACTGGGTAACAATATGATACTATCACAGTATTTTAACCACCATCATGTTGGCATCATACAGGCAATTCTGCGATCTGTGAAATATTGTAAGATGATCCATGATGATACATCATGATATCTGTAGTGGAAGAAGAAATAATACCCTTGAAAAGGAAAAATATTTTTTTTATAAGCAGAAATTAGTTGTGTTTGTCATCATTTTATATGTACAGCAACTTCAACGTGAGCATGATGGAGCAGCTCCAGTTAAAAAACCTAAAGACAGGAACAAACATGCCTCATAGTAACTCAGATGTGCTATCTGTGGTAACTAAGTTTCAAATTAAAATATTGAAACTTGGCACAAGTGTATCGATAATGTATCATACAAGGATGTATCGTGATGTATTGCATTATCGATTTATTGTCCCACCCCTAGTATTGATATTGTAGAGATGACTATTGGTGCTTTCTCAAGATATTTACACACAAAATGGTTTTTGATAAACAATCATCAGTAAGGTGGATGACCAAGCAGATAGTGACAAATGACAGAAAAGTCTGAACAGTCCAGTAAGTTCAGAAAAATTGCATCCCTTTATTGTAATGCAGCCTTTAAATTGAGTAAAAGGCTACGTTGATGCCATGTCGTGACAGTATGATATCTACAGTCCCTGACGATATCTAGTCTCATCTCACGGCATCAATCTAATATTTGAATCTTATCGATCTTATTTATCTAATTTGAACTTTACAGTGTCTCGGGCAGCAATTAGGCTAGAGGTAGGTTAATTGGTGGACAAAGTACACAGTCCTGTTACTTGAGTCAAAGTATAAATACCTCTGGTCAGATATTACACAAGTGACCCACAAGTGAAAGTTGTTCAGTCAGATTCTACTTGAGTTAAAGCATTAGAGTACTGTTTTTTTTAATACACTTAAATATCTAAATGTACATTTTATTTCTATTGTCAGCACATTGTTGGATTGGATTGTTATCAGTAAGACTTGTGTTTACCCTGCTATTTCATGTCAAAATGGCTGCTGTGCAAAAGGTCTATATGTCTTATGAAAGTGCAGTGGATAGCGTTGATATAATCTTTAAATTATTACATTTTCAGTAGAAAAGACAACAACAAGACGACAGTGATGGCAGCGGATATCTGTCATGTCATCCATTTCAGTATTGCCCAGTGTTCATTACGGCCATTGCCCAGTCACTCATACTCAGTGCCCATTGCTTGAAAATGTGCCCGATTTGTATCATCAGCTTATGTTGCATTGCCTCTACTCTAAATTGGTCAATCTGTTATTTTTAAATAAATTTTAGGCATTTTTATATTTTCGAATGAGCTCACAGCATATGCATTTGACATTGGGGCATTTGAAAAAATTAGTAAAAAAAAAAAAAAGCCTAATAAAATGCCTGATAAGCTGACATTGTTTGTACAAGCTTTGTGTTTTCTGGGGGGAAAACATATGTTGACACACCATACCTGGTTTGACCAGCAGATACGGTGTGTCAACACGCTCTCTGTCACACTGCACATAAGATAGAGGATCCACAGAAAGGCTCTCTGACGATCTACCTCCCAGATGGAGATACTGATATTAACATGTACAATGCCCATTCCAATTTGATCACAATCTGGCCTTCAAAGGGGTTTATTTAAATGAACGCATGTCTTTTCAACCAAACTGGGAGGGTAAAAAACAGCGAGAGTGAAGAAGGAGAATTACAGGTATTGACTAAACACATCTTATCATTTATCATAATTTCTCCATCCACTTTGTCACGGCTTCAGCATTTAAGGAAGATAGATGATACAAGATGTTGTCCTCTCTTTCATACTTTCTGTGCTCTGGGAAGTGTGTCCAATATGGACTTACTTTACCTCTTTGCTATTCTGTTGGTATGCGTTTGTCAGCTGGGACACAGCATCCATTGTATATACAGTTATTTATTTATTTTTGACTTTTTAGCCTGATATGTGCTTCATGGACGGTGTTCATATACCAGCTTTGTCTTTGCAGCAGCACGCTCATTTTATATTTTCAGTCTTGCCAATAACAAATAGTTAGAGGGCAGCATGTCAAATTACTACACTGGCGTTTTGGCTGGCTAAGCGGTTGATATATGTTATCCAGGGAGCTTTTTGAAGTACAACAATGTTAGTGTAGTGCCATTAGGAGGCAAGACTTTGAAAGGTGTGGCATTTGCTCTGCTATGTCCCAGTGGGCATTGTGCTGAGGTGGTCGTCTTGGCAAGGGCGACCATTAATATCTCCGAGGGAATATTCCCATGGTGAGGTGACTGGTTGGAGAAGGTCCTGCTCCAACACAGACACCTATGAGCATGAAAGTTCAAAAAAGTGCTGACTTGCTCATAAGCGTGGACAGTACCAGCCATCTGCTCCCCAATAACTAATGCAAAATAACCAACGTGAGCAAATCTCCAGGACGGATATAATCTACCATCCAATTTTTCTTACCAAGAGCTGCTTTTTCCATTTAAAATTAATCAAATCTGGTACATATAAACAGATACATGTCAAAGAAATAGGGAATACAAAGAGTTATTAGTTTAATAAGACATAACAATAGACTTAAGTTATCACAGTGCCAGAGTTCTCAATCCTGGCATTTTGTTTTGATACAGCGATCTTCACATCTATTAACCACATAGGACTTCCTCACTCAGCTCTCTTATGTATTTGAATGTGTTGTTTGCCCGGTGTGGTGATTTAGAGGGAACATTTTATCAGAGCTAGCCAAGCAAGCCTGGTCCACCAGGGAGCCAGGCATTTTATAAGGGTATAAATAATCAATGACACTGCATCTGTAATGGCCTGTAATGCAGTTTGTTAACTCCCCAACTCAACCCACCCCCAACCAGAATGGCACGTGTATTGCTCAAACAATAGAAAAGGATTGCCATGGCTAATTGACAGGGCAGGGGAATCTCTCTGAGTCTTTATCTCTCTCTTACTGGCTCTACTGCCTATGGCTGCTCTGATATCATGCAGCAAGATACCTGTTTGCCTTATTGTCTCAGTCATCTTCGGCTTTGAACCTTGCAGAACACAGCAATTGTGTGCATGCTTAGAAAATGTCATGGGATGTTGCCTATTTTTTTCTTCCTCACGATACTGTATGTAGAGCACAGGAATGGAATAAAGGTCATAAAGTCCTTATTAAACAATAACTGGTGCATGCATCACAGTCACATCGTTTTTGTGAATTGTTGTTTATTGTGCGCATCAGTCCCAGGTGAGTTTATATTGACCATTAAAAATCGGAACCCACAAATTGATCTAAACATTTGGCAAGTTTAATGTTGTGACCTTAAACAGCAAAGAAATAATATACTTTTTTTGCTTTGTTTTGATGAATGTGGTTTGTGAAATATCTCTGAGAAGAATTAGCAAAAATAAAAGTGAGAGGAGAGGAGAGAGGTGGTACAGAACATCTGTTAAATATTTTGAAATGCTGTAAATCCCACAATATGATTTTCAAAGACATGTGCACTTGGCTATCACAGTTGGATTCATGCCTCATATTGCACATATTTCCAAAGGAAGAAAAAAAAAATCAAATCAAAACATATACTGTATGGCCACAAGCACCCCCATCCCCCTCTCCACATGCATGCACCCACAGCAGAACATGATACATATTTTGAGTTTCACTCCCTCCCTCCCCCCTGATCTCACCCATGAGCCTCTGATTTCCATTATTATTAATATCTGCCTGTTTAATTTTCGGCTCTGTCATAATGTGTCGGCCTAAACTACAAGAGACAATCCCTTATTGATTACTTTCCCAGCAGCCCCGGCGCATGCCCCAGCTGATCACGCCTCTCATGCACAGACATCTCATGCATTTCAGATAATAAGCCGCTGCTCTGGAGTTGAAACAAATTGGATGTGCAGTCAGTCACTGTCCAAGTGAATCATGTTGCAGTCTGTCAGTGGACTAGGCTTGGATTATCATCTTACCCAACCGAGGCAAAAAGAGAGAGAAAAAAAAATGCCATGAGCACCTGCCATGATGGCAGGGTGGTATGCTATATATGTGAGCCTGATTCCCAAATCGTCACCGAGTTTTATAGCAGGATTATTGATCATCGTATTTTTAGTTTCCAGTATATCCCATTAATATTGATATTCACAAAGTGAAGCACATACATGACCAGAGAACTTGAAATTGATTTCTGCACAGGTTGAAACTTGGTATGCTTTTTGTGCTCTGAAATTATTTATAATTAAATCTTGATGCAGGACTGTGGAATCATGTTTAGCAGCCTCTTGCGCTGTATCTGTATGTCACATGCTAAAAAATCAAGACATTTCATTCTTCTCAACCCAGCTTATGCGACTGCATCACACTTGCATTCAAGAAAAAAATTGACTCATTACACTTAGCATTAAAATAAAACATATTTCAATTTCACCTCCCCTTATCTGACAACGCTTATTTTGTAGCTTCAAACAAACATTACTGGAATCAGCTTCCATTACAGGTGTGTCATTTAGGATATTGTAAAGCCAGCTATTGGCCTTTGGCACAATGATGCCATTTAGAAAGGTTCCCATGGGAGGGATTTGACAAAATACGGATGAAACAACTCCCTTGTCCCCTAAATCGATGGAGTAAAGCCCTTATTAGGAGCAACTTAAGTTTCCATGACAGTTTCATACATGCTTGAAATTCCTGACTCAGCCAGAGAAGTCGACAATGACATTTCTTGCGGTTAATGCAAGTGACACTGGCAATAACAATGGCAAGATTGTGTCAACTAGTGTTTCTTGATTATTTACTATATTTTCTAAGCTGTCAACATCTATTTCTATAGCATGATATAACTTGTAACCTAACAACTGTAGACACCATAAGCACCATGCTCATGTTATACAGTGCATGGACAAGGCAGAGACTGTGCCAAAACCAATTCCAACAGTGTACAATGCCGCTTTTGTATTTACTTGCTTGGGATTCTACAACAGGAAAGAAAATAAAGTATCCTGTCACCCTGGACCTGGCTCAGTATCAAATTCAGTGCACTTTCACGTTAAAAATCAAAAAGGGAAGTTTTTTTGGAGTTGCACAGGAAGACATGATTAATAATACATCAGGATTATAGAGCACAGGCTGTGCTGCACTGACTTTAATAAGTCCATGGAGAAAAAACAAACCCAGACTAAGAAAACAACCACACTCGCTGCCTGAAAAACATCTGCATTTAAACACCAATAAATCTGCATTTCTTTTTTTCCTCTCTAGCATAAAGTATTAGTTAGTAGTTCATAATTAAAATACACCCACATTTTTACGATAGCCATCATATTTGGTTACTTATCTCAGATGCTGCTGTCCAGCATATCAGTGAAATATGAGTTTTTTGGGGAAGTACACCTGAGCTACTGTGGTTTGCTGCAAAACCCTGAGAAGTGGAATAATTGGCACCCTAGTGTAAGGCTCCCTCTGTTAGGTGCCAGCTGTTTAAAATATGGATGATATTGTTTTCATTGCTGGGCTTTTATTGAGTTCTGCTTGGGCCGTGCAGCATAATCCTCTGACTCTGACCTTTTCTGGCATGTGGAAAAAGTAAATAAACAAGGCACTGATGTATTCCCTCCGTTACCAGAGGAGCTGAGCAGCAGCTTCTCAGTTGATCACATTCAGGTGTCTGGATTCAGAAAGCTGTCTGTGGGCTCCCGAGCAGGAGAGGGGGAGAAGCTTCTCCATGGATCAGGTAAAGAATAATGGATGATGGGGAGAAAGAGAAGAATTTATTGACAATTCTGATTGGTGTATACATGTATGTGCTCTCTATTGGTGCATTTCCCATGCAAGCAGAACTAGAGGACGTTGACCTCGCTCTGTGTTGGCTGGAACATTCTGTAAAAATGTACAGTTCTTCACAGAGGTCACATTATAAGACAGTAAAACGGAAAAAAATTTGCAAGACAAGTCATGAAAAATGTTGATACAGTGAAACAAATGCTGTTTGCAGGAAAATTAACACTACTCTGTTGTAGCTTCTACCATTGTATATGAAAAAAAAAAATCATCAAAACAATGAGCATACATGTGGTAGAAGTTTTCTTAGCCACTAATTTTCCTCCATATTTACACATGACATTTCTTGCACAGTGGCTGTGCACAGATATCACACTAATCCCAGTATTGCTGCATTATTCCACTCATGGTCATCCATTGTTGCATAAATACATAGATAAGAAAATGATTAAATTTAAGTCAAGTCCTTCCCGTTACACACTGTCGCCTTAAATCATGCATAAATGTGATAATTACCCACACTAGGCCAAAAGGGCCCATCACTGCCACTTTAAATCCAATAAACGCCGCGACCTGATCACTGTAATTGACCATCTATCAGGGTCATTGAGGAGTCCAATGTTGTTAACCACTGCTTATAATTCCTCTTGATCATTGCTAATTACAGATAGTGGGAGGAACCAATATTCCAGATACCCTGCAGTGATGGCAGAGAGCATCTGCCAGCCGGTCCAGAAAGGTAAGACAGGACGCTTTTATGAGTTAATATGAAAAATGGCATATTGTAATTTACACCACATAAAATAGCAACTTGAAAGAGTATTGCATTTTTTTTCTGTGTCAGCACCACTCTCCTTAAACAGCGCCGCTTGATTTAATTTGCTTTAGTTTGGTTTCTCATGGTAAATGTAAATGAGAACATTTAAGCAACAAATCTCCTTATATTGTAACATAGTTAACTTGGTGTTTAACTTAAAGGCTGGCTTAATAACAAAGGCCATTTTAATACCCAAGGGACAAACGCAGGCTGGTCATGAATTTCATAAAGTGCTGTAACATGCTATGAATATGAGGTGCACTTAGCAGTCATTGTTTTACAAATATCATTAATGCAGATGACCTCTAATGACATTTGAGGGATTTTTTTTTTTTTTTTTTTCATGGAAAGCCCAAATACGACACAAACATATAGCTACATTTTTAACTTTTCATATTTCAAAATTGCAAAACCTTTGCCAGCATTTGCACTCCATTTCGTCCAGTCTGGTATTCTTGCTGTACTCTACTTTAGCTGGGGCAACAAGTCATTGAGAAAATGCACAATTTATTGAAATTTTATGGGAGCACCCTTACCCCCTCTCACTACCACACAATTACGTAAAAAGCCATCTAGTCCTTGAGTAACCCTTTTTATAGTAATTCATTTATGACTCTGGTCACAGAGGGGATGCCTCCCCTGCCACAAACACCCTAAACCATGTGTGGATGGCATGAGGATGAAATCCACACCACACTGAAGGGCACAGCTTTCATCAAGCTTTTCTTTTTCCCTTCATAAGCACATCATAAAATATTTCATTCCACGCTCGCAATCGACTTGTTTCATTACAAAGTTGTACATTTTATGTCCATGAATAGGAATGACTTAACCAAGAATCGTTTGGGTATTTCAAAACGTTTCACGTTAATCGAAAACATGTTGTCCAAATTGCTTGTTGTGTTGAAGGAAAGATGGACAGAACACAAATTAAAAAGAAGCAAGAAAAAGATGCCAGAGACAGAGAAATAAAAGGAAAATGAGACAAAGAGATTGAGTGAGCAGTCGAGAGACCACTATAGTCTCTCCTGAGATGAGTATGATGATTGCACCCACATTCCACTGCAGAGCTAAAACCCTTGGAGGCTTTTGGAATGTGAAAACCTACTTCTTCTCTCTTTATAGTACAACACTTAGGCAGCGTACCACTCTTTTTTTTTTTGCACCCTGAACATTGCTCACATCGCTGTTCCCTGAAGCTTGAAAGCACAACATTTCTCAGCCAGCAACTCCCACTGGGACCAAAGCCCAGAGATGGAAATGCAAAGAATATGTTTTATTGGACAGTTGCAGACAAATAAATCTAAATATGTATTTTGGTCATGTTTGTGTGCAGACTGCATCCTGAGGGAGTTGAAATGATTATATGACATAAATAACAGCACTGTAGCATGATATTAGGTCACATGTTTACATACATGGACCTGAGGTCAAGAAGAAAAAAAATAGTCAAACACTATTTCTCTTCTTTTGAAGTGAACATTGTTAGGGTACACGGCGCTAGGAATCATACTTTCCAGTGTGCTGGCTTTTCACAATGCCGACTACTAATGATAATTAATGAGATATGAAACCAGACAGTCAGGTAAAATATACATAGTGAAGTGGATAAAAGTCATAGCTATATTGAAACCTGCCTGCTGAAGCACAAATCAACCTGTCCGTTGTGGAGGGGACAACATGGGTCACCCTGAATGAAATGGTTTAGGCTCACTGATCTGCGTGAAGGAAAGTCAATGGGAGGTGTCAGTGAGAGGGCAGGCGGGGACTACTGCAATCACATGTCCTGTGATTGACGTGCCCTAACCTGGAGGGCTGTGTGAGATGTCAACATGGTGCAGCCCCCTAATATGGCCTCAGCTGATGTGGGCTCATAGGACCACAGTGAGTTATGGACAAAGGCTGCTCACCATCCTGGCCCTGTAGGTTACATGAAACTTTGTGTTTCTCTTTCCTTAAGTAGCATGGGGGAATAATGTAGGTTTTCATGCAGACATGTAGTCAAAATAAAGGAATCACAGTTGTTAATATTTGGCTCAGTGTTTGAAGCTTTTTTATGCTGGAAGAACCTTTTTCTGGCATGATTTTAGACCACTGATCTCACAGCAGGCAACATCAATACTTATTACTATTGACATATCCATTCTGATTGATTATCTGTTCCCCCTCACTTTTGGTGAAGTTGATGGAAGATGTCATGTCGAATGCCATTACACAGCACCTAATAAATTCTCAGCTGAAATCTTATCTTACAATGGGAGACATTGTCATGTGGTTATCATCATTATTATGCTGTTCAGTGTCTGTCATGATCGAGAGACCTTTTTGGTGTTTTATATATGTATATATATATATATATATATATATATGTGTGTGTGTGTGTGTGTGTGTGTGTGTGTGTGTGTGTGTGTGTGAGACTGTATTTATGCAATGAGGAAGTGATGTATTAAGCTTGATGGATTAGATGAGTTGTCTTTTCTACATTTTTAATTATTACAATCCGTGTTTAAATGAACTTTAATTTCTTCTATAATTGATTTTGAAATGTAATCATTTTACCTGTAAAATATTTCCCTTTTGCTGCATCCCAAGACTCCACTACAATAATATTGAAGGAAAACTATGCGCTTCAACTTTCCAATCCAGTGTTGCTGCTTTGAAGGTAGAGCAAACTTGGGAAATAAAAGCGGCGGCCTGTGGCAAACTGCACTTCAGAGAATTCAGCCCCTTTTTTACTCTGCCACTTGTGACAAGTGAGCCATGCGGCTGTACAGAATTATATATCTGTGTGTCTAATTATTTCTTTTCAACTCTGCACAATAAAAGACTGTATGCTTTCCTCTTACCACGGCTAGGACAGCATGAGGAGTGCCCTCCAAAATATTCCCTCTCATGCCTCTGACATGCACATCTGTCTGCATGTCAGCATAGCAACTTTCTAGACATCTCTGGTTTTTAATGAAAGAGATCTAGATACTACAAATGCAATAGGCGCTGTGATGACATATTTCAATTGCATTGTGCAAATAGAATCTCTCTCTGTCGTTCTTTTCATCTTTAATGTTCTCTGCTTCATAGTTCAAACTACAGCGAAGATTTCAGACAATTGCTCTTCAAAACAAAGCCCACCGCACAGGCTACAGCTTTATTGTAGTAAAGATGTGTTGCATACAACTAGTTTTTGGCAGAATAATAGCCATCTTTATAACAGAAACAATATTAAAATTGTTTTCTATTAGATTATTCCAATTTTGATATTTTACACAGGTTTTAAAGGACACTTATTGCATGCAGAAATACAACCAAATGCCACTGAATGTCTGTATGTTATTTAAATGAACTAAATGAACCCAATATTTATTGTAGTGAAAGACGGTGGTTTGAGAAGGAAATGCTTCTGCTGCATTGTGGTCACAAGGGGGTAGCATTGACACAGTTGTTCAAGCCCTTTAGCAGGCAGCCCAGCAGCAGGACAAACTGCCTTTGATGTAATTGAGGTCTTAGACCTCTTAGAAAAGCATATATTGGTTTGTATGGGGAAATGTTCAAGGAACAATGGATTTCCATAAGTGGATGTAAAATTGTATTTGGAGCATCTCCGGCATGCTAACCACTCTCTAAACAATAAGAAAAAGGACTCCTTCAGGATGGGATGGGTAATTCCAAGGCACTTACAGGCTGGAAATGTAATGGAATGTAGCATTAGGATTAAATGTGTGACTAAAAGATGCAGACCTGACTAGTTCTGGGCGCTTTCCGAGGCGATTCATTCAAATAAATTTGTAGATATTCTCAGCTCTGTACAGCAATACAGTACATCCTAATAGAAACTGGGAAGCAGCATAAAAACACATCTTTGTCTCCTCTCTTTCAGCAGTATGATTGAGTGTGGATTTTTGCCTTTGTTTAGAATTACAAATATGATAATTTATTTTCAGCCAAGAAGAAAAGGAAATGTCAGAGAAAAACATGGGACAGAGAATTATGACCTCCAACCTGTATAGATTAAGCTGTTAATTATCAATCATTCCCTGGCCACACAAATATTCCCCCACAAACATTTTTGTCTATCCGGCTTTCCATCCAAAGTAATACTTAAGAGTACGAGTCTGGCAGGGTCTCATAAATAAAGGTTACCTATTTACATATTCAGTTTATCATGAATATTGCATACTCTGTACATAAAAATTCAAATGCAGTGTTTATGAATTATGATCATGCAGCAAACGTGAAAAGACACACAGCTCAGTCCATTCATACACAGAAGGGATTTAGAGCATCGCTCTGCGATTAATAAAGAATGAAGCAGACATTTGACCTATAGTAATTAACTCCTTTCAAAGACTTTCCCTTCGTTAAATTAACTAGTCCTTTCAGAAACTGTAATCTAGTGTAAACTTCCTTTTTATTATATTTAAAAAATATATATATATTTTAGGAACACAAACCAAATTTGGACCTGACTGACAGGACATCGAGGATTATCGATGGGTTAATGTCCCATTAAGAAGTGACATATTCAAACCCTTACCTATCTGTAACTCACCCAACCAGAAATTCAGCAGAAAATAATGATAGCCATAAAACAACTATTGTTTACTGACTTGTCCCTCAGTGGTCAACTTCTTTACTGTGTGTGATTTAACATGGACAGAATCACTAAATAAAACAGACAATAAATTCTGCATATTTCCAATATTTAGGTCCAGAGTTTTAATACATGTGTCTGTGCTAATGTAGAAACACTGTAAATATATTCACAGCATTCCTGCACTATGGTCTTGCTTTCTACTTAGGGAGACTATGAGAAGTTACTGCATGCCTTGTATGCACTGATGCACTCGAGCATAATATGCATGCACGTAAATGCAAAGACAATGATAAAATTCTCACTGTTTGAATCAGTGACACTATACATACATGCATGCACTCTCACACACACCACGTGCAGTAGGAATATATCAAAGAAAAAGGCGTTTGACTGTGATATATCTGAAAGCACTTTATGTTGTAATGGCATAAAGGCACAAACACTGTGCAGCAAGTGTCTCCTCTCCCTTCATGAACTAGTTAACCTGAAAGAATACGATCTACAAATGTGTTTCAGCAAAAGCAAATTACCTGGGTTTTGTGGAGGGGAACTAATCTCTCCAAGCATGACACTGGACAGGAAAGGCCTCTTACTGTTATTATGATGTGTCGGCTTGTGTTAGATGGAGGGCCTTGATGGCCGCATCAGGAAGGAGCATCGAAGCCCCTCTACCATGACAGCGCGCTGATGGATGCACGGGTGGTGGAGGGGCAGAGAAGATGGAGGTTAGAAGACTGGAGATGAGGGAAGGAAGGAGGGTGCTATGAGGTGCAGTGGGGGTTATACAATAATAAATACCTACACATACAGCACATTAGCAGTAGGTGCAGTATCCGAGCAAGCATTAGCATGCATGATAAAGGTTTCTATTGGACAGACAGTCTTTGAGAACAAAATAAAGGTCCTCCGTGGTGAATTTTGAAAGACCGGTTTTGTGTGACCTGCGAAATGATTTGTTCCATATTAAGCAGACTGATGATAACTGCCCATTTGAAAATAACTCAGAAAATCAAAATATCAGTGTGGCAAAACTTGTTATGCAAAACCCTGCATGGGTTGATTTTTGACATTCATGGGCAAAAAAAAACAAACAAACCAAAACAAAACAAAACACTGTACATAACACACTGACCAAGAGCTGAGGAAGAAGTGGGTGGGGAAGCGATACTTGACTTCACTGTCTTTGTTTTCCTCTGGCAGCAAAACATACGTGCATTTCATGACAGTGTGTGAGTATCAGTGCAGTTGAATTGCATGCCGCCCAACATACATTTTCCCAGCTACCATGTGATTCATCACCCACAGTTAGGAGGCTAAATAGTGATGCTATATATACAATATAACAATCATGGCTCATAATGCCATGGCAGCTTCACAAGATGTAACCTAGCTACTGTTAAAACTAGCATGGGACTCCCAGCTATGGGTCATTAGTCTGGTTCTTTTTTTGTTGTCGTACAGTATCTTTGTTAGATTATTCCAGCAGGGCAGTAGTACCATGGACAGGCACTTGTTGGTGTATCACAGTTTGTTGTTGTTGTTGTTGCTGTTTTTTTTTTTTTTTTTGCTCAGAGCTCTTGTGAGGGGGTGTAGAAATCTTACACACACCAGCAATATCCATACTAAAATATTAATGGCCAGTTTTTCCCCTACGTCAGCAGGCTGTAATTTGATTTCTGGTCAAGAAATGCAGTTTTGGGCGGCAGATCTCCCAGTGAACACCGGTCCCTGGGTTCCTCCCCGCCTTGCTCCTTTGGGTCCCAGGAGACTATGGGCGGGGGAAAGTGTTATGGAGAGAGATGGTGCTCCTCCTTGGCCTGGTAAAGATTGGGGGTGCCGACGCACAGCGGGACAGGTGTTCTGAGCTGCACACAGGGGAGTCTCACCAGGCTGCAATGCCTGGCCTACATCCATCTCTGTACCTGGGGAGATGAATGGAAAAATGTGACCCAAACAGTCTAACATCACAGCCATGGCAGGAACGTGTTCTAACAATGGGGAGCAGGGAGGGTTCCCCGTATCATTACTAAAAATGAGGCACACTCTGCAATTAATTCCGCCCAAAAATGAATGTCCATAGCTCGCAGCGTACCTGTCTTTGGCACAGATGAGAAATAGATTAATAGCGCAGAATAGAGAAAATAATCTTATTCAGTACCATGCTGCACTGATATAAAATGAGCTTCAATACTTGGCTCATTTCTTGATCAACATTTTTTGTCATCTTGCAAACCCTACGTTTCAGCCTTTATTGTATAAAATGGTGTGATCTTTCGACTGCCCTTTGTCTTGGAAGAAAAATTAATTCTCATTTGCATTACCACGTCTAAATGTCAGCCACCGATATTTTGTTAGACATTAGTAAAGCTGGCAGCAAGAGGCGCTGGATAATTGCACTCAGCCTAGCAGAGGGATTTACATAATTTCAGATAGCAATTAAAGAATCCTTGGGAATTTTCTTCGTGGCCTCCCTCTCTCTAGCCCACTCCTACAGCAGTACAAAAGAAGCATTCGTTTACATTAAGCTCCATGCTCCTTGCTGTTCATTTGCATGAAATTAAAGGTTTTCATGATCTCGAACAGCAGGGTAACATTTAAAATGCTGTTTTAAAGCCCTCACCTTGGAATAATGAAACGCTTCTACTTTTTTTTCGAAGGCAGTGGGAGTTCATTGACTGCCTGTCCACAGCAAACTTTCTTATTTTCCATTCACTTGTACAATGTGGTCCTTTATTGCTTTCAATTAATAAAAATGATTGACCTTTTTTCTCTTTCCAAGGTCCCTTGTCCCTTTGATCTGGCCATACCTAACGCCAGCCCACCACGCCCCCACACCACTCACCAGGCTTTTAAATATGACAGGTATCCTCGGTCGGTCAAAATTTTCTCGTTTATGTGAAATAACTATTTTTGAGCATAAGCCTATACTGCAACTCACTTCCTGTCTTTTTGCCAGGACAAAACCATGTGGGGACTTTTACTAGTGCTGTGAAGATAAACCTCTCATGTACAGTATCTTTAATTAGGTCCCTGTGGGTCCCAGTGTTATCTGCCATGCTGATTAGGATGAACATTAACTTGCCTTAGCCCTGCGTCTGATAATAAGCATTGGTGTATGGCGAGAGGAGTGCAAAATCCAATTGGACATCTTTTGCAGACAGCACAGTCCGCTGTTTTTGAAGAATATGATATTTCTGTGGCTTCTTTGAGCTTATAGAAATATTACTCTCATGCTATCAGAAGGCAAAGCCATCTTGCTTTAAAATCCTGTATGATTGTTGTTGGTGTGGTCTGGATGACACATATGATATGGGTATGGATCATAAGGATTAGTTAAACCAAACCCCTCCTCCTGAGAGCTCTGTGGCTCAGCAGGCCAGTGTGCATAATATTATGTACTGTACTTGCAAGATTGCAAGTTCAGGTCTGGCTCTCCCATGTCATCCCAGCCCCCATTTTTATGTCCTATCATTTTATTTACTGTATACTATCCAATAAAGCAGAAGTGCCGTCACAATAATCTTAAAAAAAAAAAAATCCTGATGAATAATAAGGCCTTTGTTAAGACAATAAAGCTTTGTCAGGAAGCTGCTTCAGAGATAAATACAAAGCCTCATCAGAACAATACCCTTCACACTTCTTCCTTGATTCCCTTTACGTCCTTAAAGGCATCACAGAACATTTTCACACTAGTCGTCCCACCGCTGTGAAATAAATTGTGACAGTAACTCAATATGAAGTGAAATAGCTGAGAAAGCCTTGAGTTCACTTGCGCTGACAGTGCTGTTTAATTCCATCTTGTGCCAGCCTGACATTTCTGCTGCCACTAAATATTAAACATGTGTACCCGTTTCATTTGCATCTGGTAATGAGGTGGGAGACAGCGCCCAACTGGTCAAGCCACTCTCATGGTAGTGTGCCTGTGCTACCTCCAACACAGTCACATGGACAAGGATAAACCAACAGAAATATTTAGAGAGGAAGGGAAAGGAGACAGAATGGAATATAGAAAAAGGGGGAGGGGGAAAGTGAAGGATAGAGCACCCTTGTGTGTGCTCCCCAGAATTCACAAAACCAGTCTGAAATGACCCCAGCTCTCCCGCATTGTCTGCTTTGGCTGACATTTTTCCCTGAATCTTTTAAGATGCATCCCTTGCTGCAAAATGCATTAGTGGAGAGAGGAGAAACAGGAGGCACAAGAGGAGAGGGTTAAATGTGATTGCTCTAAATGTCATCACATCTTCATAATGCAATATATATTCATGATCTGGTGGTCCAGGAGGGCAGACATCACAGTTGTGTGCTGTAATTTAAATGTTTTATCCCAATTTTGATCCACTATACAATTCTGTGCAGACATTTCAAAGCATGATATGCATCAGTTTTATAGGCATTATAGATTTAGATGGAATGATAGGTATCTGAGCTGTGTGCTGTGTGATGTGCGTGTTATTCAAAACACACAGGGAAGTTCACAGAGTGGGCAAGCTCAGTCTACCGTTATCCTTACAGCATATGGATAATAGGATTCATATCAGAGCCAATCTAACACTAAGCATGTGTTGCTTATTTTATTCTGTATTGAAGATGTGCTATGCAAAAGGCCAAACAATGAGAACCACGCAGACTCAACCATCACATGTCATGTTTTTTCCATTCCCTTTGTCAGTTGAGTCTAAATGGTTCTCACTTCAGTCAACTCTCAGTAATTTGGCATAGTCCACATTTAATGACTACTAATTTAATAGGCTCTTTATAATTTAATGCTAAAATACCAGTGTATAAATACTGATGCTACTGTATATAAATAATACATATTAACAACAAATATAACGAGTTCATTCCTCTGGCCTGTTCATTTTATCAGTGATACTGAATCAGTATTGTGCTCTTCAGTGTTTACAATACTGTACAAAAGCCAGGGCTTATGATGTGCTGCATGAATAAAAAAAAAGAAAGAAAGAAAGATAGAAAGAGTATTCCCTTTCCTCTGTCAACTTTCCATGACAGTGTACAGCTATAATCACTTTGAGAAAAAAAAAAACTGTCTGTCAAGGACCAGTGTGAGGAAACTTTACACGTTAATTTTACTCGTATGACTTCTTAGGCACAGATTTACCTTCTTGCAGCCAGCGCTGGAAAGGGAATGTAGCGCTGTCATTGTTCTGCTCGGTACATCCCTCCGCAACAGTTAAAGTTTGGAGACACCTTCTCTTTCCATGAGGGCTTGTATTGCTTTCATAATATGTATCAGATATGTCGCAGGAAATCAAACCTTGATCAAAACCAAAGCTGACTGTCTAGGAGAAACAGGGAAACATCAAAGAGCTTACAGTAGAAAGGCAGAGGTGGTTGAAGTGAAGGGGGGTGGAGGTGGGGTGTGTGTGTGTGTGTGCGTGTGTGTGCGTGTGTGTGTGTCTGGTGGTGGTGGGGGGGTCCTCTTCTTGTTAATTCTTCTCATAAGAGCTGTTAAGCACATTCAGCAGTCATTGAGAATTGTGTCCACTCCTGGGCCTCCGGTGGGACTGCGTGTCCTGAGGTTTACTGTTGCTAGCTTGTCATGTCCACGTCAACAGCACTTATCGCCTTCTGTCTGAGCGCTGAGACATTTCCCAGGCATTTAGCTGCCTGTTTGTCTTCTCTTGATTTCCCCTCCAAATCTGTCACATATAGTCTTCACCTGACACCTCACAGAGTGTTCCTCTCTCAAACACTGTCAAAACAGGAAGATCCAACTGGAAGAGATAGCAGCAGGGAACCACAGATTGCCAAATGTTATACACTCATCAAGCACGGCAAATAATGACCTGTGTATGAAAAACAGGTCTAGGATCTTTTACTTCATCAACACACTGAAGGCTATTCAAATAATACAAAAATAATAGCTGGTGCATTTGTTCCTTGTTCTTGTTTTGCAGTTCAGCGGTATTCACAATTATCAGGTGCTGCTTTATGCTGCTCACACATTATGCTGAACGTCAATAACACAGAGTCCAGAGTTTTCACATCACTAAGACTTTCTCTGTCCTTTATTTTTCTCAGAGCAAATGCACTGGCAAGAAAACAATGCGCTTCATAGTGAAGGCCTGGCATAGAATCAAAGACTTCTCTTTGGTGCATTTTTCTTTCCTTGCCTTTCTTCCCCGGCAAAGCCCTTCTATTATTTCAATAAGCACTTGGTTTTAATACATTATTGATCTTAAGGTTGAACTAAGGGCCATTGCATTAGGACCAGGATTCTAAAGCCCATCATGGTATGACACTCATGTACTTGTGAAAAATTATACCAATTATGAAATCAACCAACAACTACCTCAAAAAGCAATCAATTGTCACATTGGAAAGCATTTTGTCCCACAATGCTATTGGCTTTGTGGTTACACAGAAGGAGTGGGCGTTGGATGTTTAATGACTTCCAAATACCGATTTCTCTTTTCTTTTCTTTTCTTTTTTTTTTTAAGCTTATTGCTATTCACCGTGGACTTGAGATGGTTTTACTCTACACTAAAGCAAGCCTTCGATTGTATTTGATGCTGTATGTTGAGCGTCTGTGTGCCAATAAGACAATAGCATTTTCCATCGATTAGTCTTTATGAGCAGCAAAAGCTCAACACCACCATGTGCACTTAAAAGCCTACATTAAGGCTATGAATTATGATTAGTATACTATGTTTCAGTGCATTAGGCAAGGATATATTCATTTTAATTCTGCAAATGCCACAAAACTAGCTGAGAAGAGAGCCATTTCTCGACCCTTCTAAAGGGGGAGGGTGCCAGGGACTGAGTGCTTGTGGGGTCAAGTGCAAGCCATGTCTTTGACAGTGGCTGCCTGGCTGTGTTTCCATATCACAACGTTCAATCATGCAGTGCCCTCATGCAGAAACCTTTAACTCAATGCTCATAAATGCAGGGAAGCAGGGCTTAGTGTCTGCTTCAGCACCGGCACCCTCTGTGGTAGTATTTGTTGTGGTCAGTGGGCATTTTTCATTCCTTTGTGTGAACAAAATATGCAAAATGTAGAATGTAGAATTTTCTAGAATTTTCGTCTGCCTGTAAAAGACACAAACTAAGTATTATCAAAATCAACCAGCACAGTGCTTTCTATAGGGCTCCAGGCATAGTATGAGCAACTAGAATTAAGGTCACCTTTATTGTTTCCTATCTAAATAATCTTTGTGACGTCTAAATGACATTTTAATGAAAAATCCAGACAGCTTATTTTGAATAGTTTCCTAAAAGATGCAAAAGGGCTGAGCTGTAGTGAATTGCAAGTGTCTTTGGGGGGACGGGTGGCTTGACGGGCATACGAAATCTGAGCCAAATAAATGAAGTGGAGATGGTAATACAGTGTGTTATAGCAGAGAGTGACAAGCCTGTTCCTCCCATGAAGCAGCTGAGCTGGCATTAAACAGACAAGACATCCCCTTCAGTCAGTTATCAGCCCAGGAATAATGAAGGAACAGGCCGGCAGACCAGGACGAGTCACCCTAGTCAGCCAAGTGGAGAATTTAATTTCGTGCAGGTTTCTCTGCAGCCAAGCATTTCCCCATCGGAGGTCCACTGGTGCTTGGGTGAGCATGGACAACTCAGTGCACCCGACTGCGAGTCTCTCTGGCACTGACAGAGATGTGTGGTGATGGATTTTAGAGTGGCTGGGGAGAGGGTGGACTTTCGTTTGGGTAGGGTCGTTAAAGAGGAGAGAGAGCGATGACAAGCTAAGTTCACAGAAAAGTAAGAAAGCGATCACTCGTGTTTCTCATTTTCCAGAGTATGGATGTATTATTAAATAAAAGACAGTGAAATGAGAAATGGATCTCGTGTGCCCCAGAGATCTGTTGGAAGGAAATAATATTGTCTGTGCTTAATGTAAGCCTAACCAACAACCACTCTTCCTAACATCTTGGCTGCTAATTTTTTGTACTTTGATTTCTCATTGTTGTACAAAAGCATTATACTTGCAAATCTAAATACTTAATCTGAGTGCATGCATTTATCTGCCGACCTAATAGTGGTAGCATTGCTGAATTTTTAATTTTAATGTTTATTTTTAATTTTTTATATGGTCGACTTTCCCCAGTGCCTTAACAATTAAACATAGGTGAAACCTTTACATGTTGTATAAAAACACTGGTTTTCTCTCTTTTTCTTCTCACTTAACATCATCATTCCCCGACGGTTTCAGTCTTGCACTTGCTTTTCTGGTCACAGGATTCAGTTTAGCTTGAGCTGAATGTTGAAAAAACTGACAACTGATGCCCTCGGCCTATGCCCACCACCTTCAGATTTCCATGCCCTGCAGCCATAGCACTGCATGCCCCGTCCATGTGCGTTCTTGCAGATGTGTAAGGTCTGCACAGCACAATGGCCTTGCAGGCATGCTGAATACACTGGCGATCTCCCAACCCAGATGGCATTTTTCCATCGCGGTACCATGTCTTACTGTGAAAATCATAATTTCTGATTCATTTCCAGGAATAGTACGCTAACCCCTCTTGCTTCCAGGACCCAGCGGTTACAGATTTTGTTCTCATTTGGTATGTGGTCAGGACCACGGTGCCTCTGAGCAAATGCAGGAAAGCTGGTTTTAAATTTGGCAATAAAATATTTGAAATCATGTAATGTAACAGCATTCGTCCTGAAACCAATTTCATCAACAACAGGAAGACAATGCAAAACCGAACATAGGTACAAGCTCACTTTAAGACCTCAATTGCTTTTACATTCATGTAACCTGAATAGCAATTCTGAGGCTATTTATTTGACTGACCTATATCACAGAACTGAACTGATGATTAGTGCGTTCAGAGGTTACTATTTGACTTGCAGAAATTTGATATCATATTTCATATTCACTTTGAGTTGCTGAGTTCAGAAAATGAATTTGTAAGGCAGTTCCTTGAGATTGAATATAATTATATTGACAGTCACTTTCAACTAAAGCTTCAGCTTCACTTTTCTCAGATAAAATTCAGTTTTCTAACTTCAGGTGCAAAACACCCATCAGGGATAAACGTAAAGGATCAGACATAAAGGAAATGTCCGATCCAAGAACTGACACCACTGTATAGCAGTTTTCTGTAGTTAGTCAGTGTTTTCTTCTTCATCTTTTTTTTTTCTTTTTCTTTTTTTTTTTTTTTGCACTTTCAGCCACTTTTCAGTCAAGAACTTGTCAAAAAATTATGCTCACTGACATTGTGGGACTGGATCTTAGCTATTTTGCTTTTTCAAGTGAGGTAGGATATGTATGTGTGTGTGTGTGTGTGTGTGTGTGTGTGTGTGTGTGTGTGTGTGTGTGAAAGAGCTCAATCTGAATGCAGGTCAGGTGAACATGAATCTGTAAAGTGCTTATAGATATGAGTGTGAGCATGAATATGTTTGTCTATGTGCTTGCCCTGTGATGGACTGGAGAGCTTGTACAGATCAGAAATCTGTGGCTGTGCAACAGGACAAGCCTCTTTTTCTGGTGAGGGTTTGGTTCACTCATCACCTACAGGGCGAGGTCAGTGCTTTACCACAACTGCCATATTGATTATGTTTGATCATGTGGGCTTTCCATCTTTCTGATGACAGCAGAAAAGGCCATCTCAGACGTCGTTCCAGAATCTCCTATAAATGATCCCATAATCTGGGATCGTGATTGGTTTTAGAGGAGATTGTAGGTGTATGGGTAACATTATCTGCTTTCTCATATGTTTGATAACTGCTCATATTATGTGAAAAAGGGAACTATCCATCCAGCAAATACTAATATCCATCAGGGGGAAAAAGGTCAGGGGAAACAGGCAGTCAGGTTTTTTATGCTACTAGTTATAAGACTATTCCCAATAAAGGGATAATACAGCAAACCTAAAAGGACATTCTTTACGCTGATTATGTGTACATCAGTGATGCTGCTTGGTCTGTAACAATTATGCACAGAATTAAAAATACTCCATAAAGAAATATTTGTTTGCATGTTAGGTTAGTCTTGATGTATGTTTCTATTTGTGTAGGTGAAGTGCAGACTTCACACCAGCAGTAACCACTCATTTGGAAGCCAACCAAACGCCTGTGGCTGTAAGGACCTGCCCAGGATCCAGGTTCTTAAAGCGGAAATAATTGCAGGAGTGCACGCTCCATTAAAAGCAACTATTTAATACAATAATCATTCAATTAAAAATCCCTTGTAGCAGCTGCCATGGTTGATTTGGATCAACAGAACATTTTATTTTTGGCATAAGGCAAACTTTACCTATAGATTTACCTATATTTTAAAGTTCTGGCTCATGTCTCTCCACAATAATACTTCATTTCTGACCAGTATTTTTGTACTTCACTTATCCCCCCCACAGATGTTCAATTTTCTCATCATTTTGTAGTGAACTTTATTAATGTGCTGCAAGGCTCATGCTATTATCTGCATGCTAGAAAAATAAGCACTATTGTGTTTAAAAATGGAGTTTTAGCTATATAGTGCCATCGTTTGGATGTTGAATTTGGGAGTGGGATGTATGATGTGCTGCACGTGCTGCAACATGTGCTCTACTTTGCGTAGAATATCATAAACTTATTGTCAACAACCTGAAACCCATTCAATAAGTAATCAGCTGCTAGTTGGATGTATTAGTCAGGTCTACTCTGTTGGCAGAGCCTCCACAACTAAACACAAGAGAAACAAAAACATTATCCAAGTAGAATAGTGTACTCAGTAGAGTGCAGATCTGCCTTAGGCATATATCTTATCCTTAGGCAGTGAACCACCCCTTTTTTACCTACTGGGAGAAGGGAAAATATGGAGGCACTGCCTGTGTTCCTCCTCCTCTCCAGTGCTTGGACTTAGACAAAAAAACAACCAAGGAGTTAGCACTCAGTTGTGATATAAGAGAGGATTTTCAAAGGTTTTGATTCTCCACCACCACGTGGTTTTTGATCATACAGTCATAACTGTGCACAAAAAATATTAGGCTGATAGGCCCAGTATTATGCAAAATTAGCTGGGGGCAGATACACACACGGATAGACACATGCGACCGAACGCAACATCCCCTCCAGGCTGCTGTCTGTCAGAGATAACTCGCATTTCTTTTGCTCAACCCATTAACATGTACCTGAACCAGGGTTAGGGCGACTATTTTAACCTCATAAAAAATGTTTATGTAACTTAAACTCCAGTTGACACAGGTATGGTATACATGCCAATTGTGGCACACGCAGTGGTGCTGAACTCTGGTGAATGCTGTTACATGAAGTCAAACTGGACACATATCTTGTGTATAACCACTGACTCTTCGCCCTGCCTCTGATCTGTGGTGCAGTAGCCAGATGTGTCCAGTTGCCTCTAGACAGCACTGTCAGCTCTCCAGGAAATGTGTCAGCTCAGTTCCTTCCAAGCATTTTGTGTCCATTTATATTACAGACAGATGGGAAAACAACCAAACAAACAGAGTGTAACAAAACAGAACTGCAACGGAAACATATTTTATATTTGATGAATTCTCCAGTGTAATGTGCATGTGATCTAGTTTTTTTTTTTTTTTTTATGTGTTTATTTATTTTAAATAAAGCTAAACAGAGGTAAACTGTGGCTGAGGATATAAAGCATAGTAACAGACAGATAATTTAGGTTTAAGAAACAAAATATTGTACCACCCATTTTACAGCCACCAGCGAAATGGGCTTTCAAATGGGAAACGTCAGATGCTATGCTGTTGGTTGCTGTTGGCATGCAAGCCCATTCTTCATTACAGAGAGACGGCATTGTATTTTTATCTTGTTGGGTGCCTTCTGAGCAAAGGAGCACATTACGTCAAGTCTTTGTTTTATTGTGTTCAGCAAATTAATAAATGGGAAGCACAGAGGGAAAAATAGATATGAAAATGTGTACTTTGCATTATTGAAAAGCCCATCCACTAAAGGTTACCAGTAGCTATTGTAGTACAATCTGTGAAATGTAATTAGAGAGTGTGTGAGAGAGAGCAGCGCAGATAAAGCTGCCTTTGCCATTACAGACTCCCTCATAACATTTTGCTTCCCCCTGAAACTTATTCTCTCTGAACTAATTTTGCATGACATATTGCATTTCTGCTTCAGCTATCATGAGGCTACCTGTGAATTAGTATGGGTTTGCGATACAGCAAATTTCCAGATTACAGTTTGGACATGCCGATATCTCATATTTTCTGCGATTTATTAATTTAAGCAAGACAGACCTCACAGCATCACTTCCAGCTGATATTGCCTGTGCCTTGTGCATGCGGGCGTGTATGGGACTGATGTTGTATTCATGACAGAATTCTGAAAACGAATGAAAGACTTTATGAAGGTACCTTGACTAGCACATGCACGATAATTTCACTACTTTAATGTTCATACACTTGTGAAAAGATGAAGAGCTTTGCAGGTATTTCATCGAGTCCCTCATACAAAATAATTTGATCAGTCAAACATCCAGATATCCTGTTGCTGAATTTGTGTTGTAAGACCACTGTGCGTCTTCAGTTTTTGTTGGAGTGGCTTATCAAAGTAATATGTAATAGTGCATCAGTATATTCAGTGGAAAATCAATTTTATAATAGATATAATAGATATAATATGATAGCCCTATAATTATATTACAAAGTGTTATGTACAGATTTGTGACTATGTTCTGCTTTCTATTTATATGTGAAAGCAGAAAACTAAGAATCTCTTTATCATGCAGACAAGACTATCATATAAATACAAAGTAATCATTATTGTGACCAGAATTGTCACTGTTTACGATATTAACTATTATTGTCAAAATGTTCTGAAAATGTTAATTACTACACATTGAAATCATTACCCTATATTTTGTACTGAAAATGCAGCTACAACTATCAGCACTATGGACTTTGCATTAACATATTACCATATGTTAACATATGAAATATACAACACAAATGTAGCAGTTATGTAACAAAAGAGATGGATCTTGAGAAGACATTCCAATTGTGTTTCTCCAATGGGAACATTTTTGCAGCTGATACGACTATTGTTGAATTGAAAGAAAGGAGACACGCTGAACAAATGATTAAAAACGTAGCTACCTTAGCCAACAAGCTAATGTGTTATCGTGTAATGGGGTGAGCGAAGCCTGCAGAAACTTTAGCCTTAATTCTTTTTTTCTGTTTTTGGATCCATATTGGCTTGTCACTAATCTTCCTGGGTTCCATGTAAAAACAGCAACAATAAAAACAAGCAATAATTGAAATCACACTGCATCAATACCACAAGACAAAAACAAGATATGAGTAAGTAAGATCAGTGTATATGAGTAAAATAACTCATATACAGCTAACTCAGCATAAGTCATACATATGAAACAAAAATAGTAACCTACAATGACATCAAAAGGAAATTGTTAAATGCACAACAAATCAATCATTCAAAACTTCTGAGACAGACAAAACACAATAATGTCTATGAGACATATGTTAGTGTTTAGTGAAAGCTTTTGTTCATGTTATGCTATTAACAGGTTAGATAAAGCAGAATAATAAGAATCACCTGGTTGATGGTAGACGGTGTGTACTGCAAAATCAGTGCCTTTTTAAGAACACACCAATAGAAAAATGGTTATTGTGATAATTAGAATTTGAACTCAATCGGTGGATATTTTATCATGGTTTATAGTCAAACTTGTTCTATCTCTTGTCAGGACACAAATCTTCAAAATGTTCCTTATACTTGGACAGTGAATGAAGATTGTACTTGTGGACACAATGACAGCACCCAGGATGATTTTATGGAAAAGCACATTTTCTGCTTTGTTCATTTGGAGGTAAGAGTCCAAACAATCATTATATGAATCCACAAGGTCAGTCTCTAATTCATTATCTCTGCGTTCAGCTTCAGGAATTATCTGCTGAAGACCGAAGTAAATTAAAGCTAGCTACTCCAGTTTATAGATTTAGGACAGGGTGATTCACACATTTTGTCAAACTGTGGAAGATTACAATAAAAATCATATGTGATCGCATTTACACACAGGTTATGGGAGGTTATGTGAAAAATCAATCACATTATGCCTCAATGAATTTCTTTTTCCATGCTTCTCTTTCCTAGATAAGCCAAACCTTCTTTTAATGGTCCCTCTCCATAAAAGTGATAATAGAAGCCAACCAGGCCAAAAGTTGAGCAAAAAAGAGAAATGATTAAGGAACCTTATTAAAAGCAACCTTGTAGATTCAGACACGTGATGGAGAGCACATTATGAGGCCTGATCCTTTTCAAATGACACCACGGTTTCCCGAACACGCCGAAAAACCTGATTAGGGTGACAAGCACTGAGTGATACTGCAAACCTGTTAATAACATGAAAATTAGAAGGGGCTCATGCAAAGAAAGGAGATTAATTTAGCTGGAGTCCATCTTGCGCAAATTGCGAAGTTGTGAATATGTTTTCAGATAATGAGCCTTCCTACTTGTCAGCTCACTTGTCATTTTCTGTAATTAATGTTAAGGAAGACTCCTTCCTGATGGTTCATATTACTCATGTACCAGGAAAATTTCTTCCCAGAAATAATTTACATTTATTATCATCAGTCTGTTTGTGTGGTTTATTTCACAGTGGAGTAATTTATTGCAGCACCATTTCGCTCGCCTTGATTAGTCACTCGTCAGACTGAGATGTAATTTTTTTTCTTCATATGTCTGGTCCAGGGAAATTGAAAGTGTTTTTGGCACAGCGTGGCTCCCTCTCAGCTCTACCTTTTACGATTTTTCATTGTTTTCTTTTGTGTGTCTGTGTGTTTTCTGCCTTGTTCTTTTGTGGTTAGAAAATACTCCTCCACATACAAGGGTACACATGAACAATAACATAACATACATGTGCAGTCACACACGGGCAATCTGGTGTTGTTCATCCCAAAGGCTCCCCACCCTCCATCAGAAGTTACAAATGCACAAGACTTAAAAGTCGATTGAACACATTGAGCACACATGCAGTGGCTTGCCAGGTGGATTGTGAATGGCATTAGTTCTCTCTTTAAGCCATACTGAGCAGAGAGAGATGTGGTCAAGACAAAGATGACAGTCCCTCATCGGAAGACAGTTAAATAGTAGAAACTGCTTATCAAACACAGAAGTTATACCTGCAAATTTGCAAACAATATTTTAATTTATCCTACAGCACAGCATGTCTATATAGAGCGGAGAATAATGAAGTTACACATTTGATTTCTTTACACAGGGACATTTATTCCCCTGAGTCTTCCAGAGATACCAAAGAAACAGATTTATCCCACTGTGGTGTGACCATAACTCAGAGAAATATTCATTTGAAACAGATATTTAAATCAGCCTTGCTTAGCTCCTAAGCTTTGCTTTTCTTTGTGCCAGTAAATTTATAAGCCCACTTCTTAAATGTATTATTCATCCAAGCATGTAAATAATGCATGCCTGGTTCCACAGTAAATTAACCCTTTACCTTACCAGGGATACAGGAGTCATTGTTTTGAAAGGCAATTATGTCATTTAATTAATGTTGTAATTAATACTGTAATTAGCTTAAACACCCTGCAACCGGGTGCCACTACTAAGCTGTCTTAATTAAATAGATTGAACGTTTTCATATCTTTTTGCACTGTCACGTTGCAGGGTGCAGAGAAATATGCCATCATATTTGTACGTTTCAATACAACTTTATAAAAAACAAACAGGGACAGAGAACTCATTTAGGGCTAATTTATGCTTATGTAAGGGAAAGACAGATTATTTTTTAAGATTTCTGTCTCTTAAGCCCCCGCTAAGAATAGAAATACTTACTTTTTGGGGCAATAATTTTTGAACAACTACAGTGAATCCTCTGTGTATCTTTGAAAGCTGCTTGGTCACAATTTGAAACTCTATTACAGTGGGAGTGATTGTCTGCTGAAATTATGAAAGAAAATAAATCCGATTCCCAATTCAGCTTTCAAACTAAAGGTAAGGGAGGTGTGCTAGATTGTGCAAGTCTGTGTTTTATTGCTGCAGTACAGCAGCAGAGCAGGCAGACAGCTAATCCGCTAGTAGAGAGTTTTTATCCTTGCCCAACCTGACAGTGATAGAAAGTGTTTTCCCCAAACTAGAAAAATAGTTGAGGGAGGATGAAATAGCAAAGAGGTCAGTGAATACTGAAGGATTTCCAGTCCACTCAGCTCCACTGGCTGCAGGTCCAGCTTTGTATTCATAGGCTGTGAGCATCCATACAGCTCATCTATTGTGCATGTGTATGTCAGAATCACTTTTGAACCCACACAGCTAGGCAGTACCAAAAAGCAATAAGGAGGAACTCCCTGCTTGTAAAATTAATTCCCCTTAGTATGTCAGTGGCTCAAGTTACTGGGAGTTAGTAGGGAGATACAGAATATGCTTTAGCTCATTACACAGGCATTCTTTTTATATTGTTTTTTTAAGAAAGTAGAACATTTTTGTCAAGATTTCAGAGGTGTGAATTAATTGTAAACCAGATTTAGGAGGAAAATCAACACATTTTAAACGGGTTTGTTCTCTTTACATGTGCCATACATGCATCAGTGGAATACCAGGGCTTTCTGTTTGGGTGCTGGTGATTTTATCAATGTCGTTAGACCATTCATTGAACTAAGTGAGGAATCCATCAAAAGCTGACAGGAAGCTGTAGACTAATGGCTGTTAGGCTGTAATATTTTTTAATATGATTTTTATTTGCCTTAATTTCATCTTGTTTTTACGCAGGTCCCAAGTCAGTAGAGAGCTGCTGAGCACACGAGGTCCCATCTGTACAGCTTAAAGGGATCCGTTTTACACCAGCCTCAGTCTGCGCGTGATTGTGTTCTTGCAAAAGCTACATCTTTCAGTGTATGGCCAAGTGAGAAGCATATTGTGTGACAATTGTGCTTCTCTAGAGGGACATATGAAACAAATTAGGATGAGTATGCATTATGTGTACGGTGGCAACAGGAACAACAATTTGTGCACATGCAGAGCCTCTGTGCCCTGTGTTTTTATCTCTTCATACTCCCCTGCATTTGGAGCCACCTTCATCATACACTCCAACTCTCTAAATTAAAAATAGCTCAGCGGGTTTCAATTTTGTGCTGACACAAACCTAATTTTACACCTCCTTTCAGTAGTTTCCCCTGTTCTTACACTTCATATCCTCTGAAACAATCAGCCGCTGCCCTGAAATTGCCTGAAACATAACAAAACAAATGAAATGGAAATTAATTTTTTGCAACAGGATTATCTACCCGTGTGACTATTATCTTTCCCCGCTGTTTATCTGAAGTAAAAGGAGAAGATAATTTTACAATTAATGACATGGATTCAGAACCCTACTGTAATCATTAGATGACACATCTTGAAGAAATAGCCCTCCATATTGCCTTACCCTGGGCTTCAATAATCTTGACCCTGGGTATTAATGGATGAGTTAATGGCCTGCAGAAATCCTTTAATTTATGCCAGGGTGAATTAAGAATAAGTAATGGATTCTGCTTTTCAAAACGTCCAGACAAGGCATTTCCGTTCAGCCTATCTGAGAAATCAAATTATCATATTATCTCTTTGAATGGGTCTTCTGAACCCATATTTCACAATATCTGATGGAAATAGTTTTGACATTCATTACATGACTCTTGCTTTATTGTGGCTTGCTAGTACATGCTATGACAAAAGAGGATAATGATTTTACAGCCCACGGTGAAGAGAATGGACATGAGGAAAAAAAAAATTATAGATCACAAATGACAAATCAAACTTTAAGTGTCCTAATGTAAATACAAATGCAATTATGGAAGTATAAATTGGTTTGACTCTCAAAGAAAGGGCACTAGCCTTTACCCTGTTCTGCACAATAAATTTACAAAGCATGTGACACATTTTAAATCTAAATATTAGGCATTCGGATGTCTCATATGGTTTTTGGAAACTTTGAGAATACTAATATCAAAGGAGCACCAGACATGAACATGCGTTTAGACTCTCAACACTGGAAGACTATGCACTATAATTTAGTCCTTTTCTCTTTGTGCAGTGGCACTTGTTTGTAGCTTTGATTTCCAGGTGAAGATGCTCTAAGAGAGGATTTAAGGTAACCATACTCGATATCGCTGTAGCTGCAGAGAGCCAGGACATGTTAAGTGTGAGATGCAGTCATTGTGCAGACTTTTAATTGTGAGTGCCTATATTATTATTTTTTATCTCGCTTGCCTGTGAGGGCACATGGTTGAAGTAGCAATTAGTTTTCCCACAAAAAGATGATATGCTGTAATGTGTAAACAACAGATAAATGTCTGAATTTAGGTGTAATTTCGTAGGTGGTAAGTTAGCAGTTTTATTTCATTTAGAGCATCGTCCAGAATCCTATTGGAAAATATGAATTTGTGAGAAATGGTCAAAGCAATGTTTATGCTACACAGACTCCTACTAGCATTACTGCTTTTTGTTCCATGAAATGAAATACATAAACTAACCTTACCTTTGTGATTTTTGTCTTTGAGCCACTTTTTACATCAGTTGTTGCTATGGCAATGCACATAGGGACAATAGTCTGCCACCGCTGTCTGCCGTTTTTTTTTTTTTTTTTTTTTTTCTTGATAAGCTCAATGTAATGTGATATGAACAAGTGTTCAGTGCAACTCTTTGAAGTTTTTAATAATTGAATACACAACACAGTCAGGAGGAAAGAAAAATTAATGGTAGTATGAAAGTTACCCATTGTCCACCTTCTTCAGTGATTAGCATTTTGTTTGCGAAAAATGATATTAGAAGAAAGAAAACGATCAAAACTCTCAAAGATGATATGGCTGGATGTATTTTATTCCCGTGAGCAAAATATCTAATGGATATTTATGTAAGCCCCTACTTATTTTTTGGCATTTTTGCTTGTTTTTATGTTCCATAGAGATTTTGAACTACACACTAAGTGGTGGAGATGCTAATTGACAATATACAAAATTATGTAAAACATTAACATCCACTTTGGCTCTCTATTTGATTTTTTGCAGGCACAAAACCCATGTGTATTTTCATTGACTGAGGTGATATAGATCTACAGATACATACACAGATAGGTGATCACATGATATTTCAGTGGCTCACAGGTGGAGCAACCATGATATTTCCTTTCATTAGATCCCATTAAAGCTAAGATACCAAGATATGAGACCGCAAACCAGAACTACTTGCTAGTTAGTTAATGTGGCTATTGACTGAAGACGGGCGAAATGATACTTTCTAAATTGTGCCATATTTTTTGCACGAAAATGCATGAAAAGAAAAGCGATATAGATTATGTAGACTACTTGTAAACGCTTATTTTCAGTAGGCCCTATGCACTTAATATTGTATTACGTTATGTATGGAAATAACTTCAGGGGAGTGCGTGCTCCCTGATTGGCGGCTTAACAAGAATGACCTCTGTCATCCGTCCTTTGTTACTACATACATGTTTATGGTCACAATAAGACAGAAGTTTGATGTTGTCCTGTGATGTCAAAGTCACTCTTATATGTAAAGGAGACAGTTTTTTATTTATTTATTGAATGCATTTTTTAGCTTTTGTTTTTTCGAAGGGATGTATTTATTTATTTATTTATTTATTTATTTATTTAAGATGCCATTTGGTCCCCCAACAACACCCTGCATCGCCCACTGCTGTCGTCCTGTAAGTGAACCTCAGCCTCCCTGACCCCCAAGACACACAAACACACTGCACTCACACATACTCTCCCGTCAAACAGCAACACAACCCTGGCAGTTATTTGGGGTTTGTTTGTAATCTTTTCGGGCGCTTTGTCAGGCAGGCGCAGTGATATTAGTGTGAGTGCACAAAAGCCCCCGAGTGGTGTCACGCACAATTAATGTCCCCAGGTAGCAACTCCATTAGTCTTATGAACTCAAGTCGCAGTGGGGAATGCTAATGGTGGAGGTGCCGTAGGGCATTAGGAAGGAGTGCAGCCAAAGCTACCACTTTACCCTTCTATTTGACCAGTGTGCACCTCCATCTCACTTTAGAGTCCTACATCCAACACCCCCAACCTCGACACTTTAGTAAGACATACTGTCGAGTAGCAAGCAGCCTCTGAAGAGTCCATTGGCAATTTCCTGCCACTCACTCACTCACCCGGCCAAGCTCAGTTCCTTTTAATGGTTACTTTTAATGATCGCTTGTATATCCCTGGCATTTTATCCAAATTTCTCCCGTTACATAACAGCATCATGTACTCCTGTGCTGAAAGCCCATTTTTCCAGTTCTATGTGAAAACAGCCCAACGTGGTTAATCAGTGTCAGCTTTCATAAATGTTGACTTCCATCTCTGCAGCCTCAAATCCCTCCAGGTCACATGACCTTCTCCACTACCGATCCCCAGCTTGACCTTGCTGGTGCAGAAGCGTCCAGCGGTTCATTTGATCTAACAGGCCTACAGCTGAGCTAAACCCAGCGGTGAGGCCCGCCTGCTCCCCTGTTCCATGTCTGCTCTAGCATGGATGCATTTAGGAAGCCTGGTAGCTACCTTTACATCACAGCTCAATAGAATTACGTTGCCTTCAAACCTACATGTCAATTCTGTGTCACACAGTCCACGGAGCGAAAAAAGAGGTAGAGGTGGTGTGCAATAAAGAGCGAGCTAACAGAAAGGGGAGCAACAGAGGGAGAGAGAGAAACAGAGAGAGAGAGAAAAGCTGGTAATTTTGGGAGAATGAATCCACATCACCCAGCAACCTCCATTCAGGCATGAAAAATACAAGCCTGCCATGACAGTGACTTCGAACGGAGAGAAGTCACTCTGAGCCTATTCACAGCCTTTATTACATTATCAATTACAGATTATAAATGTACTCCAGACGGTCTGGTTCTCTATGGCTTACTCCATCATGTTGTGCCGTCATCACTCAAACTGAGGCCCACACGGGAAGGCCAGCGTAGCTCTTAGGTTCTTGGGCGCCCTCTCACCGTTGCTATGGAATGCAGTGGCTGGTTTATTGCTTGTGGCAGTAATTGCACTTGCATTTGACGGTCTTTTGTTGTGATAAACCCCACAGCTGGCTTTCTGTAAGTCGCTGCTACAGGTCACCACAATCACAGTCCTAAGTCTTAAACATGTGACAACTCATCACCGTCAAGCCAAATGTGCATCTTTTGCCCAGGCGTGTAAAGATGATTAAGGTGCTGAAGTGCAAGATGAGAATGGCTAAATTATTGTCTTCCTTGCTGTTTTTACTCAGGAACACAAGTCTTTAACCACTGTATTAGAGCGTCTGCTGCAGTCATTTACTGTATGGATCAGAAAGCGTCCACAGCTATCTGAAGCTCACATCTTTGATTTTATGGCCTTCCTATGAATGAGCCAAGCAAGTGTTCCTATTGATTTGCACATTAAATATATTAGTAATAAAACAACATCCTGCTGCAAACAAATTGTAAAATCAATAGTAATTGGAACCAAAATATTATGAGTGCTTGGTCTGCAGTCTTATTGTCTCTGTAACTGACCAGTGAAATCCTGTATGTTTGCACGATAAATGCGATAAATATTGATAACAACGTCAAATGAATGTATGGGTGTAATTCTGAGAACCTAAATATAAATTGAATAAAGTCTGGAAAGGTAGTCTGTTATGAAAAAAAAAAAAAAAAGCAGAAGGTTAACAAACAATACCACCGTACAGTGTTGTACATGAACTTGATGAACATATACAGCAACTGTTATTGATCCAAAGAAAATGAGAAATTTTGAGGGGGGACATACGCTTTGTACACTGGATGAGATCACACCTTTTACAAATTGGTGCCACATGCCATTAGGATCTGAACATAGTTTATGAGACAGCACTTCCTAGCATGCAATAATAAGGTTTGCTTGGTTCTCACTTGAGTCAATATTTTGTATGAATGACGACATGAGGATGACAAGAGGGATGACGAGGCAGGGCATGGGCGAAGATGACTCCTGTACATATTATACCAGAGAAATTAATTAATTATAATTGCATGCACTTTTAACTGTTTAAAAAAAACCCTGGTGAGGAGCTGATGCAAATATAACCTTGCAGAGTTCATTGTTAATGTTAAGGCATGACTTACAACTGTGCAATACAAACTGCAGTAAGTACAACCTGGCTGCCTCAGATCTCTGTTATCAGCTAAAATTATGCACAGACCAATGTAAACATGCAGAGAACAAGCAAAGGAAATTCTTCTACATGTTTTAATACTGTGTGCACATAAATTTGCTTGTAAAGAAACTGTGTATCAGACCGTTTTAGGTTTCTACACTACTACAGAACAGCACATGATAAAAAAAAAAAAAAGTTTTGATACCTGGGAGATTGTAACACTAGAGGTATACTTTTAATAGAAAGAGGAGAGACTCTTCTCCTTTTACACTGTGGCTCTCCTCTGGTGTGGGATCCTGCGGAGCAGGAAAACAAAGCATGAGGTGCGTCTTATTCTCCATAGAGTGCCCTGGGGCCGAGGAGTGAGCTTGCTGCCATCCTGGAGGCTTTGAGTGCTTTATAACAGTGTACACAAAGGACCAGCTTCCCACAGCCCAGTCATTAACAAGTGGGCAGTGGTGAAGGCAAAGCCAGAGAGAGGCCTTCCACTGTCCTGCCACCACACCTGCTTCCACAGTCTCGGAGCCAGGCCGGCCCCGCATGAAGGATGACTTTTACTGTTCTGAACTCCAGGGAAAGCAGCCCAGCCTCTCCTGTCATGTTTGTTCGATAATTCAAGAGTACTTCTGACAACGGTCTGTGTCTCAGGACCACAAAAAGAGCAGAATTTTACAGCTTTGTCATCATCATTGTGCCATCAGTAAAAAAAGCACAGGACTTTAATAAGGAGCTCCATAGACTGCAGGACAATTTTCCATTAAGATCTACCCACATCGTCCAGGCAATCTGAATCTTATTTATAGTGTTCTACTGTTGCTAATATCAGTACCCAGTATTAAAAATAAAGAACTTTTTTTTTTTTTTTTTTGCCATCTCAGTTTTTGGTGTATTGACATAAAATATGTCTCGGGAGGCTTTCATTCCCCAATACACTGTTTGAAACTTTCTTAATACATCATAATAAATCATAATTGTGTAAAAAATATACAACCTATAGGTTTGCATAACATAAGGATGCAGCTTTAAAGGTGCAAAAGTATTGCGTGACAATGATTTTCAACGTGGTTAAAGCAGTGAATCCAGTGTATAGACACCCAAATTAGAGTAAGAGTGCTTCAGCAGAGGATGTTGTTCTGCATTTATGGATTGGGCCTTTTGCATTTTTAGCATATTTCAGCATAGGGCATCAGACGCCAGTCCCAGGTTAGACATGGAAAAAACAGACAAATTGTTATTTTTTGTTTTCTGTCTACGTCTTTTGAAAGCCATGACTAAATTAATCTTAATCACTTAATCTATGCTATAAAACCATATGTTGGCAGAACATGCAGTCCCCCATGTACCTTCTACACGTGGAAAAACACACCCAATTAGTCTCTGCATCTTGTTCCCCAGAATGACGGAGGGCAGGAAATAGGGTCTCAAAATTGTTAGCTACATAAAGAGAAAAAAAAAATTGACAACAAACAAGCATATTTAGCTGTTGGTACATATAGCTCCGTCACATGGCAAAAATGTGTCCAACTTATTCCCCAGAATGACAGTGGAAGACAGATCAGATCTTAAATTTGACATAGCTACAACATACCTCCTACAGTATACATGGCAAAAATGTGTCCAAGCAGTCCATCTAACTTATTCTGCACGATGACAACTGGGGATATATGAGAGACAATATTTACGTTTTTGACCCTTTCAGAACAAATACCAAACCTGCTGTTTACTCTGTGAGCAATGTCAACATACCCAGACACATCACAGACCGGACTGGGCTAAATTTTGATGGATGTCAGCTGGGACTGCTAGATTTCAAGTGAGACCGGATGTGTGACATTTACTCACTGAAATTGCTCGCCGGCAAGTCACAGTGTTATGTAAATAGCACACCTGTCTGCTCATCGACATGTCTGGCTTTAGGAAAAACCTGCCTTTTATTTGAAATATTGGCGCACCACTTTGTGCCATCTCTGAGATTATTGGTAAAGTCAGCTGAAATGAAAGAGGTTTGTGTATCGAGACTCAAGCACCAGCGTTCTTTTTCCAGTTTAATAAAAGTACGTGTCATTTCTTGAATCATTATCACACAGTTGATAGTAATCCCTGATACTATTTTCCGTGTAACTTTGCATCAAAATGTCAACCGTTGTGGTGTCTGTTATAGTGCTTCTGATTGACACAGTCATGACCTACAGCACAGTGCAATACTCTCAATAATATTCCTGCTTCTATAGCTGCAGTAACTTCCATTGCTATACCACTACAGCGCTGCTGGGAGTATGCCAACAAAAATTAACAAAGACAAATGCTGTCATTTTAGCGTATTCTCCATCATAGTCAAGTTTTGATACTAAGGCATCATTTGATCTCTTTTCCAAGTACAAGCCTTTCCTCCTGCAGGTTCATCCCTTTGAAGAATAGTGAAAAATGAAAAAAGACAAGGCTGAGAAGATGGTGATGGATTGCAAGACCATCAATTTCATGATGAGTCTCTTCACAAGCAAGCCAGTCAGTGAAATTTGCATTATTAATATCATGTAATAATCTACAGCACAGGCATGGGAAAGCAGATAAAACAAGGATGGACTCGCCGCTTCAAACACACAGAGGTGCATTGGCTTTACACCATAAATAACGGCCTCTCTTCACTGTAATGGCTCTTAGGTGGGTATGCCCCACTTGTGTCTCTCTAATTACTTTGGTTTCATCAGGTCCTACAGAAATCTGGTGAAGAGGAAAATCCATGCTCGATAACAATGAAAAATTCATATTGTTGTTTTTTTTCCCCCCATCTCTCTCTGTCTCTCTTTCTCTCTCCCTCTCACTCACTCACTCCTCTCTCTCTCTCTCTCTCTCTCTCTCTCTCTCTCTCTTATTCTGTGATATATTTAAATGTTAATAACCATTCATTCCTGACACCCTATCTACCAAGGCCCAAGTTTAACAGGAAATCTATTTAATCTGAAGAATCTCATTACATGATCATGGCAGCAGCTAAAGCCTAGACTATTGTCGATAGATGGGAGGTAGGGGGGAGAGAAAGAAAGAAAGGAAGGGCTTGCACAGAAAGAAGAGGGTGCGGTGAAAAAAAATGAATTCAGGAATGGATATTCTTTAATTTAATCGTTGTGCATGAAGCAACATAAAGGAGGCATAAAGAGTCTTGCTTCTTCCTTCATTCGACTAGATAATGATTAAATGTTTTCTATTGTGCTATACAGCTGGAAGGTTTAATCATTCCCAGAGCCAAAGAAAAGAGGCAGAAAACCCTCACACCCTTTAGTGCATTTGACAGTATTCCAAATATGAACTTCTTTTAAGGCCATTAAAAGATTATCACTGATTTAACAAAATGTCTGTTCAGAGCATTAGCCACAGACTGTTCCCCAAACCCCTTAGAACACCATTCTCTGAACTTCTATTATCTCATCCACCCAGCACTATTTAATTTCATTTCCATGAATATGCAATGAATTTAATTTTGAGCACTATTTTCATCTGCTCCTGTAATCACAAAAAATGCCAGTGTAATTAGTTTCTAATTACTTGGTGTAATTGTTGTAGTAATCATTTTAATTACCCAAATGCAGAGACATTAGACGCTAAAAGGAAAATAATCTGCTTGTACCTCCTACTGTGTCTCTCATTCTCCAGAGTTTGATATCTAGATTTTGACATGGGCTGCTTCACAGTCAAAGACAGAGGCAACAGAGGGCTGCTGCGTGTGGATGTTTTATAGAACATGATAGGGGAGGCATGTACGGTATAGGAGGAAATGTGAGGGAGGGAGAGACAGAGGCAGACAGACGGGACCAGACTTACATTGTAGCATCTCTGCAATCTGCTCTGTGGAAATTTGCATGCCCCGAAAAGCCATTAAGTTAAAATATACAGTTATTGTACCTTTCTGGGACCAGCGCCATACAAATGCTTATTGCATGTGCTTATAGCTCAGTCTACCAGATGGTAAATCATGAAATTTTATGAAATTATTGCACCAGTGAGGTGTTTTGAAAAGGAGCAGCTGTGAGGGAGATGGGACATTATAAACACTCACAGGTGTTCTGTCTTTCCCCACCGCCAGCCACAACATAAAAAATTAAATTATAAACAAACCAGCAAATGTTGTAATCTCCTTCACAGATACACTACTTACAGGAGAAATTGCTTAAACTAAGCAAAGAATTTAATTTTAATTTGCATAAAATATTTATTGAGGCTAAGAAATTTCATAGAGGAGCCCACTCATCTGCCAAGTTTGGAAATTGCCGAAATGTACATCGCACTGGCATCTCAGTGCCATGGATGAAGATCCATTAGGGAAGGCTCTAATGGGCACTTCACCCAAGCACATATGGGCAAGTACACCTAATAAGAGGGAGCTGGTCAGTGCCAAACACCACAACAAGCTTGTGTTTCTCATTAAGATTTTATTCCTTCCTTAGTATTTAATTAGCTGGTCTTGCACAGGGACCAAGGAAGATAGCCTCACATTCACTATGTTGCCACCTTCCAAGTGTACAAGATGTAAACTGGAGGCCTCCTGCTCCCTGTCTTACAAGTAGTGTGTTATGATAGTACTTGTTGCTTGGCATGGAACCTGATACTCTGCAACAACCCTGAGGCTACGCTATATAGTCCGCAGCCCGGGCTCATCTCCAGTCAGCCTATTGCTAACATGCAGTTGCCTCTTGATGTTTGTGATTCCCAAGGGTACATGAGGCAATGGCCATGCCGAAATATCCATCAGCTAGAAATGATCATGCCAAAATGGACACAAATGGTGGGGGGAAATGTTGATTTGTGAGTAATGCTCTGCCATGGACAGCAACATGCTGTACTTCAGAATTGATTGCAGTACTGATACTGATATTTGTTTAGCCTGCTGTTCAGCTTAATGAACACTGCAAAAAATATCCAATGCAGATTCACTTGTCAAGGGATTGTTTGTGTGAATATGTTGAAACAAGACAGAATAAGGCACATTAGCCCATAAGTGTCCAGAAAACATGATTTGATTCAAGAAAATTCTGGAGCCAAGTTGATTAGCATCAGGAACAAGGGGGATTATCTCATCCCATTGGAAGATTTTTTTTCACTTGTTTTAAGACAAACACCAATAAAAGATCATTTTAATGCTGAATATGAGACTAAATTACTTGTTAAAATGGTCATGTGTTTATTTTATTTAATTTATTTATTTGTTTTTGCAGTGAAGTGATTTCTCAAAAGATGAGCTGAATTAGATCACAGGGCAGTCCACGAATCGGAATGCTTTCAAAATGATGAATTGTTTCTTTAAGTTGAAATGTGAGATTTACCTTAAAGTGAAAATCTCTAATTATAGTTATGGGCATCATAATCGTACTCTCTTGCGCCCTCACAACTCAATGTCATTTGGAATTTTTGGGGGATATTTCACATTCCAGTTACCAAATTATGAAGTGCTTTTTATGGATATTTGTTTATTGGCTATGACAGGGCGCTGTAACATATTCAAATGAGATGCATGTGTATTCTTTCTCTGAAAATGCTGGTGCCTGGACACAGTGTTGTGCTGCAAGCGTAGCTGGCATAGTCATGCATATTCAAATCCACTGCTGGACATGGCTGCCCTAAATAGGCGAAGAGCGTGCAGCACTCAAGGGTGGTTTGTTTTCCATGTGTTTTTTTTTTTTTCTTCTTCTTCTTCTTTGAGGCACCTCCAGCACATACTGATCAAGGCCCTCCAAGGCATGTATTTCACATTAGCTGTAGGCCCTGCATGCCCCTGTTCCCCATCAACATCACAGTCAAATGTAGCAGTGCATGAAAATCAAAGAAGCTAAGTGATTAAGCAACTTCAGCTTTGAGTGGCAAGGCTGTTTGATTCCAGCTAGACCGCACAGAAACAGTAGATAGAAATCTAGAGTCTCTGATCCATATTTCTGAGTTTTCACCTATCTATGTATCTATGTATGTATCTATCTATCTACCTATGTCTGTCTGTCTGTATGTATGTGTATGTATGTATGTATCTATCTATCTATTTGTGTATCTGTCTTTTTCTCTCACTTTTTTGTTTCTGCTTTTTCCAGCAGCTTTCCCCACATGGACATTTGCACCATCTCACTGACATTTAATTAAACTGTTACCGAAAACAAAAGCACAGATGACGATTGTCATCTTGGGTAAAACCAGGAGTTTAACAAGGTCTAACTTCAGATGATCGCTCCGCATGAATCCAAACTAACTCCGGAGTTATTGTTAATTTAATTGCAGCCACATTATTTCACTCATGAGAGGATAAACAAGGACACAATTATTCTTTAAATAAACAAGTTGGAATGATGTATAGAATAAAGGAGTGTGCGGCTGATCCTTCAGGAAGAGAAAAGCACATTGTGGCATTTGTTTATGGGGCTTTAAAACCAAGTGGCTTCTCACACCACAAAACAATGCCTCTCACCAGGAGAATCTCATTATGACTTGTAATGACGAATTCACCCTTTCCAATTATTTGCTGCCATTTCAGTGCTATCTTGTGGAGAGAGAATTCAGTCTGTGCAGGGCTGGCCATAAAACCAGGCGAGGCAGTGCACCAGGCCGGATGGTGATATCTTCTCTAATGGCAACACTGCTGACAAATGAAATGGCGCGCACAGGACACCGACGCTGTCCTTGTCTCGGCTGCTGAAAGCACTTTCTAACTTGCACTGTACATACAGTATTGTTGTAATGCCCTTTGAAGCGGATAGCTGAAGTTGTCCAGCTCTCCTGCAATACATAGAGCTGACAATGAAAAGTTCCCCCCCCCAAAAAAAAACCTAAAAAAAAAAAACCTAAAAAAAAAAACCAAAAAAAAAAACATCTTAACAAGAATAGCCATGGAATATGGTAATCGAGGATGCAGGATATGATAATCAAATGTGCTTGCAAATTACCTCAAACTCATCAACAAGAGCTTTTAATGAAATAACATCCTTAAATGAACACTGGGAGAGAGTAAAAAGTGAGCAATGGCTTTTCAGGGTAGTTTGAATTTTTAATTGCCTGTCGGGAGAATATTAGATAAAGCTTGATTAGAAATAAATTGAAAATCTCTGCTGAATGCATCGGGTGATAGAATTACTAAAGGAGACTGGCAGGGAAGGCGGGACATCCATAAAATCGCCTTGGAAGACTCTGGAAGTTGATTGATTTACCGTTTATTGGTGTTTTTTTTTTTTTTTTTCTTCATAACTGGCCAGCTTACACACAAATTTATACACTATACATACTCCACATAGGATATGCTTCCAACAAACTTTACATTTTAAAATAAAAATTTACCTGACAGCTCCCTCAGGACAAGTATCCACAGTGGATTTTTCATAGAAACAGATTAGAAACCAAGCTGTGCATTTATTAAACATTGTACATTCATCTGCAGTGCCAGCAATGTCTGATATCTAATTTAGCATAACTTTATGACTTTGCCTTTCATGAGTCTGCCCTCCACCAATATATATTTCTGCTTCATGCATGTTTGTGCACTTTGACCCCTGATTCTGACATGTCTGTAGTCATCATCGCTTCTTAAGATGGTTAAAATTAAAATAGACAGTTATAGTTAAATTGCAGTTAATTACATTTATGATTAAAGCCAAAGGTCTACAGTATGAATAAGACAGAGGAAAGATATTTGAGCCCCAGTTATGAAGTTTTCACCTCTGCCTCTCATTAATGTAAGCCATATCTTTAATGGCTTACATCAATTCCTCAACAAGTCACGGATTTCTTTGATCTCCTGCAGTGAGAAAAAAATGACTGAACTTTATCTGTTTGTCACCAAGCTTTGGTGTCTGAAATTTGATTTGATTGAAATGCTTCTGTTTTTTGCCATTGTTTCCAACTCAAGTCAACCAAACATACATTTTTAGTAGATAATGCCATTTCCAATTAAATGTAAACAATTAACACACACAAACACATACACACACGCACACACACACACACACACACACACACACACACACACACACACAAAATGTACATAGCCTACTTTGTCTCAACCGTGCCAAATCATGAATTTGCTCTCATATTGCACTGATGAGAGTGCCAGTCTATCCCGACAGGACTGAACTTCCCAAAACAAAGTCTGCATCCTCACTCCGGTCCAGGAGGCTGCACTTATCACTGCTGCTCAGGCTTTGGTTGTTGGTGTTGTTTTGCTGATTCACAGTAATTGCAAACAGGGTAAATTATTAGCAGGGAAAATTCCTTAAGTCTTTAACCATTCACACAAAAACAAACATTTTTAATATCAACCATGAAATTAATTTTGCTTTGTGATGGACTGGCAGCCTCTCTGGAGTTCTTCACTGCCTTCAGCCAAATGTATTCTGGGATAGGCTCGGGCCCCCTGCGACACTGAATAAGAATTAAGTGGGTGAATAAAATGAATGATTGAATTGAAATGATTGAAATTAATATTTGGAGGGCTAAAGAACATGGCTGAATAGTATCATTTTCAAATAAGGATTTCAAAATGAATGTGACTGACCAGTAATATCACGTTTAGATATCTGCGGCAGTTCAAATCAGTGGCTGGCTGCTCATAGACTCATATAGGATTATGGATAATATAGGTGTTGATGTAATGTGGAAAAAAAACGGCTTTGAAGACTATTAATTCCTCATGGGGTAATCACTTTAATGATTATTTTCAATAACACACCAGTATATAAAAGACGGTCTATATGAAGCAACTACTTCTAGCTAACAGAAGCCATCACGGTGACAGGCGGGTCAAGAGGTCGACAGACTGCAGAGCTTGTGCAGCGGGCTGTGTGAAATAAAGGACACAGGGGACAGTGAGCCTAGCTCATCTGACCAGCCTCAAAATATAGGCTGTTCTTTATCCCACCACAGAAAACAGTATAAACAAACCCAAGGAGAAGATATCTAAGGTTGGATTTAAGTGGCAAGACTCTTACCCTGCCGTGGTTACAGGTGTGGAGGTCACCAGAGCCGCCCAAACACAAAATGTTAGCACTCACCGTTCTGTCTAAGTTAATCTGAACACTATTATTCAACATCTGTTAGGGTGATGGTACCCTTCTTCAATTTTGTGTTCTTTGTCTTTGACTTCAACGTCTTTGTCTCCTTTTCTATAATGATCCGCAACTCAGACATTGAAATTTTTTGAAGCAACCAGATTTTGGATGTTTCAAATCTTTGTGTTTTGGTCAAGTCTTGAACTGTAAGGTTTAGATTTTTTTTTTTTTCCCTCTTCAGATTTCTTGGCTTAAATGTAATTTTATTTAATGTTAAAACAACTTTTTTTCCCCATGTTTCCTTGTTTGTTCATTGATTCCTTGTTTCAGACTTCATGAAATTTAGCCCATATGTGTTGGCTTCCCAGAGGTTTGCACACATGAAGATGAAACTGAAGACATGCAAACAGGATGTAAGACATAATTGCCCAAATGTGCCATAGCGGTATCTCTGGTCTAGTTTTGCAATAACTGTTTTCCTCCTATACCTTTGAGTTGATTTCCACCATTGAGCTGCTCACATCAAGCCTCGTTCACATTTTTTTTATATCCATCGGCTTTGACACATGAATAAATTCAATGGCTAAGACGCACAAACATTGAGCCAGGCATGGAGGCATAATTCAAAATGTGTTTTGGTACAGCATATGCCACAGCTGAGTAGTGTTGGTTGTAACACAGAGTAGCCTACTCCCATTATTGTAAGTTTGTCACAATTAGTAACTTAGGGAGTTCAGTCTATGTAATCACTCAGTTACTTTTTGAACTGTGCATATCATTATTTTGTTTTCCTTTTAAATGGTCACAGTTTCAGTGCTAGTTGAAATGAAAAAAAAAAATACTGAGCTACAAACGATGTGGTTAGAGTGCAGTTGGCATGCGATGGAGGTGATAGGCAAACTAGCTTGCAGAATGAATGCAACAATAAAAATTTAGAACTTATATATTCATATTGCTTGCAAATGATTCAAGACTAGTATAGCAACATGATCGTGAACTGTGAACTGTGCACTGGGGAAGTGACTGAACTTTCCATTGTGTGGTGAACACTATCTGCTGTGTATACGTGTGTATGTGGACAAATAAAAGCTGCCTTGCCTTTCAGCGACTGATGTTTAGATAGATGTTTCTTGTACTTTTTGTATGATTTCAATACAAAAGTGGACATTAACAGAAGACATTACATTTTTCAGCTGCAGAACTTGAAATTACTGTAACATGATGCTTTTACTCAAAACTATCTTTGTCAAGTGACTAATTAGAAAAAGAAACAAAGAAACCTGTTTAAAAAGTGACTTTCCCCATCACTGCTACTGAGGCAAATTAACCCACAGCCAGATGGTGGCGCTGTAATTTACAACTTTACATATTGGACAATAACTCTCAAATCACAAGGCTTAGTGAGAGAGATGAATCGTTTCTTAGATTCAGTGACTCATCACAAATGCATCTTTTTTATTACGATTTGTTTTTTTACACAGTATATGTGGACTACATGTGAGAGACAAACTGCAAAGCGCATGGCTGCTCTCTGTAGCGCCACTATAAGGCCAACCTTGCAACAGCAACAGTTTAAAAAAAAAAAATTCTCCTGCAAATTAGCCAGATTTTTCTCATAGCGTATTTCAACTACCTGCATGTCAACTTTGTATCACAAAACTGAGGTACTTGTAATTGTCTGGCCATGACACACAAAGAGGAAGACACACACACACAGGAAGGTAGACATATTTCCTTTAACAGTCACTACTACACCATACAAACCTCACATAAGCCTATGTGTGAGCAAGTGGGCCCCAAAATGCATTAGACCACAGTTGATCATGCTGAATAGCGCCATCATCAGGACAAAGGGGGAATTTTTCAGTTGGCAATTGATCAAGTGGCAGGTTACATGCAGCTGCACAAATTTAGATGTTAGAATAAAACAAGTTTTACACTATTATCACTGAAAAAATCAGTTGCTTCCCAATAATGGCTACTAGCTATTGTTATTATTATTGTTATTGTATGTCATAGCATCTCCAACTGATCACTTTCATGCACGACTTTAATCTCATGATGTGTTTCTTTCCTGTTGGATGCCGTTTTTTTCCCCAAGGTAACAATGTCCTTGTCACCAAGACAACAGCAGTTCTCCAATGGCTTGATCCCAGTAGCTACAGTGTCTCCAATTGCCTTTTTTTACCACCAGTATAAAGATTGAGAGCCCAGATGATAATTTAAAATCATTAAGCCGGTCGTTGGCTAACATTGAAGCCACGAGTGCTGAAGAAAGCCTAGTGAAAGAAGGAAAGTGTTTCATTTACTTTGATCATTCTAGGTAGATTGCTCACTGCTTGTTTTCCATCTATATTAAATTCTGTCTGAATCAAGACAGTCAAGAGAAAGTACCAAAAAATCTAAACGCCTCATTTAATCATTACCATCACGGCAGTCGAATGAACAGAAATTGTGCTGGGCATGGGTATGTGTGGAAAAAAAAAAAAAAAAAAAGATATATTGGTGAAATGTGTCTGTGTTGTTTCATATATCATTGATTAGACAAAATAAAAAAGCCATAACATTGGGTCAGGAGAACACAGGGCATGGATGCTGACATTCTATCACGGCAGACACATATTGACTGGTGCTCTGAAAGTAGTCACTCACTCATCAGTGTGAGGCAGGCTGATTGAGTTGCCAGCAGCCAGTAAATGAGGCCTCCATCCACTGTGGGTCGAAATGAACTGCAATCTTTTCAGACCTTGTTGCAGCCAAGAGACTGGATGAGTGTGTGTGTGTGTGTGTGTGTGTGAGAGAGAGAGAGAGAGAGAGAGAGAGAGAGAGAGAGAGAAAGAGATTTAAAACCCAGGAGGATTCCAAATAAGTTTACTGAAAAAGAGAGAGCAACCGCAGAGAGGGGAGAAAGCCATGAAAACAAAGCAGCCGGGCTGTGGGCGAAGATGCTCAGCGTGCATTATTTCAGTGATGCTTTCTTTGTATTTATAGATTAACTCTGAACTGCGTCATTCTCTTATTCTGCCAGTGTACTATGCACAGATTGAAGACCAGGTAGTATGAGCGGTCGATGAAAAAACGCCTAAAGGCAGCTCCCCTTGCACGTTTGCGTTCTCTCCTCAGCTTCTCTACCCTCAATCTCAACTTGAACTCTCCTGGTATGGGAAAGACAGAAAGCATGCAGTTAATTATGGCTAATGAAAGCTTGTTTGAGCAGAAGAGGAGGGGTGTACATTAGGGGAGAGAGTCAAGCGGCTTGAACCAGAGGGTTCCACGCACAATTTGTTTGAACCTGGGTCCCCCTCACTCTCTGCATGTTAATTTACCTTGGGGCTGCACCGCCTGTTTTTAAATATCGTTAATTGACTTAAGAGCTCATCAGCGTGCTTCGTCTTCATTAGGTTAATGAAAAGGCCCAGTGTTTATTTTTCGTAACAGATTGTGGCAATGACATAATCTAATCGGTTACTTCCACTTTCTGAAGAATCGAGTCCTTCTGACATACCAGAGCCATTCGGATGCTCAGTTGTTCGTGGGTGTCTGTCTCTGACAAAGCAGAGATGGGGGAGGAATTAGAATAAACACATTTAGCCCTTGGCATGAAACTATGTTACCCTTCTTTAATCGACAGTGTGAACTAACAAGAAGGTAATGGTAGCTGTGATGTGTGGCTTGTCGGGGCAGGCTCAGTGAAAAAGAGCGGACTGCCCCCGAAAATGGGAGGAATGTGGATTTGTCTCTGTAAACCTAATGGGATGAAATAAATCAGCTGTAGTGGGATGTCCGTGACCCTTGCCATGAACTTAAGGGGCCTTGTAGGAACTGAGCAGCAAAGGCAGAATATTTCCCAGACAGTTTAGAGGCGGGGAATGTAGGGTGCCACAGAATACAGAGTGACCAAGAAACTGGCCTGAATATGCGCTCTGATATCAAAGAAGGCCTCCTCTTTCAGTGCACATCAGGTTTTCTCTCCATGGTTGCTTTGTATAAATTTGCGCTATCAGCAGAATTAACAAGAGGGGAACAAAACGCTACTGACACAAGTAACTCCATCAAGGATCTGAGAGAAAATTGTCACATTGCTAGAATGTGATTTCTGATTTCTGTCACCTCTCTGTGGAGAAATTTTATTGCAAAATGTGATCTCAGGATATACTGCTGTAATTTAACTTCCCTCGGCTGTGTCTGACGCACATATTGCCCTGAAACTGTGAACTGTGGGTGATGCAAATACACAAAGCCAGGAGGAGCGCACATTAAGTGCTGTAAGTCCATGTGAGCTGCTGTAATACTTACCAGGGAAAGCGCTTCACTTATTGTACTGATCTTTCTCCTGGGGACAGTAACATTTGAGGCCATCTCTAGTAGTGCGGCCCATAAAGAGTGACGTGGTGGTAAAATAAATCAGCCCCAACACCCCTCCCCTGCTCTTTACCCGTCCAGGCCGTGCAGCCATCAGAATGCTGCAACAGCTCATCAGTGAGATCTTGGGAATCCTCCTAGGAGCTGTACTGGGGTCAGTTTGGCCTCTCCACACCATAAACAGCTCCCGTTGCAGTCAGGTTCATCACTAACTGTGCCCCCCCCACCCCCAACGCACGCACACGCACACATTTGTTCACTGTCCATCCTTGCACTCCCTTTCTGTAGCACCCAATAGCAGACGTTTCCAATAAATCATTTGACCCCTCCTCTTGCCTCTTGTCCAGAAGCCCCTGTCTGTCCCCGACTTGGCCCGAGATGATGCGTTCTGCTGAAGTCACTTAAATAAAAAGATCGCAGTGGGAGACATAATGTGTTAAAGTAATAAGATGGTCTCGGGCAGGTCACGGCCCCTCTCCCTGCTCCACTGCTCCTGTGGAGGCTCTTTGAGTTAATGGGCTGTGGTCAGTGCACTGGTGGGCCATAAAGGCTGCCCTCCGAAACTACAGCCCTATTCAGACCAGGGGATCCTCCAAAAGCCACTAACTGGCCTATCTAGATAACAGCACACCCAGCACTATTTCCACAGTGCATCTGACACTCTCAGGACCTGTAAATCACTTGTATTTATCATCTCCTCCTGTACCTCTCCCCCTTCACTGCCACCATTACACAACTGCCCTTCATTGTCAGCTGTTAGCTGGATTTCACAGTTTGTCTGGTTGAAACAGACAGACTGAGCTTCTTCTTCAGCTTGTCCCAGTCCGAATGCCCGGAATCCACCGCGTTCCATCCCTTTTCTACTCTAATCCTACAGTAATGAATGAAGTAACTATTTTCATTAATTGATTAAAACGGAAACCCCAAGATTGGAAAGCTATAACAAATTAGCATATTGCGTTTCAACGCCAGGTTAATTTTTGTGATGGGTGGTGTGACTGCACAAGGGTGCACAAGCTCACAGAATGGAGGGAGTGACCGTTAATGAATGTAGCTTAGGGGATTAATGAGAAGAAGCAGGGGACGTGTCATGCAGAAGTGTTCTGGCATCATGACGACGGCACCGCAGCCCCCCCATGCTCGTCTCCACTTACAGTGATTACATGTGAACCCCTGTCATTTGCTATAAGTGGTTTTATGAAATTGTATTAAATGTCATTGTTTATGCTTCACTTTTCACTTCCTCATTGGCCTTCCATTTTGGTTTTGCTGTTTTCCTTGCCTGCACTTAGTATGGTTCATTTGAGTCTCATGCCGGGTTTCATCATCAAGGCATTAGCATGTTAAGTCAAATTAGCCAATTTTTCCTCATGCCAGATTTGTAGGACCTCGTTTTATTTTACTTTTCAGTCCACTGAATACTTTTACTCATGGATGATTAATTTGTGTGGCGCTCGTGGTTCTCTGTATCAACAACAGAAAATAACTAGTTTCAGAAACCCAGCAGTGGCTGAAGCAGGTGGATTTACCACAGTGAAAACCTTTACTAATAAAGTTTCTGTTCATTTAAGCCTGCAGAACAATCCAATTGTCGGCTTGCTGGTGACAAGCTTTAGAGCAGAGGGAGAATGGGGACCTACACCAATATTTTTTTAATGTGTGGCTCAAGACAGCCACAGTAGTGGGCTGACAAAGTTAAGTCAAATGCACCTTTGACAAAAATCAAACAAACATTCACAGCTGTGCTTCACCACAGTGGTGATCAAACAGAATTTAATTTTACAGCAGATGATTTTTAATCAGAAAGTGCATTTTTAGGTAAAATATGTAATACTATAATGTAATACGCTGAAAAAAAAAATACCAATCTTAACAAATCATTTAGTCTCAGCTTCAATGTTAAAATGGGAAAAAAAAAAATCTGCCCATGGGATGAAATAATCACCATTGTTTCCAATGCTTTGAGAATTTTCTTGAATCAAGTGTCATTTTTTTCTGCTTTTTTTTTAATACCAGTACTGATCTGTCTTATTGTGCCTTGTTTCAACATATGTGTCCCCAGAAAAAAGTCTTGAAACAAGTGAAACTCCAGTGGATATAAGACTGAATATGAGATTAAACGACTTACTCAGCTGAATAATTCTTCATTTTAATCTATGAGGTCCCAGTGTATTCTGGAATACAAACAGTTTTGCTAGTCTTTCTGCCTAACCCTATGGATCATCCTTACCTGGACTTAGCACCTGGAAGTACATGTGCGTGTGTGTATGTGAGCTGTGTTGGCAGTGTAATCTATGAAACACAAAAACACTATCACCAATACATTTTTATTTTTTTTCCATGGTGTAAATACTTTGAGAAAATAACAAAACCACCCCAAATTAATTTCTTATCTTTCTCCCCAAAATATAATTTCACACTTAGAAGAATTACAAACAAAATCTGATGGGTGTAATCAACAGATCCCATAATCCAGTGCTGAACAAGTGATATACTTTTTTTTTTCTTCATGTTTATTCATTATCGCTTTGTGCTTGAAGGGCTATCACACAGTGCACTGAGCTGCTCTCTGGCTGACCCTCCTTGATGGAGTTAGTAGCCACACCACTGATTGATTGTGTTTTCCATCAACAGAGCCTTAATTGCTGATATTCATTGAACGTGATCAATTTGCATCAGCATATTATACGGGGATGAAGTGAAACTGTCACCTCTGGGAGGGAAGACACCAATCTGTCCATAAAATAACAGGGCCATCGACCTGTCTCCAGCCTACATATGGACCTCATGCACTTCATCACTGTGAATATCAAATTGATCTAGGCGAATCAAGCGGCAAACTGTGCATTTCAAATCCCACACCTTTTCAAACATTTTCCATTCATCAGCAACCCCTCCTTTTGTATACTGAGCCCTGTTTGCATGCCTTTTTCCTCCTCGTTTTTCTTTTCTCTTTCCCTCCCTCTCTGTGTAACACGTAGACACAGACTCACACAGAAAGAGAGAGAGAGAGAGAGAAACTCAGAGCAGCACTCTAGACAGACGAACTGCCTTCCCCCCAGGATGGCTATAATAACCTCCTGGTGTTGGGGCAGACTCTCTGAGAGATATCCTTGAGCCTCACCTCCATCTCTCTAACAGGTCACGCCGAGATCCAGGAGATAGTGAGCTATAGTTAAGGTCCAGATCTGCTATCTAGACTTGAATGATGGAGGAAACCATGCAGGGACATGTTTATTGTCACCCAGATGGTCCACAATGCAGTGGCTTGGCGAGCTACATCCATCCCTAATATAATTCATGGGGTGGCACCATTGTGGGGTGACTGATAAGGCCTTCACTTTGCCCTGCACTGGTCACTTGTCTCAAGGAGACTCCAAAGAAACTTCACTCTGTACAAATGGTGGCCGAAATATCTAATCCCACCAAGGGTTGCACTTTAGTGCTAAAACTTCTAGAGGGGTTACAGGACTGAGGAAGGCCATTTATAATAGGAGAATTCTCTCTTTACCATTTGACTCCTTGGAAGAATTCTTATTTAGAGGGGAACAAAGCAATTTCTGGTGAGCAAACACTACAGGAAAAGTAGAGTAAATGGGAGTATGGTAACTTAGTGCAGGGCCACCCAAAGTGAGACTTGCAGACAATCTTGGCTGTCTGCACACAATTAGGCCCCCAGAGGCCTCTAGCATGACATGTCAAAACATTTTGGCACCTCCGACTTAAAGATTTTCAGTCTGGGGGAGAAAAAGTTGAAAAAATGTTATTTTTACAAATTGGCAAATTGTGGTGTGTTTGGCGACACTTTGATAGCTAAGGACACCATCAAACATGCATTACAGAAGACGTGCTTAATCAGAACCAAATGCAAAGTTGTCTCAGGAGAATAGCTTGCGGTCATTGATCAGGAAGATCAGAGGATATCAGCTCGGCGCTGCGATGACTCCTCAGATCTGTTTCCCATCAAACTGTGGTGGTTCACATTCTCCAGAGAAAGACCCTCTGACAAGGAAAATGTGTTGTAACTGCGTTATAATGTTTAGAAATCTGTTATCAATTATCATTCAAGTGTCATGCATAAATAGCCTGCTATTATTCTAAACTCATGACCCAAATGTGATATCTCACCCTGGGTGTTTGTGCACATATATTTGTAATTTTCCCATGATAGGTTTAGCATTCCTCTGCACGTCAGGGATGATCTGTACACACACACCAACACAATACTAACCTTACTAACTGATTTAGATTTGACTTTTTGCTTGTTTGTTTTTTCTCCTCATTAAACACGTCTTACATTTCACAGTTTTTCGCAAATGTTTACTTGCATTTTCTGAAACGATTTCTGATTTTTTTGTTTTTTCTAAAATACAAACCAATAAACACACACACACACACACACACACACACACACACACACACACACACACACAAACAGGAAAATCCACAAATATCTTGGAACATTCAAAACCACCTTTTGTCTATAATCAGCACTTAATTTTGTTCAAATAATGCACACATGATGATATGAAGATATAAAGAGATCTTTCTGAGAAACAGCTGCAGTGTGCTCAATGGAAAACACCACTTTGAATGCCTCTACTCATCAGAGGCCTCACACCTTCCTCATGGTCCACATTATACTTACTGCTTACATATAAATACACAACAGCCTGCTGAAAAAAAAAAAAATCTTGTTCAAACAACCAAAACATGGCAGGAATCAGTAATGCATAAATAGCACTATTTCCAAATAACATGGAGTGCCACTGTTGTAAAACCACAAAATAATCAGATACATGTGAAGAGATCCTTACAGGAATAGATTCAGTAAATACTGCTGGCTCTCCTCCCTATTGTGTTCGCCTTCAGAGTGCCTTGCCTGTTGTTCCCACTCTGTTGCTGCAAAACTCACTATTACAATCACAAAATACATTTTAGCAAATACCAAAAGTGTTGTACATACAGAATACACAATGGAGGATGAAAGGAAAGCAGAGACTCAGACTACTGAGACTACTGTCATCAGTGGGGGAAAAAAAATTTCTGCCTGCTGTCTTGGGTTTCTGTCTCTGGCCATATGATCTCCACATCTGAGGCGCTGTTCTCCCAGGCAGAAGAGCCGGGGAGGAATGGCCTGGTAGGACAGATCAGCAGTGGATGGATCCGTAGATACTCCTCCTTTTCCTCCTGTCCTCACCCTTCCTGTCCCTTTACCTCTCCCTGCGATGTTGTCATGCGCTCATCTCCAAAACAGGAAATCGGTTTTGGACTTCTCTGATTTGTAACTGAATGATGAATTTGTACCTGAGCCATCCATGTGGCCAGTTGCTTCAGGTTTATAATGGCAGCACAATCCATGAGAACTAGTGAGATTTAGTTATGAAGACTGTGCCAAATACTGTATGTACAATTGTGTTTTGTTACTTTTGTGACAGTCAGAGTGGAAAACAGCATGTGTGCATATATTTTGCATTAATTATTTTAAGATTTGGGTAGATGTCAGGTTTTGCGAGTCAGGTTTTGACGTTGTGTCTCAGGTTCCAGTTTTAAATGTGTACATAATTTGGAAAAAACTATAATGCAGCAATGCAAATTATTCACATTTTTAAAGAAAAGACCCTGCCGTCAAACATGCAGAACATAGTAAAATGCACAGCAACAAAATACAAGAGGTTTCTCAGCTGTCTTACTTATGCAGCGTGAGTGAAGACAAACAAAGAGACGAAAGACAGTACAAAGCCACGGATAAAAACAAAAGTTGTGCTCATAGGCTAAAAATGCAAAAGGCATTCAGAGGTGGACTCCCAGTGTACATCTGCAGCCAGGGCTTATTTTTCAGCAAGACCAATAGTTGGACTTCTGCCTATCGAAGCAGCATCTTTATTCGGATGGAAAATGAATCCTCAAGGAACATGGCCAGGCGCTTTATTGTGTATGCAGTGTGTGGCCAGGTTCAAATTGGCAATCAATTATCCAATTAAGACTGACAGAAATGCACATCAGGAATTCCAGCCCATCAGTCCAAGCTTCTGATTGGAACACGATTAGAGGGACTTAATTAAACCCTAGGTGCTGGGTGTTTAAACATCATTTGTGTGGCGTCGGAGGGTTTGGAAAATATAAATCTGGACTCAGGATTCTCCACACCTATCCTTGAGTTATTGACTGGAAAAAATGTAAAAATACATCCGGCTCCTTTCTATATGAGACCATGTTGGTTATTCAAAGAAGTGTAAAGAGCATGGAATTGTAAAATTAAAATACATGCCCTTGGGAAGATCAGAAGAAAGAGATAAATATTTGGGAAAATTGCACAGTACAATGCAATAACAATAGCATCCATGATATTGTCCCACATTAGTCTTAAAACCATTCCCACGCTTTAGCAGGTTCTGAATAATTCAAGGACATACCATACCATAGAGAGCAGTATACATGTGATGGGTAGAATGAAATGCAGCTTGAATCTGAGATTCTTTGGGGTATTTTCTTACTTGGCCAACCTCTCCTTCTCCTGTGTGGTTGTTTAGTGCCTGTATTGATTTCTGAGCTGTTTCTTCCTCCTGTGTCAGACAGTGTGAAATGGAAGGCACTGCATTTTAATATTGGGTTGTGAATTAATCATTTTTCCTGATAGCAGAGCTCAGCTCTGTCCCTGTAGGAGAACACCTTATCACAGCAAATAGGATTCAAAGGGAGAAGAGCAGTATAATCCAGAGCTAATTGGATGAAATGGCTGTGCACTCTCCCTCCTTGCAGGAGCTTGCGTCCACACAGCCCCCTCCACAGGGATCTTGGAGCCACCGAAGAGGTTATTACTGTGTGTCCTAAGGGAGCATTAATACCTTAGCCCTTGTTCAGACATGCAAATAATCTAATTCAAGGTCTAGCTAATTAACAACTTAGCCACAGTAAAGATAAAGAGGCTCAATAATAGGCCAGAGCTTTTTGTAGGAGGGCGATGCGCCACCACCTACCTCAGCTACACCAATGTCACAAAAGCACCGCAGCCATACCTATCATACAAGGAAACAACTTTGTATAATAATGAAAAACAGAATATTTCATTAAAAAAAAAAAAAAAAACAAGATCAGAAACAACTGTTGTTCAAGAGAATTGGACAAAGTTTGTCTATTTTTAAATTTTTTTGTCATTACTACCTGTAAAGACTTGGCATCAATACAAGCTTATTGCACCAATATATTGTTTTATCCTTGGTTGACTCCCAGGAGTCACACACTCACAATATGTAAAGTGGTATGCATGTAATGATTTCGATGGAACATCAGATGGATATGTCAACATTTTTTTGACACTTAACACACTTAAGACTAATAAGAGTTTCTCCTTGAGTGCTCATGCATCATACTCTGGGCACTCATTTGAATAGCCTGTGTACGCTGTTGTCTCATAAGCAGCAGGAAAATGGAACATGTTTTAAGGCATCTCTGGCTTTTCCGGGCTAAAATGTTAATCCAGCTTTAGCAAGGTTACATGGTCAAGGTTGCCAAATTACCGACAAGCACTAATCACCCTTGCCTTGGAGCGAGTCTGGCTCAGAAGCAAACACTGTGGAACATTGCTCCCAGCCCCCGCTGCAATGCCTCACCACTCTCACAGCCACTCTCTGTGCCTTTCCTGTGTATGAAATTGTGATTTACTACATCAATTTACATCTGCCAATACCAAATAACCTTTCCTTAAATACATGAAGTTTCTGCTCCAGAGGCTCTGCGTTTTCCCTCTGAGGCTGTTTCACTGTGAAACAAGTATGTAAGTGTATGTATGTATCAGACTTAAAATCAGATAAACATCAAGATCACTGACCTTTGAAAACTGCAACATTACCATTACCATTAACAGAGAGGTCCAACGACAATTAACACTGAAACATTTCAGACTGGAAAATGTGCGCATATCAGTGACTTTGTTTATATTCTTTTCAAATTGAGCATGAATAAGGCTTTGATATTTTACTCATCCGAAGTAAAAAGGATTGGCATTTGGGGGAGAAAAAACATTTTGAAATTGATTCATTGCTCTCATTCAGAAGTTGTATGTTCAAAAGTTGTATGTGTGTGTGTGTGCGTGTGTGTGTGTGTATTTGTGTGTGTGTGTGTGTGTGCATGTGTGTGTGTGCACGAACCAACCTATGCATACATGTGGACAAATGACCATTGAGTTGTTCTGTTCTTATCAATGGGATAATATTTGTCCCCATAAAGAAGGTGTTATAATGGCCACTTAGGTTCACCTTCTCTCAAAACTACCAACAGTCGAGGTTTGTAATTTGTTCAATATGTTTACAGGTAACAAAGAAAACCCCTCAGACCAAGAACCCTTCAGACAAGACCTTGACACCCTAACCCTAAACCTGCTCAGTGTCAAGAGCCTGGAAATCCAATCCAAATCAATTTCAACTAATTACAACCTCTCTTACTATCTTAGCTCACATCCTTGCATCTCTCTCAACAGAATGCACAATATAGCCGAGGCTTGAGAAGCGGTATGCACAAACACTCTTCACCTGAGAATGCATAAAAGTGGTCAGCAATGTTGTGCCCGTCCTTTGTAAAACACTACAATAGTTCAGTAAGTCTTTCAACAAAGGCATATTTCTAGATGGTCATTCAGCAGTAATGTTTGATAACTTTATTTATCAAAGTTAAATGAAGTAGTTGTCCTATGCTAAAGCGTCTAAATATGACACAAAACCATAATGTATGCTGCAGAAACATACAGCTGTCATCTCCAAAATCAGATTGTTCAATTTTATATCTACACAGAAATCTCAACTATCACAAAAACAATGCATGTAGAAAGACAAAATGTACGTAAACTGTATATAATGTACATACTGCGCATAGTGGAGTCTTGAAAAAGGAGGTGTTTTAAAGGGTCATGATGGTATAGCATTAAATATGGTATACCAAGTCTTTGAGTCCAATCACTCTTTTTAATAGCTTTGTAGCGGGCAGAAAATCAAGTATTCATGAAGATTGAGGAAGATGATCCAGTGAACTTCAATTTAATTGGTGCAAATTAAAACAATCCATCTTTTGCAGCTGTCCATCTATCTGCTATCACCACTTCATTGCTCGTCTTGCACCTTGATTACAATTATCTTTTAATAGCAAAACTTGTCAGCGATTTCTCTCCCTTCTGATTTACGTCCCAGCCCAACACAGTGTTGTTCCACTCATATAATTCATGTTTTAGTGTAATGCAGAGTAAGCCTCCACTGGGCAGACGCAAGATGTATTGACACCATCACCTCATATCTGCTGGGTGCTATGACATATGGCAAACTGTCTCTCTGCAGTACACGCTGCAATCCTTCCCCCATTCATACAATGAGGACGTGTTTGCATGCCTGGGCTTTGGTCTCCATAGACTACAGTGAAGTACATCAACAGATTACCAAATAAATGCACATGCAGACACTATTTTTTTTTTTTATCGTGTCCAGTAATGGTTTGAGGCAATTAAACCAAAGGATGACACTCCGACTTTTAATTTGGGACAAAGTGATCTCTCTCCTCTTTCATCCTCCCCTGCCTCTCACCTGATATGCTGAGCTCAGGCCTTTCCAAAGATACATAGCTGTAGTCTTATTTTATCATGAAATGGGATCTTACCATTTCCCCTGCTCGCAATGACTAGAAGTTGAAATGCTCATCGTAAGTGACTTAAGATTTCACAGATGACATTTTGAGGCGCTTTGGGAATGGAAGACATCAATAGCTGTTGAGCTAAGCAGGAACATATGAGTATACCACATTTACAGGCTTCCAAGCAAAAGATCATCTGAAGATCCAGGGCAATATTTTAAGAAAACAAAGGCATTCTCTGCTGAATTTATTCACTGTATGCTGCTGCTTGGATTTGGCTTGTTTTAAAACCAATTTGACCACTAACTTTAGTACATAAAACCCAAATAGACCTCTTCAGTCCTGTGAAAGGTCCAAGTGAGGCCTGACAGAGCATCAGAGAGAGCATCAATATTAGATGAAGAAAAAAAACAAAGATAATCTGTGTACTTCCTCCTGCCAAAGTATTAGCAACAGACTCATTGTTGCAGCAATAAAATTTATCGAAGCCAACATGTTTAGCGTTTTAGAAGCTGGACATTACGCTAAATTAGCCATGCATGGGTAATAATCAACAGGGTGATAGAGAAAATACAGCACAAGTATAGACCCTCATATCAAGATATGTGATCAATGGGAGAGAAGGTTTTGCTCTCTAGTGCTCATATGCCAATTATTATTCAACCAGCAAGCAGAATGGATGCGTCTTGCTCTCATAACTATGTATAAACGGGACAATTTAAAAGGCATGAAGGTTGACTAGGTAAAAATGATGATCTGCTTGTAGCTACAAAATGTCTTTTTTTTTTTTTTTTTTTTTTTTTTTTTACAGTTGCAGTATGCAGTAAATCATTTGTGTTTGTAAATCTATTGGAGAATGCAAGTGGTCCCTCTGCTTTCAAAAAAAAAAAAAAAAAAAAAAAAAAAAAAAAAGATTCTATCAGTGCTTTAGGGAATTGTCCAACCATTTCCACTCTGCCCCAAATAAACTTGGATGTTCTCCATCCATCAGGTGACTACATGGAGAGCTGACCTGTCATAAATTCACTCTGTGGGGATGATGACAGGGCCGGAGCCAATCTTCATGAAAGAATAAAAAAATGGCACTGACTTCCCATCCCCCACTCCCTGAGCCCCTTTCCAACCTCAGCTCACCCTTTACCCTCACAACTGGAGCACCCTCACTCCCTATCTTCCTGCCTATATCTCTCTACACTTACCCCCCTTTGTCTCTCTTTCTCTCTCTGTGTCTCTCTCTCTCTCTGTCTCTCTCTCTCTCTCTCTCTCTCTCTCTCCCCCTTTTCTCTCCATGGGTAAGCAGGTAATCATGAGCTGTCACAGAAAGGTGACCCATTAATGTGATGGATACGGTGTGAAAAACAAATGGTGTGAAACGTGTGGATTGCTGTCCTTACTGCACCTTGGCCTTTTGTTCTGTCATATCAATATCCACACAGGGCCTCATTACACCGCTGCACTACACAATGAGTGGAGCGCCAGGGTCAGGACTGCGCCACGCTCCCTTTGACTGGCTCCGACTGGGCTTTTCAGCTCAACCTCACCCCAAAGGACTCCCAGGTAAACAGGAAGAGGGCAGCCTCTGGAGCCACAGACACTGCACATCATCCCAGACTAAATAAGCACCCCCAACCAGCTCTGTTTTTGTGAGGGGCCTTGACTCTGTTGCGAGCAGCCCCATTGCTGTCTCCACACAAAATTGATTGTTTGTTACGTAAACAAATCACCGAGTGTTAGTTGAGGTTTGATGCCTTTGGTGTCCACTTTAGGTTTAGCTGAATTTCTTTTGACGTGCGAGCATTGCTGTGGCAGATAGAAGGAGGTGTCTGGATAACACTAAATAGTTACTAGACTTTGTTGTTGTTTATTGATTGATTGATTGATTGATTTGTAATTTCATGGATGTCAAAGAGGTGTTTGCAGAGGCATTCTAATGTTTTAGATGTAGATATCCAGTTGATAGATGGATAGACAGATAGACAGGTAGATAGGTAGACAGGTAGATTCTGCAAACTAAGTATATCAGTCACCTTTTTCCTATGTGACAGACCACATAATGATAATTTAAACTCTACGTTGCAATACTGTGTGTGAACATGCACAAAGGAATCGATAAGCGCAGCTTATATGAATGTACATGGACTTCTAAATTGCCTCAGCCATACTGTAAGATGGGCACTTAGATTTTCAAAGAGCCATACTGTCAGTCAAGGTCAAAAGGAGACGTGCTTAGGAGCTATCACAGTCCTGGCCTAACCCTGCACTGTCCATTACACTTCTCCACTGGCTGGTCAAGCACTTATTAAAGACCCAGGGCTAATTTCACTGCCAGGACCTGTGATCCACCAAGTAACAGCTAATCACCAATTAAGAAATATTATGGATTACAATCAATTGATTTTAAGTGCAGGATCTGGGCTGATGGGCACTGGAGACTTGTGCTGTGAAGCTGCAGGGTTTCTCTGGGGGCTGAAATGTCCTGCAGGCAGGTCAGTCTTGCGGGTTGATGACCCATGTAAAGCCTTGTATTAAAGACCAAAACTGCTTGTGACAGCATCTTCTAAATTTTCAGGGTAAAAAAGATTTTATTTCTTTTTTTTCCCCCCAAGAGCAGAAACTGTGAATGGCTTTGATTATAGGTCACTGTGCTGCTGAAAGTGGAATCCGCTGTAGCAGTCTCCCCACGTAAGCCAGTACAAGGGATGTCGATACACCCTCTGTGTTCCCCCTAAGGTCTACAGTGGTGGTCTAGTGGACACCTCAGATGAAACGCTGGAGACTCTATTAAGGACAGTGGTTACGGGCCACAGACTAATCTAGTATGACAAACTGGAGGTGTCCTGTTATTTCCAGACCCGGTGATGAATCGAGGGCTGTAGTCCCCCATGCTGTCATGTCAGGGTGGAGCTGAAACAGATTGAGAGGGAGCAGACAGCAGATTGATGTTCCAGGCTTCATCCCTCTCCTCTAAAACCCACAGAATCAGTCCATTAGCCCTCCTTCCATTTGCCTATCATTTTACACAGGCAGCTGCCTCCACATTCAAATCTGAGACTCACCCAGGGGCGGGACAGACATTATACAGCAGGCCAGTTATTTCTTAACCTTGCTTGGTTTAGTTATCATCATCATTTTATTATATGATTATTTTGCAAATGTAAATTCATAGTAATCACTGCAACATTTTCATATAAGGAAATACAAATTTTTGTACTCTCAATTGCATGTTGATATAACATGCTTGGTTAAGGTTAGGAAGAGGTTTATTGTCATGGTTAAGGTTAGGAAGAGATTGTGGTTTATGTAATGAAACATTAACTGAACATAAAAAGGAGCACGGGTCTCACTTGACACGGGACTCAAACCCTGGTCAGCAAAAGCAAAGCCCTGCTGATTGTGCCTTCCATCACCCCACCTACCTCATAACACAGTGCTTTCACTCATTTTATTCTATTCTATTCAAAACTTGAATAGAATGACATTTCAACTTTTCCTTGGTTTGCAGAAATGTAAAATGCCAACTTTTATGGTGCACAATTAAAGAAACACTGCACTTTATAACAAAGACATTGCATCCCTGACGATATATGCAACACGTAATCATTTGTTAATCCAAGTCCCCTTTAAACAGCACAGAAATACCAGGATAAAGCTTATTCAGACTATACAATGTGGATCAAAATTGATTTCAAAATTTCATGCACTTTATTGTTTAGAGGTGGTTATAAACAATAAAGTCTCCTGTCCGTCCATTCCATTACTTACAGCTCTTGAATGGTTAGTATTACTCAGGGTATTATTTTCACTGATAGTAGAGGGAATGTTGGGCCAGAGGTTAACTATGGTTATCGTTAATGGAGGAATGAAGACAATGACAGGACTCCATAGTGGGGTCTGGTGTGTCTATCGGTATTACCACCCCCCCGCGATGACCGCATCCCCACTGTAATGTACCTGTGTGTGTGTGAAGGACATCCCGACCGGCAGGGCTATCACAGACACAATCTCACAGCACTTTAATAACTTTGAGAGCGGTCAGCACCCTGCGCTTTAATAACACTCCCTGTCAGCTCACCCCACACCGCGCAAAATTGTCTCGTTGGAATTCTTTATGGTGGAGGCCAAAGAAGTCTGGTGATGGGGATGGAATATAGCCACGATCAACCCCTTCTACCTCTAAATGGCTTTCCAAGAGTATGTTTTTATCTTTGGCTCAAAACAAACAGGAGAAAAGACAGGTACTTGCTTTATGATGCAGCAATAAGCTTTTAAAATAAGCACTGTCGTCTCTGAAGAATCCAGGCATTTTCTGAGAGCGTTCCTAAAGGTCACTCACTCATATGATAAAAATGTCAGAGCTGACATGGCCAGTGAATGCACACACGCACACACACATACACACACACACACACACACTGAACTTTTCTAGAGCATGGCTGCTATCACTAGTACCAAGCAGTAGGTTAAAAATAATCCTAAACAGGGTCAATGTGATGAGGCTATATCATACCTGCTGTACAAAGTACAGACTGCACTCACAGCTTTGGAAAATACACATCCATCTTATCCACCTAAATCACAAAGCAGGGCTGCAACACATAAACGTATCTCCCTTTATTGAGACATTGTAAATTCACTTTATTTGCCCAGATGAAATTCTGGAGGTCGTGTCATCATTTCTCTCTGATTTGTTAACATTTTCAAGTGTTTTGGATTTTAAATTTGTCTTTGGGAGGAATGAATGGGGTTTTCCCAATGCCTTCAAAATAACTTATTTCATTTGGACATTTGTTTGTATGTGAAACAAAAGATTTTTGCACATTCTTCATGATATAATAACAAACAGTGTAATTTTAAAAGCCAAATTGCTAATGGCTAAGTGTTTAGCCACCTGTGAGCACCCTTCGCACAAGTACAAGCAGTGGTGGTCCTGCCTCACTTGCCCTTGGCGGGGTCACACATATCCCTCTCAGTCCCAAAATAAAAAAGGAAAGGCTCTGATATTAATTCACAGAGCAACAAGCACTCCTTTCATTATATTTCTGCCCCTCCCTCCCAGAATTTTGAATCCTGCAATCATAATCCATCATTTTCTGCATTGTCCTAAATGTCACTGATCACTCCATCCAGAGAGAGCTGGGCTCACAAACATTACTTCTTTTGCCTCTTGCTGCTTTGGTATGCTTTAGTACAAAGTGATAACAGACTGTCTGGATTCATAAACATGAGTGAGCTGTGTGCAGTTTACTGAAGTCACCTTATAGGATTTCTGTGTGTTGAAGCAAAAAAAAAAAAAAAAAAAAAAAAAAAAGAAACAGTTACCTCTCACTGCCATTTGGAGCAGTCAACATGCAAAGTTGCCAAGTGTAGCTTCAGTGTTCTTATCATTATGCAAATATTTGATTATCTGTTAGGGGAGATCACAGCTAGCAGCTTCACAAATGCGGCATGTTTATCTCCAGTATACATATTAAAGGAAAATTCAAGCTGGGCATGTGAAGTGTAAATCACCCTGTACAGCACACAGTATGCAGTGGCTGTGTTTCACAGCTAATGATGGGCTCGGGCTGTGTTTTTGTGATGCGTCTGTGATTATAGCCTTTCCTGCAGCAGTGGTGCTACATTCCTGGTCATCACTGCCTAGTACTACTGATTAACATAATCAGCCAACATTAGTTATTCATGTGATGTGCAGAAGCGCTCGGGGGTCAAATCTTTGCCCTGTCTAATAACCTATGTTAAATATTAAAGAAGTACATGGGCTGGCTGATTTACATGCCTCTCATCCTGCCTTTAGATGCACTAGTAGTTTAAAAAAAATCACTCTAGGTCTGCAGTCCATTACTTGGACCCAGGGAAATATATAGTATGGTAAAAATGCATTGCTTTGAAGATCTGAGGATATAATGTTGTAATATCGCAGTGTGCAGCTGCTGCATCCAATAATAGATCCTTTGCAAAAGATCACGGTCATGTAAACTGAATGTGGATATGTGATTGTTTCACATTCAGTTCAACCAGTGGTAACCATTGCCCAGCACAATCAGTGTGTGTGTGGGGGTGTGTATGTGTGTGTCCGCACATAAGAATCTTTTTCCACATGGCTTCATCTGCCTGTCTGAAAACAAGGAGCCCACTGGGCACGCATGAACTGACTTGCTGCGTCTTTATGCCTCCATTTCTTGATTAAGAACAATGAGCGCAGAGGCTAGCCAAGTGTTCAGCTGCCCGTGTTGGGTGGGCCGTGTCGTGGGTGGAGGGGGAGACCCTGGGCTGCGGAGAAGCAGGCCGGCTATGAACCCTGAGGAAGTCATTAGGAGACCAGTGACCTCACTGGTGCAGAGCTCAAAAAAGCTGCCCAGTGGCATGATGTCATACTTCACATGTCAGCCCTCATCACAGCAGCACAGTGAAGAGTCCAAAACTGTGAAAACTAAAATATAACAGGTAGCTTTACTTCATTTCCATCACGAGTCAAAGTCCCGCCCCCACTTCCGGGTTAGTGTTTCTTCCATTAGCTTCTGTTCCACTGCGTATCTTCCCTCAGGAGGTATTTTTGTGTCAATCCTTTAGGAAAGCAGAGACACGATGGTGGGCTGTTCTGCTCATAATCAAAACTCAGTTGGTGTCTGCTACTGCATTTGTGAGTAAAAGTGGAGCATCTCATAATTTTAACCAAGGTACAACGATGTTTATTTTATTAGCATTTAACAGCTACTCCCCCTGTGAGTTTTTGACGCCACTCAAATTAATCGGCTTAGGCTGTCCCTTCTGAAATATCCAGTTGCCTATTTAAAAGTTAAAAACCACTCCTGACTGAAAGTGGCTAGCCTCCTGTTGGCTAAAATCTTTCTTTCTTTTTTTTTTTTTTTTTGTTTTTCCAGTAAAGAAGCCACAGATTTTGTTGGGACACTGGTCTGTCAAACTAGCTGACGTTAAAGATGTGACCGTCTCGGACTTTTGGGAAATGGTGCTCATTAAAATGCACTAAAAATAATACATTTCAATAAACAAGGGCATCTTTTTTTGACCATTTCCATCTAAAAACATGGTAAACTGCACAACATACTGTTCAGTATGTGGTTATATTTTAGTGCTACTTTATTTTTTATTTATGCAATCTGGAATGTGCATGGGATCATGAATGGTGTTTTCTTCCTTCTGGAACAAAAAACACAATAGTTCCAGATCACCTCAGCTCCCTATTAGCACAAGAATATAAAACTATGAACTATATCTATGAATCAAATATAACAGCTATCCACAAACAGTACAGCTCTGAATCACAATAAGTAGCAAGAAGTGGAATGTAGATGTAAGTTACTGAAATGACAACACATTAGCATAGACTATGAGTGCAGGAAAGGGTCCTCATTAAATCACTGACATGTATATTTTATTGTTGCATAGCACAAAAATACACAAGTTTTATTGAGGTATACACCTACAACGTGTGATCTCGCTGCTACCTCCATATCCACTGCATTACTAAAAAAGTCAGTGTTTCCCAGTGTATAAAAACTATACAAACATAAATCACTTACACCTTCAAAATACATTTAAAAGCTATTACATACCTGCTAGTCCTTATTTCATACTCCTTGGGAGTTATAAAAGTCTTCCACCCAACAAAAATAAATACAAACACAGCTCCGGCAGCAGGTGGATCTCAAAGGTGGCACTATATTCCAATTCCAGATTGGGCCTTTAATGACAACTTGCACTGTGGAAGTGAATAGATGCACAATTTATCACCCGTATTCCCCCACCCTGTAGGACCAGGAGGACCAAGCGTGTAGACTAATGAACTGCAAACTCTCCTCTAGGCCTCCCTTTGTAATGATAGAACTACTCAGGATTTCTCCTTTTTTTTTTTTTTTTTTTTTTTTTTTAATTTGGTCCTTAAGAAAATAACAATCCTCCTTGGCCTTGCTCATTACTGCATGGCTGTGGTGACCATTAGGAAATGAAAATAACTTTGTTCATTTTGTGTAAAGCAGAGGCCTTTAGGCTGAGAGTCTGAGCAAAGAATTGGATTTCTAAATATAACTTCAGTGCTCACAGGCTGCTGTGCCCTCATATAAAGAAACGTTGTGATGGGCCCGTTTACATGCCCACTAAATTACAAATAGAATGACCTTTTTTTGTGCATAGCAGTAAATAAGTGATTGAAATCCAAATCTTTTTTTTTTTTTTTTTTTTAAAGTATTGTGCATTTCCTTGGTAGTCTTACATAGGCAGAATACAAGCTATCATGCATGACTATGACGATGAGATATGCTCTGCATGGAAAGCTCAGGACGAGCCATGTTCAAATTGTTTTAGTCCTTTGGATGCGACTATTTGACAGCTGCAGTGGATGGCCTTTAGAATATCAACATCCTTATTCTGAATCCTGGATTTACCTCTTTTTCCCATGAGGATGATGTTTTCACCATGAAAATTATGTTTGCACTTCACTGAACAATAAATACATTTTTAAAAAAGGAATTAAAGTTGTAATATTGTGAAAATAGCACTATGAACCTTTGTACATTTGTACATTTAATCCTTGTCATCGGAAATGAAAATCATATTAATATGACATCCCATGCTAAAACCTTTGTCCAGATTCTTTGTTGCAAAATCAATCAATCAGTGCATGTACTTTATGTAAATATACTATGGTGTGTGTTTCTACTGTAATTTGCTGTAAGCTATGATTGTGGACAGTCACCACCGTTACCTATCAAGCCAAGCAGCGTAGCTTTACAATTTCCTCCAGAGAGGAGATGAGGGCAGCTTCTGGAGCCAGACAGCTGAGATCACATTCAAATAAATTTTAAATTAATTGGCTCTGTGAAGCACTGCAGGACTGTACAGAATCTGTTCTTGCTGTCATTTGTCTGAAAATGTGTTTGGCCTAGTGCTTAGGGAACGGGGAACATAAATGTAGAGTCTCCTGGTGCTCTTAGAGCATCGACTCACTTACTCCAAACACAAATGTGGTGGCAACCCAAATGTACTTGGCTGAGACCAATGTCCAGTGGTTACTGGATGAATGGGCCACAATATTGCACTGAGTGAGCACACTCCCAGATCGAGGGTGGACTGCTGTTTAAATCAAGCGGGCGGTCACACTCGATGTGTACATCACCACTGAGGCATGGTGAGCAATGAGACGCCTGTACAAGGCCCCTGCCGGCCCTTCGCGGGGCTGGACTGCCGAGGCCCGTGGGCTGCCTAATCAAATCTGAAACCATCACATTCACTTGGCTCTCAGGCAAGGATGCATGCAAAAAAAAAAAAAAAAAAAAAAAAAAAATGCACTGCCTACATCACCAATCACCCACCCCTTCCCCCGCCATTGCTCTCTAATACCACCATTAGGAAGGTATTACAAAGGAATATGGAAGTGTACCATTTCATTTTTATCTATCGGTTTCCCATTAGACAGAATGTGGAAGCTAGTGTGTGTTTAAATAGAGGTTAAAGAAACCGCAGAGCGTAAGCCTGTGCTGGTCGATCTGGCCAGCGCAAAAACGCTTGTGATGTACAGTACAGTATCTGTATCATCAACCATATGCAGCTGATAAGTACAATCTCTCCTCAATCTCTAACTTTCCAGACCTATGAAATTGATGTGTTTATTTAGCGTGTCCAAGCCAAGGCAGAGCAGTAATAGCCTTGTCGAGAGGGTGAAGATGGAATCCCGTTGCTTCACCATCGATGCAGGATAATGGCTTCCTTTGATGGAGATTTGGGCCATCTAAACATAATTAGGCAAGCGTGAACAATGATCTCCATAAAGTGCAGAGTACTAATTAAAACAGTTCAGCATTACAGCATTTCAAACATGACAATAAAAATAACAAGAGGCCCCAAATGGATTGCACACTGTGCCAATAGTTCCAAGGATAACACTGTATCAGATATTCAGGGGGCATTCAGTTCCCTGTAATGACAGTACAGCTGAGCAGATCACGGAGAATGAGAAATACTTTATGCGTTTTTCCCTAAAAAAAGATTTAACATTAAATTATAGGCCACCAGTTGGTATTTTCCCAGATTCAAAGCACAGGAATTACTGTTACTTCTGTGGCTGAGGGGTGTCTGAAAAGTTAAATAAGCCATTTTCTGACTCAATCTTGAACATCGTCTCTGAGCAGAAATTTCAAGTTAAGGAGCTGATATGTTATTACATTAGTCAACAGAATCCCAGATCCCTTTCTGATGCCTGCTACCACACTGCAGAAAGTCCAGAATGACATTTTGCATTATATGAACATGCTCAGTAGTATGAGCTGTTTTTGAGGTTACATTGACAACAATAATAAATCCCAGCTGCATGAAACAACGTGCTTTATAAATCCACAGTTTTATGAAATTCATCACCTACACAGTAGAAATGCAACACAGCAACACAAAGAGCGCTTTGTTTTACACACTGCCTTGACCTTGTCTTTTACTTTCATAAAACATGTCTGTAACGATTCAGTCGGCATCCAGCATCACAATGTGATAGCATTCTGATTACTAAGTTCATTTCTAGTGCCTGCAGTCCATTAATGTTTGTGTTTCTGTACCCTCTAAAAGCATTTGAAGCTCAGAAGATCAGAATAATAATTCCAATTGTGTGTGTGTGTGTGTTTCAAATAGCCGGTCTCCTGAGAGGCGCATTGATTCCTAAATGAATGCAAGGGCAGAGAAAAATGGATTTTTTCCTTAAGATGTGACTTTATATCTCTTCTTTAACATCCCTGCAGCACTGTGTGCATTTGATTACACACTGAGAAGGAGGAAATCTTTGCATCTTTATAAAATATTCATCGGAGTGGTTGGGTGAGGCAGTGCTCTGTAGATGGTTGCTTGGTGATGGAGGAAATCTTTAGAAGTTCAAGTGGATGGAAACTGAATTTGGTTGTACGCCGTGCAAATCAGAGAAGTAGGTCAGAAATTTTCATGCCGACAAAATTTCTCCAAATCAGTTGTAATTGTGCATTCACCTCAAAGGTATGGACCAAAGTATTCCTCAATGGTGTGCCTCTAATAAACGAGCTGATTCACTAGTGAACTGTTTTTGCTGTGTTTCTCGTATTTCAGCCTCACAAAATGCAGTCATGATTAAATCGCCATTAAGTCCATTATTGCCCCACAATTGGCAGTGTGCTGTATGTTGCCAGTGCATGGTAGTGTGAGGCATCTCTATATTATGAAAATTTAAGTATCCATTTGGTGACGTTTTCTGCTATGATCACACAGTCACAATTACATACAGCTCTATTAGACCACTTTCCACAGTGCGCTGCTCTTTACTCCCACCACTGGCCTGCCATGAGCTTGCATTTAACTTGTATTGTATATAAATAATAGATTAGAAAATTGGACTCAATACAGTTTGTTGATTTGATAATTAGCCCACAAAATGAATGGTGAGTAATGAGTGTTTCAAGCACAAAAGCCAGCATAATTATCCGCTGCCCTCTCAGAGCTCGCTGTTAGGTTTCCACAGCAGGTCTGCCACTTAAAATTTGGAGACATGAAAAGTTTAATGTTTAAAGTTTCTAAGTGAACATAAGCCTGTACCATAACTGTGAATGGAATAATGTAATAGGGAGCTGGTGGTTGAGCAAGGCACCAGTGATACAGCCTGGATTGTCTCTACAAATATCTAAATGCCTCTGTTTGGCCCATATTTGTGTGCTGTTTCTTTTAGGACAAAAATCATTACACGTGATCGCCATATATCATTAAAATAGGTCCATCACATAACAGCCACCAAAGGCTTAAATCTGAAGGCACAACCTGAATGCATGAGAGCAAATTCAAATGTCAGAGTTACAAAGTTGACTCTCTCTCTCTGATTTAAATACATTTTCAATGGAAACAGACATTATCATAATTTGTCTTCAGTGTCTACATTTACCCTGCCTTAATGTGCCTCAGCTCAACAATAGTTGAAAGTGTTTTGAATGAGGACTACAATGAAATGTGTTCATACTTTGCAGTCATAATGAGAAATCAAGGAATCACACTGATAGAGATTCAATTATAAAAGGTTCATTGTCCTCCAGGGAAGATGTAGGCCTAATGTAGTCAGTGATAATTATTACCTTATGCTCCTAATGCATACTCTGAATTGTGATGTATCAGTCTGCCGTTTTGATGTTTTGAAGCTGAAATCTCTTTGGAAGTGGCTGTTTGAACTTGTAAATGCAGTCATACAGAGCTCGGGCTTCTCAGAATGCCAGAAGGTGTCACTGTTCATGCAACACTTGCACAATGAATCTAGGAAAGCTGATAGCACCCTCCTGGTAAAGTTTATGGAGACTGTTGAGTTAGTATGAATTATAGTACACTTGGTAAAACCAGAAAAGAGAAAAAATATACTGAAAAAGCTAGCAATATATTACTGGAAAATGAACCAACTACCTGCTAAATAAGTATCTTACAGCTAAAAGATTCAAATCAGGCCTTTATTTATACATTTATTTCTTTTCTTTTTTTTTATTATGGAGTATCACTTAAAAAGTTACACCTGTACAATGTATAAGCTATTTTAAAATAGTTGTTACTTTGATAAGTATTTATAAATTCCCTTTAAAATGGGGGGATAATTTAATTCTTTACTTTTACATCTTTGGTTTAGCTCTCATAACCACATAAAACAATCACTTTGAGAGCAAAACCCAGAGAGAGAGAGAGAGTGGTGAGAGTCAAAAAAGACAGACGCAGCATGCACACAGATGGAGTGGGGGAGCTTGTCAAAGCAGTAATACCCCTTGCTTGGTATCTTCAAAATTGACTAGATGACAAACATGTCTGTCAGTGCTGTGCCAATATAGTTTAGGGCCTCTCGTGATGGGGCACACACCCAATGACAGAAGCAGGTCATTTCCGTTCCCTGGCATCATAAATCCACCGTCTGGCCCCTGTCCGGGTGCTGATGCTGCAGAACACCACACACAGTGGACCTGTCGGAGCACCATGAGCTACTGCACTGTCCCCATGGCATGTGCACACACACATACACACACACACACACACACACACACACACACACACACAGACTCACATACACACTGTCGCAGACACTGCAAACACTCTCTCTCTTTATAGCAGCAGCTGAAGCCAGCCCACTGTCACATCTGCTCTTGTATGGCATCACCTGGAGAAAAAAAAATCCTGTATATTTACTTTTAAAATCGGTAAACACTTATAAATCTTTTTTTCAAAACACGGAGCTTATATTGGACCTTGCGGGAGGCAATACTGATTTTTGTCAGTGGTATCTTGTCAAGGAAGACAACAAAACTGCCATCGTATGGTTTGCCTTTCCTTTGTGCAGAACCTGACAGCTTTTATTCCCGTCTGCAGTTAAAAAAAAAAAGAAAAAAAAAGAAAAATGCACTTAATATACAGTAGTGTACCATGAATACAGTGTGAGCCCGCTCGTTGTGGGATGAGGGATACTGCGTGTAATATATTCATGTTTGCTCAAATCAGGCTCAAGGTTAAAACAACACCTATTTCTCTTGGCGTCACATCTCTTTGGCAGAACACAGAGAGTTTCAATGTGCCAAACATGACACCTCCACTCACTAATACAAGCAAAATAAAAGATGAATGATAAATAAGGCTACGTTTTTGCATCCTTCCGCTACCCCACCCTCGTGTTCTTCTCCTCTCCTAGACAGAAATGCAAATAGGTCATTGAGCTTCATCCCCCTTTTGCCCTAACATGCAATGACAGTCTTTAAATTTCCGTTTGAAGCCCTTTCCCTTAGAAAAATATAGGCAACTCTTCCATTTAGCATGAAACAGTATTAATGTTTCAGTATGTAAAGCTAGGGATCAAAATATGTGCTTTAGGGGAGCCATGACCGGGGTTGAGCGGAATGCTAAATGCCATACATCCTCAAGGTTATCTCTGAAGACAGAGCCCTTTTGGAATCTGCCTCTGCTTTATTTTCTTGAATGCATGCATCAAGTCAGCTGAACAGAGAAGATGAAGGTGACTTCTAGCACGAGTCAAATCCTCTCTCGCTACATGCATCCTGGCTGTGGTTGTAGGGTGTACACCTTGCTGTGCCCCGCAATGGATGGTTGTAATTTGGGTCCGCACCAGTCGGGCTCTGTCAGTGCTGTGCGCGGATCTGTCTGTGGCCTGGGATTAGGCAGAGGTACAGTAACCCAGGGGCTAATATAAAGCACTTACGTGAAAAGTGTCATTTCCATCCCCAAGTCCCTGAATATTGAAATTAGGTCATCAGTGCAGCAGAGGCCAATTTTCACCCTCATATATCATGGCTGCCCCTGCACCCAAGGTCTCATTACACCATACATGGTCAATAAGCCATTAACATGCAGCAGACAATGTGTAATGTTCACACAAAGACAATGTATCTACAGTTACAGTCGTGAGTCAGTGTTTGTACCCATACAGTCCTGAATAAAAATTGTCCTGGGATAAAGAACTCACGGCGTCAACGCTCTTTTCGCACAGGTTTTGTTTTTTTTGGTCAACCAGCACATGAGGCATGGATTGGTTTGATGGTGGCGGTCGTCTCTAATGGAAGGGAGAAGCTTTTGTGTGCAGCGTCCTTTTTCCAACATCAGTTTGCCAGTGTGATATTCATTTGTTGGAAGCTGTGCTGCATAAACAAACAACGCCCAAGGCTACCACTGGCTGGTTAAACAACCACAGGCTGTTTTCTCTTTTCTCCACCATAGCACATTGTAAATTCCTTGTTGAACCACAACATGCTCTGCTATGTTTATTTAACAAATAGCCTATTGACAGTTTCACCTTAAATTATTCACGCTCTTGCACATTATAAAAGTTTATTTTGGAGAGGGCTGATTTGACAGTGTGTGTGCTGCATGTTGGCGCTGTCTTTAATCAATCAAAAATGTGTCACATTTTCTCTTACACCATGATAGTGAAATTGTTTTAGTAATGATCGAATGTTTCACTCCACACATCCTGCCAATTTCATAATGACATAAATGTTCCTTTGTTTGTCGGGATCCCACATTTCCTCTTGCTATTACACTGTAATAAACTGAAGGCATCAACATTCCTCTAACAAACCAAAGGCAGATTGAAGCCCCCGGCTGCCACTGCTGTAACAAATGGGGCAAATCATTGTCACAACCCATGTTTCTTTCTCCCTTAATGTGGTTACATGACTGTGCTGGGACATTTATGGACTACTTGATCCAGTGCTGGCAGATTAAAACAAAATCAAGCCAAACTGGTTTAAACCTCTTTTGTGAAGAGTCCTCCAACATATTGTATACCAAAACACACACATTTTATAAACAATGAAACATTGTTTTATTTTATTTTCCCCCTCTGATTCAATCTATTTTCCTCAACATTTTTTTTCCCCGAGTACCTTCTTCCTGCTTGTGAAAATGGGGTTTGTATTGATGAGCTGGGCCCAATATTGATTTCCCATCATTCCTGGTGTGGACATTTTCTGGTCTATTATACTACAGTCGCAGCATATTCCCCTAGCAGCCGTAAAGTGGATATATGGACAACCTGACCTTGGCAATATGGAGATAATGAAATATCCTTAATGACCCTTCCTGAAAGATTTTACAGGCTGGACTATAGACTGCCAACCCATGTACAATAATAGTTAGCAGAGGAGGATTTTAGAGGCCCAACTAAATCTGGAGCTCAGTACACATATTGGGAGAACTGTTAACTTGTCTATTTTGCTAGGTTAATGTAACCATTAGGGGCACCCAGTATATGATCAGAGCCAATATTTGAGACCAGTTTACATTTAAGAGCACTGCCCTGACTCATGCCGTCTGCAAGCATGTGTATGCATATGTATGTAACACTGGATAGCCATTTATAAATAAATTAGGTTATTCATCCATCTTGAAAATTTGTGAGCAAGTTTTCCAAGCATTGTCTAAAATAATTGCAGCCCAAGAAATTAATTCATAAACTCTCGAAATATGTATTTTGGTGTCAGAATTGGTTAGGCTTCGGCAGGTGAATAAGGGAGATCATTATTCACACTTCGCGCTGACAGTTGTTTCAGAGATCCGCGCCGATAGCAGCTGATAATCATCCCCAGAGCGAAGCAACAATGAACTTGCCCTACCACTTCACTATCTTCAGAACACTTCAAACATGCTCCACTTCAAACACAAAAGCAGCCATCTCCTTTGATGCCATTGTCAAAGAATGAGTTTTGTTCCGTCACATTTAAACTCCGCCTCCTCCGCTGAAACCTAGACGGAGACGGGCAAAAAACTGATTTTGAACATGAAAAGAGCAGCTGTGTTGTCTGATATAGCCCTCTATCCTTAGGCAGCCATACTCAACACCCCCCCCCCATCCAACACCCCTCCTCCTCCCTCCATCCTCACCCCTTCCTGCCTCACTGGAAGAAATACAGTAGGAGCTGCACGCTACAACACCACACAACCATAATACTGTATTCTGGATGGAACCAATCAAGTTAATGTGAATAGCGTTTAACAGAGGATGTGGTACAGAATACATAATTATTTGTAATTTATTGTCCTATTTTGCCTTGATTACAAGATTCTCTGGTGAAGCAAGGCATGTAGCTGAAATATAGACTTCTGGACGGCCAGCCGGCTCTGTGTGCAGCTCAAAAGGGGGCCTGGGTGCAGAGGCAGCTGGCTGAGCATGTCTGGTTCTGATGAAATCTCACTGCAGACACGGCTGGTTCATAATGACTATAATCACAGCAGATAAGCAACTAGTGCATGGGAAAGAGGGAGGGGATCAGAGGGCGAAAGAAATAGAAAGAGAGAAAAAGTAATTGAATCTTTTGGAGGCACATTCAGATGAAAGCCATTGGGTTGGTGGGAGATGCTTTTCAGTGAATGACATTTAGATTACAGAGGTGCCCTGTTCACCACCACGGTCAATACCTCCTTCTCCACAATAGCACTCCTAAGTCTTGGTAACGCTGCTCTCAGAATAAAGAATAAAGAACGCGTTTCAGCGGCGATGTGGATTTGAGGGACGCAGCGTTTACTGTGGGGAGATTCGCAGGATTTAGAAGGCGACGGTGGAGGAAAACACTGGCGCTGCATGTGATTTGGAGAAAAGAGGGCCCCAGTTGCCATTTGCACAGAAGGTTGTTTCTGTTTGAATGCAACACTCAAGACTTTGTCATCATTATTATCATCATCATGCACCACCACCACTGCGGTTACATTAAAATACGGAGACATCCAGTTCCTTCTCTGTAAAAATATTCACTGAGCACCCCTATCAAAATGTAAGCCGCAGCAACTTTCTCTCCATCACCTCCCCCTCTCCTGATCCCTCCTATCTCCTGTATTGACACAGACCAGCATATTCCTAATATTAGAGGGATCACATATTGCACTGGTGACACACTTCAAATGTATCTCAGATTAATGATATATCACGGTAAGGGATCTACAAAAACCATTAGTAAGCCTGACACTTTGACGTCAGATTTTAAAAAATTTCCAAGTAATCTTTTTGATTTATGAAAGTGTGTCCAGGTTCATCGAGAGTGATTCTAGATTTATCACATCCTGGTTAGAATTATTAATGATTTTCAATTTGTAAATCTGATGCTGCCATGTTCAGAGGAGCTCCGCGGAATCACCAAAGGCTGATAGCAGAGTCCGAGGTTTGCTCCCGAAGCATGATTACTTTATCAAAATATTGCTACCTGTGACTTACATTTCACTTATTTTCCACTCTTGCAGAGCCTCTCCTCTTACCTTCATTTCTCTCGCCTCACGTACCAGTGCTAAACACATTTTTCACAAACAGCTTCAAAACACGGCAGCAGCCGCGGCTTCTGTCATTGCTTGGCTAATCTTCTGAAGTTGGACGCTGCACTGTGAGTTTCAAGTTCCTGACACATGCACTTTTAAGGGCCTACTGTGTCAACGTGTCAAATGGGTGTAGCATGCAGACAGCTGTACATTGCAATCTTTCTCAGAGTTGATGAGCAGCACAACTAAGATCATCATCACTTTCCAAAGATAGCCGGCTATGTCTGGATGCGGAGGTCGGCTTCGATGTCACGTCAATGCATCAGCACAGCTACTTCACTCCCACTTACGGTACAGGCTCAACAGTGACTGGAATCCAGTCCTGTTTTCATTCAGTGTGGGGTTTCCTTTGTGTGGCATATGTCCGCTTGGACATGAATAAGAATGGCACTTTGCAAGTAAGCGGTATTAACACATAACAAGATGTATCGCCGTGACATGATTTGCTGAAATATGCCTTTCCATTTAAGACATTAAGAACCAAGCAGAGCCGAAGCTGACATGGAAAACATTCAATATGAAAACTTAATCAATTAAATTTTCCCTCAACAGTTGTAGGGAGGGGAATGCACGAATGCATGGATAATGGGTGTGAATGTATTGCTGCATAAATAATTACATTTTGCTTTTTTTTTTTTTTTTTTTTTACAACAAATTCTGAGTTTACCTGTGGAACCTGATAATGAATGAAGTTATTTGAACACAAACTGTACCCTGTATTTTATGACTGAAAAAAATACTTATATATACTGATGTAGGTATAAGGAAAGCAAACTAGTCATAGTTCTTATTTATTTCTCATTTTGTTATACTGCAATGCTCTTTAAGGGAAACACCGATGAGTGTGTTGATTACACTTTTCTGCCCCTGTCCTCTTCTAAAATAAATATAGCACTTCAGTCCCATAATTCATTGCCAGCAGCGCCCACATGGATATCTGTTAAAGTTGTTCTGTTTCAAAATGGCTCAGAGAGTTTCATAATAAACCACTGGCAAAACTTTATATTAACGGAACACTTTCTGATGCATGATTATTGCTCACACTTGTAATAGGTAGACTATTAACAGCACCAAAACGTTATAGGTGATTATGGTCATTATGACTCTATAATAACCCATCTTCCCACACAACCGACACACTGTGAGCATGCTCTTAAACGGTGATTAAACTGGAATCATTGCAAATGCGAGGAACACCAGAGTGTTAACTAGTAAGCAGGATACTTGGCAATTTGTTCTCTGCGACCACGGGAAAGCCAGCCAGAGCGCAGCATGTTGCACTTTGAAGTTGGACTGAATTCACCTACAGACCAAAAGCACACAATATGCTCTGTAATACTTCCAACACTGAGGAGGACTGCTGGTTGTGCTTTCAAATGAAATGAAACAATGGATAAATGTGCGCTCACACTTCTGCCCTTCAGTTACTGCCCTACTTCAAGCCTGTTTGTCCTTATGGCACTTGGTTCACTTCCAATCAAGTAGAAAAGTCAACTGCATGTGTGTTTTACCTCACCCACTAAACAGGGTGTGATAAAACATGCATGTATGCAGGTGTATTTATTGTGAATAATTCATGCAAAATTAGCAGATTTGACTAACTATTCCCAAAGAGCAATATAAACTGCAATACTGAACTTGTTGATCCTTAAAGCATACACTTCGTTTAGTAAAAGCTTTTTTCCATTTGTATTAGTCTGAACAGTATGAAAGCTCTTTATTTGTTTATTATAAGGTCCCCCATTAGCTGTTGCCTGTGAGTCAGATTCATCTTCCACCCAAACTATGGATCATCCTCAGGAACAATCACTATCTCTGCAGGCTGCATACGTTCATTGCCCTCTACAGAATTTCGATTTAGTTACACGCCTAATAATACAGTATGAAATTTCAGAATGCTAATGTGCTGCAGGAAGAGAGCAAAGTGGTTGCAAGTTAAGAAACATCATTTATGCTCTAGCTGGCTTTTAACCACAGACAAACACCAGGGCTCTGTGCTCTAAAGTCACATGCCAGTTCTTGCTCCTTTGAAGTCACAGTGAAGGCAAGACCAGCCTTTGTATCGCAGTCATTGAATCCACTGAAAAGCTGTAAACATGTATAAACTATGCCCTGTCTCTCATTATAATGTGTGTAACAGAGAGATGTACATATATATATATATGTATAGGTATTGAAGATGTTCTATACTGCACTATGTGTGTGTGTGTGTGTGTGTGTGTGTGTGTATATATATATATATATATATATTATATAATGTCCATACGTCTTCTTCTTCTCACCTTCTTTCTTCTTCTTCGTTTGCCTTGCTCTGGTCTGTAATGTTTATAGATGTGCTGCGTCATAACTGAACAGGTTCTGTAATGTTTTCTCAGATGTTGAGTCACTAGATGGCTACTTGTAAGCAACCCTAAATCAAAGTCATTGTTTTTCATAAGACTGCTGTTTTCATATCTGAAAATGAAGGCTGTATAGCATTTAGATGGTGTCTTGCGGTCAAGCACAAATTTATAAGCTTTGCCAATCTGGGCAAAGGGATTTTCTGTTTAATTTGTTATTTTTATTCTTCTGTGTCTTGCAGTAATTTGCCAATTGGTGAGTCAGTGTGATACAATGTTTATTGCTTTTTGGTAAAGAGCCCAGGGGAATTTGTGTATTGCAGTGGAAGTAATTAACAGAGACGGAAGGGTAGCAGCAAAAGAATTTCAAACTAAATGAAGGCTGACTCCCCACCATCAGCCGTTTTAGTTTTCCCTTTTTGCTGCTAATTTCCTGTTAATTCTTTCTTGGAGTGCAGGGCATCCTGGTGACAAGCACCTATAAAGTGCAAAAGTTTTTTTTTTTTTTTTTTTTTTATTCGACTGCACTGGTTCCTTGGTCTCTTTTGAAACTATTCTCAGATGTTTAGGCTTTGCATCAGTTCTTCGGTCAGAATGCAGAGGGGATAGATTTCCCAACCCTCTCATCCTATTTCCATTATGTGTGCTTGACTGGGGACATAAGGCCATTAACCCTTAAGAACAGCCCACGAGAAAGGCTATTATATGTATTGCTCAGTTTCACCGTGTTAGAGCTTAAGATGATCTAGACACGCTTAAGAGAATTTATATCTGATCATTACTGCCCTTACAAAAGTAAAAGACAGCCTCTGTGTTATCAGTCATGCCTAAGTCTGTGCTCAGTACTGTGCATCAGAAGCAGCACCAAGATCCCGGGATTTTCTGTGGTGAAGATATATGCCGAACGTGTACTAAACATAAACATGCTGATTATTTTCCTAAGTATTTTCATCCCTCGTTCAGTTGTACTGCGTATTTCCTTAGAAACTGTCAAAAGTTTCATTAAAATTAAATGGGGACGTGCTGTAAAAAGCAGATGCTCGGAGAAGAAACAGAGACAGGTTGATTCCTCCCGGGGGGTGAAAGATGGAGAAGGAAAATGTGCTCGCACCATCAGTAAGATGCTGCTTTAAAATGGAGTCGGGATGCCACACCGCCCCTCAGCTGAGAGTTCAGGTTGGGTGAGGCTCTGTCTGTATTAATGTGCTATGATATACTTAGTAGAGTGTACGTACCTTCCCCTATGACTTCACACTTCCTGGAAAAAAAAAAAAGTGTAGAGGTGAAGAGAGACAGTGCAGCAAGGACTGGCAAGGACTGTATTTTACATTTTTGGCTCAAAGGCAAATGAGCGCTCTGTCCTATACAGTAGATATTCTAGGTGGGAAAAGTCAAGTGAGGGATCAGAGTGTGAAAATCATGCCGCTTCCTCCTTACCAGTACGTGCCGTCCTGACAAGGTTTGACAAAGGGAGCTGCAAGCTAACAGACTTGACAACAAGCGCCTGCGACAACCATACAAATTAAAGATGACTTATGATGAAGTATTGTGGTCTGAGAGGCAAGACAGAAAGTACCGGGACTTAATTTGTGTCAGACTAGCAATGATGGTAATGAATTCCTGCGGTTGGTTTGGACTCGGTGCCAAGGTTTTGAAATTCATGCGCCGAAGATCCTGCATGTAGATTCCAAAGACGCGGCGCAATCACTTATAGGCGAACCGCTTCTTCAATGTATTCCTCTTGTTCTTCGTTGTGAATCAAGCCTTCGATTTTATGTCTCTGTCAATTCTATAAACAGCATAGGCCTGTTTATTTTTGGTCATTGGTCAGGCCACAATTTTCAACCTGGTTTACCCTGTAAGCTTCCTAGGCTATGGGGCCTGATTATTTTATCCATACTGTAAATGACCTTTTATTGAGAACGTCAATAGGAAGATCTGGTTACCTATGTTGAGGAAGAGGGAGGAACTTAATTGCTCCCAGTGAGTGCAGTCTGAGGACTTGATTAGACCTTGAACCACTTCTCATGTTTTTCATTTGTGTGGTGACGACCTTCCTCCTGACTGAAATCAGCCCGGGCTCATTCCATGTCCACCGCTCTCTAGAGATTCATGCCCCAGTGACTGCAACTGCCTGCTGACTTCATGACTTCATTCTTCTCTCTATTCCGTTCTTTCAAAAAAAAAAGAAAAGCATATATGAAGAGTTCATTATTTCTATTTTTAATAAATACAAAAAAAAAATAAACAAATGCTGCTCCTGTTTCTGACAATGAGCATTCAATTCTGTGAAATATCGATTCAGTCAGTGCATTAGTCATCCAAGAGCTTAAATTACCTACAATGCTACAAGTGCCATAATTTGTTTTAGTTTTGTGTCATCATTCATTTTGTAAGGGGAGCTGTCACCTTTTTCAACAAATGCCAAATCCGTTTGGCGTTGAAAAAAAAAAAGAATGAAAGAAAGAAAAGAAACACTGAATGTGCAATCTTGACCATTTATTATTCTTTGAATCATTTTGATTTCAGTGCTACACAAAATGAAGGTGAATATAAGAGTAAATGTGTTGGTGGCAGGCAAGCGGAGTTGTCTTCTTTTAAATCTGCTTTTGCTAATTTTATTAGATCAAGGAACTGCAGCCACAAAGAAAAAAAGAAGGGAAAAAAAGGGAAATCACAATTATAGCGCTCAACTGACCCACCTGCCATTAGCAAGATGAATTAGCTGGGTCCATGCTAGTGACAACAGCTACAGAGGGAAAATGATCCTGGTGCCTCATAGACCTGGACTCCCAGACACCACCAGGAAGCAGACAGGGGCCGCTTGGACCCCAGAGACCCCGTGGCCAGAGAGAAAAAGAGAGAGAGAGAGCGAGAGAGAGAGAGAGAGAGAGGCGGTGAGAGAGGGAGAGAAAGACAGAGACAGAGAGACGGGGCAAAGAGAAAGAAAGAAAACAAGATAAACACAATTATTAAGGCAGCAGTTGTGGAAGAGTGATAAGGGTTTGCTCCTCGTGTAATAAAGTAAATTATGCAGCACAGTGGTGCAGATTGTGGTTCAGATCAACATATAGCCACACTGGTGACATCGACTTCTGTGTTTCTTGAGGCACGCTGAGCCATAATGCAAAGAAATGCAAAATGTCTCAGGGGATTTAGATCAGTGCAACTGTGTACAGGTTTCTGAATGCCTTAGCCTGCTTTACCAAGCTCACTATGTTTCTGCCCCTTGTTTATCAGGATAAGCCCCTGCTCCTCGGTCAAAGGGCCGCAGTATTGCTTTTCTCTGTTGCTCATGAGGTAAGTAACTCCAGGAACCGATGAGGTTTAATCTTGGATTATGGCTGGCGACCCTTGTCTGATTTTGTTACATCATCAGGACCTATGCACGGAGAAATGTTCCTTGGAAAACCACAACAAAAACAACCAAAGGTCTTTTTCAAAAAGACATACAGTATGGCGGGTAAATTCAACATAACGCACAGTCAGGACAATTTCCTTCAAGACCTAAAAATGTACCTTCCTTTGATTCTCCAACCCGAACCCAAGGCCTATAGATTTCTGTCTGTTTGTTTTACAGAATAGCACCATCTGTGCTATCCTGATCTTTTGATTAACATCTTTGTAGCATATTTTACCACGCAAAATAGCAATCTTTGATGTTTGGGTTTGGACAATAAAGAACAGCTGTTAATTCATCGTTGCTGAGGTATCACAATTCCAGCAGCTAAAACACAGCCCAAACTCTACCATAATACAGCAGCTACTTTCAGCAAGCTTAGGAGAAAAGAAATGCACAAATCATCATGTATGTACAATGTATAGTAGAACATACACAAACATACAACAGAGAATTATAGCCAAAACAATTCAAAACCCCAAGCTGGTCGTTTAAAGTAATTATAAGAAGAAAAGTAAAAAGAATAAAGTAATAAATGACATTTTATGAGTCAAAGTAATAATCTGACATTTTCAAATTTTCATGTTCTCTTTTGCTGATTGAAATAGCGATGTACTATACCAGGTTCATGGAAACATTTCCTGTTTGAAACATTGTTAGGTATCCTATGCTGCACAGGAAGTGACGTAATTTATGTTTTTGGCCACAGCAGAGGCAGTTTCATTTGAATAGCCAAACTGCCATATAAAATATAAACTCCATCAAATCGGATCTATTTTCAGTTCACCGGCAGCTGTCTGACCAGCTATTTGAAATCATTTCAAACAGCGCGTTAAAATGCAACAGGCACTTCTGAACACGAGTTGATTTTGTATGAAGCTTGCAGCATTTCAATACTCCAAACATTACTCTAACGCCAGCTATGTGCTTTCCCAAGAGGGTTTTAGATTTCAACAGGAAATGGACAACTTTGAGGGACGAGGGATGAAAATGACCTTACATATGCGTAGCTCCCACGAGAGGATCGGACAAAAATGTGTGCAGTACTATTCACACAACGAGTACTCTCACCTCATCTCATGATGCACTGTAATAAACCCATTAAACACAACATGAAGTCTCCATAATCTGGAGACAACATGAGTAAATTGGTTACTAATAGATTCCTAAGCTTTGACAACATCTTCTACATTGCAGTTCATCTTAAATAGATTCATTTTGATGTCAGAAGTGTGGATATACATACCAGAGAAATGAAGTATTCATGTTACCCACAATCAAGCTTTAAGTGAGCTGTCTCAATATCATCATCCATAAATAGAAACTACTCAGAGTAATGCATTATGGTTGTGAGTTTAATTATGCATATTTACACAGGAATAACAGGACAAAATGTCTTTTTCGTGGCAGTACTACAGATCTTAAGAAACACAAACCTAGTGAAATAGTCACTTGATGGCGAATGATCACATTCATCTCACAGCGCTGCATTGTAGTTTCCTTTAACAGGGAACATAGTAGAGATTCAAAAGGACCCAAAATTTCTTTTTAAAATCACTATATGTACCTTTAATCTAGATTAAAGGTACAGGATCTAAAACGTGCCGAAGCTCCGAAGCCGTGGTCCGAAATCCGCTCCAGTCTCAACTAACCATTGAGTCAACTTACAACTGCTGTCACCACTTCCATCAAATTTCGCTTCAACACGTTTCCTCGTCACGATAATATTCCCAAATGGTCAGTATCTATATGCTTGTCAGATCCGGTGGCCAGGGGTGGTAGAATGACTGATGGCGTGCGAAATATGACATCATGCCAGTGGGCAGCTTTTTTGAGCTCTGCACCAGTGAGGTCACTGGTCTCCTAATGACTTCCTCAGGGTTCATAGACGGCCTGCTTCACTGCAGCAGCACACACACCCCCCACCGCCCTCACCCCCACCCCCCACCTACACGCAACACGGACAGCTGAACGCACGGCTAGCCTCCCATTGTTCTCTATCAATAGCTGAAGATATATGAAGCCAGCCCATTAGAATTTATGTTATTAAAATGTGCTTCATTTACACAACAATCACTCCACTGTGAGGACGTTACAAATGTGAAAATCTAACATTTGCATCGCTAAGTATTTGTTTCCGCGTGACTTACATAAGATTAAATGTCCCATCACAAGGTTTACCCTGTGAGAGAAAACCTCTGTTATGGTGTTTGCTAGCTAAAGTTCTAGTCGCTGGACAAATATGTCCTCAGTATAACCGCCTCACATCTGTATTTGTTCTGCTCTGAATCATAGGTGGCCCAAAGCTGTCTTGATAAATAGCTACTCCAGGCAAGTATGGTGTATGCTCTCTGACACTATAGGTCACATAACCTTGTTGTCGGGACTAAGACTAATGCAATGTGAAGTGTCAAGTTATTATACTGAAACTAGACTGTGGAGCGGAACCTGAGCCACTCTGGTGATAGGAAGTAGGTGAAACAAGGCAAGGTGAATGTAAAAAGGTCACAAAAGGAGGAGATAGTGAGCAAATGAGAGGGTATGGAGGGGAAAATATTCTACACTAAGTGGGTCTTGTTGGAGGTGAAAAGGGGCATTGGGGCTCTTGGTAGTCGACGTAAATCATAATTGGCTGCTCAGAGCTGGAGCAATGCAAAACACAATGCTGACTTGGTAGTCGCACACGATGCCAGTAAGAGATCATGTTTGTTTATTTCAGGAGAGCTAAATAATGCAGTAATAATTCTCCTCGCCATGTCTCCCGAGCAAATGCCTCAGCACCTGTCAAGAATTTGCAGTATGTTGTCTATTGAGAGAGTTGCAAGAAGAAAACATATTATTACAAAGCCAAGTAAACTAAAGTAATTGTCTGCAGATGGCAAAAACAAGCCACAGCTGTTAATACACTGTGAAACATGAGATATGAAATATAAATGTAGCAGCGAGGGATTGAGAACAAACCGCATCAGACCAAAAGCTAATGACTTCCCATTACACAGTGTAGCCTATAGCCACTCTGCACTAGACAGTGCATGGAGGAGGGGAAATGCGCTGTAAAGATTAGTTGTTATTTCAACTAATTACCAGAAGTAAACCAGCTGGGCTGTGGGTTATTCTTTTAGATACATTTCAGGAAAATTAACATTTCACCAATTTTCCATGAAATTGCAGTAGTGTGCCAAGTTAATATTTAGTTGTTTAGCAACGGTTTATGCAACATTTTGGTGCTCGCTGTAATGTCAGTCAAGCCATCAGAGAGGATATATGTCATGTGAATTCTTGTTTGTTTGCAAAATCATATATTTCCAATTGTATTTGTTTATCTAAACCATGTTTTTTCCAGGTAATATCATTTAAAAAAAAAAAAAAAAACAAACAAAAAAAAACATGCCTCTAATATATGTTTAGGTGATACTGGCTTTAGCAAGAAAATGTTGGACTCAAGATTATGTGAAGGGTTGCCTACAACAGTCAGTTTGTTCATTTTCTTTTGAGAATTGCATTCATCTGTTGTTCATATGTTGTTTACTGTATGTATTGCATTGTTTGGGTTCATGGTGACATGAGTGCATGGACAAGGAGCGGATGTACACACTGCATAGATCACAGCACAATCATACCGAAACAAGCTATAACTATAGCAACAATCAGTCTCTATACCACTGGGAAGCCACACTAAGACAATGGGCCAGGTACAAAATGGTACAAATGACTGCTCCAGCCTCTCTGTAGACATCTCGGAGCTGTAAACCTATTGCTGAAACAACTCCTGTGTTGCATCAGTATATTGTGAAGTGGTGGAGCAATATTGTCCATCCCGGATATAAACCTGAGATATGACTGTCTCCCTGTACACTTCCCTCAGTCACCCAAGACTGTGCTGAACAGTTGCAGAAGCTTTTTATAATCTTTCCCAGCATGTTGTCATCCTCTTTTGAATCATCCCACCTCCAGCAGATGAGGGTATTGCAGGAGATACTTAAAACAGGCCTTTTTTATGGTTTAATATTATGAGAGCTACCATCTAGTCACCAAGATGCTGTCACGTGTCACTTTATTATCCTGTTGTTGTTGTTTTTTTAAAGCCCCTAAATAAATTTAGTCTGTTGTCTACTATACTTGTTCAATGACCCGATTGCCTAATGCTGAATAACAAATTGGTTCAACAGCTTCTTTTCCCGGAAGTTGACAGCAAGCTCCTCTGTTTTGAGATGTCAAGGGAGATACCTAAGGAGAGACGAAGAGTCAGACATAGTGGATCGGGTTTTTTCATTATGCCACTAGGCACAACATTTTCCTTAAAAATACATAAATAAATAAATAAATAAACTAAATAAATAAACAAACTGTATGTATGTATATATGTGTGTGTATGTATCTATAGCTATCACTGGACATATATTTATTCTCTAACATCTTTTTTTTTTATTATTGAAATAACAGGTTCAAATACATACAAAAAGTACAATTTAGTGTAGATTATCACTTGTGAAATTAAAGTGGAAGTCAAATCCCCTGATCACCAGTTCCTTCAAGAACATAATTTCAGCGCTGGGAAATACACGTGTTTGTGTATCTCAGTGTCATTAAATAGTAGAAACATTCTTCACACCACAGGCACTCTCCATGCACAGGCTGTGAGGCATCCTTGGTTCAACAGGCGTTTTAGCCTACCCTGCCAATCTAATCGACTTTTTCCCTCTGCCTTAACCGTTATGCAATTATCCATGAGCCTGCCCTGCCAGGAGCTTTCTGTAGTTGACACACTATGCATCAATACCAAAAATTCAACATCAATACCTATGGCCAAGCAGAAAACATTCTCCCTGAGTTTTCTTTAGAAGAGCTCACTTTACAAGAAGTGAGCACAGAGAATGCGCTCGGTTGTGTTTGAGGTGGACTCAGTAGCCCTGGTTTCTGTTTTAGGCTAACGGGCATGCACACATGAATGAATGCACATTATGTGTACAGTTACTGCACACGCAGGTCGAACAGCAGAGTGAATGAGAGTAAAAGAGAACCTGCAGATCAGCTAATTTCACAGATGTGTATCAGACAAAACAATTCATGCAAAACCTTGCGAGTACAGGCACGGCGCTCAGAGCAACAGGCCAATTTTCGGTCCTTTGTGGATGTCAAAATGAAAATGAGGTGCATGCATTCAGTTTCATATAATTTCGTTATCACAAGCAGTTCCGGTATGATTTCATTTTAGAAAAGAGTAAACTTATTTCTTTTGTTCCACATTTGCTTTTAAATTGAATTGATTGGCATACGCTGCGGTCATCCTCCACTCTGTCATCATGTCAGCATGTTTTCCACAGTTTTCTACTATCTTACACATATGTATGATTAGGCAATAATTAGGTAAATAGCTCACTGTCTGGAAAATAACCATTAAATTCACCTAAAATAGATATAGCACAGCAATGGTGTGCATTTTGCCATTGAAATAACAATAATTGACAGCATACGAGTATTTGTGGGTATATGATAGGGTTAGGTTTTAAGTTGTTCATAGTTCTTACAGCTGTAAGATGAAGAGATGAAATACAATGAGCTTAAATAGGGAAGAAATAGATCTCTTGGAGGTCCTTGGTTAAATTACCTATAGCATGAATTTACTGGGCCAAAATAAATTTATTAGTCATTCTGTTGCTAGTCCTCATTTTGGAAATGTTAGCTCTTACATCACAGCTCACAAAATTGGAGCTGTCGGAAAATTTCCAAATCCAAAGTGACGAATACCATCAGGACAGGTCATTCAAATGGACTGATTATATGATCATGGTGTATATGACACCGCTTAAAAGCAAGAAGAAGATGCTGTTAGCTCCCTTATCAGTTACCCTCTAAGATGGAAATGTCTCCTTTCAAGTGAAATAATGTCTTTTTTTTAAGTATTTTGTATACGTTTTACAGTTTTACAGCCTAATCCTAATGCAAACCATTTTATATACCAAGAAGAACAGCGATAGAAAAAAGTATCCTTGATGTTAAATTTATCTCACTTAGTTTCCTTGGTCGTTTCCACTTGTTTTGCAAGTTCTGCAGCTTAATGTAGAGTTCCTTTAGTGAAATCCTTATGAAGGCAAAGTGACAGGCTTAGACATTAAATAATTACAGTAATTAATGTAAGGTTAGACGACATGATTTGATGACATTTCTTGCGGTGTGACATGTTAAAGAGTCAGCAAGACAGAGAAACTACTGTCTTTTTTTCCCCCCACTGTTTTCTATTTTTTTGTGACTTGATGCCAATATATTCCAGCAGCACAAAGGCAGCTTTTGCTTGCATGACATGCGCGTGCTAAGAGGTAAGGCAAACATCTGCCTCCTGTCACGATGCCTTCACATGCCTGCCATTGCCCAACAAGGTATGATAAGCCACCATCAGTTCAGAGATGAGGCTACATGCGATCTCAAAGCAATCTTCGAGCAGCACTCCTAGTTACAGCATGAATGGATGGATTGGATTCAATGATCTTTGAAATGAAAGTGAAAATGAACTTCTAAAGATGTAAGGATAGGTGGGATCAAATGTTAATTAACTGAACTGTTTTAAGGCTCAAAGGCCACTCAGGACTCATCTCTTAATAGAAATCAGTGCTGCAGATCTCCTCAGTGCAGGCAGTCTCTGGTCCATTATACTCCTACTCAATAAATCAAACTACTGTACATGACTCTCAAGCTCAAGTCATTGGCTTTATTAGCATCTCACAAAGCAAGAGGACTGGGTTATAGCCTGACGTCTGTCCACAGAATCAACATATTATGTTTTCTCATAGATGTAAAAACACAAAAGGCTTCTCAATACTGTCTTGAAATCAGCCTGGCCCCGGATCAACTTCAGTCTCAGATATTATATTCTTAAATCTTTAGAGTATTTATGTGCCAGACATTACACACACCTGTAGACGCTGGGAATTTGTGTGTACATGCATCAGGGCCACATTTAAAATGGAAAATTAGATGCGTGCCAGCTTATGAGATTATGTTTCAAACTATACTAGTTTAATTTGCCATCAATGGCGTGATGCAATTACAGCGTTTCACATTTTAATGTATAAACAATCCCTTTATTGAAATATAACATGGGTCTTTGAACAATGCACTATCAGCAATAAATCAAGTCATGGAGAAAAAAAATTACATTTCACATTTACCATAATATGAACTCTACCTTAATAAAATAAATGATATCTTTCTTTAATTTAATTGGCACCAGCTCGGATCGTGCATATTGCTAATATAATTCAGGATTTCCATATTTAATGATGCATGCTTTTCATGGTGAATTTTACTTAGAAAATGTCGTCTTTAATGAACCTTAGACAAAGCTCTAATAGGCATAATCTCGGAAAATGTAACTTCTTTATTTATAAAGGTTCTGAGGCCAATTTTGCTGAGTGCAGTACTTAAAATCCAATAGTTAAACTCTTGAGGAGGCAAACGTATCTATTTGTAAAGGTAGAATGAACAAATAGATTGTAATTCAAGTGGTGGAGTACAGTGGTACCGCACCTCAAAGTCCAAATGCATTTATTATTCCTGAGAGGAAATAAGCATGCATGTGCATACCCCTTATTTGACACTATTAGCGGAGAGTGGGTTTTAAACATCATGATTATGAAAAGAACTCACGGTCGCAGAAACACTGAAGTTAAACCCATGTAGTTTTATGCAGTAAATGTTAAATGAAACAGCACTGTAATGCTTCAGAACCTCCCTAAAGCAGGATTAAATGATAATTATGGTGTATGCAAAACAGCTTTTTTGGTTTACCTCAAAGGCAGCATCAAGTGCTAGTTTGAATTGAAACTGCTATGCAGTAACACTGTTATTTTCTTTTGGACATCTGGAAGTGGCATGGGTTAATATCTGTATAATAGGAGGATAAAGATATGATTTCCTGAGAAAGGTGTTCAGTGAGATGCTGCAGTGGTTGAGTGGACAAATATGCTCTCCCGGGAAACTGTCTGTGCATTGCGCTTCTTCCCCCCGTCTGTCTTCCCTGTATTATACTGAAATCAAACCCAATTCTGAAGGTGACTGACTTCACTGTGCAAAAAAAAAAACAAAAATGAAAAGAAATCCAAATGAACTGTACATCCTGTTGGCTTCTTTTGCTTTCCAAGTGTGTTTCTGTGTGTGTGTGTGTGTGTGTGTATGTGTGTGCAAATACACCATGTTTTAATATATTTACACTGTCAAAACTCCAACTAGCTCCATAACAAAGAGTCATGAAGACTGGACACAACCAGAGGAGCGCCCCACAAATGAAGAACTCTGTTGGGAAAGTGAGAATAAATGGATGTCAATTTCCATGTGGAATTTGTAGCCAATGATCCATTAAGGCAGCCTTTCCACAACAGACAGACAAAATAACCTGAATTAGAAGTGCCTGACATTTCAGTTAATTGCACTAAGCATGTCAGCGCCATCGCAGCTGCAGACCAGGTTCTGTTAAGTCCTCACCTTCTGTGCACCGTACGAGAGCAGACCAAAGGCCATGTGATCTTCGGGTGGAAGGATCGTGGCATGTGAAAGGTTTGCAATACTTCAGTGAATTGGCTTTCGATCAATGCTCATATAATTCTGTGAATACAGACTGTCAAGTGGCTTTAAATACATGAGGAGTCAAGATTTTTGTTATAGTTCAGGCTCAGCAGGGCCTGCTGTTTTAATGGTAAAAGGTGTGTGTGCCAGCAGTGAGAGCAGAGGCACTGTAAATGTGATCCATAATAATAAACAGGTGCAACACTCCCCCTATTAAAATGCAAAATCTTTCATTACTGGAGTTTGAAGGGGCAGTGTTCAGTCTGTTTAGCCCCACAGACTCAGATCAACCCAGCAACACAACAAAAGAAAAGCACAGCTTCCCGTCATGAAAGCAAAAGGTTTATTCATGTTTGAAATTACACAACTACCACAAGGAAGACTTTTCAGTCCAGGGTGTAGTCTGGTTAGAAAGAAACACTAAACATTTTTAATACATTAGAATCACTGCCACAAATCATTTGTCATGACTTTCAGTTTCAGAATCACATACAATAGAAAAAAGAGAAAAGAAGTTTGAACCCTGTTGAACAGAGCCGGAAATTTACAGTTCTGAATACTGAAACCTCTATGCATTACAGTTTTTATAGTGATTTTTTTTCTTTTTTGCATGGTTTAGTAACAAGATGAGCAACATTCAAAATGTTCTTCAGTATTTACAACAGTTTCACTGTTTGGTGTTAATTTATCAACGCTCCCCCTCATAAAAGCCACCGACCAACAACTTTGTTTTCATTTTTTCCCCCTCCCACTTTTCATGGTATTAATATTATCATTTCCATTTTTTTTATTTTTGTCATTTTAAGTTGCAGTACAGCAACTGTATTTTATTAAAAGATTAAAATATACATTAGATTACATGGAGAATGAAGAGTTTACAATGTTACAAGATGTAATCAAAATAACTACATAAAAACGTTAAATAAGGGCAAAAAAAAAACTATGGTGGTGATATTGTTTAGAGGTAGTAAGTGAGCACTCTAAGCTACAGAAATGTTGAAAATTATTGGTTTCTATGAATTTGAATGAGGTAATAAAGCTGTGTATTGATTGGTGGGATGTATAATTACTCTTAAGCTATATTATGTACATCATTTCCTGTTTAATGGGGGCTGTATTCTTGTGTGCCAAAAGGAAGTGCAGTACTGTAGGGAATTTGTTGATTTCCATTAGTCGTACAAAACAAAACCAACATGTTTACATATGTACATACATAACATCAAATTATAAAATATGGAATGGTGTCACTTTATAGTCAAGCAATCAATTATACTTCTTTATGTTCCAGAGTTTGAATAGTCATTTCCTTGTACTAATGTACTGAGAACATATGGCTGTAAGGCAAAATAAATCTTGAAAGTAACTACAAAGCTGCCATTGAGCTGTCAACAGTAGCATTGTTGAGTTGCTGGACAAGATCGCAAACACATTACAGTCAAAGAAACAGCTCCTTTAATCTCTGTATTGTTAAGACCAAGAAAAAAAAAATCAATCATCAAAATAGAAAATACAAAGTGAATCAAGATAAACACATGGCCATGTAAATGTCTTCAAAATACATGTGACAGCGTCATCCAGTACTCTTTAAGCTCAGGTGAAAGACTTCTCTCCGTGTCTGCACCTGGAGGACGTCGTTGATTTTCAAAAAACGAGTCAGATCTGAGGGCTGTTTCATATTTGTACATATGTGTGCTTACCCCTACAACAAACAACAAATAAGAGCATGACGAGTACAGTCGGTGAGATTCATGGAGATCGAGAGAAAAAACACTGAACGATCAAGAAAACACTGGGTGTTCATAACAGAGAATGTTAATTTTGTATGGGTGGCGTAGTGATGGGGATTTCAAGGTACAAGAAAGAATTAGTTGTGAAAAGGTTTTGTATATCCTCCGCGGTTGGTCAGCCAATAAGAGTCCATGCCCTGCTCGGGGCTAAGATGCATTAATAGCAGATCAATTCGAGGTATCGGAGTGCACACTTCCAGGTCCTTCTGTCGGAGATATTACAGAAGATGGAGTCGTTGCATCTTGCCATCCCCCATTTGCCTAAGACACAAACAGCACGGGTAGCGATTACAGTCAAATTGTCTGCAACATGAGCCCAATGCAATTTTATACCCCAAAATATGTCAACACTCCAAAAATGCAAATGATACTGCGATGTTGGCTGCACCGATTTGTCAGCCGATTTGAACAAAAACACAAAACACAGTGGATTCCGGCGATACTGTGCGATTACTCCGGCATTCTCTGCGTTACAGTAGCATCAGCAAAGCGACTCTTGGAAACAAATTTGTCTCGTGTCCCAACCAATGGGAGCAATCCCTGAAATCAGTGTCTAAGCAGATTTCGGCAGCGGCAGACAGCTTGTCGCTACATATTCTCCTGTCAGTCAGGAAGAGGGAGGGCTCGGCCGGGGTGAGGTGGGGAGAGCTGAGTGAAAGTGACGGAGCAGGGCCCTTCCAAGAGAGCCAGTCTTAGCCAGTCTGACTTTGCTTCGCTTGAGGCATGACCTAGCCTTTACTGGATCCCTCTACGTCACCATCAACAAAGCTAAAGGTTAGTGTATGCTAATTCATCTATAAGGCACTTTCTTGGCCATCGCTGTAAACTAGGAGCAGTGACATCACGTGGTTCATCACGGGCTGAAATTGGTGTTATGATTTAGCTTCCTCGCGGTAACATTAAATCAAAACAGTAAGGCTGTTGATGCCCACGATTTCACTTACTCAACAATCACTGCTTTCATAGCCAGAACTAATAATTTTTAATTCAGACTTTCATCTCAAATTCTAAAGTTTATGTGTCACATTATCGTTGCTGTTTAAGTAGAGATCACACACTGCTCTGGTGAGCCCGTATGCACAAGCCAGCACTGCACATGGAAGTGAGAAACCTTGTGAGAAAGTGCAAAACACTTGATCCTACTAGGAGCTGACACTTCTAAAGAGCTTATAGCAATAAGGCTTCAACAAAGCCGAAATGACACCAAGAGCACAGAGTGCCGGCAATAGCCCCCACTCTTTCTGTTTACATGTTACAGGGTTCTCCTGGAATTATTTTCATCAGATTTCCTTTTTTTTTTTTTTTTTTTTTTTTTAATTTTCAGTGAAAGTGTTGTTAATTGTAATACCTGGTTTGTGCCTCAGTATGTTTATGTATGAAATGATTGCAGAATCTGAATATCCTTGCATTACTCCCAGGAGACATAACAATTTAAAGAGCAAATACTAATGTTGTTCTGATGTAGTGCAGAGAGAGAGAGAGAGAGAGAGAGAGAGAGAGAGAGAGATGCCTGATGCCATTTCTCCCTTTCTCTCCCTCTCTCTTCATCCTCTCTCATCAACTAAATTAATCTTTACTGTGATAGCTTCAGATTATGCACTGCTTTACAAAAAGGCTCCATATCAAACCTCATCAAGGAAGATGGAATTCACGTCTGGAGAGGGCTGGAGGCGATCACGTGTTCATATTTTATCATGAAGATAAGGCTATGGAAAATTCTGTGAAGCATTTCAAAACAGCTAAATGAAACAGATACAGTACAGCGAAAGCCTTTTCATCTCATTTTGGTTTGAGTCATGCGAAGTATTAAAAGATGTTTATTAAAGTAAAGCTGGAGGTTTTCGAGGCGTGGTTTTTATTCCCCTGCCCTGCAGTGTGTTTTATTAAATGCAACTTTTATCCATATCCAGTGACAATGTGCCAAGATGTCTACAATGTCTATTATTTCATGGCACATGCTCACTCCCTCCTTTACGAAGCTAATATCCAAGCCAAGGCAGTGTTCACGTCCCCACTGGGTTCTCACTTCCCAGTGTGTAAATGCAGAGATACACCTAATGCTTTTTCACTATGCAACACAAACAGTTTATTACTTATTAATACTACTTATAATAATAACAAACACATTAAAAGCTTTTGGAAACAATCTTTTGCACAGTAATGATCCTCAAGTTTCTGCAAATTAAATCATTACAATAATTACACAGTTTACCAGAACAAATTAGCACAACGAATTTCAATGACAGAAAACGGCGACAGCTTATTTTCCAGTGCTGTTATCTCACTTATCCTACATGTGAAAAGGGAAGAAAAATCTGCACTTACATTCAAGCCATGTGGACTATACATCGTGTTCCCCCCAAGAGCATCATTGTATCCTGCCGTCTGACTGATAACATGGCGCAGGGTATCCACCTGAGGGGACAGACAAAGTGGACAAGCTGGTCAACTCAATGTCTCACAGCAGGCTAACGCTGACTGTAAACATGCTCAGTGAAACAACAGATACTGACTACAAATTATAAGAACAGCCTATATCATGTGGGAGGGACTCCCACGACAGCAAACATACAAACCAGATTTGCCCATGTTGTAACATGGGTAATAGATTTTCTAATAAATGAATACATAAACATAAATAACAGGCATAGTGGATGATGCTACTAGTATGCTCATATCTATGTCACTTTCTACATTGGCCAAGCTTAAAGTTACTGTGGAAACTGTTTTGTAACATTTTTAAGAATGCAATGGAATACAGTGAAGGAAACAAAACAGAAAAATCATGTTCACAAACAGAACAGACAAGAATAAAAGACAAACATTAATGGCTGGTTTTAATGATCTTTTATTTTTTACCTTAGTCATGAGTAGCATAGATTTTCTCATAAATGCATGGTGATGATTGTGTCTACTGTGTGGCTGAATTAAACGATGGAGGACATCGACAGTAAACAAGGACAAGATGAGACAGGAAGACAGTCATACAGAATACAGAAAAAAGGGGAAAACACGGTACCATAAACCCAATACCAACCCAAGAGCTCAAGTCAAAGCCAAATGCATTCACAAAATGTTTACCCAAATGCTGGTCTGCTGCAGACATTAGAAATAACATCTGATCACCAGGATATTGATTTTTCTTGTGATAGCAATGGGGTGGGGATTATATTTATATGTATATATAGATATATATGTATATTTTTTGCTGCCAGAATATTCCATCCAAAGCGAATTAGAGTCAGTAAGCACTGTGTTCAACTCAATCAGGAAAGCTAACACCCAGTGTGGCACCATTTTGCATCGGAGGCCTCACTGTGGTAATCTGAACTGCCCTTGTATGAGCAGGATTTCATTTTTTTCTTATATTTTTTTCATTCAATTTTTTTTTAAATTTACTGTACTTCAGACTGCACTGTGGATGGCTCAGTACACAGGCAAGACAAGGACAGCTCTCTGCACTGGTACTCAGGACCTGTCCCTGATTGTTGATCCTACCTGTGACTGTACATTGGCTCCGACTTGTGCCCCTTGGTAAGAATCCCCATTCAGACTCTGCATGCTCAAGAACATGTCCCCAGAGTTTGGGAGGTTAAAAGAACCTGAAGAACCTGGAAAGGGAAGATGTAAGTAGCTGAATATATGAGAGGGCCATAAGGGAAGGTACAGACACACACACACACACACACGCACACGCACATAAACACACAGACACACGCCACTCATGTGCCTGCGTACACAGACTCAACTCAGACACGTACAAATACACACTGAAGAAAGACTCCCAGAAAGCAAGCAACTACAGGGGTGAAGGAGGAAACAAAGGAAAAGGAAACAGAAGAGGATGATGCGCAAAAGACTGAAGGGGGTATACAGATCTTTTTTTCACAAAAGGGGTGGACACAAACGAAATGAAAATCACATGACACAAGGGACCAGTTCTATATGTGATTGGTCGCTTAAGCTCCCAATTGTTCCACATCACCTACTTCCAATCTAACGTTGGCGGGAGGTATCACATGGTAAATGACAAGGACAATAAGAAGCTTATGAAAAGACCAGTACCAGTAAACATGTTGGTTAAAAGAGTGTTTTTGCTCTCTGCAGAATCCAGCTGAAACTCTTCATCTTTCATCTGGAATCCTGGGTGCAAGAAAAAGGGACCACTTCATAAGCTTACCACACCCCGACGCAGGTCAACCTAGTCCAAACTCAGCATTACATATCTAATTGTACCGGACTAATCCCAATCCCATTCAATGTGAATTCTAAATAATTCCCTTTTTTAATATCATTGTTAGGTAAAATGCTCCCAGCAATTACTATCCCTTTTATTTAGCTAAAAAGCGCTACCATTCAGTGGAACTACATACCATTACATGACAAATGACAGGAAGTTGACGGAAAGTCAAGGGAAAACAAATCCCACTGGCATTTCTGAGTGCTTCACTTTTTTTTTTTTTTTTTTTTTTTTCCAAAAATACATGTGTTCTCGGTTCACAAGTCAGGAACGCTCTCTTTATGCATGAGTTTGCTTGGCATCAACTGTCTTATAGACAGAAGACACTGTGATCCCCAAGCTGGGAGCAGAGCCTGTCACTCTTGCCTGTGTGAATGGTGCATGAGAGAGTGAGGCAGGTAGGCAGTGGGTTCAGGGCTGAGGTGGAGGGCACAGTCTCTGTCTATATGCAGGATTGCCTACCGGAGTTCGGTGTGGTAGGGGAGTTGGTCTGGCTGTTCTGCACTGCAGCGGCTGCGGCGTGCGCTGCCGTTACAGCAGTCTTGGCGGCGTATAGGTTGGCTTCTTCCTGGAACTTGCCAATATTCTTCTTGTACCGGATCCTTTTGTTGCCAAACCAGTTGGATACCTGTGGGGGAGAGCAGAGGAGGAGCAGAGGAGTCAGACGTCAAGCAGCCACAGCACAGTGCACTGAGCAGTGTGATTGTTTCAAGATGTCATGTTTGGGTCCATCAAGTACCCAATTCCCAGCCCCTGCAGTAATGTCCACTGGGTACACAAGCTAATTAAGCCATAATCAGGAATCACTTGTGTCTTCTCATGGATGGGAGCATGACATGCTCTCTGTTTGTCTCCTGACAAAACCAACACACTGGGGGCCCTCGACTCCCATTGCACAGCCACTAAGTTTTCATAAATTCATATCATGACCATGGCTGTTGTTAAGGATACAAATGCTGTCAGTGAGAGAGACTCAGTGAAATGTACCTCTTACCCTCTATGGGAATACTGCCTGATTCAGGCAAATAATGCAAAGTGAATGACAGACAATTTACATAAAAACACATACTGTGTGTATGTACATGTAAAATGCTCATTTTGTGAATTTAATTGGATAAAAAGAGCTATATGTAGTTTATGGCAAGAAATACTGTACATTCTTGTGTGGCTACATCTTAAATATCTACTAGATACACAATGTCAAGAAGACAGTTGAGTCAGTGAGAAAACTCACTGACTCAACATAGTCATGACAATGGAATGCTAAAAATATACATATGACATATTTTACTTATTTACTTGTATTTTTTAAGCATGCATACCTTATGAGGCTCATTAGCTACTAATTTTGGTTGGCCTAGGTATCTGTAATGATGGTACATGCTCGTTTTCCTTTTGAAATCAAAAGTCCAAAAATTAATACAGTACTGGCAAATATGAACTATAGCAATGTGCGTGGGTGTATGTGTGTGCTCAATGATTCAAGAATCATTTTTTTCTGGTTTGTAATTATGAAAAACAAGAGTTGCGAGGGTAAAGCCTGCAGACAGTGGTGACCACAGATTATTGGGGCAGCTGGCATTAATTCATATAATATTGTACCAAACTGAAATATTTCTCTGAAGGAAAGAGGATGTCTTCAGCTCAAATGAACGTATGATATGAAACTGGGCACATTTATATTTAGAACAGTTGGGAAAGCTAATTATATTGAATTGAAATTATGACATCCCCCATCAGAGTCAGAGACTGAAAAGTTGTCTGAGGGGTAAACCCTGAGTGTGAATGCTGGCTCTGCAATAACAGTGGAATAATAATGAGATGATGGTTGTTTTTAATGGTCCTATAAATTAGAGTGTCTTGTCGCTGTGCTGCTGCCCCCCTCTCAGGCCCTGCAGCCTACGGCTGGACCAGCCAAAGAGCAGCTGCCCCTAATGACGCTTTATTTAATTTCCACCCATGTGCTTAAATTTTAATATCCCCAGCAGCCCGCCAATGCTGTGGCGCAAAAACTGACTGGATTTGCAGGACATCAGATCATTTCTATCCTGCACGTCTCTGTGCTCTAAATCTTTAATATCTAGGCAATTAAAATTAATGACCATTCAGGCGAGGCCCACTGTTGGCAGGGTTTCCTTGACATCAATTGTTTGATGGGTTTACCTAGAGGTTAAACTAACAAGCAAGGTTTAATTGGAAGCAATGAAAGCCCTGGCCATCATCCTTTTTACTTAACCTGCTTACAGAGGATTGTAGAGCCAAAGAGGATGCGGTAGTCTTGCTCTTTCAGACAGCTCACAAAGTGCTCACAAAGCACTGGACAACATAGAAAATGTTTCCCAGCGTAATTAGTTTGTTTTACTCCAGGTATGGCAATATTGTATATAAAACATTCTCCTGAGCAGAATGAAATTTGTGGAAAATGTTAGGGTGTGTGTTTGCCCCTGAACAAGTATTTTACAATAGTAAGTGCAATGGTTAACACTGGTAGACTATACGCTAATTAATTTTTTTAGCCGCACATTATTGCTTTATCTAATGTATTAGTGATATAATTAAATATTACAGCATGCTGTATTAAAATGCAATTGATCATTTGGTGAGGAAGTAGCAGCTGAAATGTCAACTTTTCATTAGTTAGATCACCTTTGATATGAAGGCTGGTTGTTATGACTATATTCTACCACTGTATGGTGTTGCAAGCCTGGGCAGACTCAGCAGTATTGGCACCAAATACCCTGGGTGTTACAGCACCCCTTCACCATTCTGCACACATTCCTCCCCTGCCCACTGAACTCTGGCTTCAGTGATTCTCAGGTTCAGCTAAACACTGAGCAAATGCAAGGCACTGTAAGGTGGGGACCACAACCCAATCTACAGAACTAATTCCCTTTTATCTTGTGGCAGGCCGTGCATTCAATTGACTCCTCCGTGTAGCGAGAACCAGGTTGTGAGACTGAATTACCTGACCTCAGCAGCCTCAAAGGCAGCGATTGTATAATGACCATGCAGGCTCCTTGCAAGAACACGACACCAATTCCTTCTTTGCTACCCACTAGAGAGGCCGTGGAACTGTAGTTAATAATTCAAACAATTCCCCCCCATTTCAGGTCAATACGCTTTTCTTGTCAATGAAAGGCAATGCATAATCTTTGTAAGATCTCAATAGTACTGGGGTTATAATGCCCCAAACCCTCAAACGTTGCTTTAAATACAGAGGTGGTTTCCCTGGGTGTGTGTGATACTATCAATTATAGAGGGCACATTAATAATGAATAAAAATCCAAGGCTTCACTTCTCTAAATCCATAATGATGTGAAATATTGAGAAGTGCCATTCACTTACAGGAATAATTCCAGTGAATTGGGTGACAAAAGATTGTAATGCAAATTCATCTCTGCACTGGTATCTACCCTTAGAGGCCTAATGTTCATGTCTTACCGACAGTGTCCTCTTCCCACAGCCTTGCCTGGAGATTATATCAATTACAGCCTCTGACACATCCATAAACCCTGACACAAACCACAGCCATCCAATCCCATGCTTTCGTTTGAGAGCTCGACATGGCACATGCAAAGTGACAGAAGGAAATAATAATAAATAAATAATAAAGACTGCATCCTGCATTTGGGGGGAGGGCGTCGCGTTTCGTAGTGAGGTAATCTCAACAACACCATTAGCTCCCTGCACTTCGCCGAGTTGCTATAAATGAACATACTGGCCTTGGATGAAAGGGATGCACTTTGTTTCTTTCGGAATCAAATCTGACACATTTCAGTGACCAGATAATATTAATAATTATAAAAAAAAAAAAAAAAAAAAGACTACAGGCAACAGTCGATGCATTCAATACATCTGAATTGACCTTTTTGTTTTTTTGTTTGCTCAAGGTTATCACTACAGCTTAAAAATCAGAAGCTGGATGTAAATTGTAGTCTTCCCATGCAATCATTTACAATGGGAAATACACTGGCTACAGTTCCCAGTCAGTAATATTGTGCCAGCACAGGGAAACAAACATCCACAGCACCAGTCACCCCTGGAGGAATCTCACCCCTGACCGACAGAGGTATTTGGGTTTGCTAAGTCTCTGGGAGGACGACTGCGCCTCACTTGCATTTTAAATGATCCTTGTTAAAACGATGCGGGGCGTTTCATCAGTGATGATGTATTGAGCAAGGCTGCGGACTGATATTGGCATAACATTCACTATGGATGATTTTTACTTAATGAACCGCTTGTTTAATCGCCAGAGCTCACAAAAGAGTTTGGGGTGTTTGAAAAACGACTTCACTGGAGCTTCGGAGTAGCTGCAGTGAATGGCTCCTGACTCCGGGTGACTCCGGTACAGTGAGGGATAACGCATTTATGGCGCGCTTGGCATCACATCGAGCCTCTGACTTTGTTACTCACTTAAAATGAGCCAAAGCACTAAGAATAAGTCAATAAGAGTGTCTGCTGTGGCCTCCGCTCTTCGAGGAGTACACCACTAATGGGGCTTGAGATGAGTTCAAGTGAATTTTTTAAAAGCCCTCTAATTTCTGCGCAGACTGATTTGTTCTCATGGGAACTCATACAGTGGCCTGTTTAGTGAGGCACTCAGAGAACAGAGAGTGGAGCTCCATTTGTGAGGGTCACTGCCCATTTCTTAAACCACCATAAAGCACACACTGAACTAGAGGAGGGGGGGGAAATAAATAAATAAATCAACACAGAGCGTAGTTTCAAGATTCAAGTGAGGACACAACTAGTAGACGCTCTACAACAAACAAAAGGAAAAAAAAAATACGCTGAATGTGGTAAATCATAAGAAAAAAGTAAAATATTATACAATGTGACACATTTGTACACACATAATATGGTGACATGGGTGTCGTCTAAAATATAATAATATATATGGCACAATCAAAATAGCTGGTGTACTAAAGGTGCAATGTAAATGCCAAGAAATTCTAATCCAGTCTTTTCAGATTAAATTCAAACTTAAAGCTGTAAGTGCTGTAAAGTTTGATAACATTAGCATTGATCCATCAGTGTGAGGGAGGGGAGGGTCTTGTGCAGTGAAAATTGTGAGGTTGTACATACATCAAAACATAAAGAAGGTACAAAGAATGAAAACAACAGTGGATCAGGAGAAGTTATGACATACCTGTGATACTGTGATGGTGCTTCCCACCCCCTGAAGGCAAAAAAGAATGGGCTTTTACAGTATCTGACTCTTCATGACTACACTCAATATACCCCTCAACACCCCCTCCCCACACAAAAAAGAAACACTGTAGATTAATTGTTATTGTATAGATTAGCGTTTCGTCTGATATTGTGTCCCATGAGGACAGCCATAGAACAATAAATCTAGTCACAGTAATAGCAGGAAAAAAAGAGCACAAGATAACACTTTGGATGTGGGGGTTGGGTGTGAGAGATATTGCCTTCAGGTTTACCCAACAAGCAGGCTATGCTGTGTATAAAGTGGGAAAGTCACATCTTTTTTTTTTTTTTTTTTTTTTTTTTTTAGGCTTGGTAGAAAAATCAAAGCATATACTGTGAATTTAGCAGAGTCCTGCAAGGTCACTTGTGGCCATAAATATGCCTTAAACAGCAAACATAGACTTGGAAAATAAAATGCACAGTGTCGTCCAGTGTTTTGAAGCACCAGACTTATTCTCGCAGTAATGGATGATGCAATTTTTTTTTTCTCTGTTTATTTATTTTTTTTTTTTTACTCTTCACAGCTTAATTGACCTACGCGACTGACCAGGCAACAGAGAGAGCACACATGGTGGATGGGAATGAGAGAGAAAATGGCAGGGGACCCAGCATGGGCGGCTAAGGAAGGACAGCATAGTGCTTTGATTGAGGCCAAGATGATATAGACCTCCCCTCCCTGTGGCCCTGCTCTGACTGACTGGGACCAGCCTTGACTGAAGCATCATTAGGCAGTCACAATGTCAAGGTTAGGTAAGGACATTGTGTCTTGTCGGTGTGACCTATGGTGGCTATCCCTCTAGGCTTTAGCCTTTTCCACCCTGATTACCCACCAGCCACTGTTAGATGAGCGCTACCCACCTGGGAAACTGTGATGCTGCACTTCTTAGCCAGCTCCTCTTTAGCTTCTTCACTCGGGTACGGGTTGCTGAGATGCGAGTAGAAATATTCGTTCAAAATTTCCGTCGCTTGCTTGCTGAAGTTTCTCCTTTTCCGCCTGGGTGGAGAACAAACAAAAAAAAAAAAAAAAAAAGAGAGAGAGAGAGAGAGAAAAAGGCCAAAGCAAGCTTATTAACGGGACCAGCATTAACTCATCCATTTGGATCGGACAAATTGCACAATCAATCTCACACATAAATAGTGAAAATAATGAGGAATGGGCTCTAAGGGTCCTCAGGAGCAGAATATTGTGTCCAGCTCTGAGAGTTTCATCAACACACACAAAAACATACTCTAACCAATAAACTGACAGGCACATACACACACACACATACACACACAAACACACACACACACACACACACACACACACACACACACACACAAAACACATACAATGTTTAATTTGGTCTGTTGGTCTCCAATCTCCAGTCCAAGCGTGTAATGTGTAGAGTTTAGTGCAGCGGATGGGTGGGCTTGGTGATGGAGCGCAAAGCCCAGTCGGAGTGCATCTCGGTACATTATAGAAATCATGGCATGCACAGTTGAGCATCGTTCCTGAAGTGCCACAGCCCCAGGGATCTCCAGTAGAAACAAGCAAACTCTAACTAGATCTGGGTCCCCTTCCCTCCCAAGGGCACTACTTATCATGTTGTTGAGCATTTGCTTATTTTGCCTTGTTTACTGTGCTTCACACGGGCAGTGGGCAGCAAATGTGCTTCCACTTGGGTTGCTTGGCCCGAGCTAGTCCCGCTGTCCGCAAGAGCGGCGCTGCATCACACTGTTAGTGATTAGAGTAATCCACAACACCTGCTGATGACCTCCCCTCCATCCATTACACAGGACCTGGTCCCCATTTCATTTTGCTCTTAACTGCTCTCAGGTGTGAGGGCATGATTGTCTTGAAAATGGATAATGCACGGAACATGGACATAATTAAAATCATGCATCTCTGCAGTGCACATACTGGGTGTTATGCCAAAAAAAGAAGAAGAAAAAAAAAAAAAAACAGACCTGCATGCAGTCTAAAAATGACCTTGCCCACTGGATTTGTTTATATGGGTCATATGGAAGCAATAAAAGTTTTTAGGTACCGAGACACGCACACACACATACTCCCATACACACATAAACACCTATACAAACTCACACACACAATCCACTGACCTGGCATCGAGGAATCTGGAGCGCAGGATCATGACAGCCTCACAGGTGCTCTGTTTCAGCTGCATCTGGATGGAGCTAAACTTGCGGTGGATGATTCCCACCATGCGCTCGATCTCTTTGGGTGAGATGGGCCGCGTGCGAGACTGTTCCCTCAGCAGGTTCATCACATGGGTAGTGAATTCGTTACAGGCCTGCCAAGAGAGACAAAAACAGCCCAACTCAGCCCTGTTAATGCCCCAAGTCACAGCAGTAAGCATTTTATAACTTTTAAAAGCTCCTGGCTTGGCTATTATCCTTGAGCGGGATACATTTTTTTCAGATGACCAGTGAGTTCATTACACGCCTGCTCACTTTGTTAAAAGCATCCAGAGAGTGTGGTGTTTATATATTACTCTGATGACATAATAGGTGAAGTCATCAATGAATACAAATGCCGATTTGCAATTTGGCTTGGGCCTAATGCGGAGGGAATTTAAACAGCTTTTCGTTAAACCAGTAGTTCATACATGATTAATTAGAATAACTCGTTTACGTAGTGCACACTTTAGCTCATTACTCTGAGTAAAATTCGTTAAGTATTTACATTTAGATAATTAAAACCTGGAAACACCCTTAAGAAAGATGCATTCACTCCAGGCAAAGTGTTGTGTGCCCCCGCATACCCTCCTCCTCTTTCAAAGTGCACCGAGTAAATTAGTCTAATTTACCTCACTGGCTTGCTGAGGCATCACTGTTACACCTTCTATTTTCGCCCATAATGCCTCTGTGTTTAATGGCAGGCTCAAAGTGCTAGGTGAAGGAGCTGATCATAGTTTCATTTAGCACAGATGACTAAGGCATTCCTTGGATCTCTAATCAACTGCAGCAAAGTGAATGATGCTACATTTTTTTTTTTCCAAGCTGATAACACTTTGTCCTCCATCATGCATATTCCCTGCATTTCTCCTGCATCGCTACCTCAGCCTGCAATGTGATGCATGATGTCAAGTCAAACTGAATACAGACATTTGAACACAAATTATAGCTACATGATTATCTGCACCTTGCAATGGCTTAAGTGAACTAAATTAGACGTTTCCTAACTAGAGGAGCAACAGCAGAGGATGAAGCGAGCTGCTCTACGGGTCAGATGCTAACAACAGCACGCAGAGGCCCTCACCTGCTCGTACTTCTCCAGCTCTGTGTGGTAGATCTGTCTGATCTGGGTCAGTTTGGCTCTGTAGTCGGAATGTTCGATGGAGTTGTCGGCAGCCCCACCCGAGGCTGCGGCTGCAGCTGCGGCGGCGGCAGATCCACCGCCTTTCTCTGGTCCCGACACTCCCTCTGCCAGCAGCATGTTGTCTAAACGCATGAGCTGGGGGTCCGGGGGGTCCTCCTCCTGGGCACCGCGGATGCTGAGACCTGCAGGAACACACAGAGACAGGAGCACAGGGTCAGTTAATGCAATCCACTGACACATCTGAGGCACGTTAGTAGTAATAAGGCAGTAATCAAAGTAGAAATTTTAATTTCTGAAGAGCAAGATGTAACAGTGATGAGCATTAACTCAAGAGAAAAGAAGGAATTAAAAAAAATGCAAAAAAAAAAAAAAAAAAAAAAAAAAAGAATCCATAAAAAATGTTTAGAGAAGATTTAAAAGCTTGTTTTGTAATTTTATGTTCCTGGTCATCTGTAGTCTTGAGTACAGAATGACCAGAAGATGTCGGGCTTTAGAGGGGGTTTGATTGCAATACTGCACTGTTTGGCATGAATTTCTAAATGGTAACTGAGAATACATATCATGAAATCCGCTTTCATTTCTTTAAGCTTTCTTCAATTTTTTGTTAAGTCTTCTTTTCTTCTTTTTGTTATCGACATGACTCACACTTGGACACACTGCTTCAAGCACGCCAGGCTATGGCTGGTTGAATTGCCCTCAGGGTGAAAAAATAAAACAGACCACACAATACACAGTGTAGAAGGCGATATCAGCTTAGCCTCACAAATACAATCATCTTTAGCGCTGCAGAGCCCAAATTGTTAGGGGCAATTAAAAGCATTACGTTTGCAGTGTCTGCTACAGTGTGAGGAGTCCCCTGCAGGCATGTGCTGGGTACCTTCTGTGTATGTGCTGTATTCCTGTCGCCCATGTCTAGGCCTGTTCTCTTTTATTTACACACTGCGCTGCACACTGTGTGTACGGGGAGGCTGACATGACAGCAACATCCATAAACTGACAAATGCTCAATGGTGAAGTGGCACTTCTACTCTGTGAAAGGATGCTAAACAGAAAACTATACCTCTAGTAAGTGTCTCCATCTTTGACACAGTGAAGACTAGGAACTCTGAAAAAGTCAGTTTTTTTTTTTTTTTTCTTGATTTCTCTGCACCCTCGAGATTTGAATCGGGCGTGATTCTCCGCGCCTGATTTTAAAATGTTTATTGTGTGGGAAATAATAGCATTGCTGGAATACAAATGGCGCCGGGGCTATTTAAAAGCAGTACAGGATAACCGTGTGTAAATTGCTAAGTCATGACTTCTGTTTTTGTTATCGGACCCCGCTGTTTATGTGCTCTGGTTTTCTGTCTAGCCGGTCTGTCAGCAAGTCGTAATCAGCCACCTGCACGCGCTGACAACTTAACCACCGTGCCAGACTTTACAAAGAATTCAAAAAAGAACAAACAAAACACTGCAGGTCAAAATTACAACAAAAACAAGCATGTGCAATTCAGTCCAATAAGTGGATAAAAATGTGGCTCAATGGGCAGTAAATACTGAGTGGCCACTCAAACATTATGATTACCAGGGTTGTTTCAATTCAATAATCCCTCCCGCAATTCAGGGATTTTCAACAGCTCATTACAGCTTCATTAAGATATGGCCAGCCTCTGGATTCTAAATAAGAAGATTAGTGGCTCTATTGTGTCAGGCAGTAGCCATGCAATCAGAGAGGCCCTTTTACCATGCTCTGCCCGACTAACCCCGCAGGAACAAATACTAGAAGGAGACACACTCTTTCTCCCTCCATCTCAGTCCGTCTCTTTCTTACAAACACGATCCTGAATGAAATATCAGGAAACACATCATATTTTGGCCACTTCTCCAATGTTTTCCCATCCCCATTGGTTTGTTTTGCTCAACCGCGGTGCCACCGAAAAACAAATTTGCCTCTATTTATGGATCGGCTGGCTTTGAGTCTTTTAGGTGTAATGGTGTGAGAGGAGTGGATGAATGTGGCTATTTGTGTTGGAGACATTGAGATGCTGGACAAGGCTCCATCAGGCTTGCAGAGCCAAGCCATCCATGTGGACAATATGCCACTGCTCCACTAACCCTCATCCACATCACCCTGCGCCTGCACAACTCCACCCAAAGCTCTCATTCTGGACAGCCTCGACTATTTCTATTCCAGTTTCCGGCGGCATGAAACAAAACGGCACGTGATTCAAATGTTGACTGACCAGATGCCTGGCTACATATCTCAACATGCTCTAATAGCTGGTGGTTTGTCTGCCACTACGGTTCATATTTTCCTAATTCAGTATTTACGCCCACTCTTTGATTCAACACAAGCTCAGCAGGCTGCACTTTCCTTTGTGCTGCGGGTGGTGGTAAGTAGGTAGGCACGTTTTTCATGTCAGGTATATTAAATATAACTCTGGGACGCCGCGTACATTTCCACACCAAACCCAGTTGTCACTTTCACTCCACTCACTCTATATCCAGGGGAAATGCAGCTGAGGGAATTTACAGGGCTTTTCAGCTAAATGGGCATAAATCACTGGTTTCATTCAAACTAAATAATCACAGGCCATAAAGAGCTACTTGTCTCTTACCATATATTACCGCAAAGTTCCTGTGTGCAATAATGCAGCCATTCACAGCAAAGGAAAACAGAGCGAGACATTAGAAAGTGACATGTAATCCTGTTAGGCCACTGACATGTGGAGTGGCCGTGACATTTTTATCATACGTGTCTATTTCTATTTGGGAAATCAGCGGGATAAAAATGATTACTGTGCTGCCCCGAGAAGCAGACAGCCCTGCAGGAGTCCACCAGGGTGTATTTGTGCCACAGCAGCTACGGCTGGCCATTCATAACAAACATGTGGGGAGACGCTACCCCTCTGTACCTGTTTAAATGGAGAAAAAGCTACATGCAATGTCACGTTATTTTCACAACTAAGAGCATGAGCGGCTCTATAAAAAAATTATTGATCAATTCCTTATTAAATCCTCTAACAAAATGTGTCTCATACGCAATCACAAAAATGCTAAAAAATGAAACATACAAAATATACAATATTTTTATGAAGGCAGTGCAATGTATCACTGTCTTTCTCTCTCATTCGTCATATCAAATACCTTTGTTGGAGCAGCTGAAGATTGTGGATTCACTGTCTAAGCTCAGCATCATCACACAACTTCCAGAAAATAGGCTCGAGCAAGATAATATCTTTAATTTGCTGTGTGGTTGACAAATCTGTATAGTAACTTCCAAAGCCACAGTCACATTCTAGCACTGCAATGCTGCTTGCCTTCTCAAATCTTTATCCTGTTTTTGTCTGATGATATGGGTATTAAAACAAGTTTGGGCACCCGAGTTAGCTCTAATCCACCTCCACAGTCAGAGTGGGATTAATCTCAGTGCAAAGGAAAAGTGTGCTGTAGTGTCACCTTGGTAAAGCCTGCAAGTGATAGAAAACTTGAGAATGAAAAAATGTATATATGCTCTAGTTATATCACGTAACTTTGACAATGCTGGTTTCTCTTAAATACCAGATCATGTTTACAAAAATTAAAAAAAAAAAAAAAAAAGCAGAAATCCTAATGACAATAATACAACATGTCCTTAATCTCCCCCATTTGTCATTCAACAATACAGGTGAAGGAGCTGGGGAAAAGGACCTGCCTATGCGATTGTTCCTCATTTCTCCTCTATGGCTGAGACAAAGGAGACAGTGTGATTAATCCATCCCTATCAGTCAGGGGTGGTTCTCCTTTTCATTTTTTACAGGTTCACTGTCGGTATCTGATCTGAGGAAATAACAAATTTGACAGATAAAGACAATGCAGCCTTTTCTTTCATATACTCTCCCTGTTCTCTGTTTATAATCATTTCCGGTTTTGGGCTGTTGTCTCGTACATCATTGCCTGCTTGAAGCTCTGACAGTGATCTGAGCACTGCCTCGGGCCACTCTCCTTTCCTCCCACCTCTTTCCCCCTGTGCCCTCTTTTATTCTGTGGGCTTAGCTGACCTTTGGCCCGCTGCTTGTTTACTCTCATCACTGAAGTGTGAGCAGGAGAGCCATAAAGGCAGAGCCCTGCTGGGTTAATGTGGCCTGCTGAAGAGGAAGGGGGCGGCTCTGGGCTTCTCTCCACCTCATTCTACTGCACTGCACTGTCAGATGCATGACAACACTGCCGAAGAGTAGCTCCTCTCACACACAAAGCCTGGGATTATTTTTCTTACAATATAAGTTATCTTTTCATGGCCGTTTTTTCTCCTCACGTACCACTGATGTTGCAATACCTCTATGCTGTTTCTAGAAGGTAAAATGAGCAGGATGGTGGTGTTACAGTAAACTGCTCTAGTCGATCCGTGCTTAACTGATACGTGCTGGGACTCTTGTTACTTTCTACCACTGTTTCCAAAACATCCTGTTCAATACACATAACCCTGACCTCCTGCAGCTCCTCTCCTGCCCAGCGCCTCCAGTGAATGGCTCCAGCCTCGTATTGACACCCTGTTCATCTAATTGCATTGATCTGCAAAGGTCTCCCAAAGCTAACTAATCGAAACAGAATTTATTTTCTGTCAATATTTGCAAAGGTCATCTCTCTTAAAGCCGTGGAGCAGACAATGTTGAGCGGGGAGGCTGGGTGAGCGGCCGTGGCATCTAGCCTGTTACTGAGGCTCTTCCAAGGTGAGCCTTAACTCAGGCTTGGCACTCGAGATCCAAGGCTCCTAATCCACCATGTTATTAGAACCCGCTGCCAAAGCAACACACTAGAGACTACAGAGGGCTTAGAGTATCCATTTCACAAAGAGGCCAGTGTCACTACAGCCTCGTTCCACGTCTCCTTTGACTTCATATCATCTCCTTTGTCATGGCGCCTGGATCAGTGACTTTTCAGCTCCAGAAGCAGGGGGCTGGATCAAATTACCATTGAAAATCTTTTGTTCTGACAAATGAAACATAAGGATCCTCTTTCATTGATGCTCTTTAAGTCTTTTTTAAGCTTGGCCTACATCCACATGGCACAAAGAATCTGAGAGATTGCCCGCGGGCTCTCTCAAGCATGTACAGTAATTAACATGCCATTAACACATTAATACACATTAGCTATTCCCAATGTTAATGGCAGAGTAATTACCATACCTGATACCACACTGTGGGGAAGCCAAAGCACATTTGCCACTTTGTGTTTCACTCTCTTTCTTGTGGAAGCTGAAAAAAAAGAATAACTCATCTCCCTTTTCCCCACCAGACAGAGAAAAAGCAACTTTTGACAGTTCTAATATACATTCCTGTGGATGCAAAGGAGCATGGCGTCTCCACTTCAAACAGCAAAGAGTGCTTTCACACACACATAATGTGACTCTTCTGGCTTTATAAAAAAAGACACTTGAGTGGAGGAAGTTCTCCTTGTAAACCATCGAGGACTGGCTTTAGAGTTGAGGCTGAAATACTGGAGGGGGCGGTGAGTGTGAGAGCGGTGATTAAATGCGGAGTAAAAGGAGGCAGGGAATGGGCCCTAAACTGGGGAATCCCTGTCTAGAATGATGATGTATTTCCTCCCAGTGCGGTGAGTGATAAGCTAATCAGCCTCGCTGACAGTGAAGTGTTACAGCCCCCCAGTGCTGGGTCAAGACTTCTCCCATCATACACCACCAGCACACTCTAAACAGACAGCGCATGGAGTGTGTGTGTGCGTGCAAAAAGTGGCTCCGGTCAGAGAAGAAGATCTGTCAGTTCAGGTAGCCTTTGTCCCTCAATGATGACGCACTCCTCCCCTCAAAGAGCTGGCTCTGACAGCGTGTGTGTGTGTGTGTGTGTGTGTGTGTGTGTGTACGTGCATGGAGGAGTGTTGGAGGTGGGGGGTGGGGGCAGTCACCACTTTTGACCCACGACTCAAAGATGTGAGGGGGTGGGGGGGCTGGGCAAGGGGTGGGAAAAGACAACCCAAACAAACATCTTGAAGACATTTCGCCAAGCACACCAAAATTAATCACTGTCCCACGGTGGCGCTGACATTTGTGGGAAGTGACACACAACATGACAGACTAGAGGGAGAGGATGAAAGGAGACGGAGCGAGGGTGGGAGGGCTGGGTAAACAAGGGCCACTGTCACTTGCTGTGATCATGTGTGTGTGTGCGTGTATGTCTGTGGATGTGGATGTGTGAGCGCCCGCTTTGTTTCCTGCCCTCTAAGACTTAATGTGGGCAAACGGCCAAGTGGTGTAGTGATGGCTAACCAGGCCTGGCTGTGGCGGCCGCACGCAGCGGTTGGGGAGACTGGCCAAATGAGTGGACAGGACCTCCGCTACAGATCAGCACACTGACTGACCCTACAGGACACATACAGCATGGGGCTCAAACATAGGGCTCACATGGTTCACATGGTCTGCTAGTCACAGAATGAGCTGCAATCGCTAAGACACTTGTGTGTTTATCCAGTGAGATGCTCCATGTCTATATGGATAATAATGCAAAAATATACAAAAAAACACCTTAACTTCTTTACGATACAGTTTAGACTTACTGAGGCAGTTATTGTTTGTTGTGTTTCAATATTTAATTGTGTTCCTCATATATCGTGTTAGCATGTTGTGCTTATCCCCCACCCCAATATCATTTTATATTTTATGTATTGATGGTCTTTAGCTGCTAGCCTCAATTTGCTGCAAAGGTAGGCTGATTTGTTATTCAGACCCCAAGCAAATAATGCAAATGTGGCACTGAAAGCCACTTATGAAATACCCAAAGGCAACTAATCACTCCTCCTCTCGTTCCAGCCTTTCTGCAGCCTCCTAATTAGAAGATGGAGATTGCATGAAACCAGGTCACACAGCAGGTCTTGTACACACCGACAACCAGGCAAATACACAGGCAGAACCTATCCAGACGTCAAGCCAAACATGCATTATTTTAAAGGCTAGAGGTGAGAAAAATAATGCTATTCAGGTTATTAATCCCATATATTTCGCTGTATGCTTCCAAAGAAGGGATTAAGGCTTGAAGCATTTTGTGTGTGTGTGTGTGTGTGTGTGTGTGCATGCACGTGCTCATGTGCATGTGTGTGTGCCTACATGTGTGTGAGTATGTCTGCATGGGTATCTCTGCATGTGCATACGCTCATGTCTGCATGTGTGCGTGTGATGGCTACATGCTCGCGTAAACAAAGAAACGGCATTGGTAGCATACAGCCAACCATGATCCACTGCCAGAGAGATTATTCTTTGCAGTGGCATTTCTGCAAGAGAGTTGACAGTCCATCATTTAGATTTTGCAGTGTATCCACGAAAAGGCTGCATTGCCTGAAGCAGAAGGAGCTGCTCTTTCCTTCAGTGTCTTTTATGGGGGAGAATTTGGCTCCAAATTATGAAGCCAGAATCCTTTTCTCCCTGTACGAGGGTATACGGACTCTCTTACAAGGCAGCTGAGGTTGTGCCACTGGAATAAGAGTGCACTTGATGCACCGAATTTCCCTCTTCCTTGGTGAGAAATGATAAAGCTCGCAAAAACGGATGCGCATCCAGTTTTCCTCAGTCACCTGAACACAGGACGCTGTTTCTAGAGGCATCCTGTGCCTGATGCTGCAGGTTGCTGCTAGGTCTACAGAGTGTACTGCAAGGAGTAGCTGGGCAAATCAGGTCCGGGCTAAACAACAGCTTGTGACAGAAGCAGGCCAAAGAGGATGTGGAGACACGCAGAGACTAACAGGCAGCCGGCCTGCCATCCACTCTTTATCAGCTCCCCTTATACTGAACACATCACTTCAGATCCATCGCAAGCATTTCCCCCAAAACGTGGCAGGAATAGGGTTTCACATTACCATAAGAAAAGGAGTACAATAACTGTGGAGGCTGTGTTTTGTGTTTTCAAAGCAAATGAGTGAATGATTGCTAGGAGAATATCACCTCCCTCATTTCATTTGACCAGCTGAATGGTTTTATTGTACACCTACAGATGATACTGCACCTTTTTTTTGTTGTGTGATACCCAGTGAACAAGGTAACAAAAAAAAGGTTATTTGGTGCTAATTATTCCCAGCATGTACTTTACACACCATTTAATGAGTTAGACTGGAGGCGTGGCCATTGGCTGTGACTTCCTCGCCCAGTTATCCAAGATGAACCGTGCAATCTCCCTCGCATCACCCCTGTCATGTGTACCAAGTCCCCTTCCGCATTCAATTCCCTGCTAGGGCTTCAGTGGAGCAGAGACAAGGCGCCACTGAAGCAACACAACAGCTCCCGTAGCGTCTCCGCACACCAGCAAGGGGAGTGAGCGTGCGCGTGTGTGTGTGCGTGTATATGTGTGTGTGCGTGGGGGGGGGTGGACGGTGGAGGGGTTGGCGGGGGTAGAGCTGGGAGCTCACTCTCATAATTACAATAATTAACAGTTGCAGATTTAATTGGAAGGGAAGGCATTAACAGGAGGAACATTGTGGTGGCGCGTGCGGAGGGAACCTTTGCTGCACAAGGCTTTTGTCTTCTCTGTACCTAATGGTGCCTTGGCTGACTGGCTGGGCCGTGGTTGGCGAGTGCTGACACAACACAACACAACCAAGCTGAGGGTTCAGACGGTGGGGCTTGTCAGGACTCAGACTGGAGGCAGATAATTAGGTGCCAGGTTAATGAGAGCACAGGCTCTTGATGGCATTTGGTTACTGTATGTGGGCAATTAATGACTTTGTTTTTGTGTTTTTATTGCCCACTTGAGTGGAAAACATAATACATTATTCACCTCAGGCTTGTGTGCGGTGCTGTGATGGAGTAGCAGTGACCCTAACTAAAGAATCGCTTTCGTCCGTTGGGGTGAACGGCGAATTCAAAGAGCTACAGTTAGACGGTATGGCGAAACGTAATGTGGGTTCGCTCATGGCTACCGTACTGTATGACCTTTTCAAAGTGCATTGCCTCATGTCGCCGCTCATGATGGTAAAAACCCCAAAGACATCAAGCAGCCGTTGAAGTTGCAGGTCAGGTACAGGACAATGTATCCACAAAAACACTCCAGAACAAAGAAACCGAAAACCCTTCGGCCATAAGTGTTCACTTAATTCAGCGTATCACATTTCATAATGTATTTGTGAAATTCCATACTCCCTAGAAAAGCCCTGCTTTCATTCCAGAGGATTTATTGGCAATGAATCCACTGAGAGGTCTTTAGACATCCTCTTCTTTAGCCCAACCACTCGACGCCTCCTATTTTGGAGTTAGTTGTTCTCTTGCCTGTGGTGGCCAATTAGAGTGCTATAAGATAAATGGGCACCCGCAACTTTGATGTCCATCTTTTTAATAAGCTTTGGTTAAGATGACATCTGTGTGAAAGAGTTCAATATCTTCACAGTGGGAGAGAAAAGAGGTTTATTCAAAAATGAAATATCATGTAAATAGCGCTGGAGGTTTAGACTGGGTGGGGGATCATAGCGTCGGCTGTGACTCTGGCGTTGGTATTCATTATCTTCCGCTGCAGTTGTGCAGATTAGTCAGCGAAAGATGATTTTTAGAGCCTCGTGAAATCTATGCTTTTATAATACTGAATCAGCTTCTGTATAAATAGAAAAAAAAATCACCAGTACTCAAATACACAAAATGTATTCGAGCACTGAATTACAACATTTTTTTTTCATATACTCTTAATACAGAAGACAATTAATTAAATGTAAATAAATACAAAACATTTCTGCAGTCCAACCAAACCTTTCATTGTTGGCAATGTGCAGTGGTAATAGGGGAAATGCACAGTGTAACAATATCTAAAATGGTGGGGCAATAAAATGGTGCATGCATGTGCATGTGTGTATGTGTGTGTGTGTGTGTGTGTGTATGTGTATGAATGAGAGCAAGAGAAAGAGAGGGGGAGAGAAAGCATATATATCTAACCTAGCCTGCGGACGTGCTCCTTTATACGTGTGTGTAACTCAGTCAGGAATAATGTAAATGTCTGGAGAGTCTTAAGACTGAGCAGGCCCATATAAAAGCACCCTGTTTCATGCTAGTAAAACAAGTCAATAAATACAGCGGAGAAGCCGGTGCTGTCTGCTGCACTCTCCTGAATGAAAACAGAGGTGAACTGCTTATTTTCAGTCTGGCACCAGAGGTTGACAGCGGCATTATGGGCCTTCATACATTCTGACTATCACTCGTCACAAGCTATATCTGTCAACATTACATCCAAGTGCATTTTACTTGTAAAACAAGCATTCATATTCTTTGAAAAGAGTATTTATGACTACATGTGGACAGTTGCTAAATGCACTAAATGCTCGCTGGCCTGGTAACTGACCAGGTTTTGATTTTTTTTTTTTAAGGGCTCCTTCGTCTCACTCACTTCATCTATTTGTCTTTTTGTTTATCCTCACCGACAGAACAAAAGCAGGAGTATTATATTCACTAAGCCTCAGTAGGCTACATATAGCACTTAGGAGAAGGCAGATCTTTCCTGCCTGCACTCCAAATGGGAAGCCGATGACACAGAAACACGTAAAATGGAAACACCATTAGGTAGGCAAACACTTCACTGTGATAACTGCTACCTGATTACAGGCGAAAGCAAAGCCATGGTTCTCTTTTTTTTTTCTTTTTTTTCATACTGTGTCAACACTTTGGGAAAGCAAATATTTCAGTGGCTCCCCTCCCTGTGCTTTAATCCATATGGTGCATTCTGTTTGTCACCGCAGATGTTATGCTCCCAGGATGGGTTTTCAGAAGAGGAAGAACTCCTCTACAAACAGGTTACAGTGGATCGTCTGCTCTATCCTACACAATGAATACACAGAGGTCATGCACCATATCACACCGGGGCCAGCGTCAATCCTTTATTAAATTACCTAGCTATCTGATTTTCTGTCACCGGACTGATGTGGGGGTTATCTTTTCCATTTATGCTGTGGATTTTCAAGGGATTATGCATTAAAGATTAAGGGTGTGTGTACCTAACACCTCAGCACAACAAAATGCAATATCTCAGACAGCACATGGCTGATGTGTGTGAGGAAAGGGAGGTGCTATAAAACAAATCTTCAGCAGCCAGAGCTGGACAGGGTTTATTCTCCTCAGACAATACAAGCGGTGACTATACAGAATGTTTCAAGCCTAAAATACTGTGGTAAGCGATACAAATCCCTTGGACAAAATGAAATGTATTAAACATGTGGATTTCATAAATCTCCCTCTCCTCGGTCTGGGTCAGAGGTATATTCACTGTAGAGCTCAGCAGGCACTTTCCCCCAGCATTGTTAGTCTGAGTCGCAAGTGCTCCAAGTGGTTTCAAAATGAATGTCAGCAAAAGCTGCACGTGTATGGCAAACAGCAGATCCTCACAGTAAAACGGTTCAAATTACTTACCCCTGCTACTTTATAAGAGTATTACAGTGGTGCAGGGATTTAAAGGCCTGCCATAGTAATGGTGAAGTCAGAATGGGCAAGATAGCTGGATGACAGCATCAACATTGCTGTGTATTGTGTGAAAATCTACACTCGTCCAAAGATGAACAGCTCCGAATTGTTCAGTCTTATAAAAAAAAGAGGCTATTCCTCCAGGTTCACTGCTTTGTAGCCTCTCTCTCCACGGTGATGGTGATGGAGACAGTGTTCCCAAAAAAATAAATAAATAAATGAAACGAAAAGCCATCCGGGTCTAGGCACAACGGCGTGTTAAACACCCAACTGGGATCCCTTTAACCTTGAGTAGCCTACCAAAGGTAGAGGCAGCCTGGGGCTACAGGGGGACTGGCTTCCACAACTCCCAGTGCCATGCTGCTCCACAGTGGGGGCCCAACATGGCCAGATTGCCAGAGAGGCCAGCAGAGGTGCTGCTACAGAGTGAGCAGGAGCTGCTCATTCATCTGAGCCTGGTGCAACATTCATTTAAATTGCTCCATTATCTATTTGTTTTGTTTTCCCAGTGATTCTTTGCTGGCCCAAGTGGAGGAGAAATTGCACCCATTTTCACCTTGGTGGAGACAGTCCGGGTATTAGAGCATCTGCTGGTGGCCTGTTCAAGAGACATTCTCGCTAATTATTTATCTAGCATGATGGATAATCTGTGATCATTAAAGATCAGAAGAGCTAAGAAAAGATGGGCAGTAATTATCATTGCGCTGTGGCCCTCTCTAACAAGTGAAGGACTTTGGAGAGGCTATTCAAAATAGCACGGCAGTAAACAAGCAAACACACACAAAAAAAATCCATCCTTTAACCTGTCTGGCAGCATGGATGCACAATTAAATGTTGTGTCTTTTAAATACTATACGACCTGGCTCCACCGGGCCGAAATGTTTTGAGTTGTTTCCTTCATTAAACTGTCCATGGCGCTTAAACTAAAAAGCTAATAAACAAAGAGTTGTGCAATTTTTTTTTTATTTATTTATTTTTTGGTTTTGTTTTGTTTTGTATTCTGTATTTCTTTTGCACCGTGTGGGGGCATGGGGGAAACGGATGAATAAAGATAAAAGATAAAAGATAAATCAGTATGTGAACAAAGGATATTCTTTCCCTCAAGCTCACGTTATCGCTGATGCAAAACAAATAATAAAGCCCACAACCTCCGAGTCACTTCAAACCCTATTGTTCAGCGCTGTATAATTCAATCATTTTTGCGACAGCTGACGATTACTTCATCATAGCGTAAAGACAGATTAAAAAGTTGTCAAATTAAATATTAAAGAGGGACTGCAGGCACTGGTGAATTTTTAAAGGAATAACACAGATTGGAGATGAAATGAGGAACCTATATGCATATTTTATGCCATAGGGAACGAATGCATATATTTTCCTCTAGGCCACCTACTTTGTAATAAAGAATAGTGAGTATATAGATGTGGTAATGCAGCACAGCGGAAATGATATGAAAGAGAAATTGGTTTTACATAATGATGTCAAAAGGAATATGGCTCTGCATGGTCATGCGGAATAAAGATAAGATTCTCTTTCTCCGTGAGTGAATATTTTGCTAATGGTTTCTTCATTTCCTTAAAGAATAAAGGAGGCAGCTTTGTATGAACCTTGAATGAGTTTCTATGGAATGAAGTTAACAACATTTATCTTTCAATAGCAGGGCAGATCTGTTGAAAATACCCATGTGTGGCGCAGAATACAGAATGTAAAAAAAGCTTTCTCATCTGTTGAAATAAAGAGAAAGTGACAAGTGACAGTAATGCTATCACGTTTTCAGCAAAGGGAGATTTGAAGAAGAGAACAAAGCAGCGAAATGTAACGCAAGGGGGTTAAATCTTTATAAAGAGCAGGAGGGAGTTGCATTTCACAAAGACACCATCGATCGGAGTAAACAATGACTGATCAATACACACATAAAAGCCTCCCTCTAACAAAGACTTACATGTAGATTTCATATATCATATCTCAAAAACAGACAGTCCGGGCACAATGTATATGATGCAGAGTGTGCTCTCTCAAGCGCGTTGAATTAGCACTTAAGTACGGTGCATGTTTTTCATTACCGGTGTTTGCTAGTTTCTCTATTCAGTATGAGTTACTCAGATACACTCTTGTGTCCATACACACTTACTCATGCAATAAGCATCATTGTCACAGAGCCTTCGCTTCCAAATGGTTCAGCCTCCACCATCTGCAGGCGCTCCCAGACACACCGCTTTGAGTCTGCCATAATGATGCATGACTAAGTACAGTTAAAGTGTTGCAGTCTGTTGGCAAAAAGCAGTCAAGCACTTTGCTATAGTGTCACTACGGATAAACCATACAGTTGAAGGTTGACGATGGATAAAAGGCAGTGACAGGCCTAGTGATGTGACGCTGTGTGTGTGTGTGTGTGTGTGTGTGTGTGTGTGTGTGTGTGTGTGTGTTCGTCTCTGTGCTAGCGAGCGGTCGCGCATGCGGATTCACGTGTGTGTATGGGAAGTTAGAAACCATGGCACAGCAGATTTGTAAGTGTACTTAACTAGGATGTGAAATAGGGTTGGACACAGTGAAATAAAATGCTGCGCTGGAGTCTGTTGAAACTGGGACACGGTTTAAAAGTTATCCCCTCTGCCAGAGAGTGTAGGCACACTGCAAAGGGGCATCTCCCTTTATACAAGGGGCAGGACTGGAGCAGCACTACTTCAGCCCTTTGAACAATGTGCATACACTGTATATCACGCTGGGGCTGAGCGATATGGACAAAATCACAAATCACAATGTCTTTGACTGAATTCATTGAAATCGGCTGTGTCACGATATTATGGTGGCTACCGGTGCTTTCAAAATTTATTTACACACAATAGATTTTTGATGAAAGTCATTAGTAATGCAGATACGATGACCAAGCAGGAAGAGATAAATAATGAAACAGCTACAGCAGTCTAATAAGCTCACAAAAATGCATCCCTTTACTGTAATGCAGCCTTCAAAGCCAGAAAAAGACAGCATTACAATATACCACACAATATCTAATCTATAATATCACAATATTAATATTATTTCAATATATATCGCCCAGCTCTATATTATACATATTTCTGCAAATCTGAGATAGCTGTGAAAATGTAAAATCTTCAACTGTAGTGTGATCTAAACAAACAAAAAAGCCTCTTCTTCTACTGTATTTAGATACTTTTCTCTAACAGTTCTGCTTTTGATACATAAGATCTATACAAGGTCATTCTACTGAGGGTGCATTTATTCAGTCAGTCATTAAGGCAGCTTATTTGGCCTTGTGCACCAGGGATTTTGCTCCTTAAGGGACTCAAGAGTCGCTCTCAGCACTGAGCTAGTCTCTCTCCTGATTTCCCTGTCTCCTCCAGCAATCTTCCAGTAGATACTCAGCATACAGTGAATACAGAGGAGACAAAGAACTATCCATTATACTGTACTCTGTTTGCCAAAGTCTTTAGTGTCAAAACGCTCCACAGACTTCCTTGCTGCTTTGTCGAGTTTACCGCTGCAGCCGCTTTCATGTAAATGATCTTGAATGTTATTTTCTAAAGAATGCATTTTAAAAAGAAATTGTCATTTCTGCCTCTGCATCTTGTCACAAACCCTTTTTCTCTCCTTTCCCCTCCCCTCTCTCCTGCTCCCTCCTGCCGCAGCCGTAGACTACATAATTGATGCAAATACTGTCACATGTGTCAGGAGTGGAGGCTCTTCTAGTTTACTTCTGTGCAACACTTTATCGAAGAACATTAAGTGGAGAAAGCAGCCTCATGCCAGGGGTGGAAAATCAGCTTGTCAGTGGTCTCATTCACATACCCATCGAAGGCATTGCCTCAGGATTGTTTCATCAAGGTGATTGAGAACAAAAAAGTACTGGAGCAAATTCCAGCTTATGTTTAGGAGCCCCGCCACATACATTATTTATATTTGTTGCCCACCCTAGTCTCTCCAGCCATCTGAATACATCATTGCCTAATTCTCAAATATTTCTTCAGATTTCCTCCTATTTGCACTATATCCTTTTCACATCAACGACGCCAAACCATTAGGCTGCAGAGTCTGCTTTTTGTGTGTGACACAGACCTGAAATTATAGATTGCTGCTTTCAAGGAGTGCTAAGGCCTGATGGGAAAGCTGTAATGGCTGTTGAGTGACTGGAGTGCAGTCAGAGACAGAAACAGGATTTCATTTACAACAACGATACAGGAGGAATTATGTAAAATGGTAACATTCCATGCCATTTAATGAGCCATATTCACTAATGTCTAAGTCTCCGGTCTAGCTGTAATAAAACTGCACTGCCTGCCAGAGCGGGGCTGCTACACTGCTCCTGTCTATTTCTAGCTCTGTACAAAACAATGGTGCATAACAGAACAGGCAGACATTTGCAGTTCTTTACCCCGCACATCGAGTGCTTTGCCTTCCAACAGAGTGAGGCGCTTGTCTGCTCCCGTCTCCCTACCTTTTCCCCTCCTCCCTCTCCCCGTCTCTCCCTGTCCTCTGTTTCTGGCCCTAGTCTGTGCTACAGATTAAGTGACTTGATCCTGCAAACATCTGAGGAATTCAGCTCCACAAAGGGGTCAGACAAAGGCCAGGGGATAGCCTTACAGGTCCTCCTCCATTAGCGGATCCGCAGAGGTGTCATCAGGGGGGCTCTGCAGGCGGGGAGGAGGCCCAGGCCTCAAAACGACCAGACTGCCAATTGATGTTTATCTGCGGACTCATTATTAAAACCTTCACAGCGTCAGCCTACTTGGACACATGATCTCTGAAATTAATGGGAGAAATCGATTAGCCCTGCACCGCGCACACACATGATGTGTCAGGAGCCTGTGTTGGGGAAAATATATATTTTGTATCAGAAAATTAAATCCTACATTTTCGTTCTGTGTATAAAAAAAATTTCACCAACAATTTTTCCACAAACAACTTCTTGTTTATGAACTGCAGCACTCAAACCAAGTAAGCCGCAAGTGCCGACTGTCTCTTTGTTTACATGCCTCTTGATATAGACAAACAAAAATACCCCATATTTTCTAGGCAATAGCACTCACAAAGAATATCTGGGGCTCCTAGAAAAACATTTCAACTGTAATAAGCTTTCTCCATGAGAGTCTGAAGCGCTTCAGAGGGCTTCTTTGAAGCACTCACTATGTTGACTGTTCATATATAGACAGTGCTTGGAAAGCCTGAGCGCCATATCGCTGTAACCTCTCAGTGCTTCTGCATTAATAATTAATAGCCAATGTGAGTAAACACTACTGTAGATACAAGAATGCCCCTAACAACACAAACTCTCCTGTTCCTGTTAAAGGCATACACTCAACAAATTTGGCTGAGTTTGTGAATACATGCTAATCTTGCATATAAACTGTATTCTGCCATCATGGAGATTCTTAACAGCAGCTTACATGCATCTGGTAAGCTGGGCAATTCAAGCAGACTTGGCCCGAGTGTACATACGGTGATTGTGATTTTCTCAATGCGGCAACACGTACAAAACAGCCAAGCAGGAGACATGCAGTTAGAGCAGGTGGGTCCATCTTTCATTCTGTGGACCCCATGTACAGTCAGAGCTGCTCAAGAGGAGATTTGGAGGCGTTGCTCTTCTACAGTTACCCTTTAGCTTACAGGCAACATGCTGTGAGTTTACGGCTAACACAGCCTCATTTATATTACTTATAGTGAGGAATGTATGTGCGGGCCCTGTAGAACATGCTGACCTTGTCACTGTAGCAGCATCTCCCCATGCTAGTGAGGAGCCTGCTGCTGCTCAGGTACTGTTACCCAACCACTCTGTGGCTTCCTGCCCATGTTATACATAAAGGAGGAACTAAGGGTCTTTGACTATGACAGCAGAACAGTCGCTTATGGAGGGCTTTGGAATGGCCAAGCCCTGCTGTAAAGCAAGATAACACGGCCATTGAGCTCTGCTTAAAAGATTTCATTACATATATGAGAGCATATCATAGCAAAGGGCAATATCTGGTTCAGAACATCCAGCTTAGACATGCTGCTTTCTGAATGCAAGAGAAATGAGAGGCACTGTAATATCTGATGTAGAACATACACTAATCTTATTACTGTGGTCCCGTATGCCTCACCAATGAGCCTTATTTAGCTTTTGGTGGTGGAATATGACCTGCTATTCAGAAATCAGGAGCAAGGAGAGCATCTTTTATCTTACTATAAATCCTCATTATTTCTAATAGCACTTTTGAAGGCTAAAGAGTAGAGCAGAGCATGTTCTCTTTATTCCACAGTCACTGACAGACATGGCCAAGCACTATGGGTTAATGTAATATCACAGTTGGATGCCTCCTCAACTCACTTACACTCCCTATTAGTTTAAAAGTCCTTCTGTGCACACAAATGAATGCATGTGCTAACTTTAAAAGTGAAGGGAAGAGTCCAACTGTTGTCAATGAGGAAAAAAAGAGCGAGACTAAATGAAAACAAAGGTGTACTAAAATATTTTCAACCACACAATAAATAATTGTAATGTTACAAGATAGAGTAGTAAGGTCTGAAGCAAACATAAGGCTTAAATTCATGACTGTGATATCCACAGTCCCATTTGGTCATAGGAAAACGTTACACTAAGAATAGAAAAATGGACTGTAAAAAATCCATGGTTCATCTACTGAGACTGGCATATCAATTAGGATTGTGAATAAGAGTGTAATTGAAAGCAACAGGAGCAGAAAGAAGCGGAAATTCATCAAGGCAAGCATGGAAAAGCACAAATGAGTTCCGAGCGAAACACTGTGAGCCTCTCCCCTATTCTTCTGCTTTGTCTTTGGGCGAAGAACAGAGCCACGTAATCTCTCCGTTACCATTACTAAACAATGAAATCAGCAACCAAACACCTATTTGCCTTCTGTAGTTTCCTTCAGGAATTCTAAGGGGTGCTAATTATTTTAGGGGGGGAATAAAAATAAATAACTCCTGCGCTGTTTCTCCTTCCAGCCTCGGCGAATTCATAAACTAAGTGTTAACAGCGAACATGGTGCTAAAGTTTGCAGCCTGAGGGCTCCAATAAGCGGTAAATTCAGTTTTTATAAAAGTGAGAAAACAGGAGATCGATCTGCAGCATTAACCAGTCACTGGTAGCTCATCACTCACAACCTGTTGAAGCAGCTCGCCACCTCTTAGTGCACTTATTTATTTATTTATTTATTTTGGGGGGAAAAAAGCGGAGAAACTTAAGTGGTGTTGAGGTCAGAGGTCACCTTACTGGGAGTTTTACAGGCAGGTTTTATTGGGTGTGTTTTCGCTCTATGCCATGTCCTTGCTCGTGCTTGCCGAGCGGGAATAGCTAACCGGTGAGAAGCTCACTGGCCAGGAGCATCTGTCTCTCCACACACTCTTGTCTCCGCTGGCAAGCGAGCACCCTGGTGCAAGCCTGCCACACAATCATTGTACCACGGCTCCACTGTCACTAAATGGCACGTTCTCTCAGCCCCAGTCCTCTCTTTCCTAGGCACAGGCTTCTCCAGCTGCAGCCTAATTTCCTGTGACTTGCCTAATTACTGTAATTAAGGATTAATTGCCATTAATTATTCACACATAAGCTCATCGCAAATCATGGGGTAAATGTCTTATGAAAGCTGCCATACAAGCCATGTATAAACACACTAGGATGCTCCAGGCTGCTGAATCGATCACTCAGCCCTCCAGCAAATCTCCACGCCACACTTAGGAAAACAGCGATAACTCTCCCCAAAATCAACAGCCTATCCAGGTGATGGAGGAATCAATTCACATGCTTTATTCGCCTCAGCTACATCCAGCTATTTCCAAAAAGGGCTTCCAGAATCTCAAAGACACCAAAGCAGACAGAGAAAAATGTCTAGTGAAATGTCTAGCGTGTAAACAATAACTTTTGATATAAAAGGTATGATGTCTCCAAACGGGATGGAGATAAGGGAAGGAAATTAAGCTGCGTGAGGGATAAAGATAAGTAAAGGTTAATTCTAACTTTAATCTACCGCTGTCATCTTCTCCCTGATGTCAACAGCATGAGAAGCAGTCTATCCTATCTGCTATCACAGTAAAGAGGTGAGGGGACATGGAACTCTGGTGAAAAAATTTACACCAATCTGTCACGAATAAGGCTCATCCCTGAAAAAACTGGTAAGAAATCTATAGATGCCGCACATTATTTTTCATTGCTTTTTGAGTTTCCGGAAGTCCGCTGAGCACCGAGATGGATTTTGGGTCAAGGAGAAACATGTTCTTGTCCCCCTTTGGGAAAATGTTGTCTTCCTTACAGCGGAGCGGCTGGTGAGGTCTGAGCCTGGAACCGGCCAGCTTTTGGTGGAAGAGGAACTAAGACATAGCGTAGACAAATATTTACACTCACCAGCGCAATTCCCAAGCACTTTTTGAGGCAATAGTTTTTAAAGCTCCGGGTTCATAAAACCATAATAATGGCTATAATGTAAATCTGCTCAGTGAGAAATGTCTTCCAAGGGGCCGCATGAAAACAGTATTTAAGATCAGACACTTTTACAAGGCTTTAAATCAGCAGTTTGGCGCAAGTCTTCTATGTGTTGAAAGAGGGGGAAAAAAAGAACATGTAAACTGTCTAGTCCTTCACGCTGGGTCTGCAAGACCTCACAGCGACGCGACAAACTCCGTCATGATATACAAGACTGACAATTATTTTTCTGAATCCTGGAGTGGTGTCTCCAAAGCCGCCGCCTCCACAGTGACACCAAATCTGCCGCCCTGGGTCTTTTCTCTGTAAACACCCGTCACTGAGCAAAGGGGCGGGGCCGGAGGTGGAGGGGAAGAGAGGGCACTAATTGTTAGGCTAAAGGCAGCTGTGGCAGATTAATGCAGGAAACATTTTCATTTGGGCACATAAGTTTGTGTGTCTGATTTAAACATTTATGTTAATGGACCTTCTGGCAGCTCTTTAATGCTTTACACACTCTTGTAAACAACTTCTTTGCAAATCCATCATTTGGCCATCCCACATCCTTGCAAAACCCAAGCCGCACAGGAAGAGGGAACAGATAACACCATTCCACATCAAGACAAGGGGATAACAAGACTTGAGACATACCGAGGCGGCTTGAGCCAATGCTGGCAGAATTTCCCCCGATCAGCATTATTGCAGCCAGAGTTTAATTTATAGAGCTGAGCCAGTCCTGTTTTATGCGTTTGCTAGATTAATGTGCGGAGCCATACTTTTTTACTGCTGTGGTCTTTGATCAAGTTCAATTTATTGGGATTAACCTGAGGTTCAAGCGCGGTCTATGATCCATTTCGAGTCATTAGAAGAAGCCTCTATTTTCTCCACCTGTGATTGAGTTTCCAGTCCTTCTAATTAAACACAAGTATAAACTGTCAAATCTATCTTCCAATTGTGATGCTTCTCTAATGACCCCTCAGTAAGACATGTTTAGTTCTACTTATTGTGAAGTTAGTTTCATACCTTGTGACTTGACAATGTGCTCCTTCAACAAGTATGTGTTAATTGACACCTAAGCAGTGCACCACTGTGGCAAATGCTATTGTTCACTGATAAAGGAAGTGCGTGAGCGTACTGTGGTGTTAATATAGGGACGTGTTGTGCAGTCAACGTGTCACTGCACAGTGTGTCGGCATGTTGAGTTACAAGACCCCACAGCCTGTGCAACTATCTGTGGACCCTTCTGCCCCCACACATTTCACACTCCCACCTCCCTCTGCGTGTCACCTCCCAACACGCACATGCATCATTGCGTCATTGATGCTTAATTGATACTTCCCTATTTATTGTCACCTTCCGTCTTTGTCAGCTGGCTTAGTTCTCCGTGTCGCTTTGCATTTATGGACTCCCGACTGCCTTGATCTCGGTAATTAGAGTTTATGTGCTAATTGGTGTAAATACAAAGATGGGAGTTGCAGGCGAACATTTCACGCTACAGCTATAAATTGTGGCTCCGGTAAGTGTGGGTTGTGGTGCTGAAAGGACAGCAGAGGTGTCTCCAGGAAACTGAAATTTCTGCCACTTGCCTCTTCCTTAAATTAAACATCCAAATCAAGCTACGACAGCGAGCATGGAAAAAAAATATTTAGCCAACGAAAACATTTTTCAGTCTAACGCTTATACCTCTGGATGCCAAATGACACGGTGACTTACGAGGTTAAAACCGGTCAGCTTCAATATGAGGGCATTTTCATCTATGCGTCCTGCATCAGATGACAAGATGGCTCTGTATTTCGAGGTGCCACATCTGAACTTGACCTGAACTCCCATTTTAAATTTATTCACAGATTCTGACCAAGCAATTACATTTATAAGACTGAAAACCAAAAAACACCATAAGAATCGTTCCATCTTCCTGAGAAAATGTGTCTTTTACCTCCTCCTTGGCAGGAACACACTTTTACACTAAATAAATTTTACGTTACAGCAGATTACACTCTCCAGAATTCTCAATGGGATATGATGAAATGCAAATAAACTTTTGCACTAATGCAAAAAAAAAATCTAAAAATAAGATAAAAAAAAAAATAAGATAAAATAAGATTATTATTATCATTACTGTCATTATTATTATTATCATTATTATCATTATTATTATTATTAGTAGTAGTAGTAGTAGTAGTAGTAGTAGTAAAACATTTCAGTTTAGATTAGAAGCTCTGTGTAAAATTAAAGAAGCTGATGATCACCATCTAATTCTCCTTGACTTTTCTTTACCAACTCAACTCCCAGAATGATGAACACAACATTTCCACTACTAAAGCTACTTTCATGAAAACACAATAAGAGTAGGCCCTCAGACACATAAATATGGGAAGTATGTATGGGAGAGTGAGGGCACATCTGAACCAGGTGTGACTGGGTGTGGTTGCACCTGGTTCACTAAGCGTGAGTAATCGTACCTTTGCAACACAAATGATGAGCAAATACTTGTGCATCTAGCAAACAAAATTTGACACTTACTGTTGACTGTATTGATTATTAGTAAAAAGTATGATCTTTTCAAAATGAACATCAGTGAGCGTAATTGTGGAAAGTGAATGAAAACTGCAACCATGAACACTGATTCACTCCAATAAATGCCAAAAATGTACCTGGAATAGCCAGTACAGGTGGTTAACATTTCATGAATTTACTTAATAGTGCATTGAATATTTTATGTACTTATATTAATATTGCGGAAACCAGCCAATAAGTGAAACAGACGAATTAGTCAACACTCATCCATCATTTTAACTGTTATCTAGCCTCATACTGGAGGTGCAGAAGAAAACAATATACCTAAAAAGAACTAAAAGAGGATAGACAGCAAGTGCTTTCATGGAGGTAATGGTGCTCAACAGCAGAGGTGCTGTATGTCTGCTTGAAAGAAAAAAAAAATTCAGTGGCATATCAGTTTAATCTGTCTTGATGCTTAAAGTGACTAGATCATTTGACAGCCAAAATGATGAGTATAAAGCCACAACATCAAAAAGCAGCTTCTCTGTGTGAGTCATCCTATCGGTATACTCTAAATTAAAACTATTACAATACATTTCTAAAGCCATCTGCTTAAAAATGCTAAACTTCACTAAAATTTCCAACAGACACAATTATGCAGATATCAAGCAGCAAACTTTTGCACTGATTAAAAAATTGCGGCTCGAGCATGTGCTTTTCACATGCAAACACACAGATGGATGTTTCTTTCCCCCCCTTTTCATTTTCAACTTGGTTCTTTTTAAACTCTGTGTTGTCAGCAGATGTCCTTCTAACGGAGACAAAGAAAATGAGAGGGGGCTGGATATCATCAGCATAGAAATGAGCCTCCTCTCGCTGGCCCTTCTAAGGCACAGCCACAGCACCGCTCCAGCCACTGCACTACCTTTTCAACTTGCAAATGACAGTGTCACCAAATGCTATCCTTCCATCAATCAAGTCGGGGGGGTCATGAATATACAAAAGGCAAAGCGGAGACTGGCTGCCTCCCGCCGCTCTACTTGGCCCAATTATACAGGCTCAGCTTTCTCCTCTGAGCTTCCACTTTTTTGTTTCAGTCTAAAGGGTACAGTCCTCGGCAGCCCCAGGCTTAATCAAGGTAGGTCACGCATACTGGACCCCTCAAGTGGACTGCAAATGCAAGTTAAATGTGGACACCAAATGTCATCTTTCTTTTACATCATTACTGCTAGGGGGCAAAGACAGCAGGGGTCAGTTCCGCACCCCTTTTTTTTCCATGCATACTCTGCCACATCCCATGTTCTGAAGTCCTCCTCTTTCCCCGAGCACAAGACCAGACCAGCAAGCCACTGCAGACCCCCTCCTCTCTCTCCCAGAGCCGCTCTGAGGCAGCCTGCTTGCCCCTTTCTTTACCCCAGCTGTCAGATCTTACTAGTGAATTAGCATTCTAACGGATACGCCTCAACCCAGGGATGAATTAGCGCGCAGGAGTAACTAATGACCTCCCTGCTGAAAGTGGACCCAATAGTCAATGGCACAGCTGATCAATACTGCAGCTTCAGCTCGGCTTACTCTTTCTTCTCTCTTTTTTAAGCGCTCGCCGAAATCATTTCACAGCCGAAGAAGGCGCCCAAAAAACGAGACGGTGTCACCCATGCGACTGTACACCCCGACAGGAGACGGGCGCCAAGCGCGTCAATACCGTTGAACGGTGAAAGCTGAACACAAAGCGCATTGGTCAATAACATCTCTTTGTTGTGAATTCATTATGCTAGATGGAAAATGTAAACAAGACAATCCATGTGTTAATGTAAGTAATGTTACCTGATAGCATCAATCAGCGAAAGCAGCGATTGTGTTCTTGTTCTGCGGTGACAAATTGTTGTGTAAGCTGACTAATCAATCATCTCGTAAAAACTGATGATTCTAATTGTCTATGATGAGTGTGGCGCTGATGCAAAGGTTAAGGGATTTCGTTCCGTTGAAAGCAGGCCGGCGGAGTGAATGCTGCATGAATTTGTCACATTAAAGTGTTGCACTGATGAAGTAGGAGTGAATGGTCCTCACCTTCTTATCTGAACACTTACACTGACTACTTTATGAAGATCTACCACCACCAAACTCAATATAATCAGCCGCCTCTGTCTGGGAAAGAGGAGCCAATGACGGGGTACTGTAAAAGCATGAAAAGAGGTGGCTGTCAATTTTGTTTATCGGTATTAAGACCTTCTGAAAAACAAAAACTCCACAGATACCTGGTGAAATATGTTGAGTCTGAAATAGATGTGACAAGCTGTTTTGGATGAGCTTTGATCAGCTTTTTTGATGTGTTAATGTGTCAGCGGAGGCGCCGTAATCAAGCCACAGTAAGTCTCACAGGAGTGTGAGAAAGGAGAGGGTTAATACAGGCCTACGGCTGAGAAAATAAATTACTCTAAATATGTAAGTGGACGTTGGAATGGGCCCTGTAAGAGCAGAGTGGGTTTGGGTAAACCAACAGTCTGTCTGCAGTAATTTATAGACAGCTATGATAAATACTATTTGTCCATGACAGTCACATGAAATAATAAACCATGGCTGGCTATAAACATTACTAAATCCTGACACTATTGATTTATAATGTCTAACAGTGACATCAAACCAAACAACTGACAGAAACAATGCCAGGGCTTTAGGAGCAGTTTGTCAACTATTAATTCTGTCAAAAGGGGTTTCGCTCTAAGCTGAGAGAGCTTGTCTTGCAGTTGTCAATCCCTCTGCTGGAAATGACTGCAGCACGTCCGCGGGTAAGGGCCCTAGGCACTGCTCCGTTAGCCCTAATTACCCCCATCTCTGCTTTGGCAACGACAAGACCAGCCCCTATTTAAAATGCATGTTAATTATGCAAATTATTAATTGGGCTGGTGCTTGAGGATTTGTGTTTATGCCCGGATTACAGTTAATAACTGTATCAAGCTACGTTTTAAGCCTGACCTATGACAAGTAATGCTGAGGTGCTGAAAGGGATATTTTCCAATACATTACCCTCTCTTCTCTTCCAAGTCCATTCCCCATTTCAGGAGGCTGAATAAATGACACACAGATCCTCCAGCCTTGTAAAGACAACACAGCCTATGGTTTGGATCTGCACCACTGTGGCGTGATGCATTGTTCAAAGGTTTTTGCGGGAATAAGGTTATATTTGCTGGTGACTACTGAGTATGCATGCGTGCACGCACACACACGCACACATAAACACACTTACAAGCACACATACGCACACAGTAGAGGGGTCCTATTTCATGGCTATGCAGGATTAGCTGTCAGGCTAATTGCACACACCTGTGATGGGGACCACACATGCTCTGTCACCACCTGCCAACAGTCTGACTGCAGGCTGCACTCTGTGATCACCCAGTCGCCATCAAGTTCAAGCAGGGATTTCATAAACCCAAACGTCTTGCGTCCCGCACCAATCTGAAAGCTCTCTAAACGCCATATCATAACCATATTTGTGCATTTTTTCAGAAGTCCTTTGTCAATACACCGATTGTGATGGAAAGCCGTGACTCTGACTCAAGGAAAACCTGTGATGACATGTCAAGGAAGGTGGGCAGGTAGGGGGTGGGCATGGCTCTCCAGAAAAACAAAATGTATCAGATGAAAGGAAAAAAATAGCTCTTCAAGGATAAAAGGTTGCCGACACCTGCACTGGTGGATCATACCCACATACTGTTCCCTTCTCGAATTCCTTCTTATGTGCTATGAACTCTTTAAGGCCAATCTCGTGTTGCAACTGAGGTCTGTACTGATGCAATAAATATTTAATAATTTGAATTCAGCTCAAGAGCTTGACTCATGTGTCATAGTTTGTCTGTTTGCGACTGTAAGTTCAGTATGGATTTGCCTCAGCTCCACACACTGCTCTAGATCCTGCCTGAGCTTGCCAAGCCTTTGGGAGCTCTGGGAGTGCTCCCTGGATGAGGTTAAGCTTGATTTTGTGTGCAGACAGTCATGCATGAATGAGAAACTGCTACACAATACCCAAGAGGTATGAAAGGAATATCAGCAGGCAAAACCTTGGCATTAGAAGACTAGATAAACATTTCATTTAGTCTTCGTTCTTTTTTTTTTTTTTTTTTTTCCTGGGGGGCAATTTTCTCGTCTTTGTTTTTTTTTTTGTTTTTGCAGGTCAAGACCCAATGCATAGACATTTAACCCTGTGATCTGAGAACAGAACAGTGATCAGGTGGTCCAGAAGGAAAAGAGTATACTGTCAAAAAATGTGGAGATATTTTTGACAGAAAACTGGCTCTTGATGTAATAGAAAAACATGGAGAGATTGCTAAAAATCTTTTCAAGGATTATAAGGCGCAAAAACCAAAAAAGAGAGGATATACTGATGGAGGAGGGAACCTTTTTTAGCTTTAACATATTCTAGCAGAATTTGTCAACCTGCCTAATTTTGACTAATTTCATAAATTTTGGCCAATTAACTTTCGCTTATTACCAAAACTCTTAACCTGAACAGCTATATCACAGGCTGCCTTAAATGTATCCCAAACCTGTCTTATTAGATTACCATACTAGCTAGCTAAAATGACTAACCTTAGTGTGGTTATCTCTTCTCCTCTTTTCTGCCCTGTTTCATTCAAAATATTTGCACAGAATCCTTAATATATATTTTTTCATTAGGAAGCACTTTTCATAAAATCAGACACAGTTTATGATTAAACGGTAAGCAGATGGCAAAGGGGAGTCAGGCCCTGTGTCAGCCAGTCAGCAGTCTTTCCAGCTCCTGCCACGACCGAAATGGTTAAAGGCGCATTAAGCTGTTTTGCTCAATGGCCCTTGACCAATATAAAGAAGTACTGAGATAGCATGTTCTGATTTACACCCTGTGACGACATTATGAATGCATGCAGGCACATGCATGAACACCAACAAATAGTTACTGACAGACAAATGAATAAATGTAAAAAAACAGATACATACATACATAGACACACAGATACCACGGTTTTAAAACAAACATAATCTGTGAGAGTAATGTTCTAAACCTGATAAAAGACAAAATCCATACCACAGCAAACACTCTTGCCATTTTTTTTTTTTCCAACTGAGCCTTTTGTTTGTTGGATTTAAATTATAGCTTGATTAAAGTCTAAGAGCGGGCTACAGTAAATCCTGTGTGAATGTTTGCTGCAGTTCCTCTAAAATGGGAAATATTGATCAGTGTGATTTCCCTGGGTACTAGGGAGCTGTGGAGGAAGAGTGAGAGACATTATTTAAGGGACATGGAGCCTAAGTTAAAAAAAAAAAAAAAAGTGACGTTATGGGCTATGCCTTGAAACATGACTTAGTCTGAGTGGCCTTTGATGGTAAGGCGAAAAGGTAGTTCATCATTGCCTGCATGGGAACCGGGGGGCTGGTTGTCTTGTGTTGATTTTACATTATTAATTTGAGGCACACAAGGTCACTGGGGCCGTTATAGTCATGAGAACCAGTTGTTATCTTAACACAGCTGTCGGGCTGAATCTGCATTGACTGATTATGCCATTGATTGGTAACACCGTGAGAAGCGAGCCTTTATAATATTGCTCTAAATTCACAGCCATGATTGCCACCCTTATTTTGGCACTGACAAAATCTGTGGTGCAAAAAAAAAAAAAAAAAAAACACTCAATTTTAGACATATTTCTCTGTCTCTACAATATTAAATGGGCAAGTCTAAGAATATTATAACCTTGCCTCAGACAAATTCAAGTCTTCTGTGAGCAAATCAAATGTAAATGTCAAATTGTTCCAAACATATGGTAATGCAGGAAAAATCTCATGTGTGAGGGGAGGGGAAAAAAAACGAACAGAAAATAAACATTACAAAAACTGTGAAATCTTGAACAAAGGGGTTGAATCCTGAGCAGCTGGCATGGAATGAACTCTTCTGGAGAGGGAATGCCAGTTTCAGAGCGCCCCGAGCATCGATTTGGAGCCAAGGCAGTAAACAGCTTTTATCAGCAATAATGATGGCATAATCCCAGCTAAAGAGGAAAGTAGCATATGGTGCAAAGCTTACAACTGCAATCCCAACAAAGTAGGGGGGATTTTCATCACTATGTCCACTTGAAAGATACTCTGCCAATTCATTTTTTATCCTTTCAAGGATCATAATCTACACAGTGAAATTAACATAGCTTGTGAAAGCTACAGGGGCATTTTTTTTTTTTTTTTTTTTTGTCATCTCTTGACTCTTGGCCAATATGATCTACAGAGCTGTGCAATTACATGTCTCAAAAATGTAAAATTGCACAGGGAGCACTTTAATCTTATGTTGCATGTTACACTTAATACAATAAGCTTAACAAGAGGACTAGGAATGCCGTACAAGCTAACAGGGAGCCTGTGCCATTCTGAACTTAAAATCAACCATATACCTATAAAGAATGGGTATGAAAAACTGTCATCTCACTTCCCTATAGCTGCAAATTAAGATGAATTTCAATCAGGCCATATAGCTGCCACCTACGCCGAAGTCAAACGTTCTGCGCTGCAATATCTATATTTCATTTGTCAGTTTTATAGTATCCTCCTTCATTAAACCTATCAAGTTTTCCTTTTGATCAGACAACCAAGGCCGGAGAAGACAGATCTTTTCCAGCAACAGTGTAACACTGCCAAGTAGCACTCCAGACCGGCTTCAACCTCTGCCATTGATTTTCCTCCAAGCTGCGACCATTCATTGTTTGTGACATTCTCCTGTCGGCTCTTTAACACCCTTCAACCAAATCAATTTCATATTTTTGTCAATGCCTTGCGACTGGATGAGCCAGATGGAAAGGGACGTCACATGATTTAGGATGTCGATCTTCGGGCAACAGTTTTATCTGCAGTTTTTACAAGACTTGGAAAACAGCACGATGTGTTCATTTAAAGACACTCGCAGAGAGGAAGAGGAAATGTGCAGCCATGGCCTTACAGTCCACAAAAAAGCCACTTCCTCCTTCAAACTAATTTTTACAAGATTTAGCCCAGGATAATCAAAGTTCAGCTTGGGGGAATGTTTGCATGAGCATGAAAAACATTCTAGTCTGCAACACAGGCTTCATTATTATTGTTCAGCATATTAAGGATTATAGTCAAACAGGTATACATACATATATATATATATATATATATATAACAAATCAGAAGAAAAAAACACTGGATAGGTTGTCTAGAAAGCTGGACACCTATATAATTACGGGAATCAGCCTGATCTTAAGTTATTCATTCATCTACAGCATACATGTCATTTGTTAACAGTTAGCATGCATATTATTAATCGGCTCTTAATTTATTTATTATATCTTAAAGCTTGTACGTTCCTCTGTATTTTTTCTGGCTCGAGCTAATACGCCATACAGTCAACATGAACAGTTTTGATGAGAAAATCCTACAATCACACTGACTGGTCAGCATCAGTGTTCAAAAATGACTAGAAAATGAACAAAGCAGAAAATGTTGCTGTTCACACTGATACTAATGGTGCTGTTGGTGGTTATGGAAGGGATTTTATTGATTATTATTAAATTATTAAGTTGTTAATTTGTCTGGTATTACAAATTTTTAAAAAAAAAGCACTATTATTGCCATGGGCATGTCAGAAGAAAACCACTTCTTATTCCAACAAATGATTGAATTTATTCTTTGTCTCTTCATAAGCCTAATATATAATATGGGTTTGCCCTCTATTATGCTCTCAATATCACAGTCTAACAATGACAAAAATAATAGCAAAAGTGACCTTGACTTCCTGTCTGGACTCTAAGAATAATATTTGATAGCAATATTAAGTGCAACAGTAATGAGATGAATATTCCCTATTTAGTGTGGACAGCTTTAGGACAAATTCTGAAGGGAGAGCTGCCTGCTGCAGCTACATGCTGGTCACTCTTAGTTGTCAAGGCTGATTTATTGCCTCCTAGCTGTTCAATTTCACATTTTGTCCTCGTCATATCCCCGACTCATGATCATTCTGCACTGACCCTTGTAGGGCAGGCAGGGAATATTGATAAAACAATTATCTGCTTGCCGTTCATTTGATTTTCCATTTCAATTACGGATTGGAGGAGGCAAAAAGAAAAGATTGCAGCATTGATTTTTTCTCCTACCTTACAACAGGAAGGAGGCAGGCTTTGATGGGATGCTTTGGTGACATGGAATAGGGGCAGGAGAACTGCTCACTAGCTTTAGGCGCCCTGCATCTCTTTTTCTCTGTTTGGCTGTTGTAAAGGCTTTGCTTTATGGACCGTTTTTGAATTAAGTACAATTTAGTATGGGCAAGTAATGGTATTTTTTAATGCAACAAGATGGCAACAATAAAGATATACAGGATTTCTTATTTCATACCAGATACATAAATCCAGACTGAGTAAAGGTTTGAATGATTATTATTTGATTATACATATGCAATGGGTGTAACAGCCTAGGCATTTCTGCAAGGGGGACCAAAATGTTCACACCACTGTTGACCTGAGGTAAATATGTGCCTCGTGCAGTGCAGGTCAAAGGACCAAGGGGTCACAGCACTTTGTCAGTGACACTATTCCATCCTCTCCCCCTTTCTGATGGTCTGCCACTGTCTATTTGTCACTGTGAAATGACAACAGAGTTGCATCATACTTGTTTTTCCTAAAGCACTGACACAATCCTCCACCACCTCTACATTGTGCAATGCTGTGATGGAGAACGCAGCGCGGGGATGATCCTCACAGTGGGAGAGAATCGATGCTGAAACAGAAAATATGACAACTTTCTGAGAGAAAAAAAAAAATCCCATCAGCATATAAAATACAGTAACAGATGAAATCGGTGGAAAGTGAGTGTTAAACGCCGGCTTTCTGTTAAAGCAAGCCATGTCAAATGAATCCATTACCGCATAAAGTAAATAGATTCTTCTGTAAATGATTTGGAACATTGGTAATGGGTTAAGACCTAATGGGAATCCTGGTAAAATAGCCTTCGGGGAGCCTGGGAAAATCTGCCTCAGTGAAGTGGCCGGCTCTTGGCCAAAAACCCTGTGTAGAGGGGAAGGGGAGGGGAGGGGAAGCACAGACTTCACAGAGATGGCAGGAGAGTATGAGCCAGGGGCTGGGAAACAGGCAGAGAGAGAGGGGGAGAGAGAGAGAGAGAGAGAGAGAGAGAGAGAGAGAGAGAGAGAGAGAGAGAGAGAGAGAAAGAGAGAGAGAGCGAACTCTCAAGGAATCTTCACCCATGGATGATGTTAAGTTCCAGTGTTGAGCATAATCGCGTAAAAATGCTGAAGACTTGAAAGGGCTGATGATAATGCTATTGCTGTCCAGTGATCCAGCACGGTCACAGGCAGCAGCAGCAAGGCACAGTGCTGTAGTACCTCCTATACCGCAGTCCGCTTCGGCGCACACAGTGGCTCCCAGGGGATTTCACATGGCTGACCTTAAGTAAGTTTGGCTTTGATCAAAGTTTAGCGTTAGCATGATTGGGCCGCTTGCTACAGATCAGGGGATCAGGGAGACGAGACCTGGGCTTGGAGGTCCTGGCAAAGACCCCTTCCCAAAGCTCCAGTGCACCCTTCCAACACAGGATTATGTTGGGCAATTAAGGTAATGAACTGGCTAACGTAACAGCGCATAATGATCCTTTTTATCCCCACTCTCCGAGGTGCCTCTTCTACTTTTCTCTGACACATCTACCTCTCTATCACTTAAAAAAAAGAGAAATAAAAACTTGCCCTGGGACGCCCGCGCGCTCTGTTCTTGAAAGGTAGCGTAAAAACCAAGGTTGTTTGTATCCTCCCTTCTAATACAGGAAATGATATCACAAGTAATGAAAGACAAAAGAAAACAGAGTTGGGCATGTCAGTGTGTAAAACAACACTTCCTTCCAGACAGTGTTCAACAGCAGGGGTGGAACACTGCAGCCCTTGTTCAGAGTTCAGCCAACGAGGAGAGGCCAAGAAAAGTGTGCACGGGCTCGGCCGAAGAAATACAGGAGAGGAAGAGGAGGAAGAAGTGGGGGGGGGGACGCCGACACGAACGTACCTGGATAAGGCTGTGTTGCCATTTCCATTCGCTTGCGCCGGCGTACGTGTGAGTGAGCGATCGGCCCTCGTGTCCGCGTGGCAGCGAGAGCCTGTATTCCAGTTCCCCTGTCCAACCTCCCACCCCATCAGTGCACGACTTGTCAGCCTGCTCCCTTTTCATTTGAACACATTTTCTAGCCAAAAATTTCACTTCAATCTCACCTCATCTCTCCATACTACATTAACCCCTGGCAATTGCCTTCCAAATGACCCCATTAAGCTGTAATTGCCTCACCAGGCCTGCTCCCTCGCTTGTAATTCTGTGCAGCGAACCCACCAGACGTTCCCCCGGCATTGTTTCATGTTCTGGCTCCCATCAGCCAGTTCAGATGCTGACCCCCCCTCACCACCACACACACACACACACACACACACACACACCAACCCCACACCCCAGTCATGGCCGAAGCTGGTGGTGCTCACCGCTAGCAGCGCCACTGGCAGACTCTCCTCGTCTCCACAGTGAGCTCACAGGAGGCGCCGTGCCCTCACTTCCTCCACAGTCACACTCGCTGTCAATTGCACAACTGCACATTCAATACAAGAGGCCCAAAACAAAAGAGACAGCGTACCTCGGAAATATACCTCACAACTTCAGGACACTTGCACAGTTATCTGTCTAATTAATAACAACGATTAGTAACAAAACCGATATTTGCATTTGCTCCTCAGAATTTCACTTAAAGTGTCAATTAAGGAATTAATTGTGGAATAATATTTGTATGTTCAACCATCATTTCTCCCTTCGCTTGTCATTAGATTGCTGTTTGGGTGCAGAGAGCGCAGCCGGTGATGACACCCGGCATGGCACCTCCCAACACAACTTCACCTTTTCTGTTGCCACTAGGGAGCTGATGTCAAGTCTGCTCAACTTTTTTGACGAAGGCCTCCATGGATAACTAACGTGCAAATGCGGATAGGTGGAGAAAGCGATCCTGACAGTGATGTATTGCAACTAGTTGCAGGTGTCAAAGAGAGGATGCTTTGCTAGCCATCGGTGTGTGTGCATGCACTGTACCGTGTGTATGCATGCATGCACACGGCCGCGCTCTTTGCATGTTTCTATGAGCGAGTGCACTTTTCTGGGTGTATCTATGTATGCGTGAGAGTGTTTATGGTGCCTCTCAGCCTTTACATGTGACTTGGTGTGGGGGTACTCGGACTAATAATCCATTCAGTGCTCCCTCCTTCTCAAGCAGCACATCCTCCCTGCCTCCCATAACAGATTGGTTAGCTCATAAAAGCCTTCCTCTGCCACAGACTCACCCTCTGCCTCTGCCTGCTCTGCTCGTCTACCTACAGTATCATCAGATTCACACCAGCCTCCAAAACCCTACATATTCCACCACACATTTGCATCCCGCTCTTTCCAAATCAGGTACAAGGTATCGACAAAATACAGATCCATTTTTACATCACAGTTACAACGTGGTGATTTTTTTTTTTTCTCCGTCTTTGACACTGGACTGATTTACTCTGATTTGCCATGTGTATTCTAAATTAATTCTAAACCCGGGATACACAAGCATTCTCTAAACACACAAACCTTCAGAATTGCTTCAGAACATTTGGTTCTCTCGTTGCCCGTTTATTTAAATTCATTTTTTTCCTAAGCAAATGTTCCCAGGAATATCAAGGTGTTTTTGTTGCAAAGCTCTAACTGATCCGGGGGGATTTGCTTCCAACAGCCTGTCTCTCCCTCGCCTTTCAACACAAAACTCTGCGCTCCAATCAAAATGAACCACCAGGGACCCCCCTCCCCTCCCCCCTGAGCTACGCCTGCTCGGAGTGCTGTGATAGCAGCCTCTGTGCCATTGATCGCAGAGTTTAGCACAGAGCATGCATGCCACTGTTAGCAGAAAACAAAGACCTCTCTCCCTTTAATAGTGGCGCACGCCGTTAATGCAGCTAACGTCTTCTATGCCTTCCTCTCCCCTGAAGAATGAATGAAAGAAAGCAGACAGCAATTAAAAAGGTTAACTAGGGTCCACGTGTAATCACAACTCATCTTTTTCACACAAATCTTTTTACCTCATAAACAGATTGATATCTTTGCGGCGCACATTCACTTGCCACAAGTGATAAAAACACACATTCATGTCTTACTTATAATTGTGTTCCACATTGCAAATCTAATTGTAGACATTGAATTCAAAAGGAAACACAGCTTTATTGATCCAGCTAACACAGACCAGGAGGATCTCATGAATTAGGAATGAGATAAATCACCATTAACCCCAGAGAACCCAGCTTGTGGTCGACCACTGACATGCCGCACTGATCTTTTTTTTAATAAACTGAATAATTCTTCCTGGCAAAGTATAAATATA